>NC_143410.1:18965833-19585000 GCF_059467195.1 Physcomitrium patens | reverse complement strand
AAGATTAGAAAATGATCCTGGTTGTCCCATTGGTACATAGGGAACTTGGTTTGATGGCACCAATAGAACATATTGTTGATACCTCTATTGCTCCTTATCATAGTTTTGAAGGTTCGATGAAGATCCTTGATTAAAATTAGAACTTTAGAAGTTATTGAATGTTCAATTTTATCGATTAGATTGATTTTTATTCCATCCAAATGTATTTTTCATTTGAACTTGATTAGTGTTCCACGCAGTTAGTGGGATCATGATCTGATTACTGAATTGTTGGTGCTTTTGTCAATTCCATCAATTAGCTGTTAAGTACTTTCTTCCGCATAATGTACATTGATTCATCATTTGTAAGAGTGAAGGATATTCTATTACCAAATGATTATGGCCCTTACAATTACTGCACCATTCATTGGTCCTAGTATTGGTAGGTTTTTGTCTCTTCTCCTTATCCTTGGCCATATTAATGGCCATTTCTTCCATTTTCTTCACCAAGTTCAATAACAAGGTTTCATTGGAATCTTTTGGAGTTGGTATTATTAATAACTCTGCCATAATTAATTCTTGTTGTTGATACAAAAAATAAGGAACATACACTGTTATCACATTCAAAGGCATAGCTTGCAATGAAGTGACATTAATTGGCCCCTGAATATTGGCACTAGAATTGGCCCCTGTATCTAACCTCTGTAGATAATTGTCCACTGATCCACTCCAAGTCAGATTTTGATAACTGCCTTGAACTGGAATCATCGTAGCTCCTGCAGATAAAAACTGATCATAATGGCATTCCTCCCAAACTTTGGCTCTATTAAGGGATGTAGACACCATATCGAGTCGAGCTTACAAATATTTTTAGCTCTAGTGGATGTAAACCATTGATTAGTATGGATAAGATAAATGCCTCTGGTATTTGGTGGTTCGGCCACTTATTGAGTGTCTTGGCCATCCGGCCATAGTATGATTCCAGAGCCTCCCCTAAGATCATTTTGCTGTTCACTAAATCTCTCGAAGGTGATCTTCAAAACCAATTGGCCAAAAATGGATTAAAAATGTATTCTTCAATGCTTTTCAATTTGAAAATTGATCTACTGGTTGGCAGTTGTAGCATTCAAATGTCGTGTCGTTTAAGGTTACTAGCAACCATCGTAACCAAATATCTTTGATTCTTTTATTATTGGCTACACATGCTGTCAGAAATTGAGACAAATGTTGATCTAGATTTGCACCTGGCAAGCTCCTAAAAGTAGGTAATGGAGCCACGCTTGTTGTGCAATCACTCACATCACCCATTTATACTGCTATTAGAATTGTTGGACCACTTATCGTCATTGAAGAAAACAATGTACCACTTAATCTTTTGTTAAAATAATCGGCACCTTCCCCAATTGATTGTTTTGAACTTTCAAGTTTCCTCAATTTGCTATTATTATCCCTTAATAATTTATTTGATCAAATTGGAGATAAAAATGATAGATTTTGAAATACTCTGATTGGCCCTTATTGACTAGTAATGTATGCCACTCTACGAAACCAATTTTGATGGAATTGACAACTTCTATTATTGAAAACATACCCAAGGGAGTATCCAATTCTTCTATGTTTTTTCTACTTGCAATTAACAACCTCACAGGAAATACTAGTCTATTGATCCAATTCTCCACAAGTACTCTTGGTAATTTCTCTAATAATATATATTTTTAAAATATTAAATATCAATCGGCTTCTGGATATACTTGGATGTGCCGATAAGCATGCAACCATGGCTTAATCCAACTTTGTTGATGTTTCCTTGTTAAATTTTATTCTTGCTCATTACGCAACAAATTCTTACTTGCGATCTCTCTATTCTTTCTTTCAACTGCCGTATTCTCTTTATTGTTAAGTTCTCACTCTTAATAATCATACTCTGTCATTATATTCTACTGAGTCTGCTTCTTATTTCTTGTCTATTTATCTAGCAGTTAATTCCTAACACTCAATGCTATTGTCAATCCCTAGTAGCAGCGCCAAAATGTAATTATCGTTTTACTTATTCTACAAATTCTTTTCAAAATAAATCTATATAGGAGAATTCAAATGCATGGAAAGACTAAGTAGATGAGTTCTACTTGTTAAGGTCACATAATTAACTATATTCTGAATCACTAAAAATACAAAAGAATACTACAATGCTTTCCACTTCCTAATAGCATTCTACAATCACTGATAACAACAAAGCGCAACTCTCGCTTTGTCTTAAAAGACCGCTCCAAATACATAAGTTCTATCCAACACCAAAAATAATAGAATTCTACTCCAAACAATCTATCTTCACATAATTTCTATAATCATAGACTTCTTTTGTCAAAACATACATAACTCTCGATAAACAATAATCATAATCTTCCATCCATTAACAATCTCCTATAGAATCTGATAAAAAACTCCCAATATCTTCTCACAATAATCCAACCATACATTATTCTAATTACATAATGAATAATTCATAAATCAATCTCTGATTTATTTCACAGATTCACTTCACAGTATTCAGAAATTATCCATTACTCTTCAACAATAAAGAAACAAAGAGGTAGTACCAAGCTTACCTTGGCTCATGAATATCTTAGTCTAGCTCTTAGACTAACTTCTACAACTCCTATATATTTATTCTCTATTCTCAGATTCTAACTATAATTCTATAATTAATCACTTTTAATAACTAAGTTAATCATTCATCTTCCTAAACTGACTATTCTATGGACTATTAGTCTATATTACCAATATCTTGTAAAAAAAACTAATATCTATTCTACAGCTACCCTTTCTCAATTATTTTTTTTAAATGTAGATGTAAATAATTTTTAAAAATGAATTTAAATTATAAATTAGTTGTAAATCTTTTTCCATCAAAAGAATAAATCTATTTTTATTTCTATCAAGAATAGCATCTATAATTTTTTCTTTCATACATAATTGAAATAAATCCATAAGTCAAATTAAAAGAATGAATCCATATCTAATATCAAATAAAAATTTCTAAAAAAAGAACTAATCTATTTTTTTAAGAAAAAAATCAATGTTAAAAAATTAAATAATAATTTAAAGATAGATAGTCTACAACTTTTAAAACATAGAAATAAAAGTAAAATAATTCATTCACTTTTATAAACAAAAAAAAAAAATGAATTAGCAGTCTTATTAAACGATCAAGGATATGAATCTCAAAAAACTAAAAGATCAGTACAATCTTGTGTCATTCAAAAAAACTATGAAATCACTCAAAGGTGGTATAATATAAAACTAGAATAGCTATTGCCAAAGATGAAAAGACTAGAAAGTCTTGAATCTAGACTAAAGCCTAAAAAGACATTGAGAATAGTGAAGAAGGCTTCATTCTTACTTCTATATATACTATGTGACTAGAAGCTATGTAGTAATATTTTATGTGTCTTCTAATATATGTCCAATTTGTAAGACATGTGTCTTAATTTTCAAGACAAGTTTTTTATATATAGGCCGTATAGTTAACTTGTTCAATAAGCTACTAACACATTGTCGTGTAGAAACACAATCATTAGGTGAAAGAAGAAGGAAATCATTTTATTATAGAAGAGCCTAATAAAAAATATATAATAAAAAAATGTAAATAAAAGAATGGAAAGTAATAAAATCTTGTAGTATTTGAACTACCTTATATAAAAATAAATTCTATTTATTTTTAGGGTAATAAATAAAATAAAATAAGTTGATTGAAGAAAAAATTAGTGAGTAATTCAGACTTAAATATCTATAAACAATCCAATTTTTGGAGCAATTAAATAGTTCAATAAGAAGAAATATTTTTTGAAAGTTTAATATTCAACTTCCAGAAGGAAAGTGGCCAATGATCAAGAGGTTTTAGAAGTTTTTCTTGCAATTGGTAGATTTGATTCTTTTTAATTTTTGTATGCTTGTTAATTGCTTGTTGATTGAAGTTTTGATGAAATTTTAATAAAGATCTATGATTCAATTAATATTTATTGAGGTTTCAAATAACTATAGTAATTAATCAAATTTTACTTGGATTTTTTTGAAATTTTTAAAAATTTGGTTAAGATTCATTAAGATTATAATTAGGATTTTAGTTAAGATTTTAATTAGAATTTAATTAAAAAGATTTAGAATTTTATTAAAATTAGTCTAGAATTTAGGATTTGATTAGGATTTAAGATTTAATTAGAATTTAGGATTTTTAGGATTTCATTAGGATTTCATTAGGATTTAAGATTTGATTAAGATTTATATTTTAATTAAAATTTAAAATTTCATTAGCATATTATCTACGATTAGGATTTAATATTTGTTTAAGAATGTATTAAGATTTGATTAGAATTTTATTGGGATTTGATTAGAACTTAAGATTTTATAAGAATTTGATCTAAAATTAAGATTTAGAATTTGATTAAGATTTGGAAAGAATTTCACTAGAATTTGGTTTAAAATTTTGTTAAAATTGGTTTAAAATTTCTTTAGGATTTGTTGAAGATTACATTAAGATTTGATTGGATTTCAATTAGAGTTTGATTTTTGATATTTCTTTAATATTTCTTTAATATTTTTTTAAGATTTTTTTATTAAATATATTTTATTGAATAAATTTATGATTTCTTCTATTTTTTTGTAAGCTCTTAAAACTTTTAGATTTAATTAAAGATTGATTAGAATTGATATAATTTAATTAGAATTTTTTTATGATTCTATTAGATTTTTTAGGATCATCTTATTGCAAATTCTTTTTTTTCTTCTACAATGTGGCGTCTAATGTATTTACAAATAGACTTCATATAATACAACAATGTGTAATATATGGCTAACTTATTGAAAAAGTTCTAACCTACTAATCAACTAAAAATACATCTAAAGTCAAATACGTGTCTATATAGCATCTTAAAAGCTTTGCCACAAGACAATATTAAATCTATCTACATTTATCTTCTACCTTATATGTCTAATTTATGTAAATATGTATATCTATAACAACAACTTGATGCTTTTGACTTCTCAAAAATTAATAATCTTATAGCAAAAGATTTAGAAAATTGTTTATTTGAGCTATATATAACAATGAAGACACAATTAAAAGTCATATCAATTGATGAATTCTTAAGAAGCTCTATTCTTTAAGTTGAAAAAATAATATAAATTTTGTAGTATAATTTTGTATTTAAGCACAATACATTCAAGTCTAAATATATCAAGGACAAGAACTTGATGAAAAAGTAATTCAGACAAGTGAGTCTTCACTCAAAGAAAGGTAACAAAATGTAAATAAATAAGTATGTATATTGAAAGAAAAATTGGAATGGCTATTGCCAAAAGACAAGAAAACTAGAGACCCTTGAAACTACACTGGAACCAAGAAAGGAGTTGACAAGAGTGAAGAAGGCTTCACTCTTGTTTCTATATATACTATCTAACTAGAGGCTATGTGGCAACGTTCTGTAGGATCTCCAATATGTGTTGACTTTGTAGGATATATGCCTTAACTTACAAGGTAAGTTTTTCTACGTGTAGGCCACATAGTTAGCTTGGTCTTCAAGCTAACAACATGTGTGGTACATGCCCAACTTGTTGACCACGTTTCTAATCCAAAAAGTCAATTAAAGACACCTATGAAGTCAAAGCAGCATTATCGTATTACGTGCTTTCTTGCTTGAGAATGCACCGGACGTCTGGTTGTAGGAGGTAGTATGAAGATTCACTAATATTCAATCAATCTATCAGTTTTTGACTGTTGGAATATAAACGATTGTAAGAATATACTATAAATCTATACGGATGTCCTTCGACTGCTCACAGAAATCCATTTTGCCTCAGTCGGTAGGTTTCTAGATGTTACAGAGAATCCCGAACAATCCAATCTGCTAATCTCCGATACCGCTTTATACTCACGACCTTGTATCCACTAATTGTCTTGTTAGATTAACCCAAAAAAATTTATTCACTTCGCATATTCAATCCTATAGACATCATTTTAATTCTTCAATTACAGACGTAACTTCGATTTCACAAAACAGCCAAGAGTAATCACACCTACTTCATTAAAACCTTGATTCATCAGTACAACACATCGACCTTTCAGCATTGATCACCAGAAGTTCCTTTTCTGATCCCTACCTAAAAATCTTGTATTCTCTCTTTTTCTTAACCTCCCTAATTCTTGAATCTCTGAATCCTCTCTTCCACCCTAATCATTTTCGAATCTCTGAATCGTCTCCTCCACCCTAATCATTTTCAAATATTTTTTTTCTCCCTCAAATTCTAGCCTCTGAAATTCTTTAATCTTTCGTCTTGGATCTCAAATTGGCTCCTGTCGTCAGAGCTTTCTCCTCCATTTTTTGTCTTTTAAAAGGTTCTTTTTTTGAAAACAATGTTTCTTAAAATGGCACAAAGAACATGACAGCCTGAAACGGAATCGAAATCCCCGTAATTGGGACCACAGTGAGTCGTCCGACCAAATCAGGTCTCATATTGGCTAAGAGGCCCGTAGTAAGACCTGGATGTTTCCGTAATTGGGTCAAATTGGTCCTTTGCGTCAGGCTCACTCAGTCATCAATTTAGTCCTTTTGATTCTATTGACTCCCACTATTGGACTCGAATGGAGCATTTCGATACTGGTAAGTATGCCCTGATCGACTGTGACAGGGTGTCTGAATTGGCCCCTGAATATTAGGACTGAAATCGATCATTGCTCCCAATATTTGAGGTAACTGAACATTAATAAAAGTCCCTTTTCTTTATATTTTCATGGTATACTCGTGTTACAATACGACATCCACCCCCTCTAAACCTGTGCATCCTTTGGTATGCACCAATTTACCCAATTGCTGTTTGATTTATAATATATACTCTATGTCTTTGTCTAGTTCATCTTCGTCATCTTCATTATCCAAATCACTTTCATCTTCCCACTATGGAATATTTATGTCTTCATTAAGGTCTTCTATATTTATTTCTACATATCTTTGTTTAAACAATTTCACTCTCTTCCTTGTAATTGGTATTTTTTACCTTGTGCCATCTAACTCCCGTAATGAGTAAGTTGCATTATCATGAACAATTTTTACCACATACGGTCTAAACCAACGTTTTGAAAACTTCCATAAAGTGCTATATTGGTTGTCCAGTCTACTATCATAAACAAGTACCCAATCACCTTCTTCAATTGCTTTAGGTCTCAATCGATGATGCTTATTGAATCGCGCCTTATTTTATAACCTTGCTCTTTTTAACCTTTCCAATGCTATCTGCACATCTTTCGATCTTTGTTCCAATTGTCGAATCCTAATAGCCAGTAGTTCTTCTCTTGTCAATCCATCTTCCCACGGTAGCATACTCCAAGTAAGTACCTTTTTTTCAATCGGCATAATTAGTTTTCGACCTGTCATAAGTTCTACTGGCATATATCCCATCACTGAACTATGTGTTGTTCGATCAGCCCATAATGCAAATGACAAAAGTCATGGCCACTTTCTAATTGTTCCATTACAAGCTTTAACTAATGCTTTCACAATCGGTGGGTGACCACGTTCGCTTTTTGCATTCTCGACAGTTACTGCATTCACCGGTTGCATATCTTGAATAAACCGTAGTGACCCATTCTTCTTAGGTACCGTTGTCGTATTACGTGCTTTCCAGCTCGAGAACGCGCAGGGCATCTGGCTGTAGAAGGTAGTATGGAGATTCGCCAATAGTCAAGCAGTCTATCAGTTTTTGACTACTGGAATATAAACGACTATAAGAATACACCGTAAATCTATATGGATGCCCTTCAACTGCTTGTCGAAGTCCTTTTTGTCCCAGCCGGTAGATCTTTAGACGTTACAGAGAACCCCAAACAACCCAATCTACTAATCTTCGATACTGCTTTGTACTTATGATCTCGAATCCACTGAGAGTCTTGTTAGATTAACCCAATAAATTTCATTCACTCCACATACTCAATCCTATAGACACCTTTATAATCCTTCAATCACAGAAGTAACTCAATTTCACAAAATAGTCAGGAATGATCACACCCACTTCATTAAAAATCCCGATTCACTATTACAACACTGACTTCAGCAACGATTGCCTCAGTCTTCCCAAAATCCTATAAAGAAGAAAAATCCAATTCTCTGTCTTTCCTTCTCCGACCCGAAGCATGAAGCTCCTCTCCAATCTCCTTGGTCTTTAAAAACCTCCAATGAAATCCGAACTAGTAACCTTGAAAAAAAAACTTGAAGCTAGCTCTTCGATCCAAAAAACCCCCTCCTCTGATCTCCTCTTCCCCTAACCTTATCCTCTGAATTTATTCAATCTTTCATCTTAGATCTGGAATTGGCTCCCATTGTCAGAGCTTAGATCCAAAATTGGCTCCCACCGTCAGAGCTTTCAAAACGGCACAGAGAATAGGACAGCTTGAAACAGAATCGAAACCCCGTACTCGGATCCACATTGAGTCGTCCGACCAATTCAGGTCTCATATTGTGTAAGAGGACCCGTAGTAACCTGGATGTTCCTGTAATCAGACTGCATTGGGTTGCCCGACCAATGCAGGTATCATATTGGGTAAGATACCCGTACTAACCTCGATATTCTCGTAATTACTCTGCATTGGGTTGTCCGACCAATACAGGTCTCATATTGGATAAGAGGACCCGGAGTAGGACCTGGATTTTCCCGTAATCAGACTACATTGGGTTGCCCGACCAATACAGGTCTCATATTGGGTAAGAGGACCCGGATTGGATCCTCGAAATTGGATCCAATTGGCTCTTTGAACCAGGTTCACCCGTCGCATGAATTGGTCCTTTCCCTTCTTGCTGACTCCCGTTATTGGAATCGAATGGAGTATTTCAGAATGTCCCAACTCACTGTTATGGGGTGACTGAACCTGACCACTCAGTATTTGCACTGGAGTTGGTCGTTGCTCCCAATATTCGAGATAACTGAATATTAATAAAAGTCCTTTTTCTTTATATTTTCACGGTATACTCGTGTTACAACACGACATCCACCCCCTCTGAACTTGTGCATCCTCCGATAGACATCAATTTACCCAATTGCTATTTGATTCAGAATATATCCTCTACGTCTTTGTCTTGTTTGTCTTCGTCACCTTCATTATCCAAATCACTTTCATCTTCTTGCTACGGAATCTCTATACCTTCATTAAGGTCTTCCATATTCATCTCCGCGTGTCTTCGTTTAAATATTTTTACTCGCTTCCCTGCAATTGGTATTTTCAATTTTGTACCATCTAACTCCCGTAATGAGTAAGTCGCATTATCATGAACAGCTGTTACCACATATGGTCCAAACCAACGTTTTGAAAATTTCCGCAAAGTATTATGTTGATTATCCAGACTATTGTCATAAACAAGTACCCAGTCACCTTTCTCAATTATTTTTGGTCTCAATCAATGTTGCTTATCGAATCGCGCCTTGTTTTGTAACCTTGCTCTTTTTAACCTTCCCAATGCTATCTGGACATCTTCCGTTCTATGCTCCAATTGTCGAATCCTAATAGCCAGAAGTTCTTCTCTTGTCAATCCATCTTCCCACGGTAGCATACTCCAAGTAAGTACCTTTTCTTCAATCGGCATAATTGGTTTTTGACCTGTCATAAGTTCTATTGGCATATATCCTGTCACCAAACTATGTGTTGTTCGATCAGCCCATAATGCAAATGACAAAAGCCGTGGCCACTCTTTAACCTTCCCATTACAAGCTTTAACTAAGGCTTTCACAATCGGTCGGTGACCGCGTTCGGTTTTTTGCATTCCCTTCTGGATTATAAGCAGTAGTCAGTGATAGTTTAACTCCACATCTATCAAAGCACTTACGAGCTTCTTGTGCATTTAATTGTCTACGATCTGCAATGATTTTTCCTACACACCCGTAACGGCAAATGATATCTTCAAGCAAAAACCTACAAATCTCCTGTGTAGATTTTGTCCTCAATGCTCTTCCTTCTACTTGATTTGATAAATCTTCACGAGCTAAAACCAAATATCTCATCTGCCATAACCCAATCGGCATAATAACCAAATCAACAATCCATTTAAAATGAATAGCCACAGGATACGTAGGATGAAGACCATCTCGATGTCGGATATTAGAATACGATTGATAGATTTCACATGACTCTACAAATGAGAGCACATCTCGATACATATTTTTCCACCAATATCATTCCTTGAGTTTAGCAAAAGTAGCCCAGATTCCTCTATGCCCTGTCCATAAACTATCATGGAACTCCTTTAATAATTTTAGTTTTTCTTCCCTTTTTGCCTATCACTCGTTGTGGCATCCCAATTCCTTTCTTTGGTCTCTTCCATAAGAATCCATCTCGAAGTAAAAATCCATATGCTTTTTTTCTTATTTATTTGAATTTTTCTATAGACCAATTCCCCTGCTTAGTCAAGGTATTCAAGTAATGACCAATATCCAATAATTCTCCTTCATAAGATTCTTCAAGAAATAGCTTGTCTTCTTTGTTGAGATTTGATATTGAATAGAATTTCAATCCGACGTCATCAATGTCTTCAACCATTTTGTCCTCCCTCTCGTATCTTGCTCGAGATAGCATGTCTGCTACTAAATTGTCCTTTCCAGTGATATGCTTAAATTTTGGATTTAGTGACTTAATATGTACAATCCATCTCAACATTGCAATATCTGGCGTTGAACAGTTAATAATCATTCCAAGCAATGGCAAGCAATCTGTTTCAATTACTACTACTGCCCCAATCAAATAGTCCTTTTCAGCTTTCATAGCCGAAACGAATCCCCAAAGTTCTCTTTTGACTTGCAAATATGCACGCTGACGAATACTTAAAACTTTAGCCCCAAACCGAACTGCAAATCTATTCCCACTGGAATCATCTTGACCCACAGTCCATCCAATGGCAATTGGACTAGCGTCCACAGTAAGAATCACTGGTCTATTGCACTTATAATCAACCTTTCTCAATATTGGAGGTGACATCAATAATTTCTTCAATCTTTGCATTGCCTGAATATGCCTTTCTTCCCATTTAAATCGGTAACCCTTGTATAACAGTTCATATAATGGATCCGCTATGTGAGCAAAATGAGGGATCCAGATTCGATAAAATATACATGCACCCAAAAACGTGCGAACCTCTGTTAAAGAATCACAATCTTCTTTCATCCTTCCAATTGCCTCAACTTTAGTCGGATCTGGTTTTCTTCAGTAAGATCCACATAAATGTCCAATAATCACAACCTCTCGTACTCCAAATACGGACTTCATACTTGATAATGTAAGATGAACTTCTCCAAGCCGAGTTAAAATCTTTTCACAATCTTGTATATGATCAACAACATATTTGCGACACCCCCTCGTATCTAAAGTTTCATCCTTGTCTCCTTCTCTGCACCCTTTTATAGGAACATCATCCAGAAAAGGCATAGTCTTTTCCGGAATAAAATCTCTCAATACCTTATTCATCCCATTCATCATACGCGCAACTGAGTTGGTCGCGCCTTGAGGAAGAGTGCACATTCTAACCAATCCAAGTGGTGTCCTCATAGTTCTCATATCTCTACTTCCTTCGGCAAGTTGAAATTGATCATAACCTGAATACAAGTCACCCATTGAATAGATCGCCTTTCCAGCAAACGCCTCAGCAAATTCATCCACAATAGGTCCAATTCTTACATTCTTGACAATTACTGCATTCACCGGTTGCATATCTTGAATAAACCGTAGTGACCCATTCTTCTTAGGTACCGTAAACCATCGACTAGAATACGGCGCAAATGAAGGTTCTAATATTTTCATCTTTATCTTTTCTTTCAATAGTTCGACCAATTTAGGTAAATGTGCCCTCGGTACTGGAATCGGTCTTAGATTCCAAGGTACATGCAATATAGTGAAGATAACCATAGGTGTTATAATATTTGGATCCACACACCCAATTTCATGAGATTTGAAAGCAAACGATCTACCTTGTTTAGCCAACATATTTTTGAAGCAAGTAATTTCCTCCAGCAATAAAGAACCATCAGAACCAATCTTCAATTCTTCAAAAGTCTCTTTAGTAAACTGATGTCCAATACTCATTGGATCTCTTAAACTTGCTTCTTTTGATGCTTCTCCCATTTGTTCTTTAGAATCCTCTGATAATAGTCCGGCAACAAGCTTTACCTTCTTATCTGCCATTTTATATCTCGTCTCTACTGTGACTTCTGGTGCTTGAAAAGATTCAAGCATGGTATAAACCTCTCTCGAATGAATCTCAACAATCTTATCATTATCCCCTAACCCAATAGATGTAATCAATTCCAATCAATCTTCCAGTATATTTTCTTCATAAACACCCAAAATCCTCTCATCATCTTCTAATGCACCTAACTTGCGTAATTGTCCTTTAATATGATATAATCTTTTTCTAATTTTTTTTTCAAAATCATCACCTTTCTTATATATAATATTTCCATTCTCCAATATACCAATAAAACTCGCATCAAAGGCACCTTCCTCTCGCGAGAGTACCTCCTCTTTTGTACCTCCATAATCTCGCTTTACAGTGGTACCTCCCCAAAATCCTTAAATCCTTCAACAATCTTTGGTAATGGTTTCTCCCTCAACCTATATCGATTGCGTTCATGGTTAGGAGGTATTGTTAGAAATTGTACAGCTTTCCTCCCATCTTCGCTCCGTATCCTTGCATAAGCAGAACCTTCGTCCAGTACTTTTGTTTCCATCCGTGTTGCCGTAATATAAGGTTGTCCTAAAATCAACGAATAAGACGTTGTATCTTGAACGAAGAAATGTTGCTCCGTCGCAACATCCCCAATCCAAATTTTGACATCTAGACAAGCTCCATATTATTCGCCCTGTGTGTTATTAGCTGCTCGTATTGCCCATCCATGTTCCATATCAATTGGCCATTTTTGCTTCTTATAAAGATCTTTAGACATGAGATTTATTTCAGAACCATGGTCGACCAAAGCAACTATTGGTTCTTCTATATCTCCTACCATCACCAATACCTCAGTAGTTGCCCTTGCCCAATGCTTTCGAGTATAATGGCTCAAAGTTTTCATTTCCTTGTCAATAGAATTTTCGAAACGTACTCCTTGATTATACCCATTCTTTTCATTTGTTGGTTGCTTGTAACCAATATCAACCTCTTCTTCATCTCTACATATTCTTCCATCAATAGTATGACTCATTCCAGTTTCGTCCATTATTTGCCTCTTTCGCTTAATGCTGTCAATGATAACATCATGAAATTCCTTCTTTGCAATTCCCAAGACTTCTTTCAATGTGAATTCCACCTTAGCGTTTAATATACGTTCTTCCAACACCCCTTTCAAATTTGTTGCCGCTTCAATGTCAGAAAGTAGCTTATAAGCAATTGATTTGCTCTTATCTTTTGTCTCCTTTGTTTTTTCTCCTAATGATGCTGAGGTATCCTTTACAAGCAATTCTTGTGAAGCTGCCTTCCGAGCCTTGTATCCTCGAGTTTGCCTATTAAAAGAATTTCCTTCTCTAGTATCATCAAAATTTCCTTGTCTCTTTTCTTCCATCAAAGCTTCATGTTAGCTCTTAGCAATATATGCATGAACTGAAAGAGACTCAACAGGATCCTCTCAACCTGTTCTACCTCGTATTGTAGCTGCAGTCTTCAATAACGCTTGTCGAGGTAATTTCCGTTCTTACATTGTAGAAACAGCAGAAGCCCAAAACTCACTAGTTTCCGCACTTCCACCAAGGTCATGATCTACTCTAGCACCATAACTTGGACTTTCTCGTGCTGCTCTTTCATGCTCTTTTAGGTAATCTTGAACCAATGCTCTCATTCTTCCCTTGCCAAAATTGGTTTGAAAAAGATCCTCTCTATTTTTCAATGCTATCTTCCCATCTTTCCAGCAAATAATTCCCTGCCGTATCATATTATTAAATTCATTGCAATCTTTTCTAGTGTGGGAAGCATCATCTCACCAAATGCATCTTTGTACATATCCTTGTTTTGAAACATTCTTCGAATTGTTTATAGAAGTATTCTCTTCAAGTCTTACCAATTTGATTTGAAGATCTCGCATTCCTCGTATAATTTCTTCCATACCCATATCTGCTTTCCGTGACAAGGATGTCGAAGGTTGAACTGTAGGCATTGTCGGTGGTGTTGTACGTACTTGAGCTTTGGGTGCTTGTACTGTTTTCGGAATATTGCTCCTATCCTTCCTCCTTTCTTTTTTTGTAAGCAACCCCACCGCATCTTCAACGTTCTTCCACTTCGTTGTCAATCCTTTATCTTCTTCTTTGTCTTCAAGAAGGGGTTCTAATTTCTCTTGCAATTCTCCATCAGCAGCTTGAAGAAATAGATCAACTTTATTCGGCTCTAATGTCAATTTTTCTACCTTCGATAATTGAGAGTACTGCCTCTCAAATTCTCTTAGTAGCTCTGTTGCTTGCAAATTCTTATTGGGCCGTTCAATCCATCCCCGAAACAGCTTCTTAGTAACGCGATCAGCATCTTCTAAGAAATATTTGTCTTTCAATGCATGTAAAAAATCCTCCCATGAATTCCTATAACAATCCGTAATCGATGTAATGTGGTCTCTTATCTCCGATATCGTGGCAAGTCCAAATAGTGCAACCATTTTCTTCTCAGAAACTCGATTTAATTCCAT
Source organism: Physcomitrium patens (assembly GCF_059467195.1). NCBI lineage: Eukaryota > Viridiplantae > Streptophyta > Bryopsida > Funariales > Funariaceae > Physcomitrium > Physcomitrium patens. The sequence goes on along the minus strand of NC_143410.1, from coordinate 19,570,330 downwards.
TTCACGAACATAACATCTTAAATACCTTGAAATATTCCTCCCATCAAATTGATCAATTTTATTAACAACTGCTTGCAATACTTTGGTTGCCAAAGCTTCCTTTCGATCATTGCTTTGTTGTTGCTGCATTGACAATGAAAAGGCTTGAAACATACTAGCAATACACGGATCCATATGCATACCTTGTCTTTTAGAAGACTCCCTACCAGAAACTCCTTCCAAAAATCCTTCAAAATTTTTATTTTTGTTTTCCATAAAATAAAGATAAAATCAACCAAAATCTAATACCTTCTACCTCAAGCTTTCACGTCGAGTTCACCACTTTTGTCGTATTACGTGCTTTCCTGCTCGAGAACGCGCAGGGCATGTGACTGTAGAAGGTAGTATGGAGATTCGCCAATAGTCAAGCAGTCTATCAGTTTTTGACTGCTGGAATATAAACGATTACAAGAATACACAGTAAATCTATACAGATACCCTTTGACTGCTTGTCAAAGTCCTTTTTGCCCCAGCCTGTAGGTCTCTAGACATTACAGAGAACCCCAAATAACCCAATCTGCTAATCTCTGATTCCGCTTTGTACTTATGATCTCGAATCCACTGAGAGTCTTGTTAGATTAACCCAATAAATTTCATTCACTCCGCATACTCAATCCTATAGATACCTTTATAATCCTTCAATCACAGACGTAACTCAATTTCACAAAACAATCAGGAGTGATCACACCCACTTCATTAAAAATCCCGATTCACCATTACAACACTGACTTCAGCAACGATTGCCTCAGTCTTCCCAAAACTCTGTGAAGAAGAAAAATCCAATTCTGTATCTTTCCTTCCCCGACCCGAAGCATGAAGCTCCTCTCCAATCTCCTTGGTCTTTAAAAACCTCCAATGAAAATCGAACTAGTAACCTTGAAAAAAAAACTTGAAGCTAGCTCTTTGATCCAAAAAACCCCCCTCTCTGATCTTCTCTTCTCCTAAGCTTATCCTCTGAATTTCTTCAATCTTGCATCTTAGATCCAGAATTGGCTCCCATCGTTAGAGCTTAGATCCGAAATTGGCTCCCACCATCAGAGCTTTCAAAACGGCACAGAGAATAGGACAGCCTGAAACAGAATCGAAACCCCGTACTCGGATCCACATTGAGTCGTCCGACCAATTCAGGTCTCATATTGGGTAAGAGGACCCATAGTAACCTGGATGTTCCCGTAATCAGACTGCATTGGGTTGCCCGACCAATGCAGGTATCATATTGGATAAGATGCCCGTACTAACCTCGATGTTCCCGTAATTACTCTGCATTGGGTTGCCCGATCAATACAGGTCTCATATTGGATAAGAGGATCCGAAGTAAGACCTGGATTTTCCCGTAATCAGACTGCGTTGGGTTGCCCGACCAATACAGGTCTCATATTGGGTAAGAGGACCCGGATTGGATTCTCGAAATTGGATCCAATTGGCTCTTCGAACCAGGCTCACCCGTCGCGTGAATTGGTCCTTTCCCTTCCTACTGACTCCCGTTATTGGAATCAAACGGAGCATTTTAGTATGCCCCAGCTCACTGTAACGTGGTGACTGAACCTGACCACTCAGTATTTGCAGTGGAGTTGGTCGTTGCTCCCAATATTTGAGGTAACTGAATATTAATAAAGTTCTTTTTCTTTATATTTTCATGGTATACTCTTGTTACAACACGACACCGTAAACCATCGACTAGAATATGATACAAATGAGGGTTCTAATATTTTCATCTTCATCTTTTCTTTTAACAGTTCCACCAATTTAGGTAAATGTACCCTCAGTACTGGAATTGGTCTTAGATTTCAAGGTACATGCGGTACAGTGAAGATAACCATAGGTGTTATAATATTTGGATCCACACACCCAATTTCATAAGATTTGAAGGCAAACGATCTACCTTGTTTAGCCAACATCTTTTTAAAGCAAGTAATTTCCTCCGGCAATAAAGAACCATCAGAATCAATCTTTAATTCTTCAAAAGTCTCTTTGGATGCTCATTGGATCTCTTAAACTTGCTTCTTTTGATGTTCCTCTCATTTGTTTTTTAGAATCTTCTGGTAATGGTCCAACAACAAGCTTTACTTTCTTATCTGCTATTTTATATCTTGTCTCTACAGTGACTTTTGGTGCTTGAAAAGATTCGAGTATGGTATAAACTTCTCTCGAATAAATCTCAATAATCTTATCATTATCTCTTAACCCAATAGATGTAATCAATTCCAATGAATCTTCCAGTCCATTTTCTTCATAAACACCTAAAATCCTCTCATCATCTTGCAATGTACCTAACTTATGTAATTCTCCTTCAATATTATATAATCTTTTTCTTTCTTTTCTTTTAAAATCATCCACTTTCTTATACATAATATTTCCATTCTCCAAAACATCAATAAAACTCGCATCAAAGGTACCTTCATCTCGTGAGAGTACCTCCTCTTTTATACCTCCATAATCTTGCTTTATAGTGGTACTTCCCCAAAATCCTTAAATCCTTCAACAATCTTTGGCAATGGTTTCTCCCTTAACGTATCTGGATTTCGTTCATGATTAGGAGGTACTGTTAGAAATTATATGACTTTTCTCCTATCTTTGCTACGTATCCTTGCATAAGTAGAATCATCATCAATTACTTTTGTTTCCATCTGTATTGCTGTAATATAAGGTTGTCCTAAAATCATCGGATAAGACGTTGTATCTTGAATAAAGAAATGTTGCTCCGTCGCAACATCCCCAATCCAAATTTTGACATTTGAACAAGCTCTATATAATTTACCTCATGTGTTATTAGCTGCTCGTATTGCCCATCCATGTTCCATATCAATTGGCCATTTTTTATTCTTATAAAGATCTTTAGACATAAGATTTATTTCTGAACCATGGTCAACTAAACCAACAGTTGGTTCTTCTATATCTCCTATTTTCACCAATACCTTAGTAGTTGCGCTTGCCCAATGCTTTTGAGTATAATGACTCAAAGTTTCTATTTCCTTATCACTATAATCTTCGAAACGTACTCGTTGATTATACCCATTCTTTTCATTTTTTGGTTGTTTGTAACCAATATCAACCTCTGCTTCATCTTTATATATTTTTGCATCAATAGCATGACTCATTCTAGTTTTACCCACTAATTGCCTCTTTTGCTTAATGTTGTGAATGATAACATCATGAAACTCCTTCTTCACAATTTTTAAAACTTCTTTCAATGTGAATTCCACCTTAGCATTGTCGTATTATGTGCTTTCCACCTCGAGAACGCGCCAAGCGGCTAGCTATAGAAGGTAGTATGGAGATTCGCCAATAGTCAAGCAGTTTATCAGTTTTTGACTGTTGAAATATAAACGACTGCAAGAATACACCGTAAATCTATACGGATGTCCTTCGACTGCTCGCCAAAGTCCTTTTCGTCCCGGCCGGTAGGTCTCTAGACGTTTCGGAGAACCCCGAACAATCCAAACTGCTAATCTTCGACACCGATTTATACTCACGATCTTGTATCCACTGACTGTCTTGTTAGATTAACCCAATAAATTTCATTCACTCCGCATACTCAATCCTATAGACACCCTTTTAATTCTTCATCACAGACATAACTCGATTTCACAAAACAGTCAAGAGTAATCAAACCCACTTCATTAAAAATCCCGATTCACCATTACAACACTGATTTCAGCAACGATTGCCTCAGTCTTCCCAAATCCTATGAAGAAAAAAAAATCCAATTCTCTGTCTTCTTTCCCCGCTCAAAGCATGAAGCTAGCTCTCTGATTCTTCAAAAAAAAACTCCCCAAAAACTTATTCTCTCCCCTAACCTTATCCTCTGAATTTCTTCAATCTTCTGTCTTAGATCTAAAATTGGCTCCCATCGCCAGAGCTTGGATCCGAAATTGGCTCTCGCCGTCAGAGCTTTCTCCCCCATTTTTATCTTTAAGAGATCTTTTTACTGAAAACAACGTTCCCTGAAATGGCACAGTGAACAAGACAGCCTGAAACAGAATCGAAACCCCGTAATCGAGACCACATTGAGTCGCCTAACCAATTCAGGTCTCATATTGGCTAAGAGTCCAGTAATAAGACCCGGATGTTCCCGAAATTGGATCAAATTGGTTCTTAGCATCAAATTGGCTAAGGCCCGTAGTAAGACCTAGATTTTCCTGTAATTAGACTGCATTGGGTTGCCCGACCAATTCAGGTCTCATATTGGGTAAGAGGACCCAGATTGGATTCTTGAAATTGGATCCAATTGGCTCTTCAAACCAAGCTCACCCGTCATGTGAATTGGTCCTTTCTCTTCCTGCTGACTCCCGTTATTGGAATCGAACGGAGCATTTCAGTATGCCCCGGCTGACTGTAACGGGGTGACTGAACCTAGCCTCTTAGTATTTGTACTGGAATTGGTCGTTGCTCCTAATATTCGAGGTAACTGAACATTAATAAAAATCCTCTTTCTTTATATTTTCACAATATACTCGTGTTACAACACGACACCGTTTAATATACGTTCTTCCAACACCCCTTTCAAATTTGTTGCCTCTTCAATGTCAAAAAGTAGCTTATAAGCAATTGATTTGTCTTTATCTTTTGTCTCCCTTATTTTTTCTTCCAATGATGCTGAGGTATCCTTTATAGGTAATTCTTAAAAAGCTGCCTCCCGAGCCTTGTCTCCTCAAGTTTGCCTCTTAGAAGAATTTCCTTCTCTCGTATCATCAAAATTTCCTTGTCTCTTTTCTTCCATCAAAGCTTCATGTTGGCTCTTAACAATATATGCATGAACTGAAAGAGACTCAACAGGATCCTCTCAATCTGTTGTACCTCGTATTGTAGCTACAGTCTTCAATAATGCTTCTTGAGGTAATTTTCCTTCTTGTATTGTAGAAATGGCAGAAGCCCAAAATTCACTAGTTTCCGTACTTCCACGAAGGTCATCATCTACTCTAGCACCATAACTTGTACTTTCTTGTGCTGCTATTTCATGCTCTTTTAAGTAATCTTGAACCAATGCTCTCATTCTTCTCTTGCCAAAATTAGTTTGAAGAAGATCCTCTCTATTTTTCAATGCTATCTTCCCATCTTTCCAGCAAATAATTCTTTGCCATATGATATTATTAAATTCATTATAATCTTTCCTAGTGTGTGAAGCGTCATCACACCAAATGCATCTTTGTACATATCCTTGTTTTGAAACATTCTTCAAATTATTTTTAGAAGTATTCTCTTCAAGTCTTGCCAATTTGATTTGAAGATCTCGCATTCCTCATATAATTTCTTCTATCCCCATATCTACTTTCTTTGATAAGGATGTCAAAGATTGAATTGTAGGCATTGTTAGTGGTGTTGTACATATTGGAGCCTTAGGTGCTTGTACTGTTTTCAGAATATTGTTCCTATCCTTCTTCCTTTCTCTTTTTGCAAGCAATCCCACCGCATCTTCAACGTTCTGCCACTTCGTTGTCAATCCTTCATCTTCTTCTTTGTCTTCAAGAAGGAGTTCTAATTTCCCTTGCAATTTTCCATCAACAGCTTGAAGAAATAGATCAACTTTGTTCGGCTCCAATGTCAATTTTTCTACCTTCAATAATTGAGAGTACTGCCTCTCAAATTCTCTTAATAGCTCTGTTGCTTAAAAATTCTTATTAGGCCGTTCAATCCATTCCAGAAATAGCTTCTTAGTAAAGCGATCAGCATCTTCCAAGAAATATTCGTCTTTCAATGCATGTGAAGAAACCTCCCATGAATTCCCATAACGATCCGTAATCGATGTAACATGGTCTCTTATCTCTGGTATCGTGGCAAGTCCAAATGATTCAACCATTTTCTTCTCAGAAACCCAATTTAATTCCATTTCACGAACATAACATCTTAAATACCTTGAAATGTTCCTTCCATCAAATTGATCAATTTTATTGACCACTGCTTGTAATACTTTGGTTGCCAAAGCTTATTTACGATCATTGCTTTATTATTGCTGCATTGATAATGAGAAGGATTGAAACATACTAGCAATAGACGAATCCATGTGCATACCTTGTCCTTTAGAAGAACTCCCATAAGAAACTCCTCCCAAAGATCCTTCAAAATTTTTATTTTCGTTCTCCCTAAAAATAAAAATAAAATCAAACAAAATCTAATACCTTCCACTTCAAGCTTTCACGTCGAGTTCACCACTTATGTCGCATTACGTGCTATCTTGCTTGAGAACGCTGTCATGTTGTAACACGAGTATACAGTGAAAATAAATAGAAAGGGGAATTTTATTAATATTCAGTTACCTCGAATATTGGGAGCATCGACCAACTCTAGTGCAAATACTGAGTGGTCAGGTTTAATCACTCCATTACAGTCAGCCAGGGCATACTGAAATGCTCCATTCAATTTCAATAACAGGAGTCAGCAGGAAGAGAAGGACCAATTCACACGACGGGTTCGAAGAGCCAATTGGATCCAATTTCGAGAATCCAATCCGGGTCCTCTTACCCAATATGAGACCTGAATTGGCCGGTCAACCCAATGCAATCTAATTATGGGAACATCCAGGTTATTATGGGCATCTTACCCAATATGGGACCTGAATTGGTCGGGCGACTTAATGTGGTCCCGATTATGGGGTTTCGATTCTGTTCGGGCTGTCCTGTTTTCTGTGCCGTTTCAGGGAATGTTGTTTTCGGTAAATGGATCTCTTAAAGGTAAAAACGGAGGAAAAAGCTCTGACAGCGAGAGCCAATTTCGGATCCAAGCTTGGTGGTGGGAGCCAATTCCGAATCTAAAACGGAAGATTGAAGAAATTCAGAGGATAAGATTAGAGGGGATATAGTTTTGAAGGGGGGGTTTTTTTTTTCTCTAGGAATCGGGGGGAGCTAGTTTTCAAGCTTTTGCAAGGTTACTAGTCGGTTTTCATTGGAGGTTTTTGAAGATCAAGGGGATTAGAGAAGAGGAGCTTCATGCTTCGGGTCGGGGAAGGAAAGACATAGAATTTGGATTTTTCTTCTTCGTAGAGTTTTGGGAAGACTGAGGCAATTGTTGTTGAAGTCGGTATTGTAATGGTGAATCGAGATTTTTAATGAAGTGGGTTTGAATACTCTTGACTGTTTTGTGAAATCGAGTTACGTCTATGATTGAAGGATTAAAAGGACGTCTATAGGATTGAGTATGCGGAGTGAATGAAATTTATTGGGTTAATCTAACAAGACAGTCAATGGATACAAGATCGTAAGTATAAAGCGGTATTGAAGATTAATAGTTTGGGTTGTTCGGGGTTCTCTGTAATGTCTAGAGACCTACCGACTGGGGCAAAAAAGACTTCGACAAGCAGTCGAAGAGCATCCGTATAGATTTACGGTACATTGTTGCAGTCGTTTATATTCCAGCAGTCAAAACTGATAGACTGCTTGACTATCGACGAATCTCCATACTACCTTCTACAACCAGATGCCCGACGCGTTCTCGAGCAGGAAAGCACGTAATACGACAAAAAGTGGTGAACCCGACGTGAAAGCTTGAGGTGGAAGGTATTGGATTTCAGTTGATTTTATCTTTATTTTATGGAAAACAAAAATAAAAATTTTGAAGGATTTTTGGGAGAAGTTTCTGGTGGAGAGTCTTCTAAAGAACAAGGTATGCACATGGATCCGTCTATTGCTAGTTTGTTTCAAGCCTTCTCATTGTCAATGCAGCAACAGCAAAGCAATGATCGAAAGGAAGCTTTGGCAACCAAAGCATTGCAAGCAGTGGTCAATAAAATTGACCAATTTGATGGGAGGAATATTTCAAGGTATTTAAGATGTTATGTTCGTGAAATGGAATTAAATCGGATTTCTGAGAAGAAAATGGTTGCACTATTTGGACTTGCCACGATATCGGAGATAAGAGACCACATTACATCGATTACGGATTGTTATGGGAATTCATGGGAGGATTTTTCACATGCATTGAAAGACGAATATTTCTTGGAAGATGCTGATCGCGTTACTAAGAAGTTGTTTTGGGGATGGATTGAACGGCCCAATAAGAATTTGTAAGCAACAGAGCTACTAAGGGAATTTGAGAGGCAGTACTCTCAATTATCGAAGGTAGAAAAATTGAAATTGGAGCCGAACAAAGTTGATCTATTTCTTCAAGCTGCTGATGGAGAATTGCAAGAGAAATTAGAACTCCTTCTTGAAGACAAAAAAGAAGATTAAGGATTGACAACGAAGTGGAAGAACGTTGAAGATGCGGTGGGGTTGCTTACAAAAAAAGAAAGGAGGAAGGATAGGAGCAATATTCCGAAAACAGTACAAGCACCCAAAGCTCAAGTACGTACAACACCACCAACAATGCCTACAGTTCAACCTTCAACATCTTTGTCAAAGAAAGCAGATATGGATATGGAAGAAATTATACGAGGAATGCGAGATCTTCAAATCAAATTGGCAAGACTTAAAGAGAATACTTCTATAAACAATTCGAAGAATGTTTCAAAACAAGGATATGTACAAAGATGCATTTGGTGAGATGATGCTTCACACACTAGAAAAGATTGCAATGAATTTAATAATATGATACGGCAGGGAATTATTTGCTGGAAAGATGGGAAGATAGCATTAAAAAATAGAGAGGATCTTCTTCAAACCAATTTTGGCAAAGAAGGAATGAGAGCATTGGTTCAAGATTACTTAAAAGAGCATAAAACAGTAGCACGAGAAAGTGAAAGTTATGGTGCTAGAGTAGATGATGAAATTGGTGGAAGTACGGAAACTAGTGAGTTTTGGGCTTCTGCTGTTTCTACAATGCAAGAAGGGAAATAACCTCGAGAAGCGCTATTGAGAACTGCAGCTACAATACGAAGTAGAACAGGTTGGGAGGATCCTGTTGAGTCTCTTTCAGTTCATGCATATATTGCTAAGAGCCAACATGAAGCTTTGATGGAAGAAAAAAGATGAGGAAATTTTGATGATACTAGAAAAGGAAATTCTTTTAAGAGGCAAACTCGAGGAGGCAAGGCTCGGGAGGCAGCTTCACAAGAATTACCTATAAAGGATACCTCAGCATCATTGGGAGAAAAAACAACGGAGACAAAAGATAAGAGCAAATCAATTGCTTATAAGCTACTTTCTGACATTGAAGCGGCAACAAATTTGAAAGGGGTGTTGGAAGAACGTATATTAAATGCTAAGGTGGAATTCACATTGAAAGAAGTCTTGGGAATTGCAAAGAAGGAGTTTCATGATGTTATCATTAACAGCATTAAGCGAAAGAGGCAAATAATGGGCAAAACTGGAATGAGTCATCCTATTGATGCAAGAATATATAAAGATGAAGAAGAGGTTGATATGGGTTACAAGCAACCAACAAATGAAAAGAATGGGTATAATCAACGAGTACGTTTCGAAGATTCTAGTGACAAGGAAATAGAAACTTTGAGCCATTATACTCGGGAACATTGGGCAAGGGCAACTATTGAGGTATTGGTCAAAGTAGGAGATATAGAAGAACCAATAGTTGCTTTAGTCGACCATGGTTCTGAAATAAATCTCATGTCTAAAGATCTTTATAAGAAGCAAAAATGGCCAATTGATATGGAACATGGATGGGCAATACGAGCAGCTAATAACACATGGGGTGAATTATGTGGAGCTTGTCCAGATGTCAAAATTCGGATTGGGGATGTTGCGACGGAGCAACATATCTTCGTTCAAGATACAACGTCTTATCCATTGATTTTAGGACAACCTTATATTATGGCAATACGGATGGATACAAAAGTAATTGACGATGATTCTGCTTATGCAAGGATACGTAGCAAAGATAGGAGAAAAGTTGTACAATTTCTAACAGTACCTCCTAACTATGAACGGAATCGAGATAGGTTGAGGGAGAAACCATTACCAAAGATTGTTGAAGGAGTTAAGGATTTTGGAGAGGTACCACTGTAAAGCGAGATTATGGAGGTACAAAAGAGGAGGTACTCTCGCGAGATGAAGGTGCCTTTGATGCGAGTTTTATTGGTATATTGGAGAATGGAAATATTATGTATAAGAAAGTTGATGATTTTAAAAGAAAAGAAAGAAAAAGATTATATAATATTGAAGGACAATTACGTAAGATAGGTGCATTGCAAGATGATGAGAGGATTTTGGGTGTTTATGAAGAAAATAGACTGGAAGATTGATTGGAATTGATTACATCTATTGGGTTAGGGGATAATGATAAGATTGTTGATATTCATTTGAGAGAGGTTTATACCATGCTTGAATCTTTTCAAGCACCAAAAGTCACAGTAGAGTCGAGATATAAAACGGCAGATAAGAAGGTGAAGCCTGTTGCCAGACTATTACCAGAGGATTCTAAAGAACAAATGAGAGAAGCATCAAAAGAAGCAAAGCAGATCCATTATATGAATTGTTATGCAAAGATTACCGATTTAAATGGGACGAAAGGTATATTCAGGCAATGCAAAGATTGAAGAAATTATTGATGTCACCTCCAATATTGAGGAAGGTTGATTATAAGTGCAATAGATCAGTGATTCTTACTGTGGACGCTAGTCCAATTGCCGTTGGATGGGCTGTGGGTCAGGATGATTCAAATGGGAGTAGATTTGTAGTTCGATTTGGGGCTAAAATTTTAAGTATTCGTCAGCGTGCATATTCGCAAGTCAAAAGAGAACTTTGGGATGTCGTTTCGGCTATGAAAGCTGAAAAGGACTATTTGATTGGGGCAGTAGTAGTAATTGAAACAGATTGCTTGCCATTGCTTGGAATGATTATTAACTGTTCAACGCCAGATATTGCAATGTTGAGATGGATTGCTTATATTAAGTCACTAAATCCAGAATTTAAGCATATTACTGGAAAGGATAATATAGTAGCAGACATGCTATCTCGAGCAAGATACGAGAGGGAGGACGAAATGGTTGAAGACATTGATGATGTCGGATTGAAATTCTATTCAATATCAAATCTCAACAAAGAAGACAAGCTATTTCTTGAAGAATCTTATGAAGGAGAATTATTGGATATTGGTCATTATTTGAATACCTTGTCTAAGTAGGGGAATTGGTTTATAGAAAAATTCAAATAAATAAGAAAAAAAGCATATGGATTTTTACTTCAAGATGGATTCTTATGGAAGAGACCGAAGAAAGGAATTGGGATGCCACAACCAGTGATAGGCAAAAGGGTAGAAAAACTAAAATTATTAAAGGAGATTCATGATAGTTTATGGGCAGGGCATAGAGGGATCTGGGCTACTTTTGCTAAACTCAAGGAACGATATTGGTGGAAAAATATGTATTGAGATGTGCTCTCATTTGTAGAGTCATGTGAAATCTGTCAATCGTATTCTAATATCCGACATCGAGATGGTCTTCATCCTACGTATCCTCTGGCTATTCATTTTAAATGGATTGTTGATTTGGTTATTATGCCGGTTGGGTTATGGCAGATGAGATATTTGGTTTTAGCTCGTGAAGATTTATCAAATTAAGTAGAAGGAAGAGCATTGAGGACAAAATCTACAAAGGGGATTTGTAGATTTTTGCTTGAAGATGTCATTTGCCGTTACGGGTGCGTAGGAAAAATCATTGCAGATCGTAGAGAATTAAATGTACAAGAAGCTCATAAGTTCTTTGAAAAATATGGAGTTAAACTATCACTGACTACTGCTTATAATCCGGAAGGGAATACGAAAAGCGAACGTGGTCACCCGTCGATTGTGAAAGCATTGGTTAAAGCTTGTAATGGGAAAGTTAAAGAGTGGCCACGGCTTTTGTCATTTGCATTATGGGCTGATCGAACAACACATAGTTTGGTGATAGGATATATGCCAGTAGAACTTATGACAGGTCAAAAACCAATTATGCCGATTGAAGAAAAGGTACTTACTTGGAGTGTGCTACCATGGGAAGATAGATTGACAAGAGAAGAACTTCTGGCTATTAGGATTCGACAATTGGAGCAAAGAACGGAAGATGTCCAGATAGCATTGAAAAGGTTAAAAAGAGCAAGGTTACAAAACAAGGCGCGATTTGATAAGCAACATCGATTGAGACCAAAAGCAATCGAGGAAGGTGACTGAGTACTTGTTTATGACAATAGTCTGGATAATCAACATAGTACTTTGCGGAAATTTTCAAAACGTTGGTTTGGACCATATGTTGTAACAACTGTTCATGATAATGCGACTTACTCATTACGGGAGTTAGATGGTACAAAATTGAAAATACCAATTGCAGGGAAGCGAGTAAAAATATTTAAACGAAGACACGTAGAGATGAATATGGAAGACCTTAATGAAGGTATAGAGATTCCGTAGCAAGAAGATGAAAGTGATTTGGATAATGAAGGTGACAAAGACGAACTAGACAAAGACGTAGAAGATATATTCTGAATCAAACAGCAATTGGATAAATTGGTGCATACCGGGGGATGCACAAGTTCAGAGGGGGTGGATGTTGTGTTGTAATACGAGTATACAGTGAAAATAAAAAGAAAGGAGAATTTTATTAATATTCAGTTACCTCGAATATTGGAAGCATCGACCAACTCCAGTGCAAATACTGAGTGGTCAGGTTCAGTCACTCTGTTACAGTCAATCGAGGCATACTGAAATGCTCCATTCAATTCCAATAACGGAAGTCAGCAAGAAGAGAAGGACCAATTCACACGACGAGTTCGAAGAGCCAATTGGATCCAATTTCGATAATCCAATCCGGGTCCTCTTACCCAATATGAGACCTGAATTGGCCGGTCAACCCAATGCAATCTAATTACGGGAACATCCAGGTTATTATGGGCATCTTACCCAATATGGGACCTGAATTGGTCGGGCGACTCAATGTGGTCCCGATTACGGGGTTTCGATTCTGTTCGGGCTGTCCTGTTTTCTGTGCCGTTTCAGGGAATGTTGTTTTCGGTAAATGGATCTCTTAAAGGTAAAAACGGAGGAAAAAGCTCTGACAGCGAGAGCCAATTTTGGATCCAAGCTTGGTGGTGGGAGCCAATTCCGGATCTAAAACGGAAGATTGAAGAAATTCAGAGGATAAGATTAGAGGGGATATAGTTTTGAAGGGGGGGTTTTTTTTTTCTCTCGGAATCGGGGGGAGCTAGTTTTCAAGCTTTTGTAAGGTTACTAGTCGGTTTTCATTGGAGGTTTTTGAAGATCAAGGGGATTAGAGAAGAGGAGCTTCATGCTTCGGGTCGGGGAAGGAAAGACATAGAATTTGGATTTTTCTTCTTCGTAGAGTTTTGGGAAGATTGAGGCAATCGCTGCTGAAGTCAATATTGTAATGGTGAATCGAGATTTTTAATGAAGTGGGTTTGAATACTCTTAATTGTTTTGTGAAATCGAGTTACGTCTATGATTGAAGGATTGAAAAGGTGTCTATAGGATAGAGTATGCGGAGTGAATGAAATTTATTGGGTTAATTTAACAAGACAGTCAATGGATAGAAGATCGTAAGTACAAAGCGGTATTGAAGATTAACAGTTTGGGTTGTTCGGGGTTCCTTGTAATGTCTAGAGACCTACCGACTGGGGCAAAAAGGACTTTGACAAGCAGTCGAAGAGCATCCGTATAGATTTACGGTACATTGTTGTAGTCGTTTATATTCCAGCAGTCAAAACTGATAGACTGCTTGACTATCGACGAATCTCCATACTACCTTCTACAGCCAGATGCCCGGCGCGTTCTCGAGCAGGAAAGCACATAATACGACAACGCGTCGGGCGTCTGGTTGTAAGAGGTACTATGGTGTTTCGCTAGTACTCAAGCAATCTATCGGGTTCTTGACTACCCAAATACAATCTATATTGGATTACAATGTAAAAGCTTAATTCCAATATAAAACGTATGGAGATCCTATATAACTTCAATTTCTTTTGTTATTTTATTTTATTTTTTTTTTTTTATGTTTTTTTATTTTATCTTTATTGTTAATTACCTTAATCTTAGACCGTGAACTTCGGCAAGCTGTGATCCTCAATCTGCCCTTCCGACTTGTTGTGAAATATCTATCGCTAGTGTCTTTGCAAGCCCTTTCGAATGTTCAAGAAGTTCCAGTTCAACCTCGCTTACAGATTGTGAGGCTATGCTGCAATCCGCACCGATGTCCCTTGGCCGCTCACCGATATTCTTCTTATCCTTGTCGGTAGGTCCCTAGTTATCATAGAAACCCTAAACAAATCTCAATTTGCCAACTCTCAAAACCTCTTTACATTGTTGGTAGATATCTTCTATCCGTACAGTCAGATTTATACAACCACGCATGCATTCAGCATACTCAACCTTCTAGAAAACTCTAAATTTCAACCACAGAAGTATCTCCCATTTCAACAACAATCAAAATACCAGCCTTTTCTCTCTTTCGAAAAAAATCCAGTTCATCAATACAACATTGACTTTCAGCAACGATTGCCTCAATCTTCTCAAAACCCTTTGAAGAAAAAAAATCCCAATTCTCTATCTTTTTTTTCCAAAGTATGAAGCTAGCTCTCCCTCCTTCAAAACCCCGATTCTCCCCCTTTTCAAACCCTAGCCTCTGAATTTCTTCAATCTTTCGTCTTGGATCTGAAATTGGCTTCGCCGTCACAACTTTCTCCTCCATTTTTTTTGCCTTTTAAAAGGTTCTTTTTTCAAAAACAACGTTTCTTGAAAGGGCACAGTGAACAGGATAGCCTGAAACGAAATGAAAACTCCCGTAATCGGGACCACATTGAGTCGCCCGACCAAATCAAGTCTCATATTGGCTTAGAGGCCCGTAGTTAGACCTGGATGTTTCTGTAATGGGATCAAATTGGTCCTTCGCGTTAAGCTTGCTCAGTCATCGACTTACTCCTTTCGATTCTGTTGACTCCAACTATTGGACTCGAATGGAGCATTTCGTTACTGGTAAGTATGCCCTGACCGACTGTGATGGAGTGTCTAAAACTGGCCTCTGAATATTGGCACTGGAATCGGTCGTTGTTCCCAATATTTGAGATAATTGAATATTAATAAAAGTCCCCTTTCTTTATATTTTCACGGTATACTCGTGTTACAACACGACACCGTCTATGAAGCTTCTACGAAGCTTCCATATCAAATACTATAGAATTAACTTACTTTTACTTATTTTTACTTATTTCTACATATTTGTATATGTAATTATGAGTATGTCCATGATATTACCCTTCCTTCTAGG
The DNA here is from genome assembly GCF_059467195.1 of Physcomitrium patens. NCBI lineage: Eukaryota > Viridiplantae > Streptophyta > Bryopsida > Funariales > Funariaceae > Physcomitrium > Physcomitrium patens. The sequence continues at coordinate 19,555,149 of NC_143410.1, read as the reverse complement.
GACAAGTTCCATGAGAAGCAGTCATCATATGTTGAGGAAATCTACGATGCGACGAATTGTATTTGCCACATGCTCTGATCTTTGTTCTCTTTGAAGATGATTGATAGGGCCTCTCAACCATCGGTAGTGTCCCATACCAAGGCGGGAAGACCATCCAATTATTTGATCTTTGTTGAGGCCTTCATAACTTCCTTTGAATAGAACATTTGGAACACCATCAGAAGTTGTTCCTACCTCTAGCAAAATCACCAAACATCGAGAGTCTCTTTCCAACTCATGATATCATATGCGTTGTATCTCGCCATCTATTCAAAGAAAAATATGACGTTCTTGAAGATCTTCATCTCAATTGTGTCGTCTTGAAAGTTGTGACAATCGTAATATCTTGTCCGACAGGTTAGCAAATAAAGGCTCTTGTTTTGAATCCACTAGTTGTTGGTTCTCCATCTCCTGAGTGTCACAACTACAAAGAAGCTACAAATAAGGATTGAAAGTAGAATGTTATCTTGCTTAGATATTGTTTCTTTTATAAAGAAGGTTTTTATCTTGATTTTGATGGATGTCGTCAATGAAAAGCCTCCATCGCCTTTGTTGCATTTGCAAGATTCTTTACTGGCTCCCATGTGCGTTCACTAATATCATATCTGTGCTAATGGACAAGATATTCTAACTTATTTTGACGCCGCCTTGAATCTAAGACTTCTTCTACTTCAAACTCTTTATTATTGTCTACTTCTATAGGAGGAGGTGGAGCTTGTCATCTTCTTGGTATGTCCACTATCTTATATGGTTCAAGAAGAGACACGTGGAATACTGAATGGATTTTCATTGACTCCGATAGATGTAAATGATATACAATTGGATTGATTTGTGTAGAAATAGAAAATAGTCCAAGCCTTCGATAGTCCAACTTGTCCCAAAAACAAGTCATCTTGATATTACGATGAAGTAGCCATATCTTATCACCCAAGTGGAATGGTGGTTGTTCTTTTTGATAGACATGTGCATTGACCTTTTGTTGTTCTTGAGCCTCTTTTAACTGTGCCTTCATCGTTGCATGTAGCTCTGACAAATGAATCGCCAAATCTTTTGCAAAAGGATTATCAACTTTTAAAAAGTCAAAAGTATCAAGTCGTGGATGATAACCATAATTAGCAAAGAAAGATGTTTGTTTTGTAGAAGAATATATTATATTATTGTAAGCAAATTTTACCAATGGCAAAAGAATTATCCAATGATCTTGTTGGTAGTTAATGATACATCTTAAATATTACTCCAAAATTTAATTAACACGCTCCATTTGTCCATCAGTTTGAGGATGGAATGCCGAAGATAGTTTTATATCCTTTTTTAGAATCTTGAAAAGAGTCTGCCAAAATCTTGATACAAATTGAGTTCATCTATCTGATATAATATCCTTGAGTAATCCATGATAGTGATAGATATTGTCAAGAAAGAGCTTAGCTGTTTCTTCACTTGTGATAGATTTTGTACATGGTACAAAATGTGCCATCTTGGTAAAACGATCTAGTATCACGAATATAGTCATAAGAACTTGAGATTGGAAGATCCGTGATGAAGTCCATAGAAACAAAAGACCATGGTTGTTCTGAAATGGATAATGGCTCAAGAAGTCCAAAAGGTCAATGATGAGGAGTTTTTGATCTTGAGCAAACATCATATGATTGAACAAAATCTTTGACTGCCTTCCACATTTGAGGCCACCAAAAATCCTTAGATATCAGTTCCAAAGTCTTATTGTATCCAAAATATCCTGTTGCTGGGAAGTCGTGATGAACTTAAAGAATATGTAAACGTGCTTCTCCTTCTGGAAGATATAGGCGTCCTTTAAAATAGAGTAGGTTGTTTTTGAACTCGAAATTAGAGGGATCATGAGATTTAGAAGAATTATTCTTGATATCATAAACAAGAGGGTCTGAAGACATACTTAACTGGACTTGCTTGAGAAAAGTTAAATCAACAGTTAATGTTGATTTTATTGCTCGAAGATGAAATTACTCTGGCTTCAAGAGAACCATTCTTTATTGCTCAAAAGTTGCATTTCCTTCTTTTGGTGCAAGATAAGAATGTCTAGACAAGGCATCGGACAAACCTTGTTATTTTCTTAGTCGATAAGTGATGATGAACTCGAATCTTGATAAAGACATGCTCCAACGAGCTTGACGATGATTTAATACGCATTCTAACATGAAATACTCGAGGTTCTTGTGATCCATATACATAGTGACTGGATGCGAAGCGCCTTGTAGATAATGATGCTATTCTTGAAAAGAATCCATAATTACAAGAAGTTCTTTGCCATAGATCTCATAATTGATTTCTGTTGCTGAGAATTTTCTTGAATGAAAGGCTATTAGATGTAGTTTGTCATCTGTTCCCATTTGTGACAAAATTATACATAGAACAAAGTCTGATGCATCTGTTTTTATAAAGAATGCTTTAGAAAAATCAACACGATATAAGATTAGTACAAAAATAAACGTTATCTTCAAAGTTTCAAAAGCAACTTCCGCTTCTTGATTCCATTGGAATTTGTCTTTACAAGTCAAACAAGTAAGTGGAGCTGAAACTCGAAAAAAGTCTTTGATGAAGATCCGATAGTAGTTGGCAAATTCCTAAAAACATTGGACATCTCTTACCATTTTTGAGATTTTCCAATCTATAATAGTTTGAATTTTCATAAGATCCATCATAAGTCCATCATTTGAAATGATATAACCTAAGAAATCGACTTGAGTAGTATGGAATACACACTTTTTAATCTTGGCATAGAGTCTTGTATCTCTTAATTTTTGTAACACATGACGAACATGAAGTTCATGTTCTTGTGGATTCTTAGAATAGATCAAGATGTCGTCTAAATAATAAACCACAAAATCGTCCAAAAACTCTCAAAAAACATCATTCATTAAATGTTGAAAAGCTGTTGGTGTATTTATAAGTCCAAAAGACATGACGTTGTATTCAAAATGTTCATACCTAGTTCGAAATGTAGTCTTCCATTCATCTCCTTCTTTGATGCGTACTAGATTATATGCTCCCTGGAGATCTATTTTTGTATAGATCTTAGCTTGATTCAGCTGATCAAGAAGTCCAGATATTAAAAGTAGTGGATACCTATTCTTGATGGTAATCTTGTTGAGTCCTCGATAATCAACACACATCCGCAATGATCCATCTTTTTTCTTCACAAATAGAATTGGAGCTCCTGCATGAGATTTAGAATGGCATATAAAATTCTTGGCTAGATTTTCTTCAATATATTCCTTGAGTTCAGTCAACTCATTTTGTGATAAACTGTAGATTGGTCTAAATGGCGGTTGAGCTCTTTTTTGAAGGTCAATTGAGCAATCATAGGAACAATGTTTCAGGAATGTATCCGTATTTTTTTTTTCGAATTCATCTTGAAATTCTTGATATTGGCTTGGAATGCCACTTGGAGTCTTTCCACCAGTAGAAATAGATGTGGCATAAGTAATATATGGTGATTCTTTCATAGCAGCATGCAAGAAAGCTTTTGCACCTATAAACATAAGTTCAATTGAACTGGACTTATAACTCTCTACTTGATTAACTACACTATTAGTTATACTTTTAGAGAAAATAAGAGTTTGAGAAATCCAATCTATTTGAGGGTTGTATTTTTCTAACCACGATAAACCTAAAATATCTGGATTAGAGGGAGATCTAATGATATTAAATACTACAAAGCTATTATGACCATTAATTATTACTTCTATATGAAGGGTTTCATGAGTAATATCTCCAGAAGATAATGGACGACCATCTATGACTTCTATATGAATAGGTTTAGTTTTCTTTACTAAAGATATGCTATGTCTTTTAGTAAATTCTTCATCTAAGAAATATGCCAAGGCTCTTGAATCTAATAAGGCAGAGGCTTTGTAATGTCTAGGTTCTAAAATAATATTTAATATAAAACAAGGAGAGGATTCTGAGGAGAGAATAAGAACTTTACTAGATGTTGTACAAGGTTTCAGCCGCACGGTCCCTATTGTAGCTGAACAAACTTGTTTTCCAACATATTGTCTTCTTTGACAGCCATACTCCTCATTTTGTGGTTGCATCATTTCTTTGGACAATGTTAAGCACTGTGTTTTGGTTCTCTACAATATAAACATAATCCTTCTTGACGATGACGAGGCTTTTCTTGCTCAGTGAGAGGTTTAAAATGTATTGCATCAATTTACATATTCTCTACTTTTGAATGTATGTATTGAAGAGGTGTTGGTATTGCCATTGAATTATAGTAACATTGAGGTGCACTTGTATGGTTCTTAGATCAAAATTTAAAAAGACAATTGTCGCACTTCATAGCAAAGTCAATTGCTTGACTCAATGTTTGAGGATCAGGTAAGTTGAGCATTAATTTTTTTACCTCATATTGTAATCCGTAGAAAAATTGGTTAATAAGTGCAGCATCATCCCACTTGATATCAGTTGCAAGTTGTCAAAATTGTGAAGCATACAAAGTTATTGATCGATTGCCTTGTCGTAAAATACGGATCTTATTGGTTGCAATACGAATTACATCATGTTCTCCATACATGGATTGAAACTCTATCAAAAAAGCCTCTAAATTATCTAATATTGGATCTCATCATTCAAAAAAAGATGAAAATTATGATAGTGCTGAACTTGAAAGAAGCATACCAATGAATCTAACTTGCGATCCTAGAGTTGGATAGCTTTGGAATTGAAGTTCAATCACAAGTTACACTTCATTGATAAATCCTCGAAACTTGGATCTGGTGCCATCAAACTTCTCGAGTAAGGTAATTCTTGGTTCCATAATATTGGAAGGACATTCCACCATAGGAGAAGGGACATGATTTGGTGTAGATATTGAAGCAGCTCCAATCATTTCTATATCTTCACTTTGTGCCAATCTTTTTGCTCCTTGTGGTAGTAAATTGAGTTGATGCATCGCAAGCATTAATTTCCTCAATTGTTCTTGCATTTGTGCCATTGCACTCTTCATTTCAACAAGTTCTGTCATGATAACTCTTAGAAAAGAGAAGATGTCTAATATTGCTCAAGACAAATAGAAGAGGGGACTTGAGAATAAAGAAAATACTAAGGACAATATTAATTTAGAAGAGGGTAATCCGCAACTTCTAATATGCTTATATCTTATTAAGAAAAAGAGGTAATCCACTCTTAATCAAGATTAGACAAAGCTCTAATATTGTAGGTATACTCTTGTCAATCTGTCAAGGACAAGAACTTGATGAAAAAGTAATTCAGACAAGTAAGCCTTCACTCAAAGAAAGGTAACAAAATATAAATAAACAAGTATGTATATTGAAAGAAAAACTGGAATGGCTATTGCTAAAAGATAAGAAAACTAGAGACCCTTGAAACTAGATTGGAAGCAAGAAAGGAGTTGACAAGAATGAAGAAGGCTTCACTCTTGTCTCTATATAAACTATCTAAATAGGGGCTATGTGGCGACGTTCTATAGGACCTCTAATATGTGTTGACTTTGTAGGATATATGCCTTGACTTACAAGGTAAGTTTTTCTACTTGTAGGCCACATAGTTAGCTTGGTCTTCAAGCTAACAACATGTGTGGCACATGCCCAACTTGTTGACCACGTTTCTAATCCAAAAAGTCAATTAAAGACACCTATGAAGTCAAAGCAGCATCTATAAAACTTCTACGAAGCTTCCATATCAAATACTATAGAATTAACTTACTTTTATCTACTTTTACTTACTTCTACATATTTGTATATGTAATTATGAGTATATCCGTGACAAAATATAATGTAGATAGTTTAGTAGAGTGCTATAAGAAAAGACTTTTTGCTAAAGATTATGTCCAAAAAAAAAATATTGATTACAATGATATTTTTGATCTAATTGCAAAAATGACCTCAATTTGTTTATTTCTTGGACTTACTGTTGTTGATAATTTGAAAGTTTATTAACTAGATGTTAAGATGATATTTTTAAATAGAGATCTTGAAGAAAAAATCTATATGTAATAACTTAAAGGTTATATATTAGAAGACAAAGAGTCTTTGATTTGTAAACTTTTTGAAATTTTATATAAATTCAAGCAATTTCCAAAGACATGATACAAGAAAGTAGAAGAGTACTTCAACTCACAAAGTTTGAAAAGAATCTATATAGATCCTAAAATTTATGTATTGAGGAATACTAATGGATTTATTATAATTACACTATACATAGATAATTGATTATAGTCTACATCAATAAAAGACTTCTTTTTAAGACAAAAGATTACTTAGCCAAAAGATTTGATATGAAAGATTTGAAAAAAAATCCATTTTATTTTAAACATGCAAGTTAGAAAAGAAAGAAATCATAAAATTTATCTTAATCAATAGAAATATACTTAAAAGATTTGGTATAGAAGGTTGTATATCTTTGAATACACTTCTAAATTCTAATAGCAAATTTGACGAGACATGAATCCATAGATTCCTAAAAAAATTAAAGCAATGAAAGATGTTCTATATCAAAAAGTAATTGGTAATTTAGTCTATATAATAATAGGCATCTAAGCCAATATTACATATACAATGAAAATTGTTAGCTAGTATAAGGAAAATCCTAGGCTATTTCTATTAAGCGAGTCTTTTTATATTTGAAAGGCACATTAGATTATATGCTATAATATAGTAGAAGTTATTTAAGTTTACAATTGGTTGGTTGTTGAAATATAAATTATGTAAGAGATATTTATACTTAATATTCTATTATTAGCTATACATTTTTATTGGCTGGTAGTATTATTATCAAAAATAGTACGAAGCAATGAATAGTTGCCTTATCTACCACCAAAGTAGAACACATAGCAACTACTCATGAAACATGAGAAGCAACTTAGCTTCACAAGTTATTCAAAGATATTGGATTTTCACAAGTCAATCCTATGACCATTTTTAATAATAATTAAAATTATATTTTTTTTCAAAAAATCCTACATTCTATGCTCATATTACACATGTTAAAATTCAACATTATTTTTTATGAGAATATTAAAAATAGTAAAATTAAGTTAGTTTTTTACGAGATTAAAGATATGGTTGTAGATATTTTGATTAAAGATCTAACTTATCATAAGTATTGTAAATTTAAGAATATGGTGGAAACCATTAAATTGAATTGGTCTAATATGTCATTAAATGGGAGTATTAAAAGAATATTTACATATATGTATAATTTATATTAGATATTATGTGATTACCTATGTAGATAGTTGAAACCATATTATTGGTTGATAATTCATAGCTGCCATATTAGTTTGTAGTTGATATATAGTTATTGCCACCTATCTAGCGATCATGTAACTTAATAAGATGAATATCTATATGTCAATTAGACCTTGGCGGCTAGGCTAATTGCTAATATATTTGCACTACAAAGTCAATATCAATAGATTGTAGATATGTGCTTTAAGAACTAAAATCCAAGGCTCATTTCAAGTAGTTAGTTTTCTTGAACTTTTGACGATTGGATAGTAAGCTCATATATATTTTATATCAATATACTTCTATCTTGTAATAATATATGCTTCATATTTTTTATTCTAAAAGTAAAATCATTTTATTTTAAACTATTAATTTAATCAAATTTATATTATTAATTTTAGAAATCATAAAAATAATGCATATATAATCTACATGTCTTTTATATTCTTAATTTAAAATAAAATCTAATTAATAATTTATAAAACATATCTAATTTAATTACAATAAAATATATTAACTATATATTACCATTAATTACTTAAGATTTAAAGACTTACTTGTATTATGTATTTAGCTAAACTTTTGCATACAAAATCAAAGACTTGTAATATTTATTTGTCTATTATTTTTCTATTAAGTTCATATTTTTTATTTCTTTATTTTTTTATAATTTTTTTATTCTATTTAAAGCTTTAATTATTTTTTATATTAGATGGAATTTAAAAATATATATATATATATATATATATATATATATATATATATATTCTAAATTATATAAAAAAAAATTAAAAATCCAAAATAAAATAATATATTATATTATAATTGATATAAAATAAAAATATTTAAGAAAAATTAAACATATTTATTCATATATTTTCTTTGCTATTGTATAAACACAAATGTACAAATAATTACATATGTTATATCAAATTAGTTTTAGAATTTTTTTAATTAGTATGAATATTAGATCAAAAAATTAAAAGATCTTGGAATCAAAATATATATTCAAAAAGTAATTATTAATTTTTTTAATTAAAAATCATACATAAAAAATTATACTAATATTAAATTTTAAATATTCATGAATAATTTAAATTTATTTATTTTAGTTATACATATCATGTTTATAAATATGTTTAATTTGATATAACATATATAGTTATTTGTGGACAAAGAAAAATAAATTTACAAAGAAAAATACATCTTGATGAATAGTATTTTAACTTATGTAAGTATGAAATTTAGTTCATATAAATTTTTTTTGAATTCAAAATTTATTAATTAGAATTTATTTCTTAGTATTCTTAAATAGTAAATAAATATCAATATATATATATATATATATATATATATATATATATATTATTTAATAAAAAAATAATTAATATCAAACTAGTGATAAAATAATATATTAAGGACTTTAATGATTATTTTATTATTTAAAAAATATATATATTTAAGACAATACAATAAATCGAATAACATTTTTTATCCACAATATCACTCACAAATGATTTCAAAGCTTGCCATTCTTTTAAAAACTCATCATTTTAATGTTGGAATCATTTTTTTACCTTGGAGTTCAAAACTTGACATATTTGTCATTATTCTAATGTTACAATCCTTTAAAAATATTGCATTAAGATACAACAATTTATTTGTAGTATTCAATCATCTAAAATCAAATTCGTGTTTTAGAATTGTAATTTCAAGCATACAATAGTTATTAATTTTTGTGTAAAATGAATTCAAATCTATTTTTTAATAAGATCATCATGATTAAATAAAATACTGATTAATTATATTTTCATTTGCAATATGACCAAATTCATTCAAACATATCAAATCTTGCCTAGTCTCACTTTTAGTGCTAGAGACCATATACAATATAAAGATTCAAGACTAACAAATGGAATTAGCTCGAAATTAGAATAATAACTGGATACAATACAAGAAGGTCCTGGCTAGACCACAAGAAGTGAGTTGTCAAGATTGAGAATCCTCCCAACCTCCACTCCTATATATATTAGGTCCTCGAAAGCTTCTTAAGAAGTTTCTATAAGGCTTGGGAACAAAGCAAGCCTAAGATCCGTCTTCGTCTACTTCCTAAATCATCTAAAGCTTCTTAGAACCTTTTAGGATCTCCAATGATCTAGATTTTTCTTAAAATATATTAGAATCTTTTGGAACCTTCTTAGAACTTATTGAAACCTTTAAGAATCTTTTAGAACCTTCTAGGATCTAGATGAATCTTCTTAAAACCTTCTTAGAACCTCTTAGAATCTTCTTGAATCTTCTTTAGTTGTATGTCTGTGACATCATCTCCTCATCTAGCTTCAAGGTGTCTAAGAAGAAATGTTACTGCAAGTCAATATATGCACAAGAAGTTAAAGATCTATTGCATAGTATCTACTATATATTCCAATTTTTTTCAAAAGGCAAATGGTTCATAGGCCCCAGTAGCCATCGATAGTGCCTCAAGCCTTTTATTTGTGACCAAGTATAAACTTTGATATCTTTCTCATTGAATTGTCTAACAAACACTCTTTCTAAATGTCCTTCATAGGCAGATTCTACCTTAAACACAATTACCAGTGCCCTATTTTTAAGTATCCTTTGACGTCTTTGTGATTTAGGTGGCTCTTTATCTCGGGGTCATCTCAACGAGCTACTTGATTAAGATGGTATGATCGACAAGGTGTCATTTTCTTGACTATCTATATTACATAAAATAGACAAGACCAAAAGAATATAAACAAGCTATAGTTGTGAACTCAAACTATTGACTTATGTTGTTTTAAAAATTTGAAAAAATTACCTCTTTAGAGGCTACTTCCTCTCTTCTTTATGATGCAAAGAACTAAGAATCTTCATGGTGAAGCCATCTTATCAAGCTACTATTCTTCATTTTGCTATTTTTGGTCTAGATGGATGTCATTGATGGAACTTTTGAACCTTCATTTGTGCATTTACAAGGTTGCTAACTAATTTCCATGTGTGATCGTTGATATCATATCTATGCCAATGAACTAGATATTCAAGCCTTCTATGTCTTATCCTTGAATCTAATACCCCTTCTACCTCAAATTCAATATAATCATTGATTTCAACCATAGGAGGTGGTAGTTATCTTTGATCTCATATGTTTGATTCTTTATACCTTTCCAAAAGTAAAACATGAAAGTCTAAATGAATCTTTATGGATGAAAGTAACTCTAAGTGATAAGTTATATCATTGATTTGTTTTTGAATCATAAATAGTCCCAATCTTTAGTAGTCCAATTTATCATATAGCCTATTGATTTTTATATTGCGCTAAAGAGCCATACTTTATCACCAACTTGAAATGGAGGATGTTCCTTCTTCAATTGATCTACCACTACTTTATAACAATGTTGAGTCCTTTCTAGGTGAATTTTCTTTATTGCTTAAAGTTCAACCATCTTTGTAGCAAACTCCTCTATTGCTGGATTTGTCGACTTTGAATGCTCTATTATATCTAACTTTAGATGATGATCGTAGTTTGAATAGAATGGTATTTGTTGTGTAGATACATGGATTGTATTGTTATATATAAACTCCACTAATGACAAGTAGGAAGTTCAATCGTCTTATTGATAATTAATGGTGCACTTCAAATATTGCTCAAGAATTTAGTTGACCCACTTCTTTTGGCCATCAGTTTGAGGGAGGAAGGCATAAGATAGATTGATGTCAATCTTAAGAATCTTAAAAAATGTCTTCCAAAACCTTGATAAAAATTATGGTCCCTGATCTGACACAATGTCATTTGGTAACCCGTTGTCGTGTTCTAACACAACTATATGGTGAAAGATGATAATATGGATCTTATTATAGAAGAACCAAGTTAAAAAAAAAGATAGAAAAATATAGATAAAAGATAGGAAGGTAATAAAACTTTTAGTAATAATGTTGTTCTTTTAGAAAACAAATAGCTTCTAATTACTTTGTAGGGCCATAAATAAGGCAAAATAAGGTAGATTGGAAAAATAAATGATATAGACATCTTTAGGAGGAAGTTAAGAGTAAATTCTAGTAAAAATTACTTAAAAAAAACTAGATGTTGATACCCGGAGAGGGCTGGTTATGAACCAGGGTCAAAATCAGACCTTGAGGCACAAAACTGAGTCTCGACGATGACTCCGGAACTCTTTGGCAGATCAAAGAGTGGGATTTGATAGTTTATTAAATAAGGTTTCTATAGGAGTTAATTTTGGGTGATTTGAAGTTGTTATGACTTTGTAAGAGCTTTGCAAATTCAAGGTTTGTTTCAGATGACTTGGGTTTTATGAAATAAAATAGGGTTTATGTTTTGGGTGATTTCAAGAGTTTTGTAATAGATCTACAAGTGAAATTTTTTGGATTTATGGTTATAGTTGTGTTTAATATGTACTGTGAATTTGAGCTCAATATAATAGTTGAATTGAGGAATATTGAGGTTTAAGTGGGTCAAGGTCTCAAAAAGTAGAATTTTAGGTCTCATGGGGTTTTTTAAGATTTCTTGCAATCTATTAGTTAGATTGGAGTAAAAATTATATGAGAGAATATTAGACTTATTTTCCTATGTGCATGAGAACATTGAGATCAATTGAACGATGCAAAGAAGAGATATCGGCTCTGGAAGATTGGCATCAAGATTGGAGAAGGAGGCTGGCCAACACCTGAGCACATTTTTGAGGTTATCATCAATTTGGTAACTCCGATCCTTTTCAATTTTTTTGTGCTTGTTTTTAACTTATTTTTTTAGAAGTGTGAAAAATTTGAGTTAAGTTCAAAGGTTTATTCAATAGTTATTGAGGTTTAAATCTATTATAAGAATTACTAGGATTTGGTTTAGGATTTGGATTAGGATTTGATTTAGGGTTTAAAGTTTGGTTAGGATTTGATTTAGGGTTTAGAATTTGGTTAGAATTTGGTTTAGGATTTAGGATTTATATTAGGATTTGGTTTAAGATTTGGTTAGGGTTTGGTTTAGGATTTGGTTGGGATTTGGTTTAAGGTTTGTTTAGGATTTGATTTAGGGTTTAGGATTTGGATTAGGATTTGGTTAGGATTTGGTTTAGAATTTAGGGTTTGATTTAGGGTTTATTTTAGGATTTGGTTAGGATTTGGTTTAAGGTTTTTTTAGGATTTGATTTAGGATTTAAGATTTAATGAGGTTTGGCCTAAAGTTTGAATGAAGTTCAATAGGATTTTAACTAGAATTAAATTAAGATTGAATTGAGATGTATTTGAATGATATTTGTGATCCTTCTAATATTTCTTTAAGAATTCTTATTGTTTGTTTGAAATTTCTTGAGGTTTTTTTGAATTTGATTAAGCTTGCTTAGCATTACTATGATTTAATTAGAGCATTTTTAGTATTCTATTAGAATTAGGATTTTGTTATTGCAATTTCCATTCTTCTTTCCAGAGCTAGGTGCCCGGTGTCGTATTACGTGCTTTCCTGCTTGAGAACGCGCCGGGCGTCTGGCTGTAGAAGGTAGTATGGAGATTCGCCGATAGTCAAGCAGTCTATCAGTTTTTGACTGCTGGAATATAAACGACTGCAACAATGTACCGTAAATCTATACGGGTGCTCTTCGACTGCTTGTCGGAGTCCTTTTTGCCCCAGCCGGTAGGTCTCTAGACGTTACAGAGAACCCCGTACAACCCAAACTGTTAACCTTCAATACTGCTTTGTACTTACGATCTTGTATCCACTGACTGTCTTGTTAGATTAACCCAATAAATTTCATTCACTCCGCATACTCAATCCTATAGACACCCTTTTAATCCTTCAATCACAGACGTAACTCGAATTCACAAAACAGTCAAGAGTATTCAAACCCACTTCATTTAAAAATCCCGATTCACCATTACAACACTGACTTCAGCAGCGATTGCCTCAGTCTTCCCCAAAACTCTACGAAGAAGAAAAATCCAAATCCTATGTCTTTCCTTCGTCGACCCGAAGCATGAAGCTCCTCTCTCTAATTCCCTTGATCTTCAAAAACCTCCCATCCCCCAAAATAAAAATCCACACCACTCCAAAACTATATCCCCCCTAACCTTATCCTCTGAATTTCTTCAATCTTCCGTCTTAGATCCGGAATTGGCTCCCACCTCAAGCTTTCACGTCGGGTTCACCACTTCAAGCTTTCTCCTCCGTTTTTACCTTTAAGAAATCCATTTACCGAAAACAACGTTCCCTGAGACGGCATAGAGAACAGGACAGCCTGAAACAGAATCAAACCCCGTAATCGGGACCACATTGAGTCGCCCGACCAATTCAAGTCCTATATTGGGAAAGATGCCCGTAGTAACCTGGATGTTCCCGTAATTGGGTCAAATTGGTCCTCGCGTCAGATTGGCTAAGACCCGTAGTAAGACCTGGATTTCCCGTAACTAGACTGCATTGGGTTGCCCCACCAATACAGGTCTCATATTGGGTAAGAGGACTCGGATTGGATTCTCGAAATTGGATCCAATTGGCTCCTCGAACCCGTCGTGTGAATTGGTCCTTCTCTTCCTGCTGACTCCCGTTATTGGAATCGAACGGGGCATTCCAGTATGCCCCGGCTGACTGTAACGGAGTCACTGAACCTGACCACTCAGTATTTGTACTGGAGTTGGTCGATGCTCCCAATATTCGAGATAACTGAATATTAATAAAATTCCCCTTTCTTTTTATTTTCACTGTATACTCGTGTTACAACACGACATCCACCCCCTCTGAACCTGTGCATCCTCCGGTATGCACCAATTTACCCAATTGCTGTTTGATTCAGAATATATCCCCTACGTCTTTGTCCAGTTCGTCTTCGTCACCTTCATTATCCATATCACTTTCATCTTCTTGCTGCGGAATCTCTGTACCTTCATTAAGGTCTTCCATATTCATCTCTACGTGTCTTCGTTTAAATATTTTTACTCTCTTCCCTGCAATTGGTATTTTCAATTTTGTACCATCTAACTCCCGTAATGAGTAAGTCGCATTATCATGAACAGTTGTTACAACATATGGTCCAAACCAACGTTTTGAAAATTTCCGCAAAGTACTATGTTGATTATCTAGACTATTGTCATAAACAAGTACCTAGTCACCTTCCTCGATTGCTTTTGGTCTCAATCGATGTTGCTTATCGAATCGCGCCTTGTTTTGTAACCTTGCTCTTTTTAACCTTTCCAATGCTATCTGGACATCTTCCGTTCTTTGCTCCAATTGTCGAATCCTAATAGCCAGAAGTTCTTCTCTTGTCAATCCATCTTTCCATGGTAGCATACTCCAAGTAAGTACCTTTTCTTCAATCGGCATAATTGGTTTTTGACCTGTCATAAGTTCTACTGGCATATATCCTGTCACCGAACTATGTGTTGTTCGATCAGTCCATAATGCAAATGACAAAAGCCGTGGCCACTCTTTAACCTTCCCATTACAAGCTTTAACTAATGCTTTCACAATCGGCGGGTGACCGCGTTCGCTTTTCGCATTCCCTTCCTGATTATAAGCAGTAGTAAGTGATAGTTTAACTCCACATTTTTCAAAGAACTTACGAGCTTCTTGTGCATTTAATTCTCCACGATCTGCAGTGATTTTTTCTACGCACCCGTAACGGCAAATGACATCTTCAAGCAAAAACCTACAAATCCCTTCTGTAGATTTTGTCCTCAATGCTCTTCCTTCTACTTGATTTGATAAATCTTCACGAGCTAAAACCAAATATCTCATCTGCCATAACCCAACCGGCATAATAACCAAATCAACAACCCATTTAAAATGAATAGCCAGAAGATACGTAGGATGAAGACCATCTCGATGTCGGATATTAGAATACGATTGACAGATTTCACATGACTCTGCAAATGAGAGCACATCTCGATACATATTTTTCCACCAATATCGTTCCTTGAGTTTAGCAAAAGTAGCCCAGATTCCTCTATGGCCTGCCCATAAACTATCATGAAACTCCTTTAATAATTTTAGTTTTTCTTTCCTTTTGCCTATCACTCGTTGTGGCATCCCAATTCCTTTCTTCGGTCTCTTCCATAAGAATCCATCTCGAAGTAAAAATCCATATGCTTTTTTTCTTATTTGTTTGAATTTTTCTGTAGACCAATTCCCCTGCTTAGACAAGGTATTCAAATAATGACCAATATCCAATAATTCTCCTTCATAAGATTCTTCAAGAAATAGCTTGTCCTCTTTGTTGAGATTTGATATTGAATAGAATTTCAATCCGACATCATCAATGTCTTCAACCATTTCGTCCTCCCTCTCGTATCTTGCTCGAGATAGCATGTCTGCTACTAAATTGTCCTTTCCAGTGATATGCTTAAATTCTGGATTTAGTGACTTAATATAAGCAATCCATCTCAACATTGCAATATCTGGCGTTGAACAGTTAATAATCATTCCAAGCAATGGCAAGCAATCTGTTTCAATTACTACTACTGCCCCAATCAAATAGTCCTTTTCAGCTTTCATAGCCGAAACAACTCCCCAAAGTTCTCTTTTGACTTGCAAATATGCACGCCGAAGAATACTTAAAACTTTAGCCCCAAACCGAACTGCAAATCTATTCCCATTCGAATCATCTTGATCCACAGCCCATCCAACGGCAATTGGACTAGCGTCTACAGTAAGAATCACTGGTCTATTGCACCTATAATCAACCTTCCTCAATATTGGAGGTGACATCAATAATTTCTTCAATCTTTGCATTGCCTGAATATGCCTTTCTTCCCATTCAAATCGGGAACCCTTGCGTAACAGTTCATATAATGGATCCGCTATGTGAGCAAAATGAGGGATCCAGATTCGATAAAATACACATGCACCCAAAAACCTGCGAACCTCTGTTAAAGAACCACAATCCTCTTTCATCCTTCCAATTGCATCAACTTTAGTCGGATCTGGTTTTCTTCCATAAGATCCGCATAAATGTCCAACAATTACAACCTCTCGCACTCCAAATACGGACTTCATACCCGATAATGTAAGATGAACTTCTCCAAGCCGAGTTAAAATCTTTTCACAATCTTGTATATGATCAACAACATATCTGCGACACCCCCTCGTATTTAAAGTTTCATCCTTGTCTCCTTCTCTGCACCCTTTTAAAGGAACATCATCCAGAAAAGGTATAGTCTTTTCCGGAATAAAATCTTTCAATACCTTATTCATCCCATTCATCATATGCGCAACCGAGTTGGTCGCGCCTTGAAGAAAACTACACATTCTAACCAACCCAAGCGGTGTCCTCATCGTTGTCATATCTCTACTTCCTTCGGCAAGTTGAAATTGATCATAACTTGAATACAAATCACCCATTGAATAGATCGCCCTTCCAGCAAACGCCTCAGCAAATTCATCCACAATAGGTCCAATTCCTGCATTCCTGACAGTTACAGCATTCACCGGCTGCATATCTTGAATAAACCGTAGTGACCCATTCTTCTTAGGTACCGTAAACCATCGACTAGAATACGGCGCAAATGAAGGTTCTAATATTTTCATCTTTATCTTTTCTTTCAATAGTTCGACCAATTTAGGTAAATGTGCCCTCGGTACTGGAATCGGTCTTAGATTCCAAGGTACATGCGATACAGTGAAGATAACCATAGGTGTTATAATATTTGGATCCACACACCCAATTTCATGAGATTCGAAGGCAAACGATCTACCTTGTTTAGCAAACATCTTTTCGAAGCAAGTAATTTCCTCCGGCAATAAAGAACCATCAGAACCAATCTTCAATTCTTCAAAAGTCTCTTTAATAAACTGATGTCCAATACTCATTGGATCTCTTAAACTTGCTTCTTTTGATGCTTCTCCCATTTGTTCTTTAGAATCCTCTGGTAATGGTCCGGCAACAGGCTTTACCTTCTTATCTGCCATTTTATATCTCGTCTCTACTGTGACTTCTGGTGCTTGAAAAGATTCAAGCATGGTATAAACCTCTCTCGAATGAATCTCAACAATCTTATCATTATCTCCTAACCCAATAGATGTAATCAATTCCAATGAATCTTCGAGCCCATTTTCTTCATAAACACCCAAAATCCTCTCATCATCTTACAATGTACCTATCTTGCGTAACTGTCCTTCAATATCATATAATCTTTTTCTTTCTTTTCTTTTAAAATCTTCAACTTTCTTATACATAATATTTCCATTCTCCAATATACCAATAAAACTCGCATCAAAGACACCTTCATCTCGC
The DNA here is from genome assembly GCF_059467195.1 of Physcomitrium patens. Classification (NCBI taxonomy): domain Eukaryota; kingdom Viridiplantae; phylum Streptophyta; class Bryopsida; order Funariales; family Funariaceae; genus Physcomitrium; species Physcomitrium patens. The sequence goes on along the minus strand of NC_143410.1, from coordinate 19,537,655 downwards.
GAGAGTACCTCCTCTTTTGTACCTCCATAATCTCGCTTTACAGTGGTACCTCCCCAAAATCCTTAAATCCTTCAACAATCTTTGGCAATGGTTTCTCCCTCAACCTATCTCGATTGCGTTCATGGTTAGGAGGTACTGTTAGAAATTGTACAGCTTTCCTCCCATCTTCGCTCCGTACCCTTGCATAAGCAGAACCATCGTCAAATACCTTTGTTTCCATCCGTGTTGCCGTGATATAAGGTTGTCCTAAAATCAACGGATAAGACGTTGTATCTTGAACGAAGAAATGTTGCTCCGTAGCAACATCCCCAATCCGAATTTTGACATCTGGACAAGCTCCATATAATTCCCCTCGTGTGTTATTAGCTGCTCGTATTGCCCATCCATGTTCCATATCAATAGGCCATTTTTGCTTCTTATAAAGATCTTTAGACATGAGATTTATTTCAGAACCATGGTCCACCAAAGCAACTATTGGTTCTTCTATATCTCCTACCTTCACCAATACCTCAGTAGTTGCCCTTGCCCAATGCTTTCGAGTATAATGGCTCAAAGTTTCTATTTCCTTGTCACTAGAATCTTCGAAACGTACTCGCTGATTATACCCATTCTTTTCATTTATTGGTTGCTTGTAACCAATATCAACCTCTTCTTCATCTCTACATATTCTTGCGTCAATAGCATGACTCATTCCAGTTTCGCTCATTAATTGCCTCTTTCGCTTAATGTTGTCAATGATAACATCATGAAACTCCTTCTTTGCAATTCCCAAGACTTCTTTCAATGTGAATTCCACCTTAGCGTTTAATATACGTTCTTCCAACACCCCTTTCAAATTTGTTGCTGCTTCAATGTCAGAAAGTAGCTTATAAGCAATTGATTTGCCCTTATGTTTTGTCTCCATTGTTTTTTCTCCCAATGATGCTGAGGTATCCTTTACAGGCAATTCTTGTGAAGCTGCCTCTCGAGCCTTGTCTCCTCGAGTTTGCCTCTTAAAAGAATTTCCTTCTCTAGTATCATCAAAATTTTGTTCGGCTCCAATGTCAATTTTTCTACCTTCGATAATTGAGAGTACTGCCTCTCAAATTCCCTTAGTAGCTCTGTTGCTTGCAAATTCTTATTGGGCCGTTCAATCCATCTCAGAAACAGCTTCTTAGTAACGCGATCAGCATCTTCCAAGAAATATTCGTCTTTCAATGCATGTAAAAAATCCTCCTATGAATTCCCACAACGATCCGTAATCGATGTAATGTGGTCCCTTATCTCCGGTATCGTGGCAAGTCCAAATAGTGCAACCATTTTCTTCTCAGAAACTCGATTTAATTCCATTTCACGAACATAACATCTTAAATACCTTGAAATATTCCTCCCATCAAATTGATCAATTTTATTGACCACTGCTTGCAATGCTTTGGTTGCCAAAGCTTCCTTTCGATCATTGCTTTGCTGTTGCTGCATTGACAATGAGAAGGCTTGAAACAAACTAGCAATAGATGGATCCATGTGCATACCTTGTCCTTTAGAAGACTCCCCACCAGAAATTTCTCCCAAAAATCCTTCAAAATTTTTATTTTCGTTTTCCATAAAAAATAAAGATAAAATCAACCGAAATCCAATACCTTCTACCTCAAGCTTTCACGTCGGGTTCACCACTTATGTCGTATTACGTGCTTTCCTGCTCGAGAACGCGTCGGGCGTCTGGCTGTAGAAGGTAGTATGGAGATTCGCCGATAGTCAAGCAGTCTATCAGTTTTTGACTGCTGGAATATAAACGACTGCAATAATGTACCGTAAATCTATACGGGTGCTCTTCGACTGCTTGTCGGAGTCCTTTTTGCCCCATCCGGTAGGTCTCTAGACGTTACAGAGAACCCCGTACAACCCAAACTGTTAACCTTCAATACTGCTTTGTACTTACGATCTTGTATCCACTGACTGTCTTGTTAGATTAACCCAATAAATTTCATTCACTCCGCATACTCAATCCTATAGACACCCTTTTAATCCTTCAATCACAGACGTAACTCGAATTCACAAAACAGTCAAGAGTATTCAAACCCACTTCATTTAAAAATCCCGATTCACCATTACAACACTGACTTCAGCAGCGATTGCCTCAGTCTTCCCCAAAACTCTACGAAGAAGAAAAATCCAAATCCTATGTCTTTCCTTCGTCGACCCGAAGCATGAAGCTCCTCTCTCTAATTCCCTTGATCTTCAAAAACCTCCCATCCCCCAAAATAAAAATCCACACCACTCCAAAACTATATCCCCCCTAACCTTATCCTTTGAATTTCTTCAATCTTCCGTCTTAGATCCGGAATTGGCTCCCACCTCAAGCTTTCACGTCGGGTTCACCACTTCAAGCTTTCTCCTCCGTTTTTACCTTTAAGAAATCCATTTACCGAAAACAACGTTCCCTGAGACGGCATAGAGAACAGGACAGCCTGAAACAGAATCGAACCCCGTAATCGGGACCCTATTGAGTCGCCCGACCAATTCAGGTCCTATATTGGGAAAGATGCCCGTAGTAACCTGGATGTTCCCGTAATTGGGTCAAATTGGTCCTCGCGTCAGATTGGCTAAGACCCGTAGTAAGACCTGGATTTCCCGTAACTAGACTGCATTGGGTTGCCCCACCAATACAGGTCTCATATTGGGTAAGAGGACTCGGATTGGATTCTCAAAATTGGATCCAATTGGCTCCTCGAACCCGTCGTGTGAATTGGTCCTTCTCTTCCTGCTGACTCCCGTTATTGAAATCGAACGGGGCATTCCAGTATGCCCCGGCTGACTGTAACGGAGTCACTGAACCTGACCACTCAGTATTTGTACTGGAGTTGGTCGATGCTCCCAATATTCGAGATAACTGAATATTAATAAAATTCCCCTTTCTTTTTATTTTCACTGTATACTCGTATTACAGCACGACACCGGAGCATTCTCATGCAAGACTTCACGTATTACGACATCGTGGTAATGATAGACATTGTCAATAATGAGTCTTACCAATTCTTTACTAGTAAATGACTTCTTTCAAGGTATAAAATGTACCATCTTAGTCAATCAATCAACAACTACGAAGATAGTGTCAAATGAACTTGATAGTAGAAGATCTATAATGAAATCCATGGAAATAGATGACCATGGTTGTCTTTGAATAGGATGGGATTGAAAAAGTTTATATGGCCAATGTTGAGGGTTCTTTGATCTTGAACAAGTATCACATGATAGTACAAATTTCTTAACGTTCTTCCACATTTTAGGCCACCAAAAGTCTGTCAATAGAAGTTCTAAGGTCTTATTGAATCCAAAATAACTGGCTGTAAGGAAGCCATGGCATATTTGAAGAACACGTAGGCAAGTTGTTCCTTCAAGAATGAACAAACGTTCTACAAAGAACAAGACGTTGTCTTCATACTTGAATTTAGAAGACTCTTCAAGAAAGTTGTTGGTAAGATGCTTGATATTAAGAACAAGAGGGCCTGTATTTGAAGCTTTATAAATCTGATTAAGAAATGATAAATCCACATGCATTTATACATTGGTTGCTCAAAGATGAAATTGCTTAGGCTTTAACAAGGCTACCCATTGTTGATCATATGCTACCTCGTCTTCTTTTGGTTCAAGATAGGAATGTCTTGATAATGCATCTGATAATCTTTCTTGATTGTCGAGTCAATACGTGATGCAAAAGTCAAATCGTGATAAAAATATATTCTAACACACTTGGCAATGATTCAAGACTCAAGCTCATATAAAATATTTCACATTCTTGTGATTTGTATCTATAGTCACTTAATGAGAGGCATCTTGAAGAAAGTGGTGCTATTCTTAGAAAGAATTCACAATGAAAAATAACTCATTATCGTGGATTTTATAGTTGATTTCTATCGTTAAATTATTTTTAAAATGGAATGGAATTAGATGAAGTTTGCCATCTTTTCTATATTGCAATAAGATTGCTCCCAATGCAAAGTCTAAGATATCAGTCTCCATAAAATAGGGCTTATTAAAATCTGAATGTATCAAAATTGGATCTATTGAGAAAACATCTTTTAAGCTTTGAAAAACTTTCTCTACTTTGAGACCCCACTCCAGCTTATCTTTGTATATCAATTACATACGTGGAGCAGCAAACTTGGAGTAATTTTCAACAAAAATCTTATAAAAGTTTGTAAATCCAAGAAAGCATTGGACATCACGTACAATTTTTGGCTTTTCTCAATCGTTGATTGCTTCTACCTTCTTTGGATCCATAAAAAGGCCTTTCTTGGAAACAATATATCCAACAAATTTGACTTGAGATGCATGAAATATACACTTTTCTAGTTTTGCATATAGTCTAGCACTTTGTAGCTTTTCCAACAAAAGATAGACATATTTTATTTGGTCTTTCAGATTCTTAGAAAAGATTAGAATGTCATCCAAATAGATCACAATAAAATTATCAAGATGCTCGCTAAATATATTATTCATTAAGTATTGTAATATGGCTGGTGCATTGATAAGTCTAAAAGGCATGACATTATATTCAAAATGTCCATACCTGATGCTAAACGTTGTCTTCCATTCATCTCCCTCTGTAATGCATACCAAGTTATACACAGCTTGTAGATTAATCTTTATAAAGATCTTTGCTTGGCTAAGTTTATTAAGAAGTCTCGATATCAATTGTAATAGATATCAATTATTTATTGTGATTTTATTTAGATTGCAATAATCGGCATACATCCATAAAGATCCATCTTTCTTCTTTACAAATAATATGAGAGCACCAGCTGGCAACTTGGAATGTCAAATAAAATTCTTAGCTAGATTTTCTTCAATATTTTCTTTTAATGTTGCATGCTTATTTTTGGATAAATTATAGATGGATCCAAATGGTCGTTGAGTACTTTTTTGAAGGTCAATCGGACAATCGTAAGGACAATGCTTTAGTAGGATGTCCACATTTTTCTTTTCAAATATATTTGTAAAATCTTTATATGCCTTTGGAATTATTGTTGTAGCAACCACAGGTTCTGATTGTGGATTTGCAGAGACAACAAACGTAGTGTCCTGTTTAATCGCCCTCACAAATGCTCTAGCTCTAATAAATAAATATTATTTAAGCTTTGGCTTGTCATGTATTAAAAACTTTTTCATAGATCTAGAGATTCTATGATCTACTAGACAAAATTCTAAATTTCATGATATCCAATCTATTCATGGATTATATTTTTCAAGCCATGAGAGTCCTAAAATGACTGGACTTGATAGTGATCTAATGACGTTGAATACTACTTGGGTGCTATGGTTGTCAAAGGTTATTTCTAATAGAATTGTTTTATGAGTAATGTCTCTAGAGAATAAAGGTCGACCATCTATTACTTCTACATATACAACTTTAGATTTTTTGACTGTACAGATTTTGTGTGATCTGAAAAATTATTTGTTAATAAAACATGCAGAGGCTCTCAAATCAAGTAATGTATGATACTCTAATTTTGTGACTCTTAATTATATAAATATAGTAAAATAATGGGAAGGGCTAATAGAAAGTATAGGATCTTTTTTGGTTTGTGGTAGTGAAGAATCTAATTACATGATCTCTACTGTGGTTGGATCCCTTGTTTTCTTGCAAAGTTTTTGATGATGTGGCTGCTCTCTTCATTCGATATGTACGTTAGCATTTTTCTAAATAATTATTCACCTTGTAGCCAAGTCTTCCATAATATAAGCATAGGTCAAGTTCCGTTCAATGCTTTTTTTCTTGCTCACAGAGAGGTTTGAAGCGAGCTGCATCAATCTGCATATCTTTTGTTTCCAAATGCTTATTAGAATTGGATGGTGAAGAAGTTGCAAAATAATTAGTGTATACATGTGGCATAATTAAAGAACATTTATCTTGTTGTCATTGAAATAAACAGTTATCATACTTCACAACTTAACTAATGGCTTCATTGAGTGTTTAAGGATTTGGCATAAACAACAATAAGTCCTTGACATCGTTTCTTAATCTCTAATGAAATTGGCTCATCAATGCATATTTTCTTCAATTTATATCACATGCTAATTGTCAAAAATCTGAGGCATAATGTGTTCTTTATTGAAGGCTTCAAATTTTAAATGTTGAAAAATAAAGCTTATCATGTTCACCAAATGCTTTCACAAATATTGCCAAAAATGCTTCAAAATTGTACAATATAGGAGAATTCTTTTTAAATAATGGAACAAATCAAGATAAAGCTTGTCCTGAGAGCAAGGTTCTAATAAAACTAATATGAGATGCTTCAGTGGCATATTGTTGAAGTTGAAGCAAGGTGATTATTTGATTTGCAAAGCCACAAAATTTTGAGTGGGTGCAATTAAATTTTTTCAGAAGGATGATCTATGGTTTTTTTGTTGTTATTGTTGTCAAATCATTGCTTTGAATGGATGCACCTCCTTTGTTTGGTAAAGCAAATATAATTATTTGAAAATTTAGAATCTCTATTGCCATTTGATGTGGTGGTTGAGGTACTTCGGCTCCTTAACTATTATGTATGGTCATATATAGTTCTTTGTGAGCCATTGAATTGATTTACTTTAATATTTAGTATAAAAAATATACTTATTATACTTAAAATATAAATTTTATGAATTAATATTAGAATTTTAGAAAAAAAAATAAAAAATAGATTGCTAGTAGCAGAGATGTAATCTAGGATAGAGTTTAGTAAGAAAAAACTATAAAGACTAAATTTTTCTAGTTAGCTAGTAATAGAGGAATTACAAAGGAAGTATTCTTGATTGTCAAAAAAAGAAAAAAGAAAATTTAGTGAAGTTTAATTATGATGGGTTTGAAGATTTTTTCTGAATTCAACAAATCTAAGTGGTAAAGTAATTCTTTTAATTTATGGAAGCCTTTCAAATGCAATAGAGGCATCAAATGTACTATATAGAGTGAAGAAAACAAGATCAGCATCCTTTCATTCAAAGTATAAGTAGAGAAATGAAATTCTCATTTTCTTGAAGAATTTTACAAATATTGCCTAAATCCTTGTAAGTAAAAAACCTACATAAAATTTTCAAAAGAGCATAGATTGATGCATGTGAGTAGTCAATATTAGCATAAAAAGGTGTTTTAAATATAATTATTAAATTAGATTTATCAAAAAGTGTTTTTTTTTCCTACTTACAAGAGCCATCAGCCTTAATCACAAAATTAGCTCTTAGATGAAGGAAGGCCATAGATCTACATTAGGAATCTTAGAGATCAAGGGTGGAGATGTGGCCACCCTTCCATAAACCTTAATCCTAATCTTATTTTTTTGCTTCTTTCTTGATCTTAGATCTCATTGTGAATTTTAGGAAAATATGAGCATTGGTTTTGTATCATGGATGGTACTTGTTGTGCGCCTCTTTGCAATTAGTGGTCACCAACCATTTCCATAGTCAAAAGGGTTGAAGGGCTTCGGATTTTCCTCAATCAGTCTGTGGTTTTTATGATTTGTAAGTGAATATTTTCTACCACATAGCTCTTATTATTAGCTTTCCAACGAGCTAAGGCTTGCTCAATTTGGAGTTGAACCAAAGTTTTGGTGAATTTTTGAGTACAAAGGAGGTGGCTGCCTTGATAGTTTCAATAATCCAATTTTGAAAAGGAAATTCTTAGTGCCACTTAATGGAATAATTTTGAAATTTTAGGAGTACAAGCACCTTCAAGCTGAGCTTCCATTGGAATAAATTGCATTGAATTTGAATCAATTTCGAATTTTTAACGAAGTTTTTAGTGAAGTGGAGTCGGCTGCAGTGACAGGCCCATTGATCCAACTTTGAAGAAGCATTTCTCGCAGCTCACATATTAGATTGCCACGAAAATTGTGAAGCAAGAGCACCTTAAAGTTAAATTTCTAACACAATAAAAATAACTAGATTTGGAACTAATTTGGATTTTTGGAAAATTTTGGAGTAAAAGGGGGTGCTTCCCTTAATCCTTAGGCGTTGTCAAGGTACTTCCACTGGTACCTCTCTTTATTTTATTTTATTTTTATTTAATTATTTTATTTTTATTTTTTATTTTTCTACAGTAACTTGTAACTTCTAAATTTTACTTTTGGCTTTAATTTTTAATTTTTAATCTTCTCTCTTTTACTTTTATTTCTTTATTTTTTAATTTTTAATTTCTTTTTATTTTTTAGTTTAATTTTACTTTTTAAACTTTAATTTTAACTATTAACTTTTAATTTTTAATCCAACCTTTAAAAAATTTACAATTACTATGGATTAAAGATAATAACTTAATTAATTACTTTTACTATCAATTATTTAAGAAGAAAAAATTTATATATTTTTAAAAATGATAAAATGATAAAATAATAACACGTAATAGAAATGACCTAATAAGAAAAAAATAATAGTAATAAAAATAAAAAAAATATAAAAAAAAATTAAATCAAATTATCTAATTAGAAATAGAAGAAAGAATTGTTTTGTATGAAATTAAGGAATGAATTATCATTATGAATGTAAGTAATGTTAGAAGATTTGATTAATAATTTGGTGTTTTAAGAAAAAAAAAGTAATAAGTGGATTAGAATTTAAATAATAGCTTTATTTTTAAATTCATATAATTAGTTTATTTATTATGAATTAGAATAACTTCCAATTAGTGGAGGTTTATTTTAGCTCACATTCTTCATTGTGCTTTGACAAAGTCTCTGTCCTCATCTTTAATGCTTCAAGAGCATTAATAATAGAATCTAACTTGATCTCTTTAGAGTGTGTCATATTGACTTTTTTAACTTCTACCATAAAAATTCAAAGAAACACATGCATTCAACGAAAAAAAACTTGATCTATGGTATAAACAAAAAAACCAAAAGGATATTAAGAAAAGAACAATATTAATCTAAGGAAGGATAATCTGCAACCTTTAAAATGCTATAGTACTTCCAAGAAGATGGATAATCTATTCTCTATTAAGAAAAATCAAACTTCTAATATTATCTTATGGCACCCTTGACAAATTGTTAGGGACCATGTACAAGATAAGGATTCAAGACCAAGAAATGGAATTAGTTTGACATTAGAACAATAACTGGATACAACTTAAGAAGGTCCTAGCTAGAGTACAAGAAGTGAGTTGTCAAGATTGAGAATCCTCTCACCCTTGATTCTTATACATACTACGTCTTAGGAAGCTTCTTGAGAAGTTTCTATGAGGCTTGGAAACAAAGCAAGCCTAAAATCCTTCTTCAATAACTTCCTAAATCATCTAAAGCCTCTTAGAATCTTCTAGGATCTCCTAAGACCTAGAATTTTCTTAGAATCTATTAGAACCTATTAGAACCTTCTGGAACCTTCTAGGATCTACAAGAACCTTCTTAGAAACTTTTATATTGCTGATATATGTACTATCCCTTTTCATAGTTCTGGAAGTTTGATGCAGAGCTCTGATTAAAATTGAAACTTTGAAAGTCATTGAATGTTTGATTTTATCAATTAGATTGATTTCCATTCCATCCATACGTATTTCTCATTTAAACTTGATTGATGTCCCATTGAGTCAGTAGGATCATGGTGTGATTACTGAATTATTGTTGCCTTTGTCAATTCCAACAATTAGCTATTAAGTGCTTGCCTTCGTAAAATGTACATTCATCCATCATTTGAGAGGATGAAGGGCTTTCTGTTACCAAATGACCATGGCCCTTACAATTACTGCACCATACATTGGTCCTACTATTGGTAGGCTTGTGCCTCTTTTTCTTATCCTTGGCCATATTAACAACTATTTCTTCCATTTTCTTTGTTAGGTTCAATAACAAGGCTTTATTGAAATCTTTTGGAGCTGATATTATTAGTAATTCTGTCGCTTGTTGTTGATATGGAAAATATTGATCATACGCTATTATCACGTTCGGTGGTATAGCTTGCAATGGAGTGATATTAACTAGTCTCTAAATATTGGTACTCAAATTGGCCACTGTTTCTAACATCTGTGGATAACTACTCATTGATCCATTCCAAGTCAGATTTTGATAGCTGCCTTGAACTAGAATCTTCGTGGCACCTGAAATTAAAAATTGATCATAATGGCATTGCTCTCAAACCTTGGCTCTATTAAAAGATGTAGTTACCGAATTTGGTTGAGCTTCTTTTACAAAAAATTTTAGTTTGGGTGGGTGTAATCCGTTGATTAATATGGACAATACAAAAGTCTCTCATATTTGGTGATTTGGCCACTTGTGGAGTATATTTGCCACACTATTGAAGAACAAGTACTTTGAAGACACAATACTTAGCATCAGCAAGGTTACACTCAAAGAGAGTATGGAATAAGATGTCTCTCACTTCCAATATTTATTACTTATAGTTAGTGGTTGCTATCCTAAAAGACAACTTGTACTTGTTGACTTTTATACACGTGGCCCTAAGATCCTTTTAGCATCTCACGAGCCTTAAAGGTATCCTATGACACATACTAATGTTTCATACTTAGTCTTTGGATATTCCTTTGTTAATACATTATCCTTTTGACTTTGACTCTTAGTCCATGACTTCGTCCTATATCCATTGAATGTTCTTACCATATAGTAAGAGTCAAACCTTTGACCACTAGTAACTTACATAAATTAATATCCTCTATAAGGTAACTTATTCTATTTTTACTTTAACACTTCCTCTTTGCTATTGGTCAAATGGCTTTCAATCCTAATGCCTTTGTCAATATGTGGTGTCTATCTTTTACTAATGCCTTTGTCAACAAATCAACAAGAATTTTTTTCATTGCACAATACTTCATGTCAATCACTTCTATTTCAATCTTCTCTCTTATATAGTGATATTGAATGTCAATGTGTTTGGTCTTTGAATGATGCTTTGGATTCTTTGTAAATACAAGACATCCTTGATTATCACACTCCATTGGAGTTGCTTCCATTTGCACATCTTCAATGTCCTCCAAAAGTTGTCTCAACTATATTGCCTCCATTACACCATGGCTTCTTGCCATATACTCCACTTCCATTGTTGACCTTGCAATTTTTGGTTGTCTCTTCTAATTCCATGAAATTGCTCCAACTCCAACAAAGAATACATAGCCCGTTGTTGATCTTCTATTATTTACATCTCTAGTCCAATCCGCATCACAATAATCATGCAAACTAATGTTATCACCTCCAAGGCATAATTTGAAGTTCAAAATATCTTTTAAGTATCTCATGATCTTTTTGATGGTTGCCTAATGGATTAGTCTAGCCTTTGACATGTGTTGGCTCACAACACTCACCACATATGTAAGATCCATCCTTGTGCCAACCATTGCATACATAAGTGAGCCCACTACTGCCTTGTATGGAACACCTCACATTTGACCTTCTACTTTAGCAAAGTCTTCATCTGTGAGCTTCACCAACTTCAAGTTTGCCTCCAATGGTATTCCAATAGGCTTACACTCCTCCATGTTGAATCGTTTTAACACTTCTTCAATGTATTTGCTTTGCCTCATTGTAATGGTCTTTTTAGCACAATCTCTTACAAACTCCACTCTTAAACAATAGTGAAGATCTTCCAAATCACTCATTTCATACTCCTTTTCTAACTTTGCCTTCAACCAATCCATCATCTTCAATGTATTGGTTAAAATGATCAGATCATCAACATAGAGGATGACAATCAATATGAACCTATTTAATTGCATCACATATAAGGAATGATCAGTTTCACTCCTTACAAATCCTTCACTCACAAAGAATGTATCAATGCATTGGTATTATATCTTTGGTGATTGCTTTAGCCCATACAAGGATTTCTTCAACTTACAAATAAGGTGTTGTTTGCCTTTTTCAACAAATCCTTGAGGTTGCTCCATGTAGATGTCTTCTTTCAAACTTCTATTCAAGAAAGTCGTCTTCACATCCATTTAATGCATTTCAAAGTCCAATGCTACCCCAATTGCCACAATGGTTCTAATGGTGGTGAATTTAGCCACGGGAGCAAATATCTCATTGAAATCAACTCCAACAACTTGTGAGTAGCCTTTAGCAATCAATCTAGACTTGTATCTTATAATATTATCCATTGCATCTCTTTTGGTTCTAAACACCCACTTACAACCAATTGAAGATCGATTTGGTGGAAGTTGAGTCAATTCCCATATTCTATTATCTTTGAATAATTTGTACTCTTCTTCCATAGCATTCTCCTACTTCAACGCATCTGTGGACTTCATTGCATCACATAAACTCAATGGATTAGTAAGAAGTACAATATTGGCATATTTTTCACTTACTTGAGGAAAGATGTGGTCCTTCCACCATTCACCACATGGTTTTCTTTCTCTCAAAGGATATCTCCTTTCATTTAAGGAAGATCCTTCTTCTTGCATTCCATCCTTCTTCTTCCTCAATGCTTGTCTTTTCTCACTCAAAGGTTGATATTTTTCATCATCATCATCACCTTTAATATCTTCATTGTCTTCATTGTTGGTTCTAGCAATTGAAGGCACACTATGATTTTCCTTCTTTGACACTTGATCTTGACTTTTATTTCCTCTATCCTCATTGTCATCATCATCTTCTTCTTCTTTTTTTTTTGCTGAACTTGAAGATGTGTCCACAAACACACCTTCACTCTGACTTAGACACTCTTCCAAGTACTCAAAAGTACTCTTATGCTCCAAAAATTCTACATCACGATTTTTGATGATCTTCTTGGTTTCTAAATACATTAGCGTAAATGCTTTGGTACCTTCACAACATCCAACAAATATACATTTTGTACCTTTTGCATTAAGTTTGGACCTCATACAATCTAGTACCTTTGTATAAACAATGCATCCAAAAATCCTCATGTGTGAAGCACAAGGTTTCTTCCCACTCCAAGCTTCTTGTGGAGTCATTGATATAAGTGCACTTGTAGGGCACCTATTCCTTGTGTACACCGTATTTACCACAATTTCCTCCCAATATTCATGCCCAAGATTTTGTGTATGAAGCATACTCCTTGCCATCTCTACAATGGTTTGATTTGCTCTTTCAACAACTCCATTTTGTTGTGGAGTGTAAGAAGTAGAGGTTTATCTTGTAATACCTTGAATCTTTACGAATTCATCAAAATGCTTTGATATGTATTCATCTCCATTGTCCGTTCTCAACACTTTGATCTTGCACTCACATTGTTTCTCTACAAGAGCCTTAAACTCCTTAAATCTTGAGAAACATTCATTTTTAGCTTTAATGATGTAAATCAAGAGCTTTCTTGAAAAGTCGTCTATGAATGTGACAAAGTACCTTGCTCCTCTAATTGATGGTGTCTTCATTGGTCTATAAACATCAGAGTGCACAATCTCCAACAATTTTGTTGCACGTTTTGCAACTCCACTTAGAAATGAAACCTTTTGTTGTTTGCCTTGTATACATCCTTTACAAGCAAGTGTCTTGGCATTATGGCTGAATTGACCAAGATTCAAGCCACTTACAATGGATTGGAGCTCCTTCATGCATTTGGCATTCAAATAACTAAGTCGTTGATGCCAAATTCCAAACTTGTCTTGATCTTGTAGAAAATCAGCAAATGTCGCCACTTCAACTCCATTCACCTTCTTGCAATTGATGAAGTAGAGATTTCCATGTCTAAGGCCTTTAACAACATGTTGGCCATCAAATGTCTTGACAAAATATCCATTCATATCAAATTGAACCTTATAACCATGTGATATAGGTTTGCTCATCGAAAAGAGGTTCTTCTTCATTTTTGGAACATGTAAAACTTCTTTCAATGTGATCCTCTTGATTTGGTCCTTCACAACAATCTCTACCACAATGGAGCCAATTCTAATGGCTTGCACCATACCATTGCCTCCCAACCACACTTTTGTTGCTAGAAATCCTTCATAAGTGTTAAATGAATACTTGTATGGTGTTATGTACTTAGTAGCACCTGAATCTATAATCCACTTTGAAATAGCAGCCATGGAGGCTCCTTCCCTTGCCATGAAAGCATACTCATCTCTACCAAAACTATGACTAGCATTGTTTGTATTCTTTCTATCTCCTTTCTTGGCCTTATAGTAATTTCTAGCAAAATGACTTAGTTTTCCATAAATATAGCAATTCGTTATATTACTTTTTGAATTATCACATTCGTGAGAATAGCTACCTTTGCCTTATCTTGAAAATAGAGCCAAATCATCACTTGCAAGCTCCTTTTCTTTCCTCTTGGTCACTTCATAGGCAAGTCTTTATGTAACATAGTTCATGGTAAGCTCCTTCATATTGATGGACTCCAATGCCACAATGAAGTAGTTGTAGGATTTGGAAAGGCTCATGAGCAATGTCAACACAATGTCCTTATCATCAACTAGTTTATCAACAACTGCTAGTTGGTTAGCAAGTGCTTTTACCTTGTTAACATGAGCCATGAAGTCATTTCTTTCTTCCATCATTACTGTCAAGAACTTCTTCCTTGTCGAAAGGATATTGGTAAGGTTTCTACTCTCATAGATGTTGCAAAGAATCTTCCATGCTTCCGTTGGTCCATTGCAAGCTATAACATGTGAAAAGTTGGCATCATCAAGGTTTGTTGAAATCATCCCAAAAGCCTTCCTTTCATGACGTTTGTACTCCTTTTTTACCTTGATATCAGCATTGTCACTTGGAGGGTCACATATAAGACTTTTCATAAGTCTTATACTCTATCTAAACCTATTGCATAAGCTTTGCTACTCTTTAATCATCCCTCTAACCATACAAAATACTTCTTATAATAATAAGAGAATCTCTTATGAAGTTAAGTGTATGAAAGCACAAAGTAAGAGTACCAATGATGAAACTCAGTAAAGAAATACAATACTTAAGTTCTAAAACATCATTAAATAGAATCTAACAACAACTAAAACTATCAATACACTTAACAATAAGTAAGAGCAAAAAATACAACAATAACTAGATGGGTAAGAAGGATTAGAAGAGAGCAAACTCAAACTTCAGCAACAACCATAAGATCTATTCTTCACAATAAGAAAGACTTCAAAGTACTTCAAAACTCACAACTAAAGATAAGTAGGCCCATAACCTATTGAAGAACAAACACTTTGAAGACACAACACTTAGCATCAATAAGGTTGTACACACAGAGAGTATAGAATAAGATGTCTCTCATTTTTAATACATATTATTTATAGGTAGTAATTGTTGCCCTAATAGACAACTTATTCTCTTTAACTTTTACACACATGGCCCTAGGATCCTTTTGGCATCTCATGAGCCTTGAGGGTATCCTATGACACATATTAATGACTCATATTTAATCTTTGAATATTCCCTTGTTAATACTTTATCCTTTTGACTTTGACTCTTGGTCCATGACTTCATCTTATATCCATTGGATGCCCTTACCATATAGTAAGATTCAAACCTTTGACCACTAGTAACTTACCTAAGTTAATATCCTCTATAAGGTAACTTATTCTACTTTTACTTTAACAAAGATGACCATAGTGTGATTCCACTACCTCTCTTAGATCCATTTTGCTAGTCATTAATCTTTCTCGAAGTCGATCTTCAAAACCAATGGAGCAAAAATGAATTAAAAATGCATTCTTCAATACTTTCTAATTGAAAAATTGACCTACTAGTTGACGTTTGTACCATTCAAACGCCATGTTCTTTAAGATTGCTGGCAATCATCATAACTAAATATCTTCAATTCTTCCATTATTGGCTACACATGTTGTCAAAAAATGAGACAAATGTTGATTAAAATCTACACTTGGAAAACCTCTAAAAGTAAGTAATGGAGCCACGTTCGTTGTGTGATCGCTCACGTCACCCATTTGTACTGCTATTGCAACCACTGGACCTCCCATTGTCATTGAAGAGAACAATGTTCTACTTAATCTTTTGTCAAAATAACTCGCATCTTCTCCAATTGATTGTTCTAAATTTTTAAGTTTCTTCAATTTACTATTATTGTCCCTTATTAAGTTCGTTGATTGAATTGGGGGTGAAAATGATGGATTTTGAAATACACTGAATTGGCTCTTATTGATTAGTAATTTATGCCACTCTATTGAACCACTTTTGATGGAATTGGAAACTTCTGTTATTGAAAACGTATCCAATGGAGTACCTAATTCTTCTGAGATTTCTCCACTCGCAATTAATAGTCTCAAAGAAAATACTGATCTATTGACCAAATTTTCCACAAGTACTCTTGGCAATTTCTCTAACGATATATCTTGCTGAAATATTTGATATTGATCACCTTCTGGATATAATCGGATATGTTGACAGGAATGCAATCATGGTTTAATCCAACTTTGTCGATGATTCTTTTTTAACTTCCATTCTTGCTTATTACGCAATAAATTTCTTACTTACGATCTCTCTATTCTTTCTTTCGACTGCCGTATTCTCTTTACTGTTAAGTTTTCATTCTTAATAACCATACTCTTTCATTATATTCTACTGAATTTGCTTCTTATCTCCCATCTAACTAAATAGGCAGTTAATTCCTAACACTAAATGCTATTGTCTATCCCTGGCAGTGGTGCCAAAATGTGATTGCGATTTTATTTATTCTATAATTTCTTTCAGAATAAACTTATATAGGGAAATTCGAAAACAAGGAAAGACTAAGTGCATGAGTTTTACTTGTTAGGGTCACACAACTAACTATATTTCGAACCACTAAAATACTAAGAAATACTACGATGCTTTTTCCTAGTAATAATACTCCTTCATCAATTGATAACAACAATGTGCAACCCTGCACTCTCAAAAGACCCCATAAAACACAAAAAATAACAGATTTCAGTCCAACAATCTGAATTCATATAATTTCTGTAATCACAAATTTTTTTTGTCCAAACACACACATCTCTCAATAAACAACAATCATAATCTTCCAATAACTCTTCATATAATTCAATCACTCATTACTCCAATTATATAATCAATAACTCATAAATCAAACTCTGATTTATTCCACAGACTCACTTCTCAATATTTAGAAACTATCCATTACTCTTCAATAACAAAGAAAACCAAAGAAACATAGAAGTAGTACCAAGCTTACCTTGGCTCATGACTATCATAGTTTGGCAGTCCAACAAACTTCTACAACTCCTACATAATTGCTCTTGATTTCCAAATTCTAATTGTAATCCTATAATTAACCACTTTTAATAACTAAATCAATTATCCGTTCTCATAAATTGACTATTCTATGGACTATTAGTCTATTTTACCAATATCTTATAAAAATGAACTAATATCTATTCTATACCTCGATACAATGATTCGCGATGCTTTGTATAAATAAGGTAAAGATAATAGCATCTTAATAGCAGAATATTGATGGCCCATTATATTTTTTGATGCATACCAATTTGTTTGTCGTTGTGATCCCTATCAATGAATGAATCGACCTACGGGTACTTCAGCCATGCGGTTAGTACTAATCTTGGCCCACATACCGTTTGAAAATGGGGTATTGATTTTGTCAGTCCCATCGCACCAACATCAAATCCTAGCCAGAAGCAATATATTTTAGTCACCACAGACTATGTAACCAAATGGAAAAAGGCTATTGCTATTCGCCATGATAATGCCAATATAGTGGCCACTTTTCTTTACGAGAATATTATAACTCAATTTGGGTGTCCGAAAGAATTGGTTAGTAATTACGGAACCCATTTCATGAATGCTACCATAGATGCCTTGATGAATACATATGAAATTAAGCATCAGAAAACTACTCCATACCAACCTCGCATAAATGGGTAAACGAAAAAGTCCAACAAAATTTTGTGCAAGGTCTTGACTAAGACAATTTTGGTAGAGGTTACCGATTGGGAGACCAAACTCTTTGCGACTTTGTGGGCGTATCGTATCGCATATAAAGTAACTACCCATACTACTCCGTTTCAACTAATTTATGGACAAGAGATAATTTTACCTATCAAATTAGAGGTTCAAAGTTTACGGATTGCCTTGGATGAATGCCTCAGGGACAACGAGTCATTACAATCTCGGTTGGCAAAATTGGAGGAATTGAATGAAATACAAGCTATAGCTCTTTTAGACATGGAAGAAACTCAAAAATGGAGGAAGAGTTACTATGATAGTAAACTGCATCCAAAGATTTTTATGTCCAATGATTTGGTATTACTGTATGAGAACCGGTTTAATCATTTTTCGGGCAAATTTTAAGTTCGTTGGCATGGGCTGTATTGGGTGATTGAAGGTTTTTTTTAATAGATTTATTCAATTGGAAGATTTCATGGGCCATCAATTCAGTACCCATATTAATGGGAACCGATTATAATTATTTAATACATAAACATCAGGACGAGTTTTCATTTTTTTGGGGGAGGGAGGTGAAAAAAGGACAGTATGGATAACATGTTGTCATTATCACCAGGTAGTAAAAGAATAGGAGTGGGGTACTAGTTAGAAGTCATTATGTAGTGTTGTTATGGTCACAAGTGTTGATTGAAGATGTTCTAGTATGGATGAGTCAACAGCAGTATCAATTTGAATTGTGTGTTGTCCAGATCTTGAAATTGGAGGCTTAAGTCCGTAAAATGGGAAAGTATAATGAAGATCTCTCAAATCAATTGAGGAAGGAGTCGATGGATGGATTGGAGGACGAGAAAGATTTACATTTAGAACCAAATTCGATGGAACGCACATATATAATGCAACAAATGATCAATTGGATGGACCAAAGGAAATAGTAACTTTGTAGAGTTTTGTTAAGTAGTTTTTAGATATGAATCAATTGTACGTTTGCGAGGATGTTGCATGGATAGAAGTAGGACAATGTAGAATAGATATTAGTTCGTTTCTTTAAGATATTGGTAAAATAGACTAATAGTCCATAGAATAGTGAGTTCAAAAGAACGGATAATTAATTTAGTTATTAAAAGTAGTTAATTATAAGATTACGATTAGAATCTAGAAATCAAGAGCAATTATATAGGAGTTGTAGAAGTTTTTTGGAATGCCAAACTGTGATAATTATGAGCTAAAGTAAACTTGATACTACTTCTTTGTTTCTTTGTTTCTTTGTTTTCTTTGTTATTGAAGAGTAATGGATAGTTTTTGAATATTGAAAAGTGAGTTTGTGGAATAAATCAAAGATTGAATTATGAGTTATTGATTATGTGATTGGAGTACTAAGTGATTGAATTATATGAGGAGTTATTGAAAGATTATGATTATTATTTATTGAGAGCTATGTGTATTTTGGACAGAAGAAGTTTGTGATTACAGAAATTATGTGAATTCAGATTGTTGGAGTGAAGTCTATTATTCCTAGTATTGGATAGAAATTATTGTATTTTGAGCAATATTTTGAGAGTATAGAGTTACACACTGTTGTTATCAATTGATGAAGGAGTATTGTTACTAAGAGAAAGTATCATAATGTTTTTTTGTATTTTAGTGGTTCAAAATACAGTTAATTGTGTGACCCTAACAAATAAAATTCATGCACTTAGTCTTTTCTTGTGTTCAAATTCTCCTATACAAGTTTATTCTGAAAGAAATTGAAGAATAAATAAAACGACAATCACAGTAGATTTAATATTGTCTTATAAAAAAGCCTCTTAGAAGCTTTATAGACTTGAATTTGACTTCATATGTATTTTTAGTTGATTAATAGGTTAAGAACTTGACTAAAAAGTAATCCATATATTACACGTGTTGGTGGCTTGTGGTATAAATTGACCATGTAGCATACATGTAAGAAACTTGTCTTACAAGTTAAACATATGTCTCGCTA
The DNA here is from genome assembly GCF_059467195.1 of Physcomitrium patens. Lineage (NCBI taxonomy): Eukaryota > Viridiplantae > Streptophyta > Bryopsida > Funariales > Funariaceae > Physcomitrium > Physcomitrium patens. The sequence goes on along the minus strand of NC_143410.1, from coordinate 19,517,897 downwards.
GTTTGACACTTGTCAAAGATCTTATAGAATGTTGCTACGTAGCTCTTAATTAGATAGTATATATGAAGGTAAGAGTGAAAATTCCTTCTTTCTTGTCAATGTCTTTTTTATTTTTGGTCTTGTTTTAAGAGTATCTAATCTTCTTGTCTTTGATAGTAAGCATCCTAGTCTTAATAATATACAAAATTTAATTAATTATTTATTCTTTTTTAAAGACATAAGAATGTATTGATCCTTTATTTCTTTATGATTCATATTATTGACAATATATAAAACAAAATTGTATAACTAATTATTTTTTTAATTTATAAAAATTAATTAATTATCTAATATATAAAAATTATCAATTATATATTATTTTATTAATATTTGAGTACTTATTAGAAATTTTTTATTTATAAAAAATTAATAATTAGAGAGACAACTAAATATATATGAATGTATATATAACATATGTTATATTTTGAGGCTTTAATAACATCATCTATAACAAAAATTAAAGATATTAAGAAAAATAAGTAATTCAAGAAAGCAAATTCAAAAGAATCATTAAAGCATGTAATTATATATCCTATGTTTGTAAGCTAACTTTTGTAGCTTGCAAATATATCTTAATTGGAAAAGCCTAATAGCCACTTTTGATGAGGGTTTTAGTATGAGTTACAATAAGACATTCGTATTTCAGTAGTAAGTATTTCAAATGAATTTAAAAAAGATATTTTTATGTAATAATTTTGATTTAAAAATAATTGAGAGTGTTTTTTTTCTTCCCTCACTGAAGTCTAATTTAATTAAATTATAACTTGAATTAGAGTCTAATATTAATTATTTTAGAGATGCAAACCCTAGATAAGATAAATAAAAAAATGATATAATAATCACAGTTTGTCTAATAAATCACAACAAAATCAGTTACATATTTTTTTGCTTTATTTTTTAGCAATTGCAGTTCATTTAGGTAAATGCCTTTGAAGACTTATCCGATAAAGCTTAAACTTTGAAACTTATGAATTAGTATAAAAATAAAATGAATTGGTACCAGGCTAGAGTACTAGTCTTAGGCTTTCCGAAATGGTATCAACCATGCAAATTGGAGTTACAACCAAGAAGTTATCCATGGATGAAGTTTTGATAGCAAAACTTCATCTAAGGTTGGAAATTCTTTAATAATTAGCTTCAAAAATTAAATAAAAAACTGAAATTTAAACTTTTAATTTAAACTTTTTAATATAAAAGATAAAAATTAAAAGATAAAAAATAAAATAAATAACAAAATTAAAAGTTGAAGGTAAAAAATAAAAGTTATAATTGTTAAATAAAAATAAAATAACATAAAGATTAAAAGTTGAAGATAAAAAAGGAAAATTTAAAGCTAAAATTTAAGTAGAGATTTAAATAATATAAGATTAAAAATTGAAGGTCAGAAGGTAATTGGAAGTTAAAAATTAACAATTAATTACTAAGATGAGGTAAAAGGTTTACTAAAGTAGTATTAACTAGAGGTAATAAGATGTGTGAAGAGTCAATCTAGCAATCCATGTACTAACAAGTGTAATTAAGAAGTGATTAAGGAAGAAATGTTACCTTCATCATGCCAAATTGAGGTAGCAAACCTTGACCAATTGGAAATCCATCAAAAATCCTCTTTAACTCTTACATGTGTGAGTTTTTTTTTTTTTTTTTTTTTTTTTTTTTTGCTGAACCTTCACTTGGATGAGCTCCTGTCCCTCTACTTTTGCAATATTCTAATATGCAATAGATGAGATGTGATTTCTTAAAGTTGGCCTCCTGAACTGCCAGGGCAGCAGACCTCCTTGCACTTAAAAATTCACTAAAGATTTATAAAAGCTTCAAAATTTCCAACTTAAAATTCTTAGAATTAGACTTTAAGGCGCTTTTTTTGCAATAATTTTTACAAAACAATCTTTAACAAGAAATGCGCGATGAAATTCCAAAGCTAACCTTAATGCACTGCCCTTGTACTAGATGACAGAGAACCCCTTCTAACTTAAGAATTCACTGAAATTTCATAAAAGCTTCAAACATTCTAATTAAATTTTTTTCTAGAAACTAGAATTTAGAACATAATGTATAATAAAAACCACTTGGGAAGAAAGATAGAGTTCATTGAGCAATAATTTTTTAAAATTGGTAGTTCTCTAAGGCCATGGCAATGTACCCTTCTTCACTTGAAATTTTGCTAACAATTCATTAAAGCTTCAAATTATGTATGCTTTATGTCTTTAAAAAGCTAGTGACTAGAAGAAGGTATTCAAAAAATATTACAAGGAAGCAATACAACTAAAGAAATTGAGAGGCAGTAATCTAAGCAATGATAAAATAGAGGGAATTTTTATTAAAAAAGAAAAAAAATTGGCATAGCTTTTCCATAAAAAGGAGAGAAAGAGGGCTTGGAAAACCAAGCTACTCTTATACAAGTTAGTGGAGGCTTATAGGAGGGTGGCCACATCTCCACCCTTGATTTCTAAGATCCCTAATTTAGATCTACGACCTATTGTAATCATAGATCTAAACCCAATTTTAAGGCTAGAAATGTCTTTTTGGAAAAACTAATACCACCAATGTATCTAAAATATATTTATATCCTAAGGTTAACTATTCATAAGCTCAAATTCGAGTTCTAAATCATTAAAATCAATTAATTTGCTAATCTAGTTATAAATTTTAACTAAAATTCTAATTATAAGTATCCTAATGAAGAGTTCAGAAAAGATTCTTGCCATCAAAGCCTTCATGATCACCATTCTTTAATTTGAACTTCCTTAAGTATAAACTCTTGGCAAATTACCACTCCTAATTTCAATTTAGCCTTGAGTTAATATGCTTTTGATTTTGGAATTTTGATTTTTTAAATTTTTTTCCATTCTTCAACTCCAAAGAGTGATAAAAACTACTATGAAAGGAATTCCACCATAAAAAATAGCTTGTCTCCATCTTCTAAAGATCATCATTAATTTAACAATTATATTTTATAAATTTTAATCCATTTGTATTACAAAACGGAATTTAAGCTTAAAAATCTTGAAATTAATTATGAAGATAGAGTAATTAGATTTGAGGAATTTTTTTTAACCATAGTCAAATTAGAGATTAGCCTTGGAGTTAGAAATTAAGATTTTGGATTAATTGAAGATATAATTATTTAGAATTATAAGAAGTTTTTTGCTAAAATTTTAGTTTTGGCACTAAAAGAGAATTGAACCAAATCAAGAAAAAAATCATAGACCTTCTAAATTTACTATTCTTAAAATTTTAATAATTATTCAATCTAATAATTAGAAATATCTATCTAATTAGTAACCTAAAAATATAAGAAAATTCATAATTAACTAAAAAACTAATTTGGATCTATTAATTAATCATCTCAACATTAAAATTAATAAAGATATGTAAAAAATTACAAAAGTAATTATAACTAATCATTTGATCTTTTAATTTTGCTCAAAATAATATTTAAAAAACATAAATGTAAGTTAGAGTGTCTATACAATATCAAATGCTTAATCTAATCACTTATAAGATAAAAATAAAACTTGAAGTAGAAGAAGGATTATATTTTTATAATAAAATATACTTTCTTATAATTTACATTAAAAATTATTAAACAAATCTTTTATAATATGGTGTGTCTATCCCATTAAAAATTTGTCTTAATGTTTAATCATAATTTTAAAAAAATATATTATTAATAAAATCTTAAATAATACAGATAAAAAATATTTTTGAAAAAGACATTTTTTTGTTTTATATCATCAGTATATTATGAGAGTTATCATCTGACAACTAATGTACTTTGAATAATATTTTTGTTAATAATTTTTAATTATATTATTTTTAATTTGATGCCCAATTCATCCAAATTGACTAAAAATATTAACTTTGAACTGAAGTATCAAAACATAATTTCTAGTATTGAAAAAAATACTTATATAAATCATAATGGCTTCTTTTAAATTTTATAGAGCTTAAGAGTTAAACAATGTGGCATGTGAGCCATTAAATTGACTTACTTTGATATTTAGTATAAAAAAATATACTTATTTTACTTAAAATAAAAATTTTATGAATTAATATTAGAACTTTTGGAAAAAAATAGAAAATAAATTGCTAGTAGCAAACATGTAATCTAGGATAGAGTTTAGTAAGAAAAAAACTATAAAGACTATATTTTTTTAGTTAGCTAGTAGTAGAGGAATTACAAAGGAAGTAGTCTTAATGTCAAAAAAAGAAAAAAGAAAATTTAGTGAAATTTAATTATGATGGATTTGAAGATTTTTTCCAAATTCAACAAATCTAAGTGGCAAAGTAATTTTTCTAATTTATAGAAGCCTTTCAAATGCAATGGAGGCATCAAATGCATCATGTGGAGTGAAGAAAATAAGATAAGCACTCTTTCCTTCAAAGTACAAGTAGAAAAATGAAATTCTCATTTTTTTGAAGAATTTTATAAATATTGCCTAAATCCTTAAATGTAAAAAATCTTCATAAAAATTGTAAAAGAACATATATTGATGCATATAAGTAATCAATCTTAGCATAAAAAGATGTTTTAAACACAATGGTTAAGTTAGATTTATCAAAAAGTGTTTTTTTTCCCCACTTACAAGAGCCATTAGCCTTAGTCATAAAATTAGCTCTTGGATGAAGGAAGGCCATAGATCTACATTAGGGATCTTAGAGATCAAGTGTGGAGATGTGGCCGCCCTTTCACAAGCCACTACTCAATTGTATAAGAGTGGTTTGGTTTCCCAGGCATCTTTCTCTTTTTTTTTTGATGAGGGTGAAGCCATGCCAAAGTGTGGTCTCAACCTTAATCCTAAACTTATTTTTTTGCTTCTTTCTTGATCTTAGATCTCATTGTGAATTTTAGGAACATATGAGCATTGGTTTTGTATCATGGGTGGTGCTTGTTGTGGTTTAAAAGACACCCCTTTGCAATTAGTGGTCACCAACTATTTCCATAGTCAAAAGGGTTTGAGGGGCCTCGGATTTTCCTCAATAAGTATGTGGTTTTTTATGATTTGTATGTGAAGATTTTTCATCACATAGCCCTTGTTATTAGCTTTCCAATGAGCTAAGGCTTGCTCAATTTGGAGTTGAACCGAAGTTTTGGTGAATTTTTGAGTGCAAAAGAGGTGGCTGCCTTGGTAGTTTCAATAACCCGAATTTGAAAAGACATTTCTCAGTTCCACTTCATGGTATCATTTTTAAATTTTAAGAATACAAGAAACTTTAAACTCAGCTTCCATTGGTACAAATTTCGTTGAATTTTAGTAATTTTGAATTTTTAACAAATTTTTGAGTGAAGGGGGGTTGGCTGTAGCTGCAGGTCCAATGATCCAACTTTGAAGAAGCATTGCTTGTAGTTCAGGTAGTAGATTTCGACCTAAATTCCAAAGCAAGAGCACCTTGAAGTTAAATTTCCAACACAACAAACATCACTAGATTTGGAGCTAATTTGGATTTTTGGTAGATTTTGGAGTAAAAAGAGGTTGTCAAGATACTTCCGCTGGTACCTCTCTTTATTTTATTTTTTTCTTTTCTTTTATTTTTTATTTCATTTTTACAGTAACTTGTAACTTCTAAATTTAACTTTTGGCTTTAATTTTTAACTTTTAAACTTCTCCCTTTTACTTTTATTTTTTGATTTTTAACTTTTGATTTTTTTAATTTTTTACTTTACTTTTACTTTTAAAATTTACTTTTAGTTTTTAACTTTTAATTTTTAATCCAACCTTTAAAAATTTATTGTTACTATGGATTAAGGATAATAACTTAATTAATCATTTTTATCATCAATTATTTAAGAAGTAAAAATGATAAAATAATAAAATAATAAGACATAATAAAAATGACCTAATAAAATAATAATAATAATAATAATAATATAAAATAAAATAAAAAACTAAACCAAATTATCTAATTAGAAGTAGAAGAAAGAATTGTTTTGTGTAAAGTTAAAGAGTGAATTATCATAGTGAATGTGAATAATGTTAGAGGCTTTGATTAATAACTTGGTGTTTTAAGAAGAACAAGTAATAAGTGGATTAGAATTGAAATAATAGCTTTATTTTTTAAATTCACATAGTTAATTCACTTATTGTGAGTTAGAATAAACTTTCAATTAGTAGAGGTTTATTTTAGCTCATAATATTGTTGTCACAAGTTGGACTATCATAGGCTTGGACTTTTTTCTATTTGTAAATAAATTAATCTTATAATCTTTGTCATAAAAGAAAAAAAAAAAAAAAAACTAGAGAAGATAATATTCTATCTTTTATCCTTATTTGTAGCTCTTATATATTTGAGATATTTAAGAGATGGAGAATCAACAACTCGCTAATTCAATTTAAGAACTATCATTTGTTGACTTATTGTAATTGTCACAACTTTTAAGATGATGTAATTGAGATGAAGATCTTTAAAAATAACATGCCTTTTTTCAAATAGATGGCGAGATACAACATGTTTGAAATCATGACTTTTGAAGAGATTTTCAATGTTTGGCAATTTTATTAGAGATAGGAACAAATCCATGTCAATATTTTAAATATTTTATTTGAAGGGAGTTATGAAAGCTTCAATAATAATTAAATAATAAAGTGGTCTACTTACTCTAGTATGGGATAATATAGATAGTTGAGAAGACTTATCACTAATCATATAACCTTCACAAGCAAGTGTCATAGCATTGTGGCTTATATGACCATGATCTAAGTGACTTACTGTTATTCTTGTTGCATTCAAGCTTTGATATACCAAAGCAATTGAACTAATAGAGGTGGGTTCGAACATTGGGAAAGATTGGTTATATGAATTGGATCTGTTAGTGTCACAATTGGCTATATTCTGGCTATTTGAAATCAATTATCAAACTACAAAATACCAAGGCTTACTACTTCCATCTTGATTCAACACATAATCCATTCTACGACTATCGATTCAACAATACTTCTCTCAATCACAATTCTTCATAAGCAAATAATAAAACCAAAGAAAACAAAGAGGTAGCATCAAGCTTACCAATCACAAAGTTTATTTACCTATTCTACACTTATTATGGATTCGAGCTCCTTCATGCTCTTGGCATTCAAATGACCAAGGCATCAATGCCAAATGCCAAACTTGTCTTGAACTTGAAGAAATTCAATAAATACCGCCACTTCAATTTCATTCACCTTCTTACACTTGATGAAATCTAGGTTGCCATTTCTAAAGCCCTTTGCAACATTATGTCTTTTCAATGTCTTCACAAAACATCTATTCTTATTAGATTATACTTTATAACCATGTGAAACAAATTTACTCATCGAGAAGAGATTTTTCTTCATCTTTGGCACATGTAAGACGTCTTTCAATCTGATCCTCTTTGTTTGGCCTTTTACAACAATCTCTACTATAATAGAGCCCATTCCAATAGCTTATACTAAGCCATTGTCTTCCATGACTATATTTGTTGCTGAAATTTCTTCATAAATGTCAAATGAATACTTATATAGAGTCATGTGCTTGGTGGCACCTGAATCAACAATCCACTTGGACATGGTAGCCATGGAAGTACCTTCACTTGCCATGAATGCATAATCATCACCTCCATATTCATTACAAGCATTGTATATACTTTTTTTATCTTCTTTCTTAGCCTTGTAGCAATTTCTAACAAAATGGCTTGATTTTCCACAAATAAAGCAAGTTCTTGCATTGCCACATTCATTAGAATAACGTTCCTTGCCTTTTCTTAAAAAGAGAGCTAATTCCTCACTTTGAGGCTCTTTTTCTTTCCTCTTAGATACTTCATGAGAAAGTCTTATCATCACATAATCCATTGTGAGCTCTTTTAGTTTGATGGACTCTAATGCCACAATGTAGTAGTTATAGGACTCAGAAAAGCTAATAAAGTAAGGTCATGACAATATCACTCTCTTCTAAAGGCTTGTCAACAATTACAAGTTGATTAATAAGGGCCTTTATCTTATTGACATGAGCTATGAGGTCATTACCTTCTTCCATCTTACAAGTGAAGAATTTCTTCCTTGTAAAGATGATATGAGATAAGTTCTTACTCTCATATATGTTGTATAGGGTCTTCTATGCTTCTGTTGGTCCTTTACAAGAGATGATGTGAGAAAAATTGGTTTCATCCAAATTGGTGGCAATCATACCAAAAGCCTTCTTTTCACATCTTGTAAAGTCCTTCCTCTCCTTAGCATCAACATGCATGCTTGGAGGCTCTTCTCTTTCATCTACAATATCCCAAAGGTCCAAAGATGCCAACAAAAGTTCCATTTTTACATTCCAATGGTAGAAATTGTCACCTTTAAACTTCTCAATCACTCTTAAACCTTCACCCTTATTAGAAGACATGTTAAAGAACAGGTCTTATCAAAAAATATCAAAAAAAAGAATCTCTGTGTGCTTAAAATCACCAAAATAATTTTGTATTAGCAAAATCTGAGAATGCCTTCTTATGAATAAATGAGTGTTTCTTCACTCCAAACACTCCCAACTTAAATTTCAAAGCTTCTAACAAGTATGTGGACTCCAATCAACCTCACTATCAAGTTTTTTAATTCATAAAACTCACTTTCTCACTAAAACTTCTACAATACCAAAGACACTATCAAGGTCTTTGTATAAGATATTAATCACTCAATTCTAGGAATTAAGAACCTTCAAACAGATGTTAGGGATTTATAAGATCCAAATCAGAATCTTTACAAGCCAAAATACAAGATAGATCATAGAAACCCTAATATCAGTAAACACCATAAGATCTATTCCACATAAGAGCAACAACTAGCAAATAACTTCAACTTACTTGAGAAACACAATCAAATGTGTGTAGACCCATAATCTATTGAAGAAATAAAATAAGCAAGACAAAAGTAAGTAGAAATCATTAAGCTTAAAGACAAGAGAAGTATAGAATGACATGCCTCTCACTTCCAACAATCTTTAGTTAAAGATAGAATTTACATCCATTGTGACTCAATTTCATTTTCATTCATCTTTACTTCATCTAACTAAACCCTAGATTCCACTCAACTTAGCCATTGTCATATTACGTTGTCGTGTTGTAACACGAGTATACAGTGAAAATAAAAAGAAAGGGGAATTTTATTAATATTCAGTTACCTCGAATATTGGGAGCATCGACCAACTCCAGTACAAATACTGAGTGGTCAGGTTCAGTGACTCCGTTACAGTCAGCCGGGGCATACTGGAATGCCCCGTTCGATTCCAATAACGGGAGTCAGCAGGAAGAAAAGGACCAATTCACACGACGGGTTCAAGGAGCCAATTGGATCCAATTTCGATAATCCAATCCGGGTCCTCTTACCCAATATGAGACTTGTATTGGTGGGGCAACCCAATGCAGTCTAGTTACGGGAAATCCAGGTCTTACTACGGGTCTTAGCCAATCTGACGCGAGGACCAATTTGACCCAATTACGGGAACATCCAGGTTACTACGGGCATCTTTCCCAATATAGGACCTGAATTGGTCGGGCGACTCAATGTAGTCCCGATTACGAGGTTCGATTCTGTTTTAGGCTGTCCTGTTCTCTGTGGCGTCTCAGGGAACGTTGTTTTCGGTAAATGGATTTCTTAAAGGTAAAAACGGAGGAGAAAGCTTGGCGGCGAGAGCCAATTTCGAATCCAAGTTGAGGTGAGAGCCAATTTCGGATCCAAGCTTGAGGTGGGAGCCAATTCCGGATCTAAGACGGAAGATTGAAGAAATTCAGAGGATAAGGTTAGGGGGGATATAGTTTTGGAGGGGTGTGGGTTTTTTTTTTTTGAGGGGAAATCGGGTCGGAGAAGGAAAGACATAGAATTTGGATTTTTCTTCTTCGTAGAGTTTTGAGAAGACTGAGGCAATCGCTGCTGAAGTTAGTGTTGTAATGGTGAATCGGGATTTTTAAATGAAGTGGGTTTGAATACTCTTGACTGTTTTGTGAAATCGAGTTACGTCTGTGATTGAAGGATTAAAAGGGTGTCTATAGGATTGAGTATGCGGAATGAATGAAATTTATTGGATTAATCTAACAAGACAGTCAGTGGATACAAGATCGTAAGTACAAAGCGGTATTGAAGATTAACAGTTTGGGTTGTACGGGGTTTTCTGTAACGTCAAGAGACCTACCGGCTGGGGCAAAAAGGACTTCGACAAGCAGTCCAAGAGCACCCGTATAGATTTACGGTACATTGTTGCAGTCGTTTATATTTCAGCAGTCAAAAACTGATAGACTGCTTGACTATCGGCGAATCTCCATACTACCTTCTACAGCCAGATGCCCGACGCGTTCTCGAGCAGGAAAGCACGTAATACGACATAAGTGGTGAACCCGACGTGAAAGCTTGAGGTAGAACGTATTGGATTTCGGTTGATTTTATCTTTATTTTTATGGAAAACGAAAATAAAAATTTTGAAGGATTTTTGGGAGAAGTTTCTAGTGGAGAGACTTCTAAAGGACAAGGTATGCACATGGATCCGTCTATTGCTAGTTTGTTTCAAGCCTTCTCATTGTCAATGCAGCAACAGCAAAGCAATGATCGGAAGGAAGCTTTGGCAACCAAAGCATTGCAAGCAGTGGTCAATAAAATTGATCAATTTGATGGGAGGAATATTTCAAGGTATTTAAGATATTATGTTCGTGAAATGGAATTAAATCGAGTTTCTGAGAAGAAAATGGTTGCACTATTTGGACTTGCCACGATACCGGAGATAAGGGACCACATTACATCGATTACGGATCGTTGTGGGAATTCATGGGAGGATTTTTCACATGCATTGAAAGACGAATATTTCTTGGAAGATGCTGATCGCGTTACTAAGAAGCTGTTTCTGGGATGGATTGAACGGCCCAATAAGAATTTGCAAGCAACAGAGCTACTAAGGGAATTTGAGAGGCAGTACTCTCAATTATCGAAGGTAGAAAAATTGACATTGGAGCCGAACAAAGTTGATCTATTTCTTCAAGCTGCTGATGGAGAATTGCAAGAGAAATTAGAACCCCTTCTTGAAGACAAAGAAGAAGATGAAGGATTGAAAACGAAGTGGAAGAACGTTGAAGATGCGGTGGGGTTGCTTACAAAAAAAGAAAGGAGGAAGGATAGGAGTAATATTCCGAAACAAGTACAAGCACCCAAAGCTCCAGTACGTACTACACCACCGACAATGCCTTCAATTCAACCTTCGACATCCTTGTCAAAGAAAGCAGATATGGATATGGAAGAAATTATACGAGGAATGCGAGATCTTCAAATCAAATTGGCAAGACTTGAAGAGAATACTTCTATAAACAATTCGAAGAATGTTTCAAAACAAGGATATGTACAAAGATGCATTTGGTATGATGATGCTTCACACACTAGAAAAGATTGCAATGAATTTAATAATATGATACGGCAGGGAATTATTTGCTGGAAAGATAGGAAGATAGCATTGAAAGATAGGGAGGATCTTCTTCAAACCAATTTTGGCAAGGGAGGAATGAGAGCATTGGTTCAAGATTACTTAAAAGGGCATGAAATAGTAGCACGAGAAAGTGCAAGTTATGGTGCTAGAGTAGATGATGAAATTGGTGGAAGTACGGAAACTAGTGAGTTTTGGGCTTCTGCCGTTTCTACAATGCAAGAAGGGAAATTACCTCGAGAAGCGTTATTGAGAACTGCAGCTACAATACGAGGAAGAACACGTTGGGAGGATCCCGTTGAGTCTCTTTCAGTTCATGCATATATTGCTAAGAGCCAACATGAAGCTTTGATGGAAGAAAAAGACGAGGAGATTTTGATGATACTAGAGAAGGAAATTTTTTTAAGAGGCAAACTCGAGGAGACAAGGCTCCGGAGGCAGCTTCACAAGAATTGCCTGTAAAGGATACCTCAGCATCATTGGGAGAAAAAACAACGGAGACAAAAGATAAGGGCAAATCAATTGCTTATAAGCTACTTTCTGACATTGAAGCGGCAACAAATTTGAAAGGGGTGTTGGAAGAACGTATATTAAACGCTAAGGTGGAATTCACATTGAAAGAAGTCTTGAGAATTGCAAAGAAGGAGTTTCATGATGTTATCATTGACAGCATTAAGCGAAAGAGGTAATTAATGAGCGAAACTGGAATGAGTCATGCTATTGATGCAAGAATATGTAGAGATGAAGAAGAGGTTGATATTGGTTACAAGCAACCAACAAATGAAAAGAATGGGTATAATCAGCGAGTACGTTTCGAAGATTCTAGTGACAAAGAAATGGAAACTTTGAGCCATTATACTCGAAAGCATTGGGCAAGGGCAACTACTGAGGTATTGGTGAAGGTAGGAGATATAGAAGAACCAATAGTTGCTTTGGTGGACCATGGTTCTGAAATAAATCTCATGTCTAAAGATCTTTATAAGAAGCAAAAATGGCCTATTGATATGGAACATGGATGGGCAATACGAGCAGCTAATAACACACGAGGCGAATTATATGGAGCTTGTCCAGATGTCAAAATTCGGATTGGGGATGTTGCTACGGAGCAACATTTCTTCGTTCAAGATACAACGACTTATCCGTTGATTTTAGGACAATCTTATATCACGGCAACACGGATGGAAACAAAGGTATTTGACGATGGTTCTGCTTATGCAAGGGTACGGAGCGAAGATGGGAGGAAAGCTGTACAATTTCTAACAGTACCTCCTAACCATGAACGCAATCGAGATAGGTTGAGGGAGAAACCATTGCCAAAGATTGTTGAAGGATTTAAGGATTTTGGGGAGGTACCACTGTAAAGCGAGATTATGGAGGTACAGAAGAAGAGGTACTCTCGCGAGAGAAAGGTGCCTTTGATGCGAGTTTTATTGGTATATTGGAGAATGGAAATATTATGTATAAGAAAGTTGATGATTTTAAAAGAAAAGAAAGAAAAAGATTATATGATATTGAAGGACAGTTACGCAAGATAGGTACATTGCAAGATGATGAGAGGATTTTGGGTGTTTATGAAGAAAATGGGCTCGAAGATTCATTGGAATTGATTACATCTATTGGATTAGGGGATAATGATAAGATTGTTGAGATTCATTCGAGAGAGGTTTATACCATGCTTGAATCTTTTCAAGCACCAGAAGTCACAGTAGAGATGAGATATAAAACGGCAGATAAGAAGGTAAAGCCTGTTGCCGGACCATTACCAGAGGATTCTAAAGAACAAATGGGAGAAGCATCAAAAGAAGCAAGTTTAAGAGATCCAATGAGTATTGGACATCAGTTTACTGAAGAGACTTTTGAAGAATTGAAGATTGGTTCTGATGGTTCTTTATTGCCGGAGGAAATTACTTGCTTTAAAAAGATGTTGGCTAAACAAGGTAGATCGTTTGCCTTCGAATCTCATGAAATTAGGTGTGTGGATCCAAATATTATAACACCTATGGTTATCTTCACTGTACCGCATGTACCTTGGAATCTAAGACCGATTCCAGTACCGAGGGCACATTTACCTAAATTGATGGAACTATTGAAAGAAAAGATAAAGATGAAAATATTGGAACCTTTATTTGCGCCGTATTCTAGTCGATGGTTTACGGTACCTAAGAAGAATGGGTCACTACGGTTTATTCAAGATATGCAGCCGGTGAATGCTGTAACTGTCAGGAATGCAGGAATTGGACCTATTGTGGATGAATTTGCTGAGGCGTTTGCTGGAAGGGCGATCTATTCAATGGATGATTTGTATTCAGGTTATGATCAATTTCAACTTGTCGAAGGAAGTAGAGATATGACAACGATGAGGACACCGCTTGGGTTGGTTAGAATGTGCACTCTTCCTCAAGGCGCGACCAACTCAGTTGCGCATATGATGAATGGGATGAATAAGGTATTGAGAGATTTTATCCCGGAAAAGACTATGCCTTTTCTGGATGATGTTCCTATAAAAGGGTACAAAGAAGGAGACAAGGATGAAACTTTTGATACGAGGGGGTGTCGCAGATATGTTGTTGATCATATACAAGATTGTGAAAAGATTTTAACTCGGCTTGGAGAAGTTCATCTTACATTATCGGGTATGAAGTCCGTATTTGGAGTGCGAGAGGTTGTAATTGTTGGACATTCATGCGGATCTTATGGAAGAAAACCAGATCCGACTAAAGTTGATGCAATTGGAAGGATGAAAGAGGATTGTGGTTCTTTAACAGAGGTTCGCAGGTTTTTGGGTGCATGTGTATTTTATCGAATCTGGATCCCTCATTTTGCTCACATAGCGGATCCATTATATGAACTGTTACGCAAGGGTTCCCGATTTGAATGGGAAGAAAGGCATATTCAGGCAATGCAAAGATTGAAGAAATTTTTGATGTCACCTCCAATATTGAGGAAGGTTGATTATAGGTGCAATAGACCAGTGATTCTTACTGTAGACGCTAGTCCAATTGCCGTTGGATGGGCTGTGGGTCAAGATGATTCGAATGGGAGTAGATTTGTAGTTCGATTTGGGGCTAAAGTTTTAAGTATTCGTCAGCGTATATATTCGCAAGTCAAAAGAGAACTTTGGGGAGTTGTTTCGGCTATGAAAGTTGAAAAGGACTATTTGATTGGGGTAGTAGTAGTAATTGAAACAGATTGCTTGCCATTGCTTGGAATGATTATTAACTATTCAACGCCAGATATTATAATGTTGAGATGGATTGCTTATATTAAGTCACTAAATCCAGAATTTAAGCATATCATTGGAAAGGACAATTTAGTAGCAGACATGCTATCTCGAGCAAGATACGAGAGGGAGGACAAAATGGTTGAAGACATTGATGATGTCGGATTGAAATTCTATTCAATATCAAATCTCAACAAAGAAGACAAGCTATTTCTTGAAGAATCTTATGAAGGAGAATTATTGGATATTGGTCATTATTTGAATACCTTGTCTAAGCAGGGAAATTGGTCTATAGAAAAATTCAAACAAATAAGAAAAAAAGCATATGGATTTTTACTTCGAGATGGATTCTTATGGAAGAGACCAAAGAAAGGAATTGGGATGCCACAACGAGTGATAAGCAAAAGGGTAGAAAAACTAAAATTATTAAAGGAGTTTCATGATAGTTTATGGGCAGGGCATAGAAGAATCTGGGCTACTTTTGCTAAACTCAAGGAATGATATTGGTGGAAAAATATGTATCGAGATGTGCTCTCATTTGTAGAGTCATGTGAAATCTGTCAATCGTATTCTAATATCCGACATCAAGATGGTCTTCATCCTACGTATCCTCTGGCTATTCATTTTAAATGGGTTGTTGATTTGGTTATTATGCCGATTGGGTTATGGCAGATGAGATATTTGGTTTTAGCTCGTGAAGATTTATCAAATCAAGTAGAAGGAAGAGCATTGAGGACAAAATCTACAGAGGGGATTTGTAGGTTTTTGCTTGAAGATGTCATTTGCCGTTACGGGTGCGTAGGAAAAATCACTTCAGATCGTGGAGAATTAAATGCACAAGAAGCTCATAAGTTCTTTGAAAAATGTGGAGTTAAACTATCACTGACTACTGCTTATAATCCGGAAGGGAATGCAAAAAGCGAACGCGGTCACCCGCCGATTGTGAAAGCATTGATTAAAGCTTGTAATGGGAAGGTTAAAGAGTGGCCACGGCTTTTGTCATTTGCATTATGGGCTGATCGAACAACACATAGTTCGGTGACAGGATATATGCCAGTAGAACTTATGACAGGTCAAAAACCAATTATGCCGATTGAAGAAAAGGTACTTACTTGGAGTATGCTACCATGGGAAGATGGATTGACAAGAGAAGAACTTCTGGCTATTAGAATTCGACAATTGGAGCAAAGAACGGAAGATGTCCAGATAGCATTGGAAAGGTTAAAAAAAGTAAGGTTACAAAACAAGGCGCGATTCGATAAGCAACATCGATTGAGACCAAAAGCAATCGAGGAAGGTGACTGGGTACTTGTTTATGACAATAGTCTGGATAATCAACATAGTATTTTGAGGAAATTTTCAAAACGTTGGTTTGGACCATATGTTGTAACAACTGTTCATGATAATGCGACTCTCATAACGGGAGTTAGATGGTACAAAATTGAAAATACCAATTGCAGGGAAGAGAGTAAAAATATTTAAACGAAGACACGTAGAGATGAATATGGAAGACCTTAATGAAGGTATAGAGATTCCGCAGCAAGAAGATGAAAGTGATATGGATAATGAAGGTGACGAAGACGAACTGGACAAAGACGTAGAGGATATATTCTGAATCAAACAGCAATTGCGTAAATTGGTACATACCGGAGGATGCACAGGTTCAGAGGGGGTGGATGTCGTGTTCTAACACGAATATACAGTGAAAATAAAAAGAAAGGGGAATTTTATTAATATTCAGTTACCTCGAATATTGGGAGCATCGACCAACTCCAGTACAAATACTGAGTGGTCAGGTTCAGTGACTCCGTTACAGTCAACCGGGGCATACAAGAATGCCCCGTTCGATTCCAATAACGGGAGTCAGCAGGAAGAAAAGGACCAATTCACACGACGGGTTCAAGGAGCCAATTGGATCCAATTTCGATAATCCAATCCGGGTCCTCTTACCCAATATGAGACTTGTATTGGTGGGGCAACCCAATGCAACCTAGTTACGGGAAATCCAGGTCTTACTACGGGTCTTAGCCAATCTGACGCGAGGACCAATTTGACCCAATTACGGGAACATCCAGGTTACTACGGGCATCTTTCCCAATATAGGACCTGAATTGGTTGGGCGACTCAATGTGGTTCCGATTACGGGGTTCGATTCTGTTTTAGGCTGTCCTGTTCTCTGTGCCGTTTTAGAGAACGTTGTTTTTGGTAAATAGATTTCTTAAAGGTAAAAATGGAGGAGAAAGCTTGGCGGCGAGAGCCAATTTCGAATCCAAGTTGAGGTGAGAGCCAATTTCGGATCCAAGCTTGAGGTGGGAGCCAATTCCGGATCTAAGACGAAAGATTGAAGAAATTCAGAGGATAAGGTTAGGGGGGGTATAGTTTTGGAGGGGTGTGGGTTTTTTTTTTTGAGGGGAAATCGGGTCGGGGAAGGAAAGACATAGAATTTGGATTTTTCTTTTTCGTAGAGTTTTGAGAAGACTGAGGCAATCGCTGCTGAAGTCAGTGTTGTAATGGTGAATCGGGATTTTTAAATGAAGTGGGTTTGAATATTCTTGACTGTTTTGTGAAATCGAGTTACGTTTGTGATTGAAGGATTAAAAGGGTGTCTATAGGATTGAGTATGCGGAGTGAATGAAATTTACTGGGTTAATCTAACAAGACAGTCAGTGGATACGAGATCGTAAGTACAAAGCAGTATTGAAGGTTAACAGTTTGGGTTGTACGGGGTTCTCTGTAACGTCAAGAGACCTACCGGTTGGGGCAAAAAGGACTTCAACAAGCAGTCGAAGAGCACCCGTATAGATTTACGGTACATTGTTGCAGTCGTTTATATTTCAGCAGTCAAAAACTGATAGACTGCTTGACTATCGACGAATCTCCATACTACCTTCTACAGCCAGACGCCCGGCGCGTTCTCGAGCAGGAAAGCACGTAATACGACAACGTGTTGACTTACTTCGAAATATATCAGGTACTTAGCTATGGAAGGTGAGGTTGTGTTTCATAAACATCCAAAAAATCCTAATAGGTTTCATTCATATGAGAAAAATATCATCCAAATTCCAATTAAAAAGTACTAAAAAATACTATACTTAATAGCCTCAATTACACATAAACTTCAATTATTTTGTTACTTTTATATTTAAGCAATTTAGATTTTTCTTCTAAGCTCCAATCCTAATCAATGAGCTTAAGGAACTGTAACTTCTAATTTGACTGTTCACTTGATATAAAATTTTGCATGCAATTTTCAATATAAGTCTTCTACATGTTTAAGAATTTTTAGCCCAATCCAACTTACAAATTGTGAGAATACCTCCAAAAACTGCATTACTGATACTCGCCTGCCAATTTGAAAGGTGAAGTAAAAATCCCAGTAGCAATTTTTGCTTATTTAACTATTAACATTGACTTAAAATTGATGTGTAGCTTGATCTTGAAGTCCTTCAATACCATGCCAAATTTGACCTTGATCCAACTAGTAGATCTCTAAATATCACAAAAATTGTATTCAACTCCAAACTACCAACTTTCAAAATCTTCTTGTGCTAAAAACTAGATATCTGTAAACCACACCATTAGATTATCACAAAATTTTGTATACACTTAGCACACTCAATAATCCAAATAATTTAAAACTTTGAACCATAGATGTTACACCAATTGCACAAACTAGCCAAAATTGCTAGTCCTAGTTATATTATATAAAATCCAAATTACCAATACAAACCCTGACTTTGAATAATAATTGTTAAGTTTTCAAAAATCCTACAAAAACAACCCTTATGCTTCTAAAAAGAGCTTCAAGCTAACTCTCAAATTCTAATCTCCAATCTTTAAATAAAACTCTATTTTTCCCTAAGCCATCGTTTTAAAGATTAGAGGTCTGATTTTGACCCTGTTTCACAAAGAGTCGACCTCTAGGTATCAATCTAATCTATTTTAAGTATTTTTTAGCCTAATCCTATCTTCAACTTGATCCTAGTATCAACCATTTATTTCTTCTACCCTTATTTTATCAATTTATGGCTTTTTTAAGGTAATAAAAGAGTTTCTATATCCTAGAAGGTAATTACTAATTAACTTTTATCTACTTAATATTAAGATAAGAAAATAGGCTAAGAGGCTTTTCTAAAAGTCTTATTAAAATATTTTGAATTCTTGTTGAACTAATATAATAGAAGATTAATTAAAAAATCATTTTTAGTCATATTTTTACCATATAATTGTGTTTCAATATGACACTTCTACTTCAAAGCCTAGCTGCTACTTAATTTAGCCACCACTATAAACCCTAGCTCCCACCTTGATAACTTTCTTGTTACCTTTTGCTGCCCTTTAACCATTAGCAACTTAAGTTAGGTAATATCTTTTATTTGTCCAATATTTATTTTATCATAATCTGTTCACTAAGTTTTTATCCAATAAAAAATAAAAAATAAAAATAAAAAATATTTTTTTATAAATTTAGTTTTTTTTTTATCTTTTCAATGGTATAAGAAACATATAAATCCGAGTTACTATGAATAAGTTATGAAGGTTTGAAAAATGACAAGTAATTGAATGAATAATTAAGTAAATAATTTTACCTCAAGAGTAACTTGCTTAAGAGATCAGGAGTTTGAACCTCACCAAGTTTCACAAGTAATGTATATGGGTTCCTAAGAGAGGCCACGAGGCCTTAGTCTTATCTTCCTAACTACCTTCAAGGTGCTACAATCCATATGGGACTTGTGCACCTCCCTTCTCACAAGGACTATACTAATTGCTGGTCCTCCTATTTTCTACTAGTAAACTCCATGATTTTTTATTTTTAACTCCACCATAGTGTTTAAAAACATCTAGTTATCCTAAGAATCTAATATGGCCTTCAAATCTTACTTCATTTCTTCATAATGGCTTCCAAAGAGGTAAAACTCATTTTTATCAATGTCTTAGGAATTACTCGAAAAATTCCAAATAAATTCTAAATAAATTTTAAAAATTCCTATAATAGTTCTATAATACTAATATCAGTTTAAGATTATAACTTCCTATCTTGATGATTTTTATAGTAATAAAATCAATTTAAATCTACTATAAATCCTACTATTTATATAACTAATTAAAAAGACATGAGGTTCTTTTTCATGCTTCTTCTAACTACTAACTAACATTTATATTTTTTCTTATAAATAATATTTATAGATAGAAGAGCAATATAAATATTTATCTTAGTAAATATTCTTTAATATTCAATAATAAATAAAATTACTAAATCAATTAAGATAATTACCTCCAAGACTTACTAAGACTACATTTCTTCTCTATTAATACTATTCCTCTTCATTTAATACCTTCTAAATACATCTTCACCTAAAAATTGTAATTTTGGCAGTCTACATGGGTTCTTTTGTCCTAAAACAATTAATGAGTCAATTTGATGATTCACACATGGCTACCATCTGAGATGACTTATAATGGAAAAGAACCTCTCAAAATACTATTGAATAAAAAGAGACTTTGCCTATAGAAGATTTTAATAATTATCCAATAGAAGAATGAGTGAGTTGCTACTAATCTAATATTTTAGCTTTCTAAATTCCAACGTTTTAGCTTTCTAAATTCTATCTAATCTTGATGATTTGCCACTGATAATCTAATTGAATAGGATTAATTTAAAGATGAGCCATTTGACCATATTCTACCTAATCTTAATGATTAAATTAATCCTTATTCAACTTGATGATTTGCTAGGAGTTGAATAAGGATTAATTTAAAGATGAATCATTTGACCATATATATGATAAAAATCACATGTGATATTCTTTGCATCTATTTCTCAAAGTTCTAGTAGGTGAATCTTTTGTATTGAGAATAATTAATCACACTGAATTGTTTGAAAAGATTTCTTTGATTAGATATGGTTCCAATCATATAGCATCAAATTTACTTAGAAAATCTAGTCTCTTAGCAACTTGTAAAAGAACCAACATGCTAGACGTAAAGATTCTAACCTTATGTTGTTTATCAAAGGCAATTTTTTTTCTTCTTTGTATAGCCTTAATTAATTAGAATCCTACCTTAATGAATTTTGAATCCTCATTTTATTAAGTTACATCTATCAATTTATAATCAAGATTGTGTACATGAGATTTTAATATAGATTTTTTGTATCAATTGTTTGATATTTATGGATAGATAGCTATGTCATTTTCAAGTGGTAAAACTCATTTTTATCAAAGTCTTCGGAATTGCTCAAAAAATTCCAAATAAATTCTAAATAAATTTAAAAAATTCATATAATGGTTCTATAATACTAATATCAGTTTAAGACTATAATTTCCTATCTTGATGATTTTTATATTAATAAAATCAATTTAAATCTACTATAAATCCTACTTTCTATATAACTAATTAAAAAGATATGAGGTTCTTTTTTATGCTTCTTCTAACTACTAACTAACATTTATATTTTTTCTTATAAATAATATTTATAGATAGAAGATCAATATAAATATTTATTTTAATAAATATTCTTCAATATTCAATAATAAATAAAAAAAATACTAAATCAAATAAGATAATTACCTCCAAGACTTACTAAGACTACATTTCTTCTCTATTAATACTATAATTCTTCATTTAATACCTTCTAAATACATCTTCACCTAAAAATTGTAATTTTGGCAGTCTACATGGATTCTTTTATCCTAAAATTACTAATGAGTGAATTTAATGACTCACAAACTTATAGTGGTATTTGTATGAAAATTTTTGCTCTAAGAGGATGATTAGATTAGAAGCTATAGCTCACTAAAACTTATTGATTAGGATGAAGATTTCCAAAGAAAATTCAATATTGCCTAATTATAAAAGAAACAAGGCAATCGGAGTTAATGTATGGTTGAAATTACTAAGAAGAGTGTTTTTGAGCACTCTATATTGGATTTAAGCACTTTTGAATTAAAATTAAAATTGCATTCTTCTTATAAGGATAAAATATATTAGGATTCTTGGATACTTGTAAAATTCAATCCTACCTTCAACAATCAGATGCCTCATGCATTTCCATACAAGATGACACTTAATACAAAATCATGATATAAGGTTGTTTAAAATGATAGGATAAGTAGTAGAATTTTGTACAATGAAATTTTGTTCTGCCTCCACATTTCTAATCATTGTCTTAATTCTTAAACATGTACTCTAGAAATCACCTCACTCATTGTAGGCGGCCTTCAATATCTATCCATGGTTTATATCAATGGACTAATTGTCTATTTCATAAATCTTCTTTGACATAATTTTGATTTTTAATTCATGATTAATAAGTGCCAAGATGTACTCTTTGAGATCTCCTTGTCTCATTTGAATCTCCATGGTAGCTCTAAATTTAAAATGATGTACAAATTCAAGACTTATCTTCTCACCTTGAAATCTTTCATGAAAAGTACAATTATATACATTTATTTTATTTATATCTATACTATGTTCTATCTCTTTATTGTTGTTAAGATAGAAAGAATTTATTTTGAAAAAGCGTTGGACTTATGGTTGTCACTTATTACTTAATCAAGTTTCAAGATTAAAAAAAACATCAAATTTATATATAAAATTATTCCTATAAAGGCAATTACATCAATACATAAGTCCTAAGTATCAAAGATCATCTAAAATGTGATAAAAATATTATAAAACCTTATATATCTTTAAGGTGAATTTTTTTCAAACTTTAATAGCTCATATTTCATAGTCGGACTATCTAAACAAACTAAAATTTACATGAAGTATTGATATACTTCCAAAAACTACTACAAGAGATTTTTATAGCTAATTTGTTACGGATCTTGAGATATCACTAAAATCTTAACTACTTCAAATCCTTGCTTACATATACTTTTGTACAATTTTCTTTATATCACAATTAAAGTACTTAAATACCAAATATATATATATATATATATATATATATATATATATATATATATAGCTTTTTAATCTAATAATATATATTTTTAGAAATTTTGAGCTAAAAATTCATCTAAGAACTTAAGGTATAGCTCCAACCATTACTATCAATAAAACAATTCACTTTTTTCCTTTGAATTATATATGCTATCTTCAACATTCTATAACTCCTT
The DNA here is from genome assembly GCF_059467195.1 of Physcomitrium patens. Taxonomy (NCBI): domain Eukaryota; kingdom Viridiplantae; phylum Streptophyta; class Bryopsida; order Funariales; family Funariaceae; genus Physcomitrium; species Physcomitrium patens. Next base: position 19,495,118 of record NC_143410.1, on the reverse strand, counting down.
CATACAAACTTAAAATTTAGAAATATTTTCATAAAAGATTTAGGTCTTGTAATCATCCATGTGTTTGCATCTTCTAGTCTCCAAAATCTATCATAAAATTCCTTATATCTTCAAAAGTAGAATAGTATGTTTGAAAAAGACATATTAACTTCAAATTGTTGAAATAAAAGTAAAAATAGAATAAGTTATCTTATAGAGAATATTATCTTAGGTAAGTTATTAATGGTTAAAGAATCGATTCTTGGTATATAGAAAGGAAATCCTATAGATATAAGTCGACGTCAAGAACTAAAAGTCAAAGTCAAGAGAATAAAGTATTAACTAGGGAATATCTAAAGACTAGGTAAAAATAATTAGTGCATGGCATAGGATACCTTTGAAGTTAGTGAGTTGCCAAAAGAATCTTAGGACCATGTTTACAAAAGTCAAAGAGTAGAAGTTATCTTTTTGAGTAGCAACCACTATCTATAAATATTGGATATTGGAAATGAGACATATCTTATTCGATATTCTCTTTGTATGCAATCTTATTGATGCTAAGTATTGTGACTTTAAAGTACTTGCTCTTCAATAGATTATGGGCCCACTCACCTTTAGTTGTGAGTTTTGAAGTTCTTTGAAGTTTTTGTTGCTGTTAAGAATAGATCTTATAGTTGTTGCTAATGTTAGGATTTGATATCTTCTAAACCTACTTTTGCATCTAGTTGTTGTAATTGCTCATTTTACTTATTCCAAATTAATGTAATAGGAATAAATCCATTTAGGAGAATTCAAATATGAGGAATGACTAGTTGCTTAAGCATTCACGTTAGGGTCACACAATCAATTACCTCCTGAATGTATTGTCTCTATTTCCAATATCTGAATACACAAGGAAACTATAATCTCTTCCTTCACCTTATCGATCTCTTCCTTACATCAATTCAGTCATACCAATAACTACTATTTCTACTAATATATTCACCCTCATAATCTCCAACTATAATACTGCGCCCTCACAACTTTCAGCACACAATAATCCTCATTCCAATCACTGAAATTCTTCACACAAAACTGCCATTCACATTACGATGATTCACACAAACATGGACTCATTTTCTCTGCTAAACTACAATCAAATTTCAACATTCAATCTTTCTTCTTCTCGAATAATTCCAATCACATTTCCATTCCATAATTTACTTCACAATATTCAGAAACTCTCAATCCTCTTATTCAAAGAAAATAACAAACAAAAGAAAAGAGGTAGCACCAAGCTTACCCCGGCTCACAACTATCACAGCAATGGCACCTTAATTAACTTCTACAACTCCTATATACTTTTTCTTGATTTTCCAGATTCTAACCGTAATTCTGTAATTAACCACTTTTAAGAACTAAATCACTCATCCGTCCTCTTGAATTTTCTATTATATGAACTATTAATATATTTTACTAATATCTTTTAAAAATTAATTAATATCTATTCTACATAGTCCCACTCCTATCTGTGTAGCATCCTCACAAATACTCAATTGATACCTATCTAAAAATTATCTAACAAAATTATACAAAAATTGCGATCCCTGTCGCCTATCTAATTAATCAATTGCCACAATATTTGTTATTGGTTCTACCGATTCTGATTCCAACTGCAAATCTTTGTCCTCCTCCAATCCTTCCATCGGCTCTTGCCTCAACTGAGCTGAAAGGTCTTCATTATACTCGCCCAATACATGGACTTGAGCTTTCAGTTTCAAGATCTCGACATCTCGAAGTTTTAATTGTTGCTGCTGCTGACTCATCCATTCTAGAATATCTTTAATCGATACTTGTGACTAGCTCTTCACTGTTAACTTTTATTTGGAACTACTACTCTCAAAAACACAAGAAATACAAGAAAATGGCACTCTAGTCAACCCAAAACAACACCACAGAATGACTTTAACTAATGCCCCACTCTTATTCTTTTACTACCTGGTGATAATGACAACATGTTATCCATACTGTCTGTGAAAGGTAATGAGAAGTAATCTTTCTTAGTGGCTGCATTAAGTTTCCAAAAATCCTGATAAATTCAGATTTTTTCATTCTTTTTTGGCACCATCATGATTGGCGACACCCATGCACTATGCGAAACAAGATAAATAAAATCCACGTCAAGAAGTTTATCCAATTCCTGTTTCACTAAAAGGAAATATTTTAGGTTAAGCCGATGTTGTCTTTGACGAATTGGTGTAACACCCTCCTCCAAAATAATTTGGTGCTCACACATGTCAACTGGAATTCCTTTCAAATCCGCATACGACCACGCAAAGGCACATTTGTGATGGATGAAAAATTATTTCTAAGCACCCAATTCTATATCTATAATATTGATATATATTTTAATTAGTTGTGGCATTTCGTTGGTGTCCACATTAATGGATTGATACACAGGGTCTTCAACAACCTCTGATTCAATTGTCTTCTCTTGATCTAAATATCTTGTATTATTCGACATATGAGAACCATCCAAATCTGGTTCCAATGTATTGACTCTATTGACTGTGGAATTATTCATCCATTTGACAATAGTATGATCCGAGTTAGTTGCATCTTCTTGATGTAATAGATATTCGTTGAGACCTCCACATTGGTAGATTCCTACCTTTGTTATTGAAGTGTTTTATCCTACCTCAAATTGCGATGAATCTATAGCATCGACATCTTCCTCAATCAATTGACTCGCATTGTTCGATATAAATTCTAATTCTGGCAATTGAGATTCTCCATGATATTGTACCGGATATATTTGTAGAACAATCTGGTCCCGACCTTTTTCAATTGTCAATGTGCCTCGATCCTAATCGTTCTTAGCTTTGGCTTGATAAAGCCAAGGTTTGCCCAATAAAATGGAATATGATAATGTAGAATTCTGTAATTGGAATACAATATAATCGATTTTGTACATCAATCCTATATATACAGTGGTAATATTACATAAGATTCTCATTAGCTTTACCCGACTATGATCTACCATTTACAAGACCAATGTCGTAATTAGCAATTACTTTAGATTCAAGTCCTCCATTGTATCCACGTTCATTAAATTCACACTAGAACCACCATCGACTTGTACCCTTGGAATTAAAATGCCAACGATTGATACATCGATTGTTGGTGCTCCCGGATCTGGGTTTAAGCTAACTTCATGAATTTTTTTAGTCCAGGATCTTCATCGTATTAGCGCTGAATTCAATGTACATCGACATCCAGTGCTACAGCCAAAAGTTGCTTCATTGTAATTGAAGGTTGAATAACATCCAAATCCTTCAGAATGTCGTAGGATTCCATATTGAGAGTAATTTCCAATACTCTTTTACGTTTCATTGGTTTCGATTTTGCTCCGTTTGACAGCAATTTCTTCCTGGCGATTGGGATTGCCGCTGATAATTTTGCCAATTTTTCTACCACTAAAGGTTCTTTTAATGCGTAAGATCTTTTATTGAGCAGTACAGGTATTGGTAGTTGGTCAATTGGGATTGTTCTTGATGGTTTCAGCAAATTGGCACATAGAACCAAATTGAGTTCCTTAGTCTGTTGAGGTTTTAATATTGGAATACATCCCAATATTGATATAGGTTCGTTTAGCCCCATGGACGGTGCTACTTGCTCTCTTGCGATTGATTCATCTAGGTCCTGAATTGAATTCTTGTCTTTTTATTTGCCTCTGATAAGTACTGCGTTCACCACCTCGACACGATGTACTGGTGAGTCTTGTTGAACAAGACGTTTATCCTCCATAGGTTGGCTTTATCGTTGGCCAGATTCACAGTCAATTCATTCATTTTGTTGGTCTCGATTATTATAATTAAAAGGCACATTTGTTGGTCTTGATTATTATAATTAAAGGGCACATTACACTATTGATAAATGTGACCAGACTACTTACAATTTCCAGATATTAGAGCATAGTCATCACTGGCCCTTGGATTAGGACATTCACTTGCATAATGTCTGATTTGTCTGCAACGATAGTAACGAAGTGGTCTCTTGCCAATTCCTTCAGGGATATTGGGTGTCTCTATTGGTATATAACGGTTAGGTCTATTCTATGTCGGATGAGTAAAGGATCTTGATTGATCCATTGTTACTGTAGACTCTGGCATTAGCTTCATCATGGGTAGATATTGATGGTATCCTAGTTGGTTCATCGCCAATCCATGAGTATTGGATACATCTTCTTGGTGAAATTCAGAGTTTAGGAAATTGGAATAGTTCTTGTTTTATTTATTTGCTTGATTTCCATTCCAGCCAAACCTATTATTCGTTTGTATTTGATTGACATCCCATGAAGTTGGTTGAGTCATTATCTGGTTACTGAGTTGTTGTTGCTTCCGTAAATTCCAATAGTTGGTGGTAATATGCTTGCCCTTGCAAAAGGTACATTGTACAGTCATTTGGGGAGGTGAAGGACATTCTGTTACTAAATGACCTTGCCCCTTACAATTTCTGCACCAGACATTGGGACGCATATTGGTTGGTTTATACCTTTTTTCTTTATCGTTGGCTAAATTCACAGTCAATTCATCCATTTTTTTTTGTCAATATTAACAGCAATGACTCATTGGGATCCCTTGATACCAATGCATTTGACAATTCCTTCGTAGGTGTTGGTTTCTGATACGTGGAATAAGGCACATACGGATGTGATGATGATAGTGGTACAGCTTGTAATGGAACGACATCTACGATTCCCTATGGAATTATACCATAATCATTCCTTTCTAGATAACCTTCTGATGTGTCATTCCAATTTTTCATTTAATAATCTCCTTGCGATGGAATCATCGTGGCTCCAAATGTTAAATTTTGGTCATAGTGACATTCTTCTCATACTTTTGCTCGCTCAAGAGATGATGCAATGGTGGCTAATTAGGCCTCCTTTACAAACATCTTCAATTCTAGTGGATGTAGTCCATTTACCAATATGGACAACACAAACGATTTTGACATTTGGTTATTTGGCCATTTTCAAAGTATATCTGCTACACGACCATAATAAGACTGTACTGCTTCCCGTGGTACCATTCTGCTGTTCATTAATTTTTCTCTAAGATGTTCTTCAAAACCAATTGGTCGAAAATGGACTAAAAATGTATTTTTCAATGCCTCCCAATGGATAAATTGTCCTACAGGTTGGCAGTTATACCACTCAAATGCCGTGTCTTTTAAGGTCACTGGCAGCCATCGCAACCAAATATCTTTAATTCTTCTATTATAAGCTACACATGCTATAAGAAATTGAGATAAATATTGATTAAGATCCGCACCCGGAAATCCCCAAAAAGTAGGTAGTGGTACGACACTAGTTGTACGATCGCCTACTGCACTCATTTATACTGCAATCGGAACGACTGGTCCTCCTGACGATGTCGTACTCTAAATGCTTACAGTATGTAAAAATTAGTTAGAACATATTATATGTTAATAAATCTAGATGTATGTTAGAGTGGCTAGTAGATTAAATTAAAAAGAGTTGATATAAGAAACTTTACTTTGTTTCTTTACTTGTTTTGATTTTGACATAAAAAATATATATATATATAAGACCTAAATGTTTAGTAGAAGCCTTGGGAGAAGGTGGAAGCCTAAAGATGAAAATCTAAACTAATAGGAGGCTAATTGGGAGGAATGAAAGCAAAGCATGGTTGGATGAAGGCAAGGAATGGAGAACTTCATCCCTATTGGTCGAATACCATGCCCAAAGGGCTTCAAGGAGGCTGCCCGAGGCCTTATTAGGGATTAGGATTCCTCTTTTGAGGGCATTCGGAGATTACAAGCTAGGGTTGTAAAGTTTAGGGTTTGGAGTACAATTTGTGTACAAAAATTAGAAGATTTGGAGTTAGGGTGAAGAAGTTATAGCCATTTGAAGTTAAGGTGTTTATTTAAGACATACTATTACTCTTTTGAAAGTACGAGGAGTTTTACAGCAGTTTTTGAAGATCAGAAGGTGCGACTGGAACGGCGATTTCAAAGCCTACATCTTTTATGAAAGAATTATTGCTTTTGGAGTTTATATGAAGGAGATGAGAGAAGTTGAAGGCGGTGCTTCTAAATCAAAGGCAGTAAGTAAGCGGTTTTGTTTATAGCAATGGTTGGAGCCATAACTTGAGTATTTGGATGAATTTTTGGCTCAAACTTTTGGAGAAAGTAAATTTTTGTGTTAAAAAGCTATACATACAAATTTCGTGGCATTTGAGCTTATATTTTGTGAGATATGAAGAAATTTGTATGCGGATGTATAAAGACAAGGGTTTGAAGTGATTGTTAGGGTTTTCAAGATATCTCAAGATCTGCAACGAATTTGCATTTGAAATTTGTTGTAAAAGTTAATAAGAATACAAAAGTACCTCATATAAAAGTTGAGTTTTTTTGGATGGTCGGATTAAGAGATATGAGATGTTGAAGCTCGGAAAAATCTCCACATAAGTATAAACAAGGTTTTAGAAGATTTTATTATATTTTGGAAGTTGTAGATTACTTGAGGATTGTGTATTTGGTGTAATTACTCAAAAGGGGAAAAATTATATATAAACTTAGGGCTTCTCTTATTTTCAAGCTTGATTGAATAATTAGTGACAGCCAAAAGTCCAACGTTTTCTTGAGGTAAATTCTCTCTACCCCGACAATGCCATTGAATTTCTTGATCTGCAAAAATCCATTTTAAAATAATCTCTGCTTTCACTTATTCTAATTTCTAAGCTCTCAGTGCTCCTCAATTTACTGTTATTTTCTGTAAATAATTTTATTGGTTGAATTGCAGGTGAAAACGTCAGATTTTGAAATACAATATAGTTATCTTTATTGGCGACCAATTTGTGCCAATCTGAAGAGCCACTATTGTTCTTTTCAGCAATACCTCCTACTGAAAAAATACCCAATGGAGTACCAAATTCTTCTACACCTCCTTCTCTTTCAGTTAATGGCCTCAAGATTTCCACTGGAATGTTAACAAAATTTCCCACAAGTGTTCTTGGCAGTTTTTCTAACGGTACATAGGACTGCAGAATTAACAGTCTCTCTGGTTCTTGATATGTTTGGATGTACCAATAAGCTTACAACCATGGTTTAATTCAATTCTGTCAATGCTTCTTTTTAAGATTATGTTCTTGCTCCTCTCTAAGCAAGTTCCTTCCTTGTGCTCTTCTCTGTCTTTCTCTCAACTGATTTATTTTCCTCGATGCAATGCTCTCGTTCTTATTAACCATAATCTTGCTTCAAACACTACTGAAATCGTCTTCCATTGCCAATTTTCTCACACGTTTGGTAATTAATTCCTAACACTCAAAGCTATTATCACTCCCCAATAGCGACGCCAAAATGTGATTGCTCGTTTTACTTATTCTAAATTAATCTAATGGGAATAAATCCATTTAGGGGGATTCGAACATGAGAAATGAGTAGTTGCTTAAGTGTTCATGTTACGGTCACACAATCAATTACCTCTTGAATGTATCGTCTCTATTTTTAATATCTGAATATACAAGGAAACTATAATCTCTTCCTTCACCTTATTGGTCTCTTCCTTACAGCAATTCAGTCATACCAATAACTGCTATTTCGACCAATATATTCACCCTTATAATCTCCAACTGTAATACTACGCCTTCACAACTTTCAGCACACAATAATCCTCATTCCGATCACTGGAATTCTTCACACAGAACTGCCATTCACATTACGGTGTTTCATACAAACATAGACTCATTCTCTCTGCTGAACTACAATCAAATTTCAGCATTCAATCTTTCTTCTTCTCAAATAATATCAATAACATTTCCATTCCATAATTCACTTCACAATATTCAGAAACTCTCAATCCTCTTATTCAAAGAAAATAACAAACAAAAGAAAAGAGGTAGCACCAAGCTTATCCCGGTTCACAACTATCACAACGATGGCACCTTAATTAACTTCTACAACTCCTATATACTTTCCCTTGATTCTCCAGATTCTAATCATAATTCTGTAATTAACCGCTTTTAAGAAGTAAATCACTCATTTGTCCTCCTGAATTTCCTATTATATGGACTATTAATATATTTTATCAATATCTTTCAAAAATGAATTAATATCTATTCTATAATTATTGATGTTGTTATTGGTCTTACTTGTTGTTAAGTGTATTTATAATCTTGGAGGTTGCTAGTCACCTTAGATTGATGTTTTAAGATACTTGTGTTGTATTTCTTTGTTAAGTGTAGAATAGATAGAAATTCATTTTTATAAGATATGGATAAAGTAGATTAATCAATTCTAAGATTGTCAATTCAGTAGATCAGATGATTGAATTAGTTGTGAAAAATGGTTGATTAGGGAATAAAGATTAGAAACTAGAATTTCAGGAGTAAGTATAAGTAAGTTGAAGAAGATATTGGATGGACTAGAGTGTGATAGTCATGAGCCAGGGTGAGCTTGGTGCTACCTCTTAATTTTCTTTGTAGTTGAAGAATAATGGATAGTTTCAAAATATTGTGAAGTGAATCTGTAGAATAAATCAGAGATTAATTTATGAGATATTAAGTATGTAATTGAAATACTATATTATTAAATTATTTTGAGAAGATATTGAAATTTTGTTATCAGATTCTATGGAAGATTGATTCTAGATAGAAAATTATGATTGTTGTTAATTGAGAGTTATGTATATTTCGACAGAAGAAGTCTATGATTACAAAAATTTTGTGAAGTGAGATTGGTTGGAATAGAAGACTGCTATTTCCGATGTTAGATAGAAATTATATATTTTGAGCAGTCTTTTGAGAGTGCAGGATTACACATTGTTGTTATCAATTTATAAAAGAGTATTGTTAATAAGAAAAAGTATTGTAGTATTCTTTGGTATTTTTAGTAGTTCAAAATATAGTTAATTGTATGACCCTAATGTGTAAACTCATACAAATAATCTTTCTCTGTGTTCAAATCTCCTTCTATAAGTTTATTCTGAAAAGAATTTATAAAATAAATAAAATAACAATCACATTGAGTTTCATCATTGCTCTAACTTTGTATTTTTATATATGAATCTCCTTAAGAGATCCACTTATTGTAATAAGAGGTGCTTTGTGAGGTTAGAAGTGTTTTGTAAAAAAAGAGAGGTAATTAAAGAAAGGCAAAGCTTATATAAGAGATTGTGATAGAATATCAAACTTGTAAAAAGTCTTATAAGTGAAGTTGAGTATAATTAAAGAGTATAAACAATAGTTTACTTACTAAGAAGGTATTTTGGATTTCTAAGGCAATAATATCTTCTTGTTGATTTTAATAGTTTATTCTTCTATTTTTTTGATTTTCTTTGATACATTCGTTCCTTAGATATGGCTTCAAGTGAGGATGAGGATTTGAGAGTGATTAAAAAGTTTAGGGATAACAACTTCTACCATTGGAAGAAGAAAAAAGAGCTTTTGTCGGCTTCATTGGATCTTTGGAACATTGTTGATGAAAGTGAAGACCTTTCAAGTGACAATGCTGATGTGAAGGTGAAGAAAGAATATAAATGACGTAAAAAGAAAGATTTTGGCATGATTACAAGAAATCTTGATGATACCAACTTTTCACATGTAATTGATTGCAGTGGATCAGTAGAAGCATGAAAGACTTTTTGCAATATCTATGAGAGTAGAAACCTTGCCAACATTCTATAGATAAGAAGGAAGTTCTTAATAATAAAGATGGAAGAAAGTGATGACCTCATGGCTCATATCAATGAGATAAAAGCATTTACAAACCAACTAACAATTGTTGACATACTAGTTGATGATAGAAAAATTGTGTTGACATTGCTCTTGAGCCTTCTTGAGTCTTACAACTATCTCATTGTGATATTGGAATCTATCAACATGAAGGAGCATACTATGAACTATGTCACATCAAGCCTTGTCTATGAAGTAACCAAGAGAAAAGAAAAATAGCATCATAGTGAGGATTTGGCTCTATTCTCAAGACAAGGTATAGGTAGTTATTTTTGTCAACATGATAGGTCAAAGAATAATATAAAAAATTACTATATTTATAAAAAATCATATCATTTTGTTAGGAATTACTACAAAGTCAAAAAAAGAGATAGAGAGAATGCAAAAAATGCTTGTAATAACTTTGGTGTACATGACTATGCTTTCATGGCAAGTGAAAGAGCCTTTGTTGCTACAATGTCTAAGTGGATTATAGATTCAAGTGCTACTAAGTACATGACACCATGAAAGTATTCATTTATTACTTATGAAGAAATTTCAATAATAAAAGTTTGATTGGGACATAATGGCATAGCACAAGCCATTGGAATTGTCTCAATTGTTGTAGAAATTATTGTGAAGGACCAAATAAAGCAGATGAGATTGAAAGAAGTCTTACATGTGCCAAAGATGAAAAAAAACCTCTTTTTAGTGAGCAAACTTATATCACATGGTTGTAAGGTTGAATTTGATATAAATGGATGTTTTGTGAAGACATTGGATGGAGAATATGTTGCAAAAGGCCTTAGAGATGAAAATCTCTACTTCATCAATTGTAAGAAGGTAAATAGAGTTGAAGTGGCTGTATTTGCTAATTTTCCATAAGACCAAGATAGGTTTGGAATATGGCATTAACAATGTGAGCTAAAAATCCTCCCTATTTTACTTTAAGAAGAAAAATAACTATACAACAAATTCAAAAGATAGTAGGAATTAATTGTGTAATTACTTTAATGATTGATTATCTAATCAATTGATTTATAATTACCTAGATAATGCCTTTCAAGCAATAATTATTAATTGATTTAACATAGAACAAGTGATAAATAATAATAAAAAAAAGAGAAGAATAAGATAGAATTAGCAAATAGAAATAGCCGAATGAGGAAAAAAATGGATAGAACAAGCAATTAGATGAAAATAGATATTCTTGGATGAAAATAATATAATTAGATGAAGATAAGTTCAATTGGATGGAAACAACACAGTCAAATGAAGATAACATTGCTAGATGGAAATTACACAATTAGATGAAAATAAATGTAGTTGGAAGAAAAAAGTGCAAGAATAGAGTAGCAGCACGAGCCACCACTAGGACAAAGCAACTACAACAACAAAACAAACCTCCCAACTTCAAACCTTCATAACTTTTTCATTTCAATTCCAAATCTGATAATTCTTTCACCTAATCTTACTAATTCTCTCTTTCTCCTATACAATTGACATGTCTAAGCAAGAAAATAATCCCTCTAACACTGAGCTCTAAGAGGATCAGCAAGGGCATGGAACAAACAAATTATAACATAAGTTTATAACAAATAAAAATACTACAACTCTTTGGTGCCTCAATGGGCCACCCTTACCAAAGACTCAAACCAAAGGTGAGAGAAGAAGAATAAGGCTTTGAAAGGGCCTTATATACCTAATTCTTCAAGCTATTTATTGGCAATTCTCATTATTCATAACTTGTAAGTAAAAACTAATTTAAGAGCCTTCCTACAAGCTAATCTATGCAAGTAATACAACTTTTCATTAAAAAGTCAACCTACATCCTCTATGATCTCCAACCAATGCCTTTTATATAAAGGATCAATAGTTGGCATCTATTTATCACGAGGTGATAAAAAATCACCATGGATAGCAATCAATGCATAGATTTTTAATTCCTAATAACTTAATTAGCCAAAACTTATACAAAAAAATTTATTAATTTAAAATATTAACCTTTGAAAGAGATACTCTAGGAAATAACTTGATTTTTTGTCATAGAAGTAATAGTTGAAGAGTAGAATAGCTCTCCATTTTCTTCCTTTACCATCACTTGTGGCTTCAAGAGCAAAGTAACTCTGTATCTTCTTCTTTCATCATCACTTATGGCTTTAAGAGTACAGTAATTCTTCATCTGCTTCTTTCACCATTACTTGTGGCTTCAAGAGCAAAGTAACTCTCTATCTTCTTTTACTATACTCTTACTACAACTAACTTCATTTATCCTAAAAACCTCTATTTTCTCACAATTAAAAAATAAATAATACTATATCTTATCAAAACATCAAAAATTAACTAAATAAAATTTTGGTACATAATTTATGGCTCACAAACGACTTAGTCATTTGAATCCCAAATGCATGAAAGAGCTTCATCTATGGTAAGTGTCTTAAATCTTAGTCATTTCAACCACAATGCCATGATACTTGCTTGTAAAGATTATATCCAAGGTAAATAATAAAAGGATTTATTTCCAAATGGAGTTACAATACATGCAACCAAATTGTTGGAGATTATGGATTCTAATATTTGTGGACCAATGAAGACACCATCAATTGAAAGAAAAAGGTACTTTGATACATTCATTAATTGTTTTTTAAGAAAAGTATGGATTTACATCATTAAAACTAAGAGTGAGTTTTTTTCAAGATTTAAGGAGTTTAAGGCTCTTGTAGAAAAATAATGTAAGTACAAGATCAAAGTGTTATACATAGACAATAGAAGTGAATATATATGAAAGCATTTCGATGAATTCTTGAAGATTCAAGGTGTTGCTAGACAAACCTCTACTCCTTATATTCCACAAAAAAATAAAATTACTGAAAGAGCAAATTCCACCATTGTAGAGATTGCAAGGAGTAAGCTTCATGCACAATACCTTGGACATGAGTATTGGACTGAAGCCATGTTTACTTCAATGTATATAAGGAATATGTGCCCTACAAGTGCACTCACATCAATGACTCCACAAGAAGCTTGGAATAGCAAAAAACCTTGTATTTTATACATTAGGATCTTTGGATGCATTCTTTATACAAAGGTATTAAATTGCATAAGGTCCAAACTTGATGCAAAGAGTAAAAAATGTGTATTTTTTGGATATTATGAAGGTACAAAGGCATACAAGCTAATGTGTTTAGAAACCAAGAAGATCATCAAAAGTCATGATGTTGAGTTTTGGGAGCATAAGAGTGCTTTTGAGTACTTGGAGATGTGTCTAAGTGAGAGTAATGGTGTGTTTTAGAACACATCATCAATTTCAACAAAGAAAGAAGAAGAAGATGATAGTAATAATAAAGATGGAAGAAATGCAAATTAAGGTGAAGTGCCAAAGAAGGTAGACTATAGTATGCCTTCAATTGTTAGAATCAACAATGAATACAATGAAAATATTGATGATAATGATGATGATGAGGAGTATCAACCTTTAAGTGAGAAAAGACAAGCTTAAAGAAAGAAGAAGCTTAGAAGAGAGCATGAAGTGCAAGAAGATGAAGCCTCTCCAAATGAAAGAAGATATCTTTTGAGAAAAAAAAAAAAACCACATGGTGAATGGTGGAAGGACCACATATTTCCTTAAGTAAGTGAAGAACATGTCAATATTGCTCTTCTTGCTGATCCATTGAGTTTGTGTGATACAACGAAATCCACAGATGCTATGAAGTGGAAGAATGTTATGAAAGAAGAATATAAATCACTCATGGACAATGGAACATGGAAATTATCTCAACTTCTACCAAATCTATCTTCAATTGGTTGTAAGTGGGTGTTTAGAACAAAAAGAGATGCAATGGATAATATTGTAAGATACAAGGCTAAATTGGTTGCCAAAGGCTACTCACAAGTTGTTGGTGTTGATTTTAATGAGACATTTGCTCCTACAGCCAAATTCACTACCATTAGAATCATTGTGGCAATTGGGACAACAATGGACTTGGAGATGTATCAAATGGATGTGAAGACGGCATTCTTGAATGGAAGCTTGAAAGAAGACATTTACATGGATCAACCTTTAAGTACTTAGAGATGTGTTCAAGTGGGAGTAATGGTGTGTTTGTGGATATATCATCAATTTTAGCAAAAAAAGAAGAAGAAGATGATGGTGATAATAAAGATAGAAGAAATACAAATCAAGGTGAAGTATCAAAGAAGATAGACCATAATGTGCCTTCAATCATTAGAACCAACAATGAATACAATAAAGATATCGATGATAATGATGATCCATATAAATGTCTTCTTTCAAGCTTCCATTCAAGAATGACTTCAATTGTTAGAACGAGCAATGAATACAATGAAGATATTGATAGGAATAATGATGATAAGGGATATCAACATATAAGTGAGAAAAGATAAGCTTTAAGAAAGAAGAAGCTTAGAAGAGAGTTTAAAGTAAAAAAAGATGAATCTTCTCCAAATGAAAGGAGATACTCTTTGAGAGAAAAAAATCCACATGGTGAATGGTGGAAGGACCATATCTTTTCTCAAGTAAATAAAGAACATGCCAATATTGCTCTTCTTGCTAATCCATTGAATTTGTGTGATGAAATAAAGTCCACAAATGCTATAAAGTAGGAAAATATTGTGGAAGAAGAATACAAATCACTCATAGACAATGGAACAAGGGAATTGACTCAACTTCCATCAAATTGATCTTTAATTGGTTTTAAGTAGGTGTTTAGAATCAAAAAGGATACAATGGATAATATTATGAGATACAAGTCTAGATTGGTTGCCAAAGACTACTCGAAGTTGATGGTGTTGATTTTAATGAGACATTTTCTTTTGTAGCCAAATTCACCACTATTAAGACCATTGTGGCAATTGGGGCAGCAATAGACTTGGAGATGCATCAAATAGATGTAAAGATGGTATTCTTGAATAGAAGCTTAAAAGAAGACATCTACATGGATCAACTTCAAGGATTTGTACAAGAATGCAATCAACATCTTGTTTGTAAGTTGAAAAAATCTTTGTATGGACTCAAGTAATCTCCAAAGGTATGGTACTGTAGAATAGATATTAGTTCATTTTTGTAAGATATTAGTAAAATAGCTTAATAGACCATAGAATAGTCAGTTCAAGAGGATAGATAGTTGATTTAGTTATTCAAAGTGGTTATTATAAGATTACGGTTAGGATCTGGAAATCAGTAGCAATTATATAGGAGTTATAGAAGTTTGTTGGAGGTAGACTGTGATAGTCATGAGCCGGGGTTAAGCTTGGTGCTACTTCTTTGTTTTCTTTATTTTCTTTGTTGTTGAAGAGTAATGGATAGTTTTTGAATACTGAGAAATGAAGTATGTGATTACAAAAATTCTATGAATCTAGATTAGTTGGAGTGAAGTCTGTTATTCCTGGTGTTGGATGGAATTTATGAGTTTTGAGCAGTCTTTTAAGAAAGCAAGGTTGCACACTGTTGTTATCAGTTGATGAAGGAGTATTGTTATTGGAAGGAAGCATTGTAGTATTATTTAGTGTTTTAGTGGTTCGGAATACAGTTAATCGTGTGACCCTAACAAGTGAAGCTCATGCCCTTAGTCTTTCCTTGTGTTCAAATTCCCCTATAAAGGTTTATTCTGAAAGGAATTTGTAGAATAAGTAAAACAACAATTAAAGGTATGTATGCATTGATATATTCTTCGTGAATGAAGGGTTTATAAGAAGTGAAGCTGATTATTCTTTGTATGTGATGCAATCAAATGAGTTTATATTAATTGTCATCTTATATATTGATGATTTGATCATCCTAATGAATACTATGAAGATGATGGATTGATTGAAGGTAAAATTTGAAAACGAATATGACATGAGTGATTTGAGAGAGCTTTACTATAATTTAAGAGTGGAGTTTATAAGAGATTATGCTAAGAAGACCATTACAATGAGCCAAAGCAAGTATATTAAAGAAGTGTTGAAATGATTCAACATGGAGTAGTATAAGCCTATTGGAATACCTGTAGAGGCCAATTTGAAATTGATAAAGCTTACAGAAGAAGAGTTTGCTGAAGTTGAAAGACAAATAAAAAGTATTCAATACAAGGTGGCAATGGACTCATTAATGTATGCAATGATTTTCACAAGGGTAGATCTTGCATATGCAGTGAGTGTTGTTAGCCAACACATGTCAAAAACTTGACCAATCTATTGGACAACCATGTAGAATGGATTGGATTTTTTTGTTTTGCAATACATAGTATATAAGATTAAGAGAAGCTAATAAATTGATGAATGGATAGTTTAGAAGGTAGGTTAGATGATTCAATCAAAAAAAGTAGTTATCATCATATTGTATAGTGGTTGGCATTTCAAAGTAAGCATAAGTAGATTGAGAATGAAGTAGGAGGGGCTAGACTATGATAGTTATGAGCTGGGATAAGCTTGGTACTACCTCTTTGTTTTTTTGTAGTTGAAGAGTAATGGATAGTTTCTAAATAATTTGAAGTAAAATTTTGGAATAAAAAAGAGATTTAATATTGTATATGAAGTATGGAATTTATTGTGGATGAATACAATAGAGAATTATAAGTAAAAAATTGAAGTATTGGTGAAGAATGGATATGAATGGAAGAATTATAATATTGAGGTTTGAGAAGGAGTCTTTGAAGTTTGGATATATGTAAAAAAGTATAGAAAAAATAACAGTTAAATGTGAAGGATTTCAGTTATTAAATTATGGAACAATTGAATGTTGTCTTTTAAGATAGTATAGTATTACATATTATTGTGATAAATTAAGAGAAAAAAAGAAACAATGAATGTGAAGATGGAATTATTGATTATAATATTTGATAGAATGCAGAGGAAAATGTAGCATTCTTGGGTGTTTTTAGTTGATTAGGAGACAAATTATTATATGACCCTAATGAATAAACACATGTGGATAATCTTTTCCTGTATTTGAATTCTCCTATACATATTTATTTCAATTAGATTAGTCTCGAGTAAGTAAAATGATAATTATATTTTGGTGCCACTGTTGGAGATTCATAATAGTATTGAGTGTTAGGAATTTACTGCCAAATGTATAGTTATGGATATCATATAATGTTAGGAACATAGTCCTTAGAACCTTCTAGAGACAAGTTTCTAGAACCTTCTAGAAGCAAGTCTCTACAACCTTCTAGAAGCTTCCTAGTTGATAGAAGATGTTAGAGACATAGTCCTTTGAAACTTCTAGAGACAAGTTTCTAGAACCTTCTAGAAGCAAGTCTCTGGAACCTTCTAGAAGCTTCCTAGTTAGTAGAAGTTGCTTGAAAAGCTTCCTAAATAGGAGTATATATTGGAATCAAGGCTGAAGAGTTCTTCAATCTTGACAACACATCTCTTGGAGCTCTAGTTCATCTCTCTGGTGTTGTTCTTGTATTCATCTGATTAATCTAGTTCTTGTTAGTTCTTCTTGAACTTCTTGTTAGATCTCGAGCGTGTATTTCTGTGTCCATGATAGTTTGTCAAGACTGTACTCACCTCAGATATCGGAGCTAGTTTCTTCCTCGTTAGAGTGTAGATTATCTCTCTCCTTGGAGGTGTACTAGCATTTTAGAGGTTGCAGATTATCCTCCTCTAAACTGATATTTCTTTTGTTACAATATTGGAGTCTTATTCTTCTTAGAGAGAGTGGATTACCCCTTTTTTTGAAGCTCTTAAGGCATTTTAGAGGTTGCGGAGTATCCTCCTCTAAACCAATATTGTATTCTTATAGAGTCATTTCTATCCTTCTCTTAGAATGGCTGGAAGTCAAGACATTAGTATAACGAAAAGTTCAGAGTCCAAGTTGGATGCTATCATAAATTTCCTCGCTACATTATTACAAAGAATTGTAGAGATTCAAAGAGTCGTGGCAAGGCTTCATAATGATGGAGCATCTGGGATGGCACAATCTAGATTGCACTAGCTTCAAACTTCTATACTTAGAGAAGCAACTTTGCCTCAGGTTCGACAAGCACTGCTAGTTCTACAACATAAGGAGCCCCGAGTTAGACTTTTGGATAAGTTTGATAGTACGCGTTCCAAGTTTTGAGGATTCGTCAACCAAATCAGGTTGGTAACAATTTTACAGCCCGAATGCTATCTAACGGACGAGTCACATGTTGGACTTGTTGGAACCGTACTTACAGGGCAAACTCTATCATGGTTTGCTCCTTTGTTTGAGAAACAACCATCCATACTAAACAACTTTGAAACCTTTTTGGAAGCATTTGCGAAAGTATTTGATAAATACGACAAGGTTCGATGGACTACAACAAAGATTTGGTCACTACGACAAGAGATGCGCTCTACATCAGTCTATGCATCGGATTTCAGGCAATTAGCATGCAACATCAATTGGGACAAAGAAGCGTTGATGAGTCAATTCTATTGAGATTTAAGGGACGATGTAAAGGATTTGTTGTTAATTCTTTCTGATCCGCAAATGCTCAACAAAGCTATTAGCCAAGCTGTGAAGTGCGATAATCGCTTATTCCAATACCGCCAAGACCAACGTTCAAGATAACATACGGTTCGCCACGTCCCAATTATATTGGCAAACAACGTTGTCGTATTACGTGCTTTCTTGCTCGAGAACGCGCCGGGCATTTGGCTATAGAAGGTAGTATGGAGATTCGCCGATAGTCAAGCAGTCTATCAGTTTTGACTGCTGAAATATAAATGACTGCAACAATGTACCGTAAATCTATATGGATGCTCTTCGACTGCTTGTCGAAGTCCCTTTTGTCCGAGCCGGTAGGTCTCTAGATGTTACAGAGAACCCTGAACAACCCAAACTGCTAATCTTCAATACCGCTTTGTACTTACGATCTTGTATCCACTGACTGTCTTGTTAGATTAATCCAATAAATTTCATTCATTCCGCATACTCAATCCTATAGACACCCTTTTAATCCTTCAATCACAGACGTAACTCAATTTCACAAAACAGTCAGGAGTATTCAAACCCACTTTATTAAAAATTCCGTTTCACCATTACAATACTGACTTCAGCAGCGATTGCCTCAGTCTTCCCAAAACTCTACGAAGAAGAAAAATCCAAATTCTATGTCTTTCCTTCCCCGACCCGAAGCATGAAGCTCTTCTCTCTAATCCCCCTCAAAAACTTCCTTCTCAAAACTTCCCTCTCAAAACTATATCCCCCCTAACCTTATCCTCTGAATTTCTTCAATCTTCCGTCTTAGATCCGGAATTGGCTCCCACCGTCAAGTTTGGATCTGAAATTGGCTCTCGCCATCAACCTTGGATCCGAAATTGGCTCTCGCCGTCAGAGCTTTCTCCTCCGTTTTTACCTTTAAGAAATCCATTTACCGAAAACAACGTTCCCTGAAACGGTACAGAGAATAGGACAGCCTAAAACAGAATCGAACCCCAAAATCGGGTCCACATTAAGTCGCCCGACCAATTAAGGTCCCATATTAGGAAAGATGTCTGTAGTAACCTGGATGTTCGTATAATTCGATCAAATTGGTGCTCACGTCAGATTGGCTAAGACTCGTAGTAAGACATGGATTTCCCGTAATTAGATTGCATTGGGTTGACCGGCCAATTCAGGTCTCATATTGGATAAGAGTCCAGTAGTAACCTGGATTAGATTCTCAAAATTGGATCCAATTGGCTCTTCGAACCCGTCGTGTGAATTGGTCCTTCTCTTCCTACTGACTCTTATTATTAGAATTGAATGGAGCATTTCAGTATACCCCGGCTGACTGTAACGGGGTGACTGAACCTAGCCACTCAGTAATTGTACAGGAGTTGGTCGTTGCTCCCAGTATTCGAGGTAACTGAATATTAATAAAGTTCCCTTTTCTTTTTATTTTCACTGTATACTCGTGTTACAACACGACATCCACCCCCTTTGAACCTGTGCATCCTCCGGTATGCACCAATTTACCCAATTGCTGTTTGATTCAGAATATATCCCCTACGTCTTTGTCCAGTTCGTCTTCGTCACCTTCATTATCCAAATCACTTTCATCTTCTTGCTGCGGAATCTCTATACCTTCATTAAGGTCTTCCATATTCATCTCCGCGTGTCTTCGTTTAAATATTTTTACTCGCTTCCCTGCAATTGGTATTTTCAATTTTGTACCATCTAACTCCCGTAACGAGTAAGTCACATTATCATGAACAGCTGTTACTACATATGGTCCAAACCAACGTTTTGAAAATTTCCGCAAAGTACTATGTTGATTATTCAGACTATTGTCATAAACAAGTACCCAGTCACCTTCCTCGATTGCTTTTGGTCTCAATCGATGTTGCTTATCGAATCGCGCCTTGTTTTGTAACCTTGCTCTTTTTAACCTTTCCAATGCTATCTGGACATCTTCCGTTCTTTGCTCCAATTGTCGAATCCTAATAGCCAGAAGTTCTTCTCTTGTCAATCCATCTTTCCATGGTAGCATACTCCAAGTAAGTACCTTTTCTTCAATCGGCATAATTGGTTTTTGACCTGTCATAAGTTCTACTGGCATATATCCTGTCATCGAGCTATATGTTGTTCGATCAGCCCATAATGCAAATGACAAAAGCCGTGGCCACTCTTTAACTGTCCCATTACAAGCCTTAACCAATGCTTTCACAATCGGTGGATGACCACGTTCGCTTTTTACATTTCCTTCCGGATTATAAGCAGTAGTCAGTGATAGTTTAACTCCACATCTTTCAAAGAACTTATGAGCTTCTTGTGCATTTAATTCTCCACGATCTGAAGTGATTTTTCCTACGCACCCGTAACGGCAAATGACATCTTCAAGCAAAAACCTACAAATCCCCTCTGTAGATTTTGTCCTCAATGCTCTTCCTTCTACTTGATTTGATAAATCTTCATGAGCTAAAACCAAATATCTCATCTGCCATAACCCAACCGGCATAATAACCAAATCAACAATCCATTTAAAATGAATAGCCAGAGGATACGTAGGATGAAGACCATCTCGATGTCGGATATTAGAATACGATTGACAGATTTCACATGACTCTACAAATGAAAGCACATCTCGATACATATTTTTCTACCAATATCATTCCTTGAGTTTAGCAAAAGTAGCCCAGATTCCTCTATGCCCTGCCCATAAACTATCATGGAACTCCTTTAATAATTTTAGTTTTTCTACCCTTTTGCTTATCACTCGTTGTGGCATCCCAATTCCTTTCTTTGGTCTCTTCCATAAGAATCCATCTCGAAGTAAAAATCCATATGCTTTTTTTCTTATTTGTTTGAATTTTTCTATAGACCAATTTCCCTGCTTAGACAAGGTATTTAAATAATGACCAATATCCAATAATTCTCCTTCATAAGATTCTTCAAGAAATAGCTTGTCTTCTTTGTTGAGATTTGATATTGAATAGAATTTCAATCCGACATCATCAATGTCTTCAACCATTTCGTCCTCCCTCTCGTATCTTGCTCAAGATAGCATGTCTGCTACTAAATTGTCCTTTCCAGTGATATGCTTAAATTTTGGATTTAGTGACTTAATATGTGCAATCCATCTCAACATTGCAATATCTGGCGTTGAACAGTTAATAATCATTCCAAGCAATGGCAAGCAATCTGTTTCAATTACTACTACTGCCCCAATCAAATAGTGCTTTTCAGCTTTCATAGCCGAAACAACTCCCCAAAGTTTTCTTTTGACTTGCGAATATATACGCTAACGAATACTTAAAACTTTAGCCCCAAATCGAACTACAAATCTACTCCCATTCGAATCATCTTGACCCACCGCCCATCCAACGGCAATTGGACTAGCGTCTACAGTAAGAATCACTGGTCTATTGCACTTATAATCAACCTTCCTCAATATTGGAGGTGACATCAATAATTTCTTCAATCTTTACATTGCCTGAATATGCCTTTCTTCCCATTCAAATCGGGAACCCTTGCGTAACAGTTCATATAATGGATCCGCTATGTGAGCAAAATGAGGGATCCAGATTCGATAAAATACACATGCATCAAATAACCTGCGAACCTCTGTTAAAGAATCACAATCCTCTTTGATCCTTCTAATTGCATCAACTTTATTCGGGTCTGATTTTCTTCCGTAAGATCCACATAAATGTCCAACAATTACAACTTCTCGTACTCCAAATATGGACTTTATACCCGATAATGTAAGATGAACTTCTCCAAGCCGAGTTAAAATCTTTTCACAATCTTGTATATGATCAACAACATATTTACAACATCCCCTCATATCTAAAGTTTCATCCTTGTCTTCTTCTCTGCATCCTTTTATATGAACATCATCCAGAAAAGGTATAGTCTTTTTCGGACTAAAATCTCTCAATACCTTATTCATCTCATTCATCATATGCGCAACCGAGTTGGTCGCGCCTTGAAGAAGACTACACATTCTAACCAATCCAAGCGATGTCCTCATCGTTGTCATATCTCTACTTCCTTCGGCAAGTTGAAATTGATCATAACCTGAATACAAATCACCCATTGAATAGATCGGCCTTCTAGCAAACGCCTCAGTAAATTCATCCACAATAGGTCCAATTCCTACATTCTTGACAATTACTGCATTCACCGGTTGCATATCTTGAATAAACCGTAGTGACCCATTCTTCTTAGGTACCGTAAACCATCGACTAGAATACGGCGCAAATGAAGGTTCTAATATTTTCATCTTTATCTTTTCTTTCAATAGTTCGATCAATTTAGGTAAATTTGCCCTCGGTATTGGAATCGATCTTAGATTCCAAAGTACATGCGATACAGTGAAGATAACCATAGGTGTTATAATATTTGGATCCACACACCCAATTTCATGAGATTCGAAGGCAAACGATCTATCTTGTTTAGCCAACATCTTTTTGAAGCAAGTAATTTCCTCCGGCAATAAAGAACCATCAGAACCAATCTTCAATTCTTTAAAAGTCTCTTCAGTAAACTGATGTCCAATACTCATTGGATCTCTTAAACTTGCTTCTTTTGATGCTTCTCCCATTTGTTCTTTAGAATCCTCTAGTAATGGTCCGGCAACAGGCTTTACCTTCTTATCTGCCATTTTATATCTCGTCTCTACTGTGACTTCTGGTGCTTGAAAAGATTCAAGCATGGTATAAACCTCTCTCGAATGAATCTCAACAATCTTATCATTATCCTCTAATCCAATAGATGTAATCAATTCCAATGAATCTTCCAGTCTATTTTCTTCATAAATATCCAAAATCCTCTCATCATCTTGCAATGTACCTATCTTGCGTAACTATCCTTCAATATCATATAATCTTTTTCTTTCTTTTCTTTTAAAATCATCAACTTTCTTATATATTATATTTCCATTCTCCAATATATCAATAAAACTCGCATCAAAGGCACCTTTCTCTCGCGAGAGTACCTCTTCTTTTGTACCTCCATAATCTCGCTTTACAGTGGTACCTCCCCAAAATCCTTAAATCCTTCAACAATCTTTGGCAATGGTTTCTCCTTCAACCTATCTCGATTCCGTTCAAGGATAGGAGGTACTGTTAGAAATTATACAGCTTTCCTCTCATCTTCGCTCCGTATCCTTGCATAAGCAGAACCATCGTCCAGTACTTTTGTTTCCATCCGTGTTGCCGTGATATAAGGTTGTCCTAAAATCAACGGATAAGACGTTGTATCTTGAACGAAGAAATGTTGCTCCGTCGCAACATCCCTAATCTAAATTTTGACATCTGGATAAGCTCCATATAATTCGCCTCGTGTGTTATTAGCTGCTCGTATTGCCCATCCATGTTCCATATCAATTGGCCATTTTTGCTTCTTATAAAGATCTTTAGACATGAGATTTATTTCAGAACCATGGTTGACCAAAGCAACTATTGGTTCTTCTATATCTCCTACCATCACCAATACCTGAGTAGTTGCCCTTGCCCAATGCTTTCGAGTATAATGGCTCAAAGTTCCAATTTCATTGTCAATAGAATTTTTGAAACATACTCGCTGATTATATCCATTCTTTTCATTTGTTGGTTGCTTGTAACCAATATCAACCTCTTCTTCATCTCTACATATTCTTGCATCAATAGCAGGACTCATTCCAGTTTCGCCCATTATTTGCCACTTTCGCTTAATGCTATCAATGATAACATCATGAAACTTCTTCTTTGCAATTCTCAAGACTTCTTTCAATTTGAATTCCACCTTAGCGTTTAATATACGTTCTTCCAACACCCCTTTCAAATTTGTTGCCGCTTCAATGTCAAAAAGTAGCTTATAAGCAATTGATTTGCCCTTATCTTTTGTCTCCGTTGTTTTTTCTCCCAATGATGCTGAGGTATCTTTTACAGGCAATTCTTGTAAAGCTGCCTCCCGAGCCTTGCCTCCTCGAGTTTGCCTCTTAAAAGAATTTCCTTTTCTAGTACCATCAAAATTTCTTCGTCTTTTTTCTTCCATCAAAGCTTCATGTTGGCTCTTAGCAATATATGCATGAACTGAAAGAGACTCAACAGGATCCTCCTAACCTGTTCTACCTCGTATTGTAGCTGCACTTCTCAATAGCGCTTCTCGAGGTAATTTCCCTTCTTGCATTGTAGAAACGGCAGAAGTCCAAAACTCACTAGTTTCCGTACTTCCACCAATTTCATCATCTACTCTAGCACCATAACTTGCACTTTCTCGTGCTATTGTTTCATGCCCTTTTAAGTAATCTTGAACCAATGCTCTCATTCCTCCCTTGCCAAAATTGGTTTGAAGAAGATCCTCCCTATCTTTCAATGCTATCTTCCCATCTTTCCAGCAAATAATTCCCTGCCGTATCATATTATTAAATTCATTGCAATCTTTTCTAGTGTGTGAAGCATCATCACACCAAATGCATCTTTGTACATATCTTTGTTTTGAAACATTCTTCGAATTGTTTATAGAAGTATTCTCTTCAAGTCTTGCCAATTTGATTTGAAGATCTCGCATTCCTCATATAATTTCTTCCATACCCATATCTGCTTTCTTTGACAAGGATGTCGAAGATTGAACTGTAGGCATTGTTGGTCGTGTTGTACGTATTGGAGCTTTGGGTGCTTGTACTGTTTTCGGAATATTGCTCCTATCCTTCCTCCTTTCTTTTTTTGTAAGCAACCCCACCGCATCTTCAACGTTCTTCCACTTTGTTTTCAATCCTTCATCTTCTTCTTTGTCTTCAAGGAGGATTTCTAATTTCTCTTGCAATTCTCCATCAGCAGCTTGAAGAAATAGATCAACTTTGTTCGGCTCTAATGTCAATTTTTCTACCTTCGATAATTGAGAGTACTGCCTCTCAAATTCCCTTAGTAGCTCTGTTGCTTACAAATTCTTATTGGGCCGTTCAATCCATCCCCGAAACAGCTTCTTAGTAACGCGATCAGCATCTTCCAAGAAATATTCGTCTTTCAATGCATGTGAAAAATCCTCCCATGAATTCCCACAACGATCCGTAATCGATGTAATGTGGTCCCTTATCTCCGGTATCGTGGCAAGTCCAAATAGTGCAACCATTTTCTTCTCAGAAACTCGATTTAATTCCATTTCATGAACATAACATCTTAAATACCTTGAAATATTCCTCCCATCAAATTGATCAATTTTATTGACCACTGCTTGCAATGCTTTGGTTGCCAAAGCTTCCTTTCGATCATTGCTTTGCTGTTGCTGCATTGACAATGAGAAGGCTTGAAACAAACTAGCAATAGACAGATCCATGTGCATACCTTGTCCTTTAGAAGACTCCCCACCAGAAACTCCTCCCAAAAATCCTTCAAATTTTTTTATTTCGTTTTCCATAAAATAAAGATAAAATCAACCGAAATCCAATACGTTCTACCCCAAGCTTTCACGTCGGATTCACCACTTATGTCGTATTACGTGCTTTCCTGCTTGAGAACGCGCCGGGCGTCTGCCTGTAGAAGGTAGTATGGAGATTCACCGATAGTCAAGCAGTCTATCAGTTTTTTACTGCTCGAATATAAACTACTGTAAGAATATACCGTAAATCTTTACTGATGCCATTCGATTGCTTGTCGAAGTCTTTTTTTTGCCCCAGCCGGTAGGTCTCTAGACGTTACAGTGAACCCCGAACAACCCAAACTATTAATCTTCAATATCGCTTTGTACTTACGATCTTGTATCCACTGACTGTCCTGTTAGATTAACCCAATAAATTTCATTCACTCCGCATACTCAATCCTATAGATACCTTTATAATCCTTCAATCACAGACGTAACTCAATTTCACAAAACAATCAGGAGTGATCACACCCACTTCATTAAAAATCCCGATTCACCATTACAATACTGACTTCAGCAGCGATTGCCTCAGTCTTCCCAAAACTCTACGAAGAAGAAAAATCCAAATTCTATGTCTTTCTTTCCCCGACCCGTAGTATGAAGCTCCTCTCTCTAATCCCCCTCAAAAACTTCCCTCTCAAAACTTCCCTCTCAAAACTATATCCTCCCTAACCTTATCCTCTGAGTTTCTTCAATCTTCCGTCTTAGATCCGGAATTGGCTCCTTCCGTCAAGCTTGGATCCGAAATTGGCTCTCGCCATCAAGTTTGGATCCAAAATTGACTCTCGCCATCAGAGCTTTCTCTTCTGTTTTTACCTTTAAGAAATCCATTACCGAAAACAATGTTCCCTGAAACGGCACAGAGAATAGGACAGCCTGAAACAGAATCGAACCCCGTAATCGGGTCCTTATTGAGTCGCCCGACTAATTAAGGTCCCATATTGGGAAAGATGCCCATAGTAACCTGAATGTCCACATAATTGGGTCAAATTGGTCCTCACGTTGTCGTGTTGTAACAAGAGTATACAGTGAAAATAAAAAGAAAGGGGAATTTTATTAATATTCAGTTACCTCGAATATTGGGAGCATCGACCAACTCCAGTACAAATACTGAGTGGTCAGGTTCAGTCACTCCGTTACAGTCAGCCGGGGCATACTGAAATGCTCCGTTCGATTCCAATAACGGGAGTCAGCAAGAAGAGAAGGACCAATTCACACGACGGATTCGAGGAGCCAATTGGATCCAATTTCGATAACCCAATCCGGGTCCTCTTATCCAATATGAGACCTGAATTGGTCGGGCGACTCAATGTCGTCTAATTACGGGAAATCCAGGTCTTACTACGAGTCTTAGCCAATCTGACGCGAAGACCAATTTGACCCAATTACGGGAACATCCAGGTAACTACGGGCATCTTTCTCAATATAGGACCTGAATTAGTCGGGCGACTGAATGTGGTCCCGATTACGGGGTTCGATTTTGTTTCAGGCTGTCCTGTTCTCTGGGCCATTTTAGGAAACGTTGTTTTCGGTAAATGGATTTCTTAAAGGTAAAAACGGAGGAGAAAGCTTGACGGCGAGAGCCAATTTCGGATCCAAGCTTGAAGTGGGAGCCAATTCCGGATCTAAGACGGAAGATTGAAGAAATTCAGAGGATAAGGTTAAGAAGGGGGATAGTTTTGAGGGAGGGAGGATTTTTTTTTTTTTCGGGGAATCGGGATGGGAAGCTAGTTTTCAAGCTTCTGCAAGGTTACCAGTTCGGTTTTCATTGGAGGTTTTTGAAGATCAAGGGAATTAGAGAGAGGAGCTTCATGGTTCGGGTCGGGGAAGGAAAGACATAGAATTTGGATTTTTCTTCTTTGTAGAGTTTTGGAAAGACTGAGGCAATTGCTGTTGAAGTCAGTGTTGTAATGGTGAATAGGGATTTTTAAATGAAGTGAGTTTGAATACTCTTGACTGTTTTGTGAAATCGAGTTACGTCTATGATTGAAGGATTAAAGGCGTGTCTATAGAATTGAGTATGCGGAGTGAATGAAATTTATTGGGTTAATCTAACAAGACTCTCAGTGGATACAAGATCATGAGTACAAAGCAGTATTGAAGATTAACAGTTTGGGTTGTTCGGGGTTCTCTGTAACATCTAGAGACCTACCGGCTGGGGCAAAAAAAGGACTTCGATAAGCAATCGAAGGGCATCAGTAAAGATTTATGGTGTATTCTTGCAGTCGTTTATATTCCAGCAGTAAAAAACTGATAGACTGCTTGACTATCGGTGAATCTCCATACTACCTTCTACAGGCAGACGCCCGGCGCGTTCTCAAGCAGGAAAGCACGTAATACGACATAAGTGGTGAATCCGACGTGAAAGCTTGGGGTAGAACGTATTGGATTTCGGTTGATTTTATCTTTATTTTATGGAAAACGAAATAAAAAAATTTGAAGGATTTTTGGGAGGAGTTTCTGGTGGGGAGTCTTCTAAAGGACAAGGTATGCACATGGATCTGTCTATTGCTAGTTTGTTTCAAGCCTTCTCATTGTCAATGCAGCAACAGCAAAGCAATGATCGAAAGGAAGCTTTGGCAACCAAAGCATTGCAAGCAGTGGTCAATAAAATTGATCAATTTGATGGGAGGAATATTTCAAGGTATTTAAGATGTTATGTTCATGAAATGGAATTAAATCGAGTTTCTGAGAAGAAAATGGTTGCACTATTTGGACTTGCCACGATACCGGAGATAAGGGACCACATTACATCGATTACGGATCGTTGTGGGAATTCATGGGAGGATTTTTCACATGCATTGAAAGACGAATATTTCTTGGAAGATGCTGATCGCGTTACTAAGAAGCTGTTTCGGGGATGGATTGAACGGCCCAATAAGAATTTGTAAGCAACAGAGCTACTAAGGGAATTTGAGAGGCAGTACTCTCAATTATCGAAGGTAGAAAAATTGACATTGGAGCCGAACAAAGTTGATCTATTTCTTCAAGCTGCTGATGGAGAATTGCAAGAGAAATTAGAACTCCTTCTTGAAGACAAAGAAGAAGATTAAGGATTGACAACGAAGTGGAAGAACGTTGAAGATGCGGTGGGGTTGCTTACAAAAAAAGAAAGGAGGAAGGATAGGAGCAATATTTTGAAAACAGTACAAGCACCCAAAGCTCCAATACGTACAACACCAACAACAATGCCTACAGTTCAACCTTCGACATCCTTGTCAAAGAAAGCAGATATGGGTATGGAAGAAATTATACGAGGAATGTGAGATCTTTAAATCAAATTGGCAAGACTTGAAGAGAATACTTCTATAAACAATTCGAAGAATGTTTCAAAACAAGGATATGTACGAAGATGCATTTGGTGTGGTGATGCTTCACACACTAGAAAAGATTGCAATGAATTTAATAATATGATACGGCAGGGAATTATTTGCTGGAAAGATAGAAAGATAGCATTGAAAGATAGGGAGGATCTTCTTCAAACCAATTTTGGTAAGGGAGGAATGAAAGCATTGGTTCAAGATTACTTAAAAGGGCATGAAACAGTAGCACGAGAAAGTGCAAGTTATGGTGCTAGAGTAGATGATGAAATTGGTGGAAGTACGGAAACTAGCGAGTTTTGGGCTTCTGCCGTTTCTACAATGCAAGAAGGGAAATTACCTCGAGAAGCATTATTGAGAAGTGCAGCTACAATACGAGGTAGAACAGGTTGGGAGGATCCTGTTGAGTCTCTTTCAGTTCATGCATATATTGCTAAGAGCCAACATGAGGCTTTGATGGAAGAGAAAAGACGAAGAAATTTTGATGATACTAGAGAAGGAAATTCTTTTAAGAGGCAAACTCGAGAAGACAAGGCTCGGGAGGCAGCTTCACAAGAATTGCCTGTAAAGGATACCTCAGCATCATTGGGAGAAAAAACAACGGAGACAAAAGATAAGGGCAAATCAATTGCTTATAAGCTACTTTCTGATATTGAAGCGGCAACAAATTTGAAAGGGGTGTTGGAAGAACGTATATTAAACGCTAAGGTGGAATTCACATTGAAAGAAGTCTAGGGAATTGCAAAGAAGGAGTTTCATGATGTTATCATTGACAGCATTAAGCGAAAGAGTCAATTAATGAGCAAAACTGGAATGAGTCATGCTATTGATACAAGAATATGTAGAGATGAAGAAGAGGTTGATATTGGTTACAAGCAACCAACAAATGAAAAGAATGGGTATAATCAGCGAGTACGTTTCGAAGATTCTAGTGACAAAGAAATGGAAACTTTGAGCCATTATACTCGAAAGCATTGGGCAAGGGCAACTACTCAGGTATTGATGAAGGTAGGAGATATAGAAGAACCAATAGTTGCCTTGGTGGACCATGATTCTGAAATAAATCTCATGTCTAAAGATCTTTATAAGAAGCAAAAATGGCCAATTGATATGGAACATGGATGGGCAATACGAGCAGCTAATAACACACGAGGCGAATTATGTGGAGCTTGTCGAGATGTCAAAATTTGGATTAGGGATGTTGCGACGGAGCAACATTTCTTCGTTCAAGATACAACGTCTTATCCGTTGATTTTAGGACAACCTTATATCACGGCAACACAGATGGAAACAAAAGTACTGAACGATGGTTCTGCTTATGCAAGGATACGGAGCGAAGATGAGAGAAAAGCTGTATAATTTCTTACAGTACCTCCTATCCTTGAACGGAATCGAGATAGGTTGAGAGAGAAACCATTGCCAAAGATTGTTGAAGGATTTAAGGATTTTGGGGAGGTACCACTGTAAAGCGAGATTATGGAGGTACAAAAGAAGAGGTACTCTCGCGAGAGAAAGGTGCCTTTGATGCGAGTTTTATTGGTATATTGGAGAATGGAAATATAATATATAAGAAAGTTGATGATTTTAAAAGAAAAGAAAGAAAAAGATTATATGATATTGAAGGATAGTTACGCAAGATAGGTACATTGCAAGATGATGAGAGGATTTTGGATATTTATGAAGAAAATAGACTGGAAGATTCATTGGAATTGATTACATCTATTGGATTAGAGGATAATGGTAAGATTGTTGAGATTCATTCGAGAGAGGTTTATACCATGCTTGAATCTTTTCAAGCACCAGAAGTCACAGTAGAGACGAGATATAAAATGGCAGATAAGAAGGTAAAGCCTGTTGCCGGACCATTACTAGAGGATTCTAAAGAACAAATGGGAGAAGCATCAAAAGAAGCAAGTTTAAGAGATCCAATGAGTATTGGACATCAGTTTACTGAAGAGACTCTTGAAGAATTGAAGATTGGTTCTGATGGTTCTTTATTGCCGGAGGAAATTACTTGCTTCAAAAAGATGTTGGCTAAACAAGGTAGATCGTTTGCCTTCGAATCTCAAGAAATTGGGTATGTGGATCCAAATATTATAACACCTATGGTTATCTTCACTGTACCGCATGTACTTTGGAATCTAAGATCGATTTCAGTACCGAGGGCACATTTACCTAAATTGATCGAACTATTGAAAGAAAAGATAAAGATGAAAATATTAGAACCTTCATTTGCGCCGTATTCTAGTCGATGGTTTACGGTACCTAAGAAGAATGGGTCACTACGGTTTATTCAAGATATGCAACCGGTGAATGCAGTAATTGTCAAGAATGTAGGAATTGGACCTATTGTGGATGAATTTACTGAGGCGTTTGCTGAAAGGCCGATCTATTCAATGGGTGATTTGTATTCAGGTTATGATCAATTTCAACTTGCCGAAGGAAGTAGAGATATGACAACGATGAGGACATCGCTTGGATTGGTTAGAATGTGTAGTTTTCTTCAAGGCGCGACCAACTCGGTTGCGCATATGATGAATGGGATGAATAAGGTATTGAAAGATTTTATTCCGGAAAAGACTATACCTTTTCTGGATGATGTTCCTTTAAAAGGGTGCAGAGAAGGAGACAAGGATGAAACTTTAAATACGAGGGGGTGTCGCAAATATGTTGTTGATCATATACAAGATTGTGAAAAGATTTTAACTCGGCTTGGAGAAGTTCATCTTACATTATCGGGTATGAAGTCCGTATTTGGAGTGCGAGAGGTTGTAATTGTTGGACATTTATGCGGATCTTACGAAAGAAAACCAGATCCGACTAAAATTGATGCAATTGGAAGGATGAAAGAGGATTGTGGTTCTTTAACAGAGGTTCGCAGGTTTTTGGGTGCATGTGTATTTTATCGAATCTGGATCCCTCATTTTGCTCACATAGCGGATCCATTATATGAACTGTTACGCAAGGGTTCCCGATTTGAATGGGAAGAAAGGCATATTCAGGCAATGTAAAGATTGAAGAAATTATTGATGTCACCTCCAATATTGAGGAAGGTTGATTATAAGTGCAATAGACCAGTGATTCTTACTGTAGACGCTAGTCCAATTGCCGTTGGATGGGCGGTGGGTCAAGATGATTCGAATGGGAGTAGATTTGTAGTTCGATTTGGGGCTAAAGTTTTAAGTATTCGTCAGCGTATATATTCGCAAGTCAAAAGAAAACTTTGGGGAGTTGTTTCGGCTATGAAAGCTGAAAAGGACTATTTGATTGGGGCAGTAGTAGTAATTGAAACAGATTGCTTGCCATTGCTTGGAATGATTATTAACTGTTCAACGCCAGATATTGCAATGTTGAGATGGATTGTACATATTAAGTCACTAAATCCAAAATTTAAGCATATCACTGGAAAGGACAATTTAGTAGCAGACATGCTATCTTGAGCAAGATACGAGAGGGAGGACGAAATGGTTGAAGACATTGATGATGTCGGATTGAAATTCTATTCAATATCAAATCTCAACAAAGAAGACAAGCTATTTCTTGAAGAATCTTATGAAGGAGAATTATTGGATATTGGTCATTATTTAAATACCTTGTCTAAGCAGGGGAATTGGTCTACAGAAAAATTCAAACAAATAAGAAAAAAAGCATATGGATTTTTACTTCGAGATGGATTCTTATGGAAGAGACCAAAGAAAGGAATTGGGATGCCACAACGAGTGATATGCAAAAGGGTAGAAAAACTAAAATTATTAAAGGAGTTCCATGATAGTTTATGGGCAGGGCATAGAGGAATCTGGGCTACTTTTGCTAAACTCAAGGAATGATATTGGTGAAAAAATATGTATCGAGATGTGCTCTCATTTGTAGAGTCATGTGAAATCTAACAATTGTATTCTAATATCCGACATCAAGATGGTCTTCATCCTACGTACCCTCTGGCTATTCATTTTAAATGGGTTGTTGATTTGGTTATTATGTCGGTTGGGTTATGGCAGATGAGATATTTGGTTTTAGCTCATGAAGATTTATCAAATCAAGTAGAAGGAAGAGCATTTAGGACAAAATCTACAGAGGGGATTTGTAGGTTTTTGCTTGAAGATGTCATTTGCCGTTACGGGTGCATAGGAAAAATCACTGCAGATCGTGGAGAATTAAATGCACAAGAAGCTCATAAGTTCTTTGAAAGATGTGGAGTTAAACTATCACTGACTACTGCTTATAATCCGGAAGGGAATGCAAAAAGCGAACGTGGTCATCCACCGATTGTGAAAGCATTGGTTAATGCTTGTAATGGGAAAGTTAAAGAGTGGCCACGGCTTTTGTCATTTACATTATGGGCTGATCGAACAACACATAGTTTGGTGACAGGATATATGCCAGTAGAACTTATGACAGGTCAAAAACCAATTATGCCGATTGAAGAAAAGGTGCTTACTTGGAGTATGCTACCATGGGAAGATGGATTGACAAGAGAAGAACTTCTGGCTATTAGGATTCGACAATTGGAGCAAAGAACGGAAGATGTCTAGATAGCATTGGAAAGGTTAAAAAGAGCAAGGTTATAAAACAAGGTGCGATTCGATAAGTAACATCGATTGAGACCAAAAGCAATCGAGGAAGGTGACTAGGTACTTGTTTATGACAATAGTCTGAATAATCAACATAGTACTTTGCGGAAATTTTCAAAACGTTGGTTTGGACCATATGTAGTAACAACTATTCATGATAATGCGACTTACTCGTTACGGGAATTAGATGGTACAAAATTAAAAATACCAATTGCAGGGAAGCGAGTAAAAATATTTAAACGAAGATATGCGGAGATGAATATGGAAGACCTTAATGAAGGTATAGAGATTCCGCAGCAAGAAGATGAAAGTGATATGGATAATGAAGGTGACGAAGACGAACTAGACAAAGACGTAGGGGATATATTCTGAATCAAACAACAATTGGGTAAATTGGTGCATACCGGAGGATGCACAGGTTCAGAGGGGGTGGATGTCGTGTTGTAACACGAGTATACAGTGAAAATAAAAAGAAAGGGGAATTTTATTAATATTCAGTTACCTCGAATATTGGGAGCATCGACCAACTCCAGTACAAATACTGAGTGGTCAGGTTCAGTCACTCCATTACAGTCAGCCGGGGCATACTGAAATACTCCATTCGATTCCAATAACGGGAGTCAGTAGGAAGAGAAGGACCAATTCACACGACGCGTTCGAGGAGCCAATTGGATCCAATTTCGATAATCCAATCCGGGTCCTCTTATCCAATATGAGACCTGAATTGGTCGGGCGACTCAATGTCGTCTAATTACGGGAAACCCAGGTCTTACTACGAGTCTTAGCCAATCTGACGCGAGGACCAATTTGACCCAATTATGGGAACATCCAGGTTACTACAGGCATCTTTCTCAATATAGGACCTGAATTGGTCGGGCGACTCAATGTGGTCCCGATTACGGGGTTCGATTCTGTTTTAGGCTGTCCTGTTCTCTGGGCCATTTTAGGGAACGTTGTTTTCGATAAATGGATTTCTTAAAGGTAAAAACGGAGGAGAAAGCTTGACGGCGAGAGCCAATTTCGGATCCAAGCTTGAAGTGGGAGCCAATTCCGGATCTAAGACGGAAGATTGAAGAAATTTAGAGGATAAGGTTAGGGGGGGAATAGTTTTGAGGGAGGGAGGTTTTTTTTTTTTTTCGAGGAATCGGAGGGGGAAGCTAGTTTTCAAGCTTCTGCAAGGTTACCAGTTTGGTTTTTATTGGAGGTTTTTGAAGATCAAGGGAATTAGAGAGAGGAGCTTCATGGTTCGGGTCGGGGAAGGAAAGACATAGAATTTGGATTTTTCTTCTTCGTAGAGTTTTGGGAAGACTGAGGCAATCGCTGCTGAAGTCAGTGTTGTAATGGTGAATCGGGATTTTTAAATGAAGTGGGTTTGAATACTCTTGACTGTTTTGTAAAATCGAGTTAAGTCTGTGATTGAAGGATTAAAGGGGTGTTTATAGGATTGAGTATGCGGAGTGAATGAAATTTATTGGGTTAATCTAAGTGGACAGTCAGTGGATACAAGATCGTAAGTACAAAGCGGTATTGAAGATTAACAGTTTGGGTTGTTCGGGGTTCTCTGTAACGTCTAGAGACCTACCGACTGGGGCAAAAAAAAGACTTCGACAAGCAGTCAAAGGGCATCAGTAAAGATTTACGGTGTATTCTTGCAGTCGTTTATATTCCAGCAGTAAAAACTGATAGACTGCTTGACTATCGGTGGATCTCCATACTACCTTCTACAGCCAGACGCCCGGCGCGTTCTCGAGCAGAAAAGCACGTAATATGACAACGTCAGATTGGCTAAGACACGTAGTAAGACCTGGATTTCCTGTAATTAGATTGCATTGGGTTGACCGGCCAATTCAGGTCTCATATTGGATAAGAGTCCAGTAGTAACCTGGATTGGATTCTCGAAATTGGATCCAATTGGCTCCTCGAACCGGTCGTGTGAATTGGTCCTTCTCTTCCTACTGACTCTTGTTATTAGAATTGAATGGAGGATTTCAGTATGCCCCGGCTGACTGTAACGGGGTGACTGAACTTGGCCACTCAGTATTTATACAGGCGTTGGTCGTTGCTCCCAATATTTGAGGTAACTGAATATTAATAAAGTTCCCTTTTCTTTTTATTTTCACTGTATACTCGTGTTACAACACGACAACATGAATTCACATTCAGAGGTAGAAGACATGTAAATTGATGCGGTATATGTCAAATCCTTTACTCTAGAAGAAAAAAAGCGACGTATGGAAGAAGGTCTATGCTTATATTGTTGTCAAGAGGGCTACAAAGTTAGAAACTATCCCAAGAAGCAAAATCGATGCACTGTCAGGAGCAGGGGCGTGTTTATTCAGGAAAATGAGGATGCCTAGCCACAATAGGAACCGTGCGACTGCACAGTGAAATATTGCAACAACAACTAGGTTCCTTTCTTTCCACTCAACATGCCCTTTGCGGTACAATCTTTTTGTTTATTGGCCCTCAGAAAGTGAGAATCCTAGCATTATTAGATTCAAGAGCATCTGCTTGTTTTTTATACGAAGAATTTATGAAACGTCATAAGATCCCTTTAGTACAAAAATCTAAACTTGTTCACATTGAAGTCATAGATGGACGACCTTTATTATCTAGTAGTCTCATCCATGAATCAAAACCTATAGAAGTGATGTTTAAAGGCCATAGTAGTCATATTATTTTTAATATTATTAGAACCCCATTAAATCTTGTTATTCTTGATCTTTCCTGGTTAGAAAAGCATAACCCATCCATAGATTGGAGGTTGCAAAAGATGACCTTTCCCACAAAACCACCCAAAAGCAAGCCTAGTAGAAAACCTCGAATAGACAAATCTTTATTCATTGGAGCAAGAGCGTTTATAAGATCATCCAAAGAAGGCACACCATTTGTCATTTATGCGGCTCCAACTACTGGGAAGAAGATCTCGACAGCAAGTATACCGGAGCAATATAAGGATTTTAAAGACGTGTTTCAAAAGAAGAATGCCGATATGCTACCAGAACATCGACCATATGATTGCGCCATAGACTTGTAGGAAGGAGCACAACCATCTTTTGGCCCAATCTATAATCTATCGCAGACGGAGTTGGCGGAGTTGCGGAAGTACATCGACAAGAATCTAGCCAAGAACTTCATCCGTCATTCAACTAGAGTACCTATCTTATTTGTGAAGAAGAAAGATGGCTCATTGCGGATGTGTGTGGACTATCAAGGCCTCAACAAGGCCCGTTACCTTTGAATTCTGGTCTTTTAGAACAACTTTGACATGCAAGGATAAGCTGGAATAAGGACCTCTAGCGGAGAAGGCAATTCAAGACCTGAAGACGACATTTACTATGGCTCCAATCTTGGTACATCTAGACTTTACAAAGGCCTTTTATTTAGAAATTGATGCTTCGGATTTTGCTTTGGGAGCTGTACTTTCACAAATAGGAAAAGATAAGAAGCTCCATCCGGTTGCATTCTATTCTCGAAAGTTCTCTGCTGCTGAAATCAATTATGAGATCTACAATAAGGAACTTCTTGTTATAGTGGATTCTTTCCAAGAATGGCATCACTTTTTTGAAAGAGCTACACACCCAGTGACTCTATATACAGATCACAAGAATTTGGATTATTTCATATCGGCTCGAGTTCTAAATCAACGTCAAGCTCAATGGAGTATGTCACTATTTAGGTTTAATTTTGTTATCACTTATCGACCTGAAAAGCAGCAAGGACTATCCAATGTCTTATCGAAGAGATCTTATCTTTGTACCAAAGGCTGGAGAAGCAGCATTTGATCAACAATGTATGACGTTGTTGAAGCTAGAGTAATTTCAACTTTGCGCTATTATTGTACCAATTGATGCTGACTTCTTGAATTAAGTATGTGCCGTGACCATTGAAGATTCAGTAGCCATTGATATCAAGCAGCATGCTAATAACGACAAGTTCAAGGTGGATAGAGATCTTTTATACTTTGAGGAGCAGTTGTATATCCCAAAAGGACCAGTACGACTCCGAGTTCTTTAATCTTGCCACGATTTTCCAGCTGCAAGATATTTTGGATTCAACAAGATCTTAAAGCTTATTTCTCAAGATTTCTAGTGGCCTCAAATATGGAAGGATGTGGAAGATTTTGTCCTCTCCTGCGACATGTGTTCAAGATCTAAGAATCCTCAACATTACCCTTATAGACTTCTATAGCCATTGTCGATTCCATGTTGACCATGGTCTTCAATTTCTATGGACTTCATCACGAATCTGCCATCATCGAACTCATTTGACACATCTTTGTCGTGGTAGATTGCCTTACAAAGATGGCGCACTTTGTCCCTTGCAAAAAGACATCGTCCAGTGAAGTTACAACAAGATTCTTTCTCGATAATGTGTATCGATATTATGGACTACCAGATGATATCTTATCAAATCGAGGAATGCAGTTCGTATCAAACTTTTGGAGATCTCTGTTTGACATACTGAAGGTGGATATTAAGCTTTCTTCGGCTTTTCATCCTCAAACTAACAGCCAAACGGAACAGGTGAACCAAGTCTTGGAACAATACTTACGATATAGCATCAACTATCAGTAAGATGATTGGACTGCATATCTGTCGCTAGCCGAGTTTGCATATAACAACACCCTCCATGTGTCGACTCAATACACACCATTCTTTTCCAACTATGGGTATCATCTGAAGCTTGATTTATTGAGTCCATCAATAAATAAGAATCCAACAGCTAAAGGATTTGCAAAGCAACTATCAGAGCTTCAAACTACGTTGAAGCTTCAATTACAATCTGCTCAAGAATCCTACAAGGCATCTGCAAATAGATTTCGGAATCAAACTCCTACTTTCAAAATTGGACATAAAGCGTGGCTTCTTTGATGGAATATGAAGACCAAGTGACTATGTGATAAGTTGGACTATCGAAGATTGGGACCATTTATCATCTAGAAGCAAATCAATCTAGTGGCGTACCGTCTGGAATTACAGGCTTCTATGAAGGTACATCCAGTCTTTCATATTTTTTTATTGGAGCCTTATCGAGAGTCGTCTTTTCTTGGAAGAGTGCAATGTTCGCCACGTAGTATTGAGATTGAGAACCATGAGGAATACGAGGTCAAAAAGGTATTGGATTCATGGCGAAGGTGGGGCAAGTTGGAGTATCTTGTTCATTGATGCGGCTACGAAATTAATGAGCAAACGTGGGAGCCAGTTGAAAATCTTGCCAATGTGCCACAAAAAGTACAAGAGTTTCATCAACAACATCCTCATAAAACTAAGTCAGTTAGACGATAGCTTTCTTTTGAAGCTTGCTCACCCAAGAATACAAGAAAGGGGGAGAGCACCACCAAAATTCGTAGTTGATGTAGTTATTTTTTCCAAGATAAAGTAGAATTTTTTCAATAGCCATAGTTTGATCTTTTGATATGGACAGCCAAGAAATAGATACTATGCCAGTCAGATTATCTCAATCGACTAGCTCATGAAGGCGACCACGATTATGTCAAGAAGAGATTTCTAAGAAACAAAGAAGCTTTTCAGGAGAAAAAATCAAAGAAGATGTCTTCTTCTACTTATGTCATAGTGCATCATTATCAAAAGAGTGGTGAGAGAAAGAAAAAGATAGCATAAGCAAAACTAAAGATAAGAATCTTACTTATAAGCTTCAATCTGACATTGAGATATACATAGATGTAAAAAGTATTTTAGAAGAAAGGAACTTGGATGCCAAAATTGAATTCACTTTAAGAGAAGCTCTTGCAAACTATGCAATGCTCTTACAAGCTTTTGCAAAAGGATTTTTATGAGTTCATTATCAATGTGATAAAGGAGAAGAGACAAATGACAACTGAAGCTATTATGATTGAGGCATTGGATATATAGATAAATGTGGACGAGGAAGAATAAATAGAGTAGGTATTTGTATAATTTATAATGCCAAAAATTAGAAGTAAGACTAATATGGAAGACAAGGCTTCATTTAAATATATTGAGGTTATAAAAAAAACATCAAATAGAATACACATCTTTCAAAACTACAAAGATAAAAGAAGATTGTATAAAAATCATATGTAAATACTTATTCTAAATGTAATGATGATGGAATATAAAGTAATAGCTATTTAGTTCTTTATTAAGTAAGAGCAACTACAAAGACATATGTGAGGTTGGAAGACTCTAAAGATCTAATTTTGATTTCAATTAATTATAAATTTGAAATCAACATCATATCAAGGCAGATATATGAAAAGAAAAAATGGCCAATTAACATCAATCATGATTGAATAATTAGAACTACAAACAACCAACAAGATGATTTATATATAGCTTGTGTAATTGTAAAGACAAGGATTCGAGATGTAAAAGTAGAGCAAAATTTCTTCATGCAAAACTTTGCCATATATCTAGTAATACTTGGTCAATCTTATATTACAATTGCTAGAATAAAGATTAGAGTCTTAAATCATGATTCATATTACTTCAAGATTTGTAGTTGAGATGAAAAAAAAATTGTACAATTTATTATTGTGGAACCTATACATGAGAGATACAAAGAACTATTAAGAAGAATGCCTTTGAAGCCAAAAAACAATTTTATAGATTTTTAAAGAACACCTTTGTAGGATAGGGATACATAGGTGTAAATGAACCATTTACAAATTTCAATGTAGATAACATAAAATTTAGATTTTTAAACTAGATTAGTATTAGATTTGTGAGTATTTAAAGAATTAAAGATTTAAATTCTATAAATATAAGAAGGATAAAAAAATAAAAAATAAACCTAAAAAGAATGGATTTAATTTCAAATAATAAAGCTATAGTTTGAATAATAAAAGAAATAATTTTAGAGGATGATTTGATAAAAATTCTGAAAAATTTAGCTATAAATATGGATGGAGATACTATAGTAGAAATATACTTAAGAAGGACTTATGAGATGTCATAGAAGAAGAGATTGCCTTGAAAAAATAGTAGGTTTTTTATTGCTATTAATTGCTTTACTATCTTATAGCTATATAATACTCTATAAACACAATTCTCTTCATAAATTCACTTGCCTTCATATCACCAATTTCTCCTTTATTAAAAATTTGTAAAACAAAAATACAAGAAAGAAATACCTCCTTAGAGAGTCCTTAAAATTTCTTTCCAAGAAGATTGCCACCTCTCTTCTCAAATCCTAAACCCTATTCTAAATCGTATACTCCAAATCTTATTTTTAAATTTTAAATCCTAAATCCTACTTCTAAATCCTAAACTCTATTTCAAAACCTGAATCTTTTATTTTTTATTTGAATTTGTATATTTTTTTTAAAAGAAAAAAAATCAAGTTAAGGATTCTAGAGGATTGATGCCATCTTACTTTAAACCACTACAAACTTATGGCTTTTTCTTTTTTAGGAGAAGCTATATATTAATCTACCAAGAAAACGAATATATACAAAGTGTAGGCATCACACATCATGCTACTATCAAAGAAGATTCTTCACTTCCACCCATAGGTGATAAGTATCTTTGTCATCTAACATAATCTCTTAATGCAAGCATTAAAAGGCCAACACTCTAGATATCTTCAATAAATTTGTGAGTCATCAAATTAACTAACTAGTTGTTTTAAGACAAAAGAATGCATGTAGAGTACCAAAATTACAATTTTTAGGTAAAGATGTTCTTAGAGGATGTTAAATGAAGAAAAATAGTATTAGTGGAGAAGAAATGGAGTCTTAATAAGTCTTGGAGGTAATTATCTTAGTTGGTTTAGGATTTTTACTTATTATTGAATATTAAGGAATATTTATTCAGGTAAATATTTATGTTGGCCTTCTATCCATATATATTATTTATAAGAATAAACTATAAATTTTAATTAGTAGTTCAAAGTAGCATGTGAAAGAACCTCATATCTTTTAGTTATTTATATAGAAAGTAGGATTTATTATAGATTTAAATCGATTTTATAACTATAAAAATCATTAAGATAAGAAATTTTAGCCTTAAACTAATATTAATATTATAGAAATATTATAAGAATTTTTTAAGATTTTTTTAGGAATTTTTAGAGCAAATTCAAAGACTTAAATAAAAATAAGTTTTACAACTTTGAGATCCATTATGAAGAAATGGAGCAAGATTTGAAGGCCACTTTAGAGCTCTTAGGCTACTTGGATGTTTTTAAACACCATGGTGAAGTTAAAAATGAAAAATTATGGAATTTACTAATAAAAAATAGGAAGACAAGTAGCTATTGTAGTCCTTGAAAGAAGGAAGGTGCATAAGTCCCACATGGATTATAGCACCTTGAAGGTAGTTAGAAAGATAAGAATAAGACCTTATGGCCTCTCTTAGGAACTAATATATACTACTTGTGAGCCTTAGTGAGGCTCGAACTCTTAATTTCTTAAACAAGTTATCCTTGAGGTAAAACATTATTCACTTGAGACTCTTCTTCAATGTGAGGATTTTAATATCAAGCTTTTAAGGCCTACATATCCATTGGATGTGCAATGTTGGTCTTTCCTATATTAATACTTACTCATTAGGATAGCTTATTGTTTCAACCGGATTTGAACCTAGGACACTCACTTGACAACCTTTCACATGATCAACACTTCTACATCCTTTGGATGTTTACTAAGACACACACTCACAAATCCTAACATTTTTTTTTTTTTTTTTTTTTTTTTTTTTTGATATTCAAAAATTATGAATCTAATCAAATATTTTTTTCACTAAGAATTTTTGTGATTTTTTTTTTTTTTTTTTTTTTTTTTCTTCTTCTTCTTTTTTGGTAATGGAACTTAATTAAAAAAAAGACAAGAGAAATGAATACAACTATAACTTATCTTTAACTCCAATATTTTAGCTTTCTAAATTCTATCTAGTCTTGCTGATTCACCACTTATAGAGTTGAATAATGGTGAATTCAAAGATTAGCCATTTGACCATGTATATGATGAAAATCACACTCTATATTTTTTATATCTATTTCTAAATGCCCTAGTATGAAAATCTTTTTCATTGAGTGTTTGTAGCCAAATTGAATTGTTTGAAAAGACTTCTTTAACTAAGTAGGAGCCTAAGTATATAGCATCAAATTTCCTTGGAAAGTCTAATCTTCTAGCATCTTGTAAGAAGACCAACATGCTAGGATTCAAGGTTCTAACCTTATTTTGTTTGTCAAAGGTAATTTTTTTTCTTTTTTGAATTGCCTCTATATATTGAGCACTTCATCTTTTGGCTTCAACTAGACCTTCTAATTGTTATAGCCTATCAATTAAAGATTGTTTAATTGACAATCATTCTGTCAAGACAATAAGAAGAGAAGAAATTTCAAACTTGATTGATATAATTGCTTCTAAGCCATAAACTAAGAAAAATAAGGTTGCTTAGATTGTTACTTTAAATATTATTCTATAAGCCCATAAGACTGCAAGAAGCTTTATATTCCAATCTTATTTAGATGTTGTCATTATTTTTTTGAGAATATTAATCAAGGTTCGATTAATCCTTTTTATATATTTGTTCATTTGAAGGTGATAAGAAGTAATTTTTTTATAATCAATTTTAAATCAATTGATCAAGTTTTCTATCACTTTATTTAAAAAATACTTATCTCTATTACTAATTATAATTTTTAGACATCCAAATCTAGTAATGATCTACTCATAGAAGAATTTTGTAGCTTGCTTGGCATTGTTGGCTTTAAATGCCTTTGCCTCAGCCTACTTAGTCAAGTATTTGGTTGCTACCACTATATATTTTATACCACTAATAGAATTGGGATGAACCTATCTTATATAATTAGTTTTCTATTTTTCAAAGAGAACTAAAAGTAGAGACTTATGGAAAGGGAGACTCATGCTTAAGTCATTCCTAGCATATTGTTGACATGTGTCACAAGTCTTAGAATATCTATGGATATTGTGAAATAATATGGGCCAATAATAGCCAATTCTAAAGATTTTTTGGCCAATTAAGATTCCTCAAAAATACATTCCACATGCACTATCATGACATGCTGATAGAATAACAGGAATTTTTTTGTCCATCACACACCTTCTTAATATCTTCTCGACTTCACATCTATATAATTTGTATCCTATTATGGCAAGGTATCTACTATTGATTCTTACCTTTCTATATTTTATTTTAAAAAAATGAAAAGACAAGGCTTAGATTGTCAAAAATTTAGAAATTAATTTTTATCAAGTAGGAATTGTTGAAACAATAAATAAGGTTTCATCTATTAAAGTATCATCAATTAGGGCTTCACCAATTTTTTCTGACAACCTAGATAAATGGTTTGCTTACTTGTATATCTTTTCAAGCTTATATTCTATTATATAATCAAATTCTTCTAGTAGAAGCACCTATCTAGGAAGTCTATTAATCAAATCTGCCTTATTAACCAATTATTTGATTTCCACGTAGTCTACAAAAAATACTACTAAGTTT
Source organism: Physcomitrium patens (assembly GCF_059467195.1). Taxonomy (NCBI): domain Eukaryota; kingdom Viridiplantae; phylum Streptophyta; class Bryopsida; order Funariales; family Funariaceae; genus Physcomitrium; species Physcomitrium patens. Next base: position 19,451,282 of record NC_143410.1, on the reverse strand, counting down.
AAAAGAAGATAGTGTGTAAACTTCTTGACAAAAAAAGCTATGGCTAGGCATTCCCATTTTGTAGTAATATAATTCTTTTCTATAGGATTCAATTACCTATTTGCAAAAGCTATGAAATAGTCTTCGCTTTTCTCCCTATTTACTTCATGTAAGGTGCTTCCTACTGCTATGGATGAAGCATCACAAAGCATATGAAAGGGCAATGATTAATTTGATGATCTTAAGATGGAAAATGTACTAAGTTTCCCTTTAAGGATATCAAATGACTCTTGGTATTTTTTACTCCATTCAAACTTCATTTTTTTTTGTATTAGAATAATTATGGGCATAGAAAGTATAACATAGTCTTGTTTAACTTTTCAATACCACGCTATATATTCCAGAGTCCTTTGTATGTCTTTCACGATGGAAGGATGTTTTAATTCTACAATAACTTTGACCTTTTTGGGATCTGATTTTCTATCCTTTTCCAGCACTACATATCTTAGTAGAACTTCCTTTCAAATTATTAGGAATATTTTTTCAAGATTTAGTATAATCCTAGCTCTTCTACACCTTTGAAGACTAGTCCTTTGTAGAATAAGTAGTTATTTGTTGAATTGTAGATACTTAGTTCATAGTGTAAACAGGGATAGATGACTGTTGAAAAGGTAGTTCAGTAGGTAAAATGGATGAATAGTTAGGAAAAGCAGTTTTCATTAGAGATGTAGTAGTTGGTATCTCGTGGTAGCATAAGGAGGATGGGAGAGAGGAAGTAGGGGCCATTACTGTGATAGTGTGAGCCGGGGTAAGCTTGGTGCTACCTCTTTTCTTTTGTTGTTATGTTCTTTGAAATAAGAGTATTGAGAGTTTCTGAATATTGTGAAGTGAATCATGGAATGAAAGTGTGAATGGAATTATATATTATTGAATGAGAAGAAGAGAGATTGAATGCTGAAATCTGAATGTAGTTCAGCAGAGAGAATGAGTCTGTGTTTGTGTGAAACACTGTAATGTGAAGGCAGTTAATGGTGAAGAACTCCAGAATTTGGATTATAGTATGATTATGTCCTGTCATTTAGGATAGTGCGGGATTACATGTTATTGTTATCAGTGATGGTGGAGTATTATTAGGAAGTAGAAAGCATTGTAGTGTTTCCTGGATGTTTTAAGTAGTGCGGAATACAGTTAATTGTGTGACCCTAACGTGTAAGCTCATGCGGTATTCTTTCCCTGTGTTCGAATTCCCCTATACAGGTTTACTCTGATTAGATAAGTTAGAGTAAGTAAAACGACAATCACATTTTGGCGCTGCTGCCGGGGAAATTGATAATAGCATGGAGTGTTAGGTTTTAACTGCCGGTTGAAGTAGATGGGAAATAGGTAGCAGTCGCAGAAGAATATAATGAAAGAGTATGGTTATTAAGAATGAGAACTTAACAGTAAAGAAAATATGGCAGTCAAGAGAAAGAATAGAGAGATCGCAAGCAAGAAATTTGTTGCGAAACGAGCAACAAAGAAAGTTAAAAAGGAATCATAGACAAAGCTGGATTAAGCCATGGTTGCATGCCTGTCGTCATATTCGAGCATACCCAGAAGCTAATCGACATCTAATATTTCAGAAGTATATACCGTTAGAGAAATTGCCAAGAGCACTTGCTGAAAATTTGATCAATAGGCCAGGGTTTCTTCTGAGACCGTTAACTGAGAGTGGGGGAATCACAGAAGAGTTGGGTACTCCATTGGGTACGTTTCCAATAGCGGAAACTGCCGATTCCGTCAAAACTGGTTCCATAGAGTGGCATAAATTATTGGTCAATAAGGGCCAATTCAGTGTGTTTCAAAATCCGTCATTCTCACCTCCTATTCAACCAATAAACTTGTTCAAGGATAATAATAGCAAATTGAGCAGGGTGGAAAGTTCGGAAAATATATTTAAGAGAGACGCAGACTATATTAACAAACGATTAAGTGTCACATTGTCAAATTCAATGACGACGGGAGGTCCAGCGGTTCCCATAGCAGTACAAATGGGTACTGTGAGTGATCGCACAACTAGCGTGTCTCCATTACCTACCTTTAGGGGTTTTCCGGGTGCGGATCCAGATCAACATTTGTCGCAGTTTTTGACAGCATGTGTCGCCAATAATGGGAGAACCGAGGATATTTGGTTACGATGGTTGCCAGCAACCTTAAAGGATACGGCGTTTGAATGGTATAACCGTCAACCAGTTGGTCAATTTTCGAACTGGGAAGCATTGAAGAATGCATTTTTGACCCGTTTTCGATCAATTGGTTTTGAAGACCGTCTTCGAGGAAGGTTAATGAACAGCAAAATGATCCTAGGAGAGGCGGTGGAATCGTTCTATGGCCGAGTGGCTGATATACTTAGTAAGTGGCCGAACCACCAAATGCCGGAGGCATTTATATTATCTATATTAATAAATGGTTTGCACCCACCAGAGCTAAAAATGTTTGTAAAAGAAGCTCAACCAGTTACGATATCTGCATCCCTTGATAGAGCCAAGGTTTGGGAGGAATGCCATTATGATCAGTTTTTAACTGCGTGTGCCACGATGATACCAGTTCAAAGCAATTATCAATATCCGGCTTTGAATGGATCAGTGGGTAGTTATCCACAGATGATCGAAACAGTTGCCCAGTCAAGTGCCAATACTCAGGGGCCAGTTAATGTTACCCCATTGCAAGCTTTACCACCGCAAGTAACAACAACGTATGCCCCATATTTTCCATATCAAACACACGAGTCAACTTTGGCAGAAAAACAAATAATATCAACTTCAAAAGATTCCAATGAAGCCTTGTTATTGAACTTGACGAAGAAAATGGAGGAAATGGCCGTTAATATGGCCAAAGATAAGGAGAAGAGGCAAAAGCCAACCAATACTAGGACCAATGTATGGTGCAGTAATTGTCAGGGCCACGGTCATTTGGTAACGGAATGCCCGTCACCTTCACAAGTGTTGGGTAAATGTACATTTTGTGGAAGCAAGCACTTAACCGCTAATTGTTGGAATTTGCAAAGACAACAACAATTCAGTAATCCGACCATGATTCCACCAACTCCATGGAATGTCAATCAAGTTCAAACAGGAAATACGTTTGGATGGCATGGAAATCGATCTAACCGACAAAATCGAGCAGTCAATCATTTTCAGAATTCCACTTATAGTGAGGGGTTTGTATCAAATCCTCAGAACTATGGTAAGGAGCAGCATGGGTATCAGCCATATGCTCCATCGATGCCATTGAACCAAGTACAACCGGGACAACCAGGATCGTTTTCTCAACCTACATGGAACAAACCTAGTATGTATATACCGGTGGAGACACCCAATATGCCTGATGGGGGTGCAAAAAGGCCATTGCGTTGTTTCCGTTGTAGACACATTGGTCATTATGCCAATGAATGTCCCAATCCAAGAGCCAGTGACGATTATGCCCCAGTTTGTGGGAATTGCAAGCAGTCAGGGCATACGTATCAGCAATGTAATGCTCCATTCAATTTCAATAATCGGGATCAGCAGATCCAGAGTCTAGGAAAAATCGAGGGAATAAATCGAGGACCTCAAGACTCTCCAGTAAATCGGGTGGAATGTGTCCATACCGTTCTTACTAGGAGCCAGCAAAAAGGGAAAGGCCCAATTAAACATTTGGAAGATCCTAAAGCGAAGGGCCAATCACACCCAATTACGGACCAATCCCATTCAGGCCCGGAAACTGGGAAAGTCTTGAGCCCTGATTTGGTTGCGAAGCCCAATGAGGTCCCAATTACGGAGTCTTCAGTTCCGTCTCGAACCGGTCTGTTCCCACCGCAGTTCCAAGAAGCATCATACCCGTTGAAAGATCCCCTTGGGAAAGGAAGTCCCAAGGAAGCTCAATCTGCTGTTCCAATTCCAAGTCCAGGGCGGCAGAATAATTTACCTCACGGAGTTAAGCTCAAACCCATGAAACGGAAGAGGGCATTGGGAATTACCCTAAATATGGAACCCTACGACATTTTAAAGGATTTGGATGCTATTCGGCCTTCAATCTCTATGAAGCAACTTCTAGCAGTCGCACCAGAGTGTCGTTCCACCTTGAATTCATCCCTAACAAGACATCGGCATCGTAATATGGAAGTTTGTGAAGTTAGTTTGAACCCTGATCCAGGTGCACCAACCATTGATGTTTCGATTGATGGTGTTCGGATCTCTGGCGTCCAGGTAGATGGAGGTTCCAGCGTCAATTTAATGAACGTTGATACAATGGATGCTTTAGGTCTGGAACAATTAGTCCCCACGACATTGGTATTACGGATGGCAGATCATAGCCGAGTTAAGCCAATGGGTATTTTACGGAGTGTTCAAACTATAATTGCAGGTATTGCCTATGAAATTGACTACATTGTCTTTCGCTTACAACGTTCGACTTTATCGTACCCTATTTTATTGGGACGACCCTGGCTGTATCAAGCGAAGGCCAAGAACGATTGGGGTCGAGGTACTTTGACAATTGGTAAGGGCGTAGATAAAATGGTGTTACAAATGTACCCAGTACGCTATCACGGGGAGTCTCAGTTGCCAGTATCTGAATTGACGTCGGACGAAGGGCTTAGCTCCGATGATGACACAGAAGTACCGAGTACGGAGGCCAATGTGGAGGCAGCACAACACCCTGAGGTGGTGTACCAATGTGGAGGTCCGGGGGAGTACTTGATATATCCTAAGGATTCGGAAAACTCTGCTTATGTAAGTATTGACTGGAAACCTGGGTACGATGTGCACCATGTTAGTGCCCTCGAGACGGGATTCGTTACTTCGCATATGTCGGACATACCGAGTAACTTTAAATCACTGCGAGAATTGAAACAGAGTATTGTTGCTGACCCTGTATGTCAAACTATTAACTTAGCGACCACGGCCGAACCTCGGCTAATTAAGGTCTACGAAGGTATTAAGGAACAAGAGTTGACCTGTTGGACAGACTTTTTTTTACATCATAAATCCGCTTTTGCTTGGACTTATAATGATCTACAAGGTATCCCCGCTGATGTCTGTGAACATCGTATCATATTGGAAGAAAACGCTAAACCGGTACGCCAGAGGCAACATCGCCTTAATCCTAAATATTCCCTTATGGTGAAGGAAGAATTGGACAAGCTTCTTGCGGTGGGTTTCATTTACCCGGTACCGAATAGTGAGTGGGTTTCTCCAATTGTGATGGTGCCAAAAAAGAACGGAAAAATCCGAATTTGTCAAGATTTCTAAAAACTTAATGCAGCCACCAAGAAAGATTACTTTCCGTTACCATTCACGGATAGTATATTGGACGCCGTCGCCGGTCACGAATGCTATTCATTTCTCGATGGTTTCTCCGGGTATAATCAAGTCCAAATTGCAAAAGAAGACCAGCTCAAGACAACCTTTACTACGGATTGGGGCACATTTGCTTATCGCGTGATGCCTTTCGGGTTATGTAACGTCCCAGCCACGTTCCAACGCGTGATGACTCAGGCTTTTCAAGATTATCTCCGACTGTTTATGGAGATCTTTTTAGATGACTTTTGTACATTCAGTACCAAACAAGATCATCTTCATTGTTTAGGCAAATGTTTGGCTCAGTGTGCCAAATTTGGAATATCGTTGAATTCGGAGAAGTGCCAATTTGGTGTTCCGTCCGGAAAATTATTGGGCCATATTGTTTCCAGTCGTGGTATTGCTACAGATCCTGACAAAGTGCAGCATATCATGAACTTGCCCAGACCGGAGACAGTCTCCGGTGTTCGAGGGTTCGTTGGTCATGTCAGTTATTATCGACGATTTATAAGTTTGTTTGCGGTTATTTGTCAACCTTTAACGAACTTACTGAAGAAACCTCCGTCCGATGGTACTAGTCCCCTCTGGACCAAGGAGTGTACCGTAGCCTTCGAGGTCTTAAAGTCAAAATTGGTCTCTGCACCAATATTGGTGGCTCCTTGTAAGAGAAAGCCATTTCATGTGTATGTTGATGCATCCAATGCTGCTATTGGCTCGGTATTAAGCCAGAAGGATGATAAGGGATTCGATCATCCAATATATTATGCCAGTCGACAATTGGTGGCTGCCGAACGCAACTATACTACTACTGAACGAGAGGCGTTGGGTATGATATACTCGGTTAAAAAATTTCGGCACTATTTGCTTGGGTATCCGTTTGTATTTTATGTGGATCATGATGCCCTCAAATATCTGATTAATAAGCCTCAATTGAGTGGGCGCATTGCTCGCTGGGTCTTACTCCTCCAGGAGTTCAATTTTACGGTGGTTGTCAGACCTGAGAAGCAACATGCGAACGCAAATCATTTATCCCGGTTGTCTAATATTCTCGGCAACGAGCCTGTTCCCGATGATCTTCCCGACGCCGCATTATTTGTGGTGGATGTGATATCCCCCGAGTATAGCGAAATTATTCAGTTTCTGACCTTCCATACTTTTCCGCCGACTTTCACGGACAAGCTTAAGAAGCGCCTTATTCTGAAGAGTGCCCCATACACGATGATTTGTGATGCTTTGTATAAACAAGGACGCGATGGTCTTTTACGGCGCTGTATCTTTCCCAGTGAAGTATAGTCGATACTTACAGGTTGTCATTTGGATAGTTGTGGTGGTCATTTCGCGGGAGACAGCACTGCCCGCAAGGCTTTAATGGCCGGATATTGGTGGCCCACAATGTTTTCTGATGCCCACCAGTTCGTTCGCCGTTGTGATCCTTGTCAACGAATTGGTCGACCTACGGGTACTTTCGCCATGCCGTTAGTCCCAATCTTGGCCCAGGTTCCGTTTGAAAAATAGGGTATTGATTTTGTTGGTCCCATTGCACCAACGTCAAAACCTGGTCAAAAGCGGTTTATCTTAGTCGCCACCGATTATGTCACCAAATGGGCAGAGGCGATTGCTACCCGCACCGATAATGCCAGTACGGTGGCAACTTTTCTGTATGAGAATATTATCACTCGCTTTGGGTGTCCCAAGGAATTGGTCAGCGATCGAGGCACCCATTTCATCAATGCTACCATCGCCGCCTTGACGACCACATATGAGATCAAGCATCGTAAGACCACTCCCTACCATCCTCGTGCCAATGGGCAAACGGAAAAGACCAACGGCATTTTGTGCAAAGTCTTGACTAAGACAATTTCAGGGGCCGGTACTGATTGGGAGACCAAACTCTTTGCAGCTTTGTGGGCTTATCGTACCGCCTATAAGGTAACTACCCACTCTACTCCGTTCCAATTAGTTTACGGTCAAGAGGCAATTTTACCTATCGAATTGGAGGTTCCCAGTTTACAAATTACCTTAGACGAACGCCTCAGTGACACTCAGTCATTACACTCTCGGTTGATGAAATTGGAGGAATTGGATGAAATACGGGCTGTCGCTCTATTCCACATGGAAGCCACTCAAAAACGGAGGAAGAGTTACTATGATAGTAAACTGCGGCCGAAGTGTTTTATGCCCAATGATTTGGTATTGCTGTATGACAGCCGATTCAACCATTTTCCGGGAAAATTTCAAGTTCGCTGGCATGGGCCATATCGCGTAATTGAAGGATTTTCCAATGGGTCTGTTCAATTGGAGGATTTCACGGGCCATCGTTTCAGTACCCGCATTAATGGAAATCGTTTACAGTTATATAATACCTAAAACTCGGGACGGGTTTTATTTCATTTGAGGGGAGGGGACTTCGAATGGACTCAGGAGGGACCTAATTATGGTATAAGACGTAGAGGCGGCTGCAAGGATATGTAGTAATCACTATTGTGTCAGATGCGAAGGAAGTGAGAAATGGACAGTATGGGTACCATGTTGTCGCTCTCATCACTAGGTAATAGAATAGGAGTGGGGCTCCTACTAAGGGTTATTCTGTGGTGTTATATTATGTTGTTGCTTATTTGTGTCTTATTTTAGTGTTTCGGACAGACTGGAGAGTGGCATTGACGGTTAGGACCTGTAAGCGTTTGAGTCATGGCGATTGAAAGTACCAAGAGAGTTGTAGACAGAGATGAAAGTGGCCGGAATGTGAGAGCTAAACGCACAGCAAAACCACCGGCTGTGATAATCGTTACCAATATGGAGCCGATGAAGTTAGAAATCTGTTGGACGCAGAGAAAAATAAGGGATTTTCGGACTGCGAAGCTGTTCCAGTTTTTGCACCATTCAGAGCGTTTACCATCAATCCATGTGTCATTAGTGGAGGAATACATTGAGAATTACGACCCCGAGGATGGATCGAGTGTCGTTCAAGGGCGAATTATTGGGATTGATGAAACAATCCTGGAAAAGGTGTTGTTTCTTTCCATTGGAGAGATGGCAGTTGAGACTGATGAGTCAGGCGATTTCAGCCTAGGTAGATATTTCAAGGGAGGAATGTCATCCTTTGAAAGGAGCCAAGGATGGCGGACTCAGGAGGCGATTACACCAGAATATGTGGAATGGTTGCGGTTCGTGCTGAGGCGGTTAGGATTGTACCGACACCCCACATATGTGTCAAAACGATTATTGTATGCAGCAGTAGGGGCGTTTGAGGGGATGGTGTTCAACTGGGCGGCTTACGTAGCTACTCGTATTCATGCGGAGATAGGAGCCAAGTTCAAATTGGGGAAGTTCACATCCTTGCTTTGTTCAAATTATGTGTATGCTGTCATCGCGCACACATTGCATCAACCACCGTCAGAAGAGGAAAACCCTATACCAGTGTCAGCACCTTTGCAGAGAGAACGAAATTTGTTGGCACAGAATCACAATGTAGCGGATGTAATACACGAAATTGGAGAATCAAGTCGTACAGTGGTTCAAGGGGTAGCTCCGGTTATCGAAGCGAGACGGGTTCCAAGTGGTCTTGCGGTGGAAGAGGAGAATCAAGTCTCATTATTGATAGATATCAACCAGTTGGCGTTTCCAGAGGGTCGATTCCCTGAAGGAGTATCTCTTAAAAATACCGTATTGAAGCACATTTTGTAAATACTTTGTATGGTACGAGCATTGGATGTCGAAGACAGAAGTAAACGGGATTGGGAGGACAGTAAAAAAAGGATATCGGATCAAAATCAAAAAATCAGGGAGCAAGAACTGAGGATTCAAGAAATTGAAGAAGTCAAGTTGGTCCTGGAGCGGAAATTGGTTCTCCAATATGAGGCTTGGACAAAGGAAAAAGAACAGATTTCACGGATTGTGGAAGGACAACGGGACGAATTGATTCAGAATAGGAAGTCATGGGATTTGGAACGGGAGAAGTTCAAATGCCAGTTGCAAGCGGAAGTGAACAAGACAGAGTTATTGGCGACAGAGAAAGCGTTATTGTGTGACCAATTGAGATGTGAAACGGGGAAAATGAGGTCTGAAATTGAAGTTTTACAAAATGAGGTGTCAAAACTGACGGAAGAGTTAACTGTGAGGAGCCAATCTCAAGTGTCGATTAAAGATGTCCTAGAAGGGATGAGTCCGCAGCAACATCAATTGAAACTTCGTGATGCCCAGATCCTGAAACTGGAAGCTCAGATCCGTGAATTGGGAGAATACAATGAAGATCTTTCAGCCCAGTTGAGAAAGGAGTCGCTTGAAATATTGGAAGAGGATGAAGACGTACCACTAGAGCCAGAATCGGTGGAACCAATAATGGATAATGTAGTAATTGATCAATTGGATATATCAAATAAATAGAAATTTTGGAGAAGTTTTTTTTTTTTTTTTTTTTTTTTTTTTTTTTTTTTTAGTTATGTATCGGTTCTATGTTTGCGAGGACGCTGCACAGATGGGAGTGGGGCTATGTAGAATAAGTAGTTATTTGTTGAATTGTAGATACTTAGTTCATAGTGTAAACAGAGATAGATGACTGTTGAAAAGGTAGTTCAGTAGGTAAAATGGATGAATAGTTAGGAAAAGCAGTTTTCATTAGAGATGTAGTAGTTGGTATCTCGTGGTAGCATAAGGAGGATGGGAGAGAGGAAGTAGGGGCCATTACTGTGATAGTGTGAGCCGGGGTAAGCTTGGTGCTACCTCTTTTCTTTTGTTGTTATGTTCTTTGAAATAAGAGTATTGAGAGTTTCTGAATATTGTGAAGTGAATCATGGAATGAAAGTGTGAATGGAATTATATATTATTGAATGAGAAGAAGAGAGATTGAATGCTGAAATCTGAATGTAGTTCAGCAGAGAGAATGAGTCTGTGTTTGTGTGAAACACTGTAATGTGAAGGCAGTTAATGGTGAAGAACTCCAGAATTTGGATTATAGTATGATTATGTCCTGTCATTTAGGATAGTGCGGGATTACATGTTGTTGTTATCAGTGATGGTAGAGTATTATTAGGAAGTGGAAAGCATTGTAGTGTTTCCTGGATGTTTTAAGTAGTGCGGAATACAGTTAATTGTGTGACCCTAACGTGTAAGCTCATGCGGTATTCTTTCCCTGTGTTCGAATTCCCCTATACAGGTTTACTCTGATTAGATAAGTTAGAGTAAGTAAAACGACAATCACATCCTTATACAATCCTGATATGTTTTCTTAGGAGATTGGGTACTAAATTATCAATGAACACTGTCATTGATTTGTGTAATAAATTTGAAAAGGCATACGACATTGTTCTTTGAAATGCCACAAGAGCATTGCAAAGTCCAAAAGGCATGATCACATAAATAAAGGTGTCCCAAGGTGTAATAAAGTCTATTTTATGGTGATCTTCTAGGGCTATAGAAGTTTGATTGTACTCCAAATATCCATCTATAAATTTATATAATTTATGTGTAGCTACATCTTCCAAGATGGTATTTATAAATGTGAGAGAGAAGTGATTTTTTTGCATTCACTTGTTTTGCTTCCTATAGTTTACATTTACTTGAAATTTTTTGTTTTTTTTTGTTTTTTTTTTTGTTTTTTTTTTTTTAACTAATACCATTGGTGAGATCCAATCTGTAATTTCTATGGGTTGAATAAATCCAACTTGAAGGAGTTTTTCTAGTTTGGCTTTGAAAATTAGTTATAAATTGTAATTCATTCTTATTTCTTTTTGTCTCATAAGAACTGAATTAGGAAGAAGTCGAATATAAAGTTGAGCTACCTTGAGAGGTATGCCCTTAAGATCTTCATAGGACCAAGCAAATATATCTCTATATTCCATAATTAATGATTTGTAACTTGTCAATTCATCCTCTTTTAATTGAATTTCTACTTTAATAAATTTTACATCTTCATTCTTCAAAGACACATCCATTAATTTATAGTCAAGGTTATATATATGAGATTTTTCTATGGGACTTCTATATCAATTATTTGGTATTGATAGATAGATAGCTAGATCATTTTCAGCTATAAGACCATTAGAAGTTTGTTTAAATTATAGAGTGGAACTAAGGTCAAAATTTTCAATTATGTCTTCTAATTCTTAGCCTTGAGTGCCATTAAAGATCACCTCAAAGATGTTTCCAATTTTTATATCATCCACTAAAGTTGCTAAATCAACTTTTGCTTCATATTTTTGCTAAGTAACAAAACCATCTATAAAGTTGACATTCATTATTTTATTTGCACTTGAAGTAGGATGTTTTGCTAACCATTGGATAAATTCTCCATCATCTCTTCAATTGTATAATCTAGGGCCTATGGAATTGAATGAGATAGGTTTAACTATCTTAAGTTGAATCCACTTATTTTCTCTCAAATGAGCAAATCTTACTTTTTTCTTCAATTCTCCTTTAGATTAATGAATGTGAGTTTCATCTTCATGAAAACTACTAGGAATTTTTTTAATAGTAATCCTTGGACTTGAATGAAGATTTTTGTAAGATTTTTTGGAAGGCCATAAATGATATAGGGTTTTTTTCTACTCCAATCAATTTTTACTTTAGACACCTTCAACCAAGGTCTATCTAGTAGTAATGGATAAGAATTCTTATCTGGATCCATATAAATAATATGGAAAGTGAGAGAATACTCTTTACCACTTATTATTATCTAATATCTAATAATTTGGCCCAAGAAGTGTCTTGGCTTTGATTACCCATATTAATTACATAGGAAGAAAGATAAGTGATATTATGATCCAACTTCTCTATTTTTCATGTGGGCATTATATTTAATCCACTACCTCCATCCACAATCATATAAGAGATGATCTTATCAACTATTGATACTTCCAATTCAATTGCTTTGACTTCTTGTACCCCTTGAATTATTCTTACATAGACTTGGATTTTTGCTTTAGATCTTTGACATATTTTAATAGGTAAGATTGTTTTAAATACTCTTTTTATTATTGAAAAAACCTCTAGTAATTGAACAATAGTTATATCAGCCTTGATTTTGTTCAAGTCTTCTCATAAGTCATAAGAATTTTTTTAATCATATTTTTTTTGGAGAATGAGATACCACATTCTGATTTAGAAATCCTAAAACCTTCTCACTCTTTTATAGAGGAAAATTCCTCCACAAGGATTTTTTTATTTTTTATTTTAGTTTTTTGAGTGGTTGTAGATTCTAAATTATAGGACATTTTTCTTGATTTCTTCACATTATCCATTGCCTCTCTTGTAGCTTCATTTAAATCAAAAAAGTGATGTGAGTCCTTTGAACTATTCTTACTATGTATTGAGGTAGGAGGAAGAGGGCTAATATATCTAGACCTAGTCATAACTATCAATACTGGTATATTAGAAAGTTCTTTAACCTTACTAGGAACTTCCTCATGAAAGATGTAATGAGTTTGAGAATATGAAGGCTGGTCTCTAATAGATTGAGTATCTTATTCTTTTGTTGATATTTCTGAATACCTTACACCTTGAAAATTATATCTCTTTGTTTTGTTGGCCATATTGTGGTTGGCCACCATTTAATAGAATAAATACTTATTGAATATTTAAACCTAAGAGAGGGTGTTGGATTTGATAATTATTATTATAATTATAAAATAGATAAGGAGGTCTAAAACTATTATCCAAATTTGAAGTTCTTGCTCCCTTCAACTGATCTTCGGCCTGTTGTTGATAATTTTCTTATGAAAATTTTAAAAAAAATACCTTGTTAAGTTGCCTACATACATCTATAGAATGGTTTCTTTCACAATTTTTACATACGATACTATTTTCTATTCAAAAACTATATGATGAATGTCTTTTCCTGCAAAAGTGGTGCTCTTCATGTTGTTGTTGTTGTTCTAAGGTCTGAAAGCCTTGAATAGAATTTTTTCAAATTTGGAATTGAAAATTAAAATCTATTATACATTGGTTTCTATAAAGTAGAATATAAAATTCTTGCCTACCTTGGTTTTGCTAGTAGTTTTGTTGATTTAAGAAAAATTAATTTGTATATCTTAATTGGCTACAGTCAATGAATCAAAGTCGTGAAGAGTGCCTACTAGATTCTCTAGGAGGTGGAGCTTGATTTGGATTTTAGTTCTTAATTAAAAGAGTCATCTAGTCTTGTATAGCCTTCATTTGTTGAGTAAGTTTATTTTGAAATCCTAATTGGCTTTGAAGAACTTCATTCTTAAAGTCTTCCTTCTATTTATTCTTATCTTTTAGAAATGTCAATTCAAGGAGGTTGAAAGGAAGTTCAACCTCTAAAGGTACTAGATAGTGATTTATTGATTAAAATTGATTTTCCATAGCTCCATACAAATATTATTGAAAATATCTTATATTTTGGACATGGATAGGAATAAAACTAGGTATTCTATGGTCTTCTTTCTTCCACATTTGCTCTTTTTATTTATTGATGTCTTTAATCAATCAAACAATTTTTTTGGCTTCTACTAAATTATTGACCTTTCTTTGAGGATTTTTTAAATTATTCTTTTATTATTAAACCATTGAATGAAGAAATGGATGAATTTATCATCCGTGAGAAGAGTTTCTACAAATCGGATTATTACAAGCTCAAATTGCTAGATATATTTGATGATTTTTTTTTTTTTTTTCTTATCTCAAACTAATAAGGATTGTGAGGGCATTATTTTGTCTCACTTTTAGTCTAAATTTTTTTAAAAATACCTTCATGAGCATATCCTAATTGTTAAAGATTTAGAAAGGAGTGGTTTCTATACCATTCACAAGCTCCATCCTTTAGGATATTTGAAAACTGTGATTGTTGTTTTATTTATTCTATAATTCTTTTCAAAATAAACCTGTATAGGAGAATTCGAATACATGGAAAGAATAAGTGCATGCGTTTTGCTTATTAGGATCATACAATTAATTGTATTCCGAACCACTAAAATACTAAGAAATACTACAACGTTTTCTCCCAGTAACAATACTCCTTGATCAACTAATAATAATAGTGTACAATCCTGCACTCTCAAAAGACCACTTAAAACATAATAATTTCTATCCAACACCAGGAATAACAGATTTCAGTCCAATAATCCGAATTCACATAATTTTTGTAATCATAGAATTTTTGTCTCTAAACACATACAACTCTCAATAAACAACAATCATAATCTTCCAATAACTCCTCATATAATTCAATCACTCAACTCCAATTACATAATCAATAACTCATAAATCAATCTCTGATTTATCCCACATACTCACTTCTTAATATTCGAAAACTATCCATTACTCTTCAACAACAAAAAAACAAAGAAATAAAGAGACAAATTGGTAAAGAGATGCACCAAGCTTACCCCGACTCATGACTATCACAGTTTGGCACCCCAACAAACTTCTACAACTCTTATATAATTGCTCCTAATTTCCAGATTTTAACTGTAATCTTGTAATTAATCAATTTTAATAATTAAATAAATTATTTGTCCTCTTGAACTAACTATTCTATGGAATATTAGTCTATTTTACTAATATCTTACAGAAACGAACTAATATCTATTCTACATAGTCCCACTTCTATCTGTATAGCGTCCTCACAAATACACAATTGATTCCTATCTAAAAACTATTTAATCAAAATCTATAAAATTATTATTTTCTCTGGGCCAATAATGCATTTATTCTTCTTCTGTACGAAAGTCTATTTTTCTTCTTGGCGTCCAATAGATAACTAACTTCATTGGCTCCATATTGATAACGATTAACACAGAAGGTGGTTTTGATGCACATTTAGCTTTCATATTTTGGCAACTATCCTCTTTATCAATAGTTCACTTTGCACTTTCAATTGCCATGACGCTTCTTCTGTCAAGCGCTTAACTCGAACTACTACTCTCAAAAATGTAAGGAGCATAAGAAAATGGCAATCCAACCAATCCAAAACAACACCACAGAATGACTTTAACTAGTACCCCACTCCTATTCTATTACTACCTGGTGATAATGACAACATGCTACCCATATTGTCCATTTCTCTCTAAAAATAATAAAAACCTGTCCCGGTTTTTATATATTAAATAACCATAATCGATTCCCATTAATGCGAATATTGAATCGATAGTCCATGAAATCCTCCAATTAAATAAATCCATTGGAAAAATCTTCAATCACTCGATACGGCCTATACCAACGAACTTGAAATTTGTTCAAAAAATGATTAAATCGGCTATCATATAATAATACGAAATCATTGGGCATAAAATTCTTCAGACGTAGTTTACTATCATAGTAACTCTTCCTTCGTTTTTGAATTGCTTCCATGTTGAAAAGAATTGTAACCCGTATTTCATCCAATTCCTTCAATTTTGCCAATCAAGAGTGTAACGACTTATTGTCATTGAGACATTCATCCAAGATAATCCGTAAACTTTGAACCTTATAGAATAGGTAAATAAACTTTGTGGTAAGTTATTGGTTGGTTATTGATAACCTTGAGAATTAGATAGATAATTATGCAGTTTAGTTGGTAACAGTAGATTATAAGTGGGATAAATAGTTAAGAATTCAAATGGTCATAACCTTTGGAATCTGTTGGTCAACAGTCCATCTTTTTGGTAGGATAAAGTGGTTGAGGAAAGAATGATCGAGGCCAGATTGTGAGAGTCTTAAGCCGGAATATTGAATTCTATGTAATGAACTGAGAAATTGAATACAATAGGTAAATTGGAGATCAGTAATTGAATATATATAAACAACAAAAAGAGTAAGTGGAAGATGAACGGATAAGAATATGGAAGTATTGTTGAATTGATAGTTATAGAATGGATTATGTATTGAATTAAGATGGAAGTAGTAAGCCTTGGTGTTTTATAATTGATAATTGATTTCAGATAGCGAGAGTACAATCAATTGTGATACTAACAGACCCAATTCATATAACTAGTCTTTCCTTGTGTTTGAATCCACCTCTATTAGTTCAATTGCTTTGGTATATTGAAACTTGAACACAACAAGAACAACATTTTGGTGCCGCTGCTGAGAAATGATAACAATATGAAATATTAGAAATTGATTGTATGAGAGATGGAATTATATGTTGAATGAAAACATGAGAAGAACTAGTTTTAGGGTTATAAATATGTGAGTTATAATTCAAGGCAATATTGATTTTGTAAAGAAGAATGAAAGATTATGAGTGATAATCATGAAGGGGAGGATTATCAAAGAATTAATTGACAAGCAAAAGAAAGACAAGAGTGATTATGCATAAGAAATCTCCTATGGGAACAACAAAAAAGAATTATAGGTCTAAGTAAAATCAAAGGAAGAAAAATTCAAATTCAAATAGCAAAGAGACCAGTGATAACACCAATAGCCATGAGAGTGCCAGAAGTATCAATTGCACTACAAATGGAAGCAGTAGGAGAGCGAACTACAAGTGTGGCACCATTACCTACTTTTAATGGTTAATTGGGCTTTGATCTCGATTACCATATATCTCAATTCTTGATAGCTTATATGGCTAATAATGGTAGAACTGAAGACATTTGATTGAGATGGTTGCTAACAACTTTAAAAGATATAGCTTTTGAATGATATATTTGACAACCAGTGGGTAGATTTCCCAATTGAGAGGCCTTGAGGAATGCCTTCCTAATCCATTTTAGACCAATTGGATTTGAAGATCGACTTAGAGAAAGTTTTATGAATAGCAAAATATTTTATGGGAGAACCAATAAAGTCCTATTATGGTCGGGTCACGGATATACTTCATAAATGGTCAAATAATCAAATATCAGATGCGTTTATATTGTCGATATTAATCAATGGTTTGCATCCATCAGAATTAAAAATGTTTGTAAAAGAGGCTCGACCAGCTACAGTAGAGGCATCGTTGGCATGAGCAAAGGTATAGAAAGAATGTCATTATGATCAATTGTTAACAATGGGGGCTATGATGATTCCAAATTCAAGAAGCCAAAAAATACAATCTGAAAATGTGTCGATGGATAATTATCCACAAATGGTTGTATCCAACATGAAGAATGTTATGTTGCAAAAATCAATTAATGCTATACCACTCCAAGCAATAGCACCAATAACAATGACACCTTATAGTACATCGCCAACTTATCAACAACCGTAGTTGAAAGATCCTCTCAAGGGCACAAATTCCAAGGAAGCTCCATCTACTATTCCAATTCTGAGTTCAGGGTGAAAGAATATCTTACTTCACGGAGTTAAATTCAAACCAATGAAAAGGAAGACGACATTGGATATTACCTTACATATAGAACCCTATGACATTTTAAAGGATCTGGATGCTATTCGGCCTTCTATTTTAAAGAAGCAACTTCTAGCAATTGTACCAAAGTACCGTTCTATATTGACTTCATTGTTAACATGGTATAGGCAATGCAATAAGGAAGTTTGTGAAGTTAATTTGAACCCTGATCTAGGTGCAACAACCATCGATGTTTTGATTGACGATGTTATGATCTCGAGTATTTAAGTAGATGGTGGTTCTAGCGTCAATTTAATGAACGCTGATACAATGGATGCTTTAGATTTGAAACACTTAATACCCACAACATTGGTATTATGGATGGCAGATAATAGCCGAGTTAAACCAATGGATATTTTACAGAGCATTCAAACTATAATTACAGGTATTACGTATGAAATTGATTACATCGTCTTTTGATTACAACATTTGATTTTATCATATCCAATTTTATTGGGATGATCCTAGCTTTATCAAACGAAGGCCAAGAACGATTGAGATTGGAATACTTTGACAATTGGCAAGGACGGAGATAGAATGGTATTACAGATGTACTCAATACACTATCACAGGGAATCTCAATTGTCAGCATCTGAATTGACATCAAACAATGAGCTTAGCACAAATGATGATGTAATAGCACCAATTACGGAGGCGTCCGTGGAAGTAGACCAATATCTTAAAGTGGTGTACGAATGTGGCAGTCCGGGGGAGTACTTGATATACCAGACGAATTCGAAAATCTCTGTTAAAGTTAGTATTGATTGGATGACCAAGTATAATGTACACTAAGTGAGTGCCCTAGATACAGGATTTAGTACTTCGCACATGTCGGACTTATCAACTGATTTTAAACCAGCATGGAGGTTGAAACTGAACATCGCCACTGCACCTTTATGTCAAATTATCAAATTGGCAACCACAACAGAGCCTCGAATAATTAAGGTATATGAAGGTATTAAGAAACAAGAATTAACCTACTGGACTGAATTTTTCTTGCATCATAAATCAACTTTTACTTGGACTTATATTGATCTTAAAAGTATCCCTGTTGAAGTTTGTGAGCATCATATCATTTTAGAGGAAAATGCTAAATTGATACGACAGAGGCAACATCACCTTAATCCTAAATATTTCCTCATGATGAAGGAGGAATTAGATAAGCTTCTTGCAGTTGATTTTATTTATCCGGTCTCGAATAGTGAGTGGGTTTTTTCAATCGTGATGGTGCCAAAACAGAATGGAAAAATTTGAATTTGTCAAGATTTTTGGAAACTTAATGTGGCTACCAAGAAAAATTACTTTTCATTACCTTTCACGGATAGTATGGATAACATGTTGTCATTATCATCAGGTAGTTAAAGAATAGGAGTAGGGCACTACTTAAAGTCATTTTGTGGTATTATTTTAGATTAGTTGGAGTGCCATTTTCTTGTATTTTTGAGAATAGTAGTTCTAGTTAAGAGTTTACACTGAGGAGCTAGTCACAAGTATTGATTGAAGATCTTCTAGAATGTATGAGTCAGTAGCAACAAAAATTTGAACTTTGGGATGTCCAGATCTTGAAATTGAAAGCTTAAGTCTATTGTCGGAGTAGAGAGAGTTTGCCTCAAAAAAACGCTGAGCTTTTGGATGTCACTAATTATTCAATCAAGCTTGAAAATAAAAGAAGCCCTAAGTTTATATATAATTTTTCCCTTTTTGAGTAATTACACCAAATACACAATCCTCAAGTAACCCACAACTTTCAAAATATGATAAAATCTTCTAAAACCTTGTTTATTCTTATGTGGAGATTTTTCCAAACTTCAACACCTCATATCTCCTAATCCGACAGTCCAAACAAACTCAAATTTTACATGAAGTACTGATGTATTTTTATTAACTTCTACAACAATTTTCAATCTCAAATTCGTTGCAGATCTTGAGATATCTTAAAAACCCTAACAGTCACTTCAAAACCTTGTCTTTATACATCTGTGTGTAATTTTCTTCATATCTCACTAAATATAAGCTCAAATGCCAAAAAATTTGTATGTATAGCTTTTTAACACAAAAATTTACATTCTCCAAAAAGTTTGAGTCAAACATTCGTCCGAAAACTCAAGTTATGGCTCCAACCATTGCTACAAACAAATCTGCTTATTTACTGGTTTTGATTTGGAAGCGCCGTCTTCAACTCCTTACAACTCCTTCATATAAACTCCAAAAGTAATAATTCTTTCATGAAAGATGTAGACCTTAAAATTGCCGTTCCAATCGCACCTTCCGATCTTCAAAAACTACTATAAAACTCCTCGTACTCTCAAAAGAGTAATAATATTTCTTAAATAAACACCTTAACTTCAAATGGCTATAACTTTTTCACTCTAACTCCAAATCCTCTAATTTTTGCACACAAATTGTACCCCAAACCCTAAACTTTACAACTCCAGCTTATAATCTCCGAATGCTCTCTTTGAAGTCGCCGAAACCCTTCTTAAGGTCGCAAGCAGCCTCCTCAAAGTCCATTTGGCATGGTATTTGATCAATAGGGATGAAGTTTCCCATTCCTTGCCTTCATCCGACCATGCCTTCCTTTCATCCCTCTCAATTAGCCTCCTACTAGTTTCATCCTTAGGTTTCCACCTTCACCCAAGGCTTCATACTAAATATTTAGGTCCTATATATATATATATATATATATATATATATATTTTAATGTCAAAATCAAAAGAAGTAAAGAAACAAAGTAAAGTTTCTTATACCAACTCCTTTTAATTTAATCTACTAGCCACTCTAATACACATCTAGATTTATTAACATAAAATATGTTTTAACTAATTTTTACATACTGTAAGCATTTACAGTACGACACTATGAATTGAGAGAGTATAATGAAGATCTCTCAAAATAGTTGAAGAAGGAGTGATAGACGGACTTGAGGAAGAAGAAGAAGATTTGCAATTAGAACCAGATTTGGTAGAACGCACATTCGATTATACATCAAATGATTAATTGGCTGGGCTAGAAGAAATAGTACCTTTGTAGAATTTTGTTAAGTAGTTTTTAGATAGGTAACAATTGTGTGTTTACAAGGGCTCTCCATAATTAGGAGTGGGGCTATGTACAATAGGTAAATAAACTTTGTGGTAAGTTACTAGTTTCTTATTGATAACCTTGAGAATTAGACAGATGATTAGGCAGTTTAGTTGGTAATAGTATGTTGTTAATGGAATAAATGGTTAAAAATTCAAAGGGTCATAACCTTTGGAATCTGCTAGTCGACTGTCCATCTTTTTAGTAGAATAAAGAAGTTGAGGAAAGAGAGATCGGGGTAGATTATGAGAGTCGTAAGCCAAGGACTTGACTGTAATAGTCATAAGCCAAGACAAGCTTGATGCTACCTCTTTTTGTTTCTTTGTTGTTGACAAGTAATGGATAGTTTCTGAATACTGGAAAGTTAGTCTGGAGTGCCAGACTGTGAGAGTCGTAAGTCGAGATATTAAATTCTGTATGATGAATTGAAAAACTGAATACAATAGGTAAATTAGAGATCAATAATTGAATATATATAAACCACAAAGAGAGTAAGAGGGAGATGAATGGATAAGAATATAGAAGTATTATTGAATTGATAGTCTTAGAATGGATTATGGTTTGAATTAAGACGAAAGTAGTAAGCTTTGGTATTTTGTAGTTGATAATTGCTTTCAGATAGCGAGAGTACAGTCAATTGTGACACTAATAGAACCAATTCATATAACCAGTCTTTCCCCATATTTGAACCCACCTCTATTAGTTCAATTACTTTGGTATATTCAAGCTTAAACACAACGAGAATAATAAACCTCCAACTTGATAGGTAAAATTACCTCTTGTCCATAAACTAGTTGAAATGGAGTAGTATTGATAGTTACTTTCTATGCGGTACGATACGCCTACAAAGCCGCAAAGAGTTTGGTCTTCCAATCGGTACCCGCCCTTGAAATTGTCATAGTCAAGACCTTGTACAAAATTTTGTTGGTCTTTTTTGTTTGCCCATTTACACGAGGATGATATGGAGTAGTTTTCCGATGCTTAATCTCATATGTATTTATCAAGGTAGCTATAGTAGCATTTATGAAATGGGTGCTACGATCACTAATTAATTCTTTCGGATATCCAAATCAAGTTATAATATTCTTGTAAAGAAAAGTGGCCATTGTACTAGTATTATCATGGCGGGTAGCAATAGCCTCTGCCCATTTGGTTACATAGTCCGTGGCAACTAAAATATACCGCTTCTAGTTAGGATTTGACGCTGGTGCGATAGGACTGAAAAAATCAATACTCCATTTTTCAAACGGTGCCTGGGCCAAGATTGGTACTAATGGCATGATTGAAGTGCCCATGGATTGACCCATTCCTTGATAGGGATCACAATGACAAACAAATTGGTGTGCATCAGAAAACATAATGGGCTACCAATATCCTGTTATTAAAGCCTTATGAGCAGTGCTTTTGCTTACGAAATGACGACCACAACTATCCAAATAGCAACCCACTAGTATTGACTATACTTCACTTTGAAAGATACAGCATTTTAAAATGCCATCTTTGCCTTGTTTATACAAAGCATTGCAAATCATCCTGTACAGGGCACTCTTCAGAATGAATTGCTTCTTAAGCTTCTTTGGGAAAGTTGGTGGAAAAGTATGGAAGATCAAAAACTGAATGATTTCACTATACTCGGGGGAAATCACATCCACCACAAATAATTTGACGTTAGAAAGATTATCAAGGACAGGCTTGTTGCCGAGAATATTAGACAACTGGGATAAATGATCAATATTTGTATGCTTTTTTTCAGATCATACAACAATCATTAAATTGAACTCTTATAGAAGTATTATCCATCAGACAATGTGCCCACTCAATTGAAGCTTATTAATCATGTATTTGAGGGCATCATGATCCACATAAAATATAAACGGATATCCAAGCAAATAATATCAAAACTTTTGAACTGAGTATATCATACCCAACGCTTTGCATTTGATAGTAGTATAATTACGTTCAGCAGCCATCAATTACCGACTAGTATAATAGATAGAATGATCCAGACCCTAAACATCCTTCTGACTTAGCACCAATCCAATAGCCACATTGGATGCATCAACGTACATATGAAAATGCTTCATCCAACATGGGACCATCAATATTGGTGCAAAGACCAATTTTGACTTTAATGCCTCAAAGGCTACAATACACTCTAAGGTCCAAAGAAAACTAGACCCATCTGATGGAGGTTTCTTCAGTAAGTTTGTTAAAGGTTGAAAAATAAGTACAAATGAATAAGTAAAGCGGCAATAATAACTGACATGGCTGACAAAACCTCAAACACCGGAGACTGTCTCTGATCTGGGCAAGTTCATTATATGCTGCACTTTGTCAGAATCCATAGCAATACCATGGCTAGAGATGATATGTCCCAATAATTTTTTGGATGGAATCCCAAATTGACACTTCTCTGAGTTCAACGATATTCCAAACTTAATGCACCGACATCCTACTACGTGCTTTCCTGCTCGAGAACGCACCGAGCATCTGGCTGTAGAAGGTAGTATGGAGATTCGCCAATAGTCAAGCAGTCTATCAGTTTTTGACTGCTGGAATATAAACAACTGTAAGAATACACCGTAAATCTATATGGATGCCCTTCGACTGCTTGTCGAAGTCCTTTTTGCCCCAACCGATAGGTCTCTAGACGTTACAGAGAACCTCGAACAACCCAATCTTCTAATCTCCGATACCGCTTTGTACTTACGATCTTGTATCCACTGACAGTCTTGTTAGATTAACCCGATAAATTTCATTCACTCCGCATACTCAATCCTATAGACACCCTTTTAATTCTTCAATCACAGACGTAACTCAATTTCATAAAACAGTCAAGAATAATCAAACCCACTTCATTAAAAAAATTCCGATTCACTATTACAACACTGACTTCAGCAACGATTGCCTCAGTCTTCCCAAAACTCTATGAAGAAGAAAAACCCAATTCTCCGTCTTTTCTTCCCCGACCCGAAGCATGAAGCTCCTCTCCAAACTCTCTTGATCTTCAAAAACCTCCAATGAAACCGAACTAGTAACCTTGAAAAAAAAACTTGAAGCTAGCTCTTCGATCCAAAAACCCCCCTCCCCCTGATCTCCTTCTTCCTCTAACCTTATCCTCTGAATTTCTTCAATCTTCCATCTTCGATTCGGAATTGGCTCCTATCGTCAGAGCTTAGATCCAAAATTGGCTCCCGCCGTTAGAGCTTCCTCCTTCGTATTTACCTTTAAGAGATCCATTTATCGAAAACAACATTTCCTGAAACGTCACAGAGAATAGGACAGCCTGAAACAGAATCAAAACCCCGTACTCGGGTCCACATTGAGTCGCCCGACCAATTCAGTTCTAATATTGGATAAGATGTCCGTAGTAACCTCGGTGTTCCCGTAATTAGACTACATTGGATTGCCCGACCAATGCAGGTCTCATATTGGATAAGATGCCCATAGTAAGACCTGGATTTTCCCGTAATTGGATCAAATTGGTCCTTCGCGTCAGACTAGCTGAGGCTCGTAATAAGACCTGGATTTTCCCGTAATTAGACTACATTGGGTTGCCCGACCAATGCAAGTCTCACATTGGATAAGAGGACCTCGATTGGATTCTTGAAATTAGATCCAATTGGCTCTTCCAACCAGGCTCATCCGTCATGTGATTGGTCCTTTCTCTTCCTGCTGACTATCGTTATTGGAATCGAACGGAGCATTTTAGTATGCCCCGGCTGACTGTAACGGGGTGACTGAACCTGGCCACTCAGTATTTGCACTGGAGTTGGTCGTTGCTTCTAATATTCGAGATAACTAAACATTAATAAAAGTCCCCTTTCTTTATACTTTCACGCTATACTCATGTTACAACACGACATCCACCCCCTCTGAACCTGTGCATCCTCCGATATGCACCAATTTACCCAATTGTTGTTTGATTCAGAATATATCCTCTATGTCTTTGTCCTCTTCACCTTCGTCACCTTCATTATCCAAATCACTTTCATCTTCTTGCTGCGGAATCTCTATACCTTCATTAAGGTCTTCCATATTCATCTCCGCGTATCTTCGTTTAAATATTTTTACTCGCTTCCCTGCAATTGGTATTTTTAATTTTGTACCATCTAATTCCCGTAACGAGTAAGTCGCATTATCATGAATAGTTGTTACTACATATGGTCCAAACCAACGTTTTGAAAATTTCCGCAAAGTACTATGTTGATTATTCAGACTATTGTCATAAACAAGTACCTAGTCACCTTCCTCGATTGCTTTTGGTCTCAATCGATGTTGCTTATCGAATCGCACCTTGTTTTATAACCTTGCTCTTTTTAACCTTTCCAATGCTATCTAGACATCTTCCGTTCTTTGCTCCAATTGTCAAATCCTAATAGCCAAAAATTCTTCTCTTGTCAATCCATCTTCCCATAGTAGCATACTTCAAGTAAGTACCTTTTTTTAAATCGGCATAATTAGTTTTTGACCTGTCATAAGTTCTACTCGCATATATCTTGTCACCAAACTATGTGTTGTTCGATCAGCCCATAATGCAAATGACAAAAGCCGTGGCCACTCTTTAACTTTCCCATTATAAGCTTTAACTAAGGCTTTTACAATCGGTGGGTGATCGCATTCGCTTTTTGCAATCCCTTCTGGATTATAATCAGTAGTCAGTGATAGTTTAACTCCACATCTTTTAAAGAACTTACGAGCTTCTTGTGCATTTAATTCTCCACGATCTGCAATGATTTTTTCTACGCATCCGTACCGGCAAATGACATCTTCAAGCAAAAACCTACAAATCCCCTCTGTAGATTTTGTCCTCAATGTTCTTCCTTCTACTTGATTTGATAAATCTTCACGAGCTAAAACCAAATATCTCATCTGCCATAACCCAACCGGCATAATAACCAAATCAACAACCCATTTAAAATGAATAGTCAGAGGGTACGTAGGATGAAGACCATCTCGATGTCGGATATTAGAATATGATTGACAGATTTCACATGACTCTACAA
Organism: Physcomitrium patens; assembly: GCF_059467195.1. Taxonomy (NCBI): domain Eukaryota; kingdom Viridiplantae; phylum Streptophyta; class Bryopsida; order Funariales; family Funariaceae; genus Physcomitrium; species Physcomitrium patens. The sequence goes on along the minus strand of NC_143410.1, from coordinate 19,425,633 downwards.
ATGAGAGCACATCTCGATATATATTTTTCCACCAATATCGTTCCTTGAGTTTAGCAAAAGTAGCCCAGATTCCTCTATGCCCTGCCCGTAAACTATCATGAAATTCTTTTAATAATTTTAGTCTTTCTTCTTTTTTGCCTATCACTCGTTGTGGCATCCTAATTCCTTTCTTCGGTCTCTTCCATAAGAATCCATCTCGAAGTAAAAATCCATATGCTTATTTTCTTATTTGTTTGAATTTTTCTGTAGACCAATTCCCCTGCTTAGTCAAGGTATTCAAGTAATGACCAATATCCAATAATTCTCCTTCATAAGATTCTTCAAGAAATAGCTTGTCTTCTTTGTTGAGATTTGATATTGAATAGAATTTCAATCCGATGTCATCAATGTCTTCAACCATTTCGTCCTCCCTCTCCTATCTTGCTCGAGATAGCATGTCTGCTACTAAATTGTCCTTCCCAGTAATATGCTTAAATTTTGGATTTAGTGACTTAATATGTGCAATCCATGTCAACATTGCAATATCTGGCATTGAATAGTTAATAATCATTTCTAGCAATAGCAAGCAATCTGTTTCAATTACTACTACTGCCTCAATCAAATAGTCCTTTTCAGCTTTCATAGCCGAAATGACTCCCCAAAGTTCGCTTATGACTTGCAAATATGCACGCTGGCGAATACTTAAAACTTTAGCCCCAAATCGAACTGCAAATCTACTTCCATTTGAATCATCTTGACCCACAGTCCATCCAACGGCAATTGGATTAGCGTCCACAGTAAGAATCACTGGTCTATTGCACTTATAATCAACCTCCCTCAATATTGGAGGTGACATCAATAATTTCTTCAATCTTTGCATTGCCTGAATATGCCTTTCTTCTCATTTAAATCGGTAACCCTTGCGTAATAATTCATATAATGGATCCGCTATGTAAGCAAAATGACGGATCTAGATTCGATAAAATACACATGCACCCAAAAACGTGCGAACCTCTGTTAAAGAATCACAATCCTCTTTCATCCTTCCAATTGCATCAACTTTAGTCGGATCTAGTTTTGTTCTATAAGATCCACATAAATGTCCAACAATTACAACCTCTTGTACTCCAAATACGGACTTCATATCCGATAATATAAGATGAATTTCTCCAAGCCGAGTTAAAATCTTTTCACAATCTTGTATATGATCAACAACATATTTGCGACACCCCCTCGTATCTAAAGTTTCATCCTTGTCTCCTTCTCTGCACCCTTTTATAGGAACATCATCCAAAAAAGGCATAGTCTTTTCCGGAATAAAATCTCTCAATACCTTATTCATCCCATTCATCATATGCACAACTGAGTTGGTCGCGCCTTGACGAAGACTGCACATTCTAACCAATCCAAGTGGTGTCCTCATTGTTGTCATATCTCTACTTCCTTCGGCAATTTGAAATTGATCATAACCTGAATGTAAGTCACCCATTGAATAGATCGCCCTTCCAGCAAACACCTCAGCAAATTCATCCACAATAGGCCCAATTCCTGCATTCCTGACAGTTACAACATTCACCGGCTGCATATCTTGAATAAACCGTAGTGACCCATTCTTCTTAGGTACCGTAAACCATCGACTAGAATACGGCGCAAATGAAGGTTCTAATATTTTCATCTTTATCTTTTCTTTCAATAGTTCGACCAATTTAGGTAAATGTGCCCTCGGTACTGGAATCGGTCTTAGATTCCAAGGTACATGCGATACAGTGAAGATAACCATAGGTGTTATAATATTTGGATCCACACACCCAATTTCATGAGATTCGAAGGCAAACGATCTACCTTGTTTAGCAAACATCTTTTCGAAGCAAGTAATTTCCTCCGGCAATAAAGAACCATCAGAACCAATCTTCAATTCTTCAAAAGTCTCTTCAGTAAACTGATGTCCAATACTCATTGGATCTCTTAAACTTGCTTCTTTTGATGCTTCTCCCATTTGTTCTTTAGAATCCTCTGGTAATGGTCCGGCAACAGGCTTTACCTTCTTATCTGCCATTTTATATCTCGTCTCTACAGTGACTTCTGGTGCTTGAAAAGATTCAAGCATGGTATAAACCTCTCTCGAATGAATCTCAACAATCTTATCATTATCTCCTAACCCAATAGATGTAATCAATTCCAATGAATCTTCGAGCCCATTTTCTTCATAAACACCCAAAATCCTCTCATCATCTTACAATGTACCTATCTTGCGTAACTGTCCTTCAATATCATATAATCTTTTTCTTTCTTTTCTTTTAAAATCTTCAACTTTCTTATACATAATATTTCCATTCTCCAATATACCAATAAAACTCGCATCAAAGGCACCTCCATCTCGCGAGAGTACCTCCTCTTTTGTACCTCCATAATCTCGCTTTACAGTGGTACCTTCCCAAAATCCTTAAATCCTTCAACAATCTTTGGCAATGGTTTCTCCTTCAACCTATCTCGATTCCGTTCATGGTTAGGAGGTACTGTTAGAAATTATACAGCTTTCCTCTCATCTTCGCTACGTACCCTTGCATAAGCGAAACCATCGTCAAGTACTTTTGTTTCCATCCGTGTTGCCTTGATATAAGGTTGTCCTAAAATCAATGGATAAGACGTTGTATCTTGAATAAAGAAATGTTGCTCCGTCGCAACATCCCCAATCCGAATTTGACATCTGGACAAGCTCTATATAATTCGCCCCGTGTGTTATTAGCTGCTCAAATTGCCCATCCATATTCCATATCAATTGGCCATTTTTGCTTCTTATAAAGATCTTTAGACATGAGATTTATTTCAGAACCATGGTCGACTAAAGCAACTATTGGTTCTTCTATATCTCCTACTTTGACCAATACCTCAATAGTTGCCCTTGCCCAATGTTTCCGAGTATAATGGCTCAAAGTTTCCATTTCCTTGTCACTAGAATCTTCGAAACGTACTCGTTGATTATACCCATTCTTTTCATTTGTTGGTTGCTTATAACCAATATCAACCTCTTCTTCATCTCTATATATTCTTGCATCAATAGCATGACTCATTCCAGTTTCGCCCATTAATTGCCTCTTTCGCTTAATGCTGTCAATGATAACATCATGAAACTCCTTCTTTGCAATTTCCAAGACTTCTTTCAATGTGAATTCCACCTTAGCCTTTATTATACGTTCTTTCAATACCCCTTTCAAATTTGTTGCCGCTTCAATGTCAGAAAGTAGCTTATAAGCATTTAATTTGCCCTTATCTTTTGTCTTCTTTGTTTTTTCTCCCAATGATGCTGAGGTATCCTTTACCGGCAATTCTTGTGAAGCTGCCTCCCGAGCCTTGCCTCCTCGAGTTTGCCTCTTAGAAGAATTTTCTTCTCTAGTATCATCAAAATTTCCTCGTCTTTTTTCTTCCATCAAAGCTTCATGTTGGCTCTTAGCAATATATGCATGAACTGAAAGAGACTCAACAGGATCCTTCCAACCTGTTCTACCTCATATTGTAGCTGCAGTTCTCAATAATGCTTCTCGAGGTAATTTCCCTTCTTGCATTGTAGAAACGGCAGAAGCCCAAAACTCACTAGTTTCCGTACTTCCACCAATTTCATCATCTACTCTAGCACCATAACTTGCACTTTCTCGTGCTACTGTTTCATGCCCTTTTAAGTAATCTTGAACCAATGCTCTCATTCCTCCCTTGCCAAAATTGGTTTGAAGAAGATCCTCCCTATCTTTCAATGCTATCTTCCTATCTTTCCAGCAAATAATTCCCTGCCGTATCATATTATTAAATTCATTGCAATCTTTTCTAGTGTGTGAAGCATCACCACACCAAATGCATCTTCGTACATATCCTTGTTTTGAAACATTCTTCGAATTGTTTATAGAAGTATTTTCTTCAAGTCTTGCCAATTTGATTTGAAGATCTCACATTCCTCGTATAATTTCTTCCATACCCATATCTGCTTTCTTTGACAAGGATGTCGAAGGTTGAACTGTAGGCATTGTTGGTGGTGTTGTACGTACTGGAGCTTTGGATGCTTGTACTGGTTTCGGAATATTGCTCCTATCCTTCCTCCTTTCTTTTTTTGTAAGCAACCCCACCGCATCTTCAACTTTCTTCCACTTCGTTGTCAATCCTTCATCTTCTTCTTTATCTTTAAGAAGGAGTTCTAATTTCTCTTACAATTCTCCATTAGCAGCTTGAAGAAATAGATCAACTTTATTCGACTCCAATGTCAATTTTTCTACCTTCAATAATTGAGAGTACTGCCTCTCAAATTCCCTTAGTAGCTCTGTTGCTTGCAAATTCTTATTGGGCCGTTCAATCCATTCCAGAAACAGCTTCTTAGTAACGCGATCAGCATCTTTCAAGAAATATTCGTCTTTCAATGCATGTGACAAATCCTCCCATGAATTCCCATAACGATCCGTAATCAATGTAATATGGTCTCTTATCTCCGGTATCATGGCAAGTCCAAATAGTGCAACCATTTTCTTCTCAGAAACCCGATTTAATTCCATTTCATGAACATAACATCTTAAATACCTTGAAATATTCCTCCTATAAAATTGATCAATTTTATTGACCACTACTTGCAATGCTTTGGTTGCCAAAGCTTCCTTTCGATCATTACTTTGCTGTTGCTGCATTGACAATGAGAAGGCTTGAAACATACTAGCAATAGATGGATCCATGTGCATACCTTGTCCTTTAGAAGAATCCCCACCTGAAACTCCTCCCAAAAATCCTTCAAATTTTTTATTTTCGTTTTCCATAAAATAAAGATAAAATCAACCGAAATCCAATACCTTCCACCTCAAGCTTTCACGTCGGGTTCACCACTTTTGTCGTATTACATACTTTCCTGCTCAAGAACGTGTTGGGCATCTAGCTGTAGAAGGTAGTATGGAGATTCGCCAATAGTCAAGCAGTCTATCAGTTTTTGACTGCTGGAATAAAAACGACTACAACAATATACCGTAAATCTATATGAATGCCCTTCGACTGCTTGTCGAAGTCCTTTTTGCTCCAATTGGTAGGTCTCTAGACGTTACAGAGAACCTCGAACAACCCAATCTGCTAATCTTTGATACTGCTTTGTACTTACGATCTTGTATCCACTGACAGTCTTGTTAGATTAATCCAATAAATTTCATTCACTCCGCATACTCAATCCTATAGACACCCTTTCAATTCTTCAATCACAGACGTAACTCGATTTCACAAAATAGTTAAGAGTAATCAAACCCACTTCATTAAAAAAATCCTGATTCACCATTACAACACTGACTTCAGCAACGATTGCCTCAGTCTTCCCAAAACTCTATAAAGAAGAAAAATCCAATTCTCCGTCTTTTCTTCCTTGACCCGAAGCATGAAGCTCCTCTCCAATTCTCCTTGATCTTCAAAAACCTCCAATGAAATCAAACTAGTAACCTTGAAAAAAAAACTTGAAGCTAGCTCTTCGATCCAAACCCCCCCCCCCCTGATCTCCTTCTTCCCCTAACCTTATCCTCTGAATTTCTTCAATCTTCTATCTTGGATTCGGAATTGGCTCCCATCGTCACAGCTTAGATCCGAAATTGGCTCCCGCCGTCAGAGCTTCCTCGTCCTTTTTTACCTTTAAGAGATCCATTTACCGAAAACAACATTCCCTGAAACGGCACAGAGAATAGGACAGCCTGAAACAGAATCAAAACCCCTTACTCGGGTCCACATTGAGTCGCCCGACCAATTCAGTTCTCATATTGGATAAGATGCTCGTAGTAACCTGGATGTTCTCGTAATTAGATTGCATTGGGTTGCCCGACCAATGCAGGTCTCATATTTGGTAAGATGCCCGTAGTAACTTGGATATTCCCGTAATTAGACTGCATTGGGTTGCCCGACCAATGCAGGTCTCATATTGGGTAAGATGCCCGTAGTAAGACCTGAATTTTCCCGTAATTGGATGAAATTGGTCCTTCGCGTCAGACTGGCTGAGGCCCGTAGTAAGACCTGGATTTTTTCGTAATTAGACTGCATTGGGTTGCCCGACCAATGCAGGTCTCATATTGGATAAGAGGACCCAGATTGGATTCTTGAAATTAGATCCAATTGGCTCTTCGAACCGGGCTCACCTGTCGTGTGAATTGGTCCTTTCTCTTCCTGCTGACTCCCGTTATTGGAATCGAATGGAGCATTTCAGTATGCCCTAGCTGACTGTAACGGGGTGACTGAACCTGGCCACTCAGTATTTACACTGGAGTTGGTCGTTGCTCCCAATATTCGAGGTAACTGAACATTAATAAAAGTCCCCTTTCTTTATATTTTCATGGTATACTCGTGTTACAACACGACATCGAGCTAAATATTTGTATAGATAATTAAGATGATCTTGTTTTGTACTAAATACACAAAAGTCAGTTAAAAAGACTTTCATAAACATCCGGAGATAGTCTTGGAAAGCTTGAGTCATCATTCTCTGAAACGTGGCTAAGACATTGCACAATCCAAAAGGCATCATGCGATAAGTAAATGTGCCCCAATCCATAGTAAAGGTTGACTTGAACTAGTCTTTCGATGCAATTTAAACTTGATTACATCTAGAAAATCCATCGAGGAACAAATAACATTCGTGACCTGCTACAACGTTGACATATTACATGAAGGCTTGCTTGAGAATGCTCCGAGCACGTGGTTGTGGAAGGAAGAATGGAAATTGTAATAACAAAATCCTAATTCTAATAGAATACTAACAATACTTTAATAGACTACAATAATGCTAAACAAGCTTAATCAAATTCAAAGAAAACCTGAAAAAAATTTCAATGAAATAATAAAAAATCTTAAAGAAATATTAGAATAATCACAAATATCTCTCAAATATATCTCCATTCAATATTAATTTAATCCTAGTTAAAATCCTATTGGACTTCATTCAAAGTTTAGGCCCAAATTAATTAAATCTTAAATCCTAAATAAATCCTAATAAAATCCTAAATCAAACCCTAATCAAATCCTAAACCCAAACCCTAAATCCTAAATCTTAAATCAAATTCCAAACCAAATCCTAAACCAAATCCTAAATCCTAAATCTTAAATCAAATTTTAAACCAAATCCTAAATAAAACCCTAACTAAATTCTAAACCAAATTCTAATCTAAATCCTAAACCCTATCCTAAATCAAATCCTAATCCAAACTCTAATCAAACCTTAAACCAAATCCTAAACCAAATCCTAACCAATTCCTAACCAAACCCTAAACCAAGCCCTGATAATTCTTATAATAGATTTAAACCTCAATAACTAATGAATAAATTATTGATCTTAATTCAAATTTTACATACTTCTTAAAAACTAAGTCCAAAACAAGCACAAAAAAAATTTAAAAGGACCGGAAATACCAAATTGACAATAACCTCAAAAATATGCTTGGGTATTGGCCGGCCTCCTTCTCCAATCTTGATGCCAATCTTCTAGAGCCAATATCTCTCCTTTACACCATTTGATTGATCTCAAAATTTTCATACACATAGAAAAATAAAGTCTAACATCCTTTTACATAAGTTTCACTCCAATCCAAGTAGTAGATTGCAAGAAATCTTAAAAACCCCCACTGGACCTAAAATTCTACTTTTTGAGACCTTGATCCACTTAAACCTCAATATTCCTCAATTCATCGATTAGATCGAGTTCAAATTCATGATACATATTAAACACAACTATAACCATAAACCTAAAAAATTTCACTTATAGATCTATCACAAAACTCTTGAAATCACTCAAAACAGAAACCCTATTTTATTTCATAAAACTCAAATCATCCAAAACAAACATTGATTTTACAAAGCTCTTATAAAGCCATAATAACTCTAAATCACCCAAAATCAATGTTCATAAAAATCCTATCCAATCTTCTATCAAATCCCATTCTTCGATCTGCCAAAGAGTCCTTGAGTCGCTATCGAAGCGCAATTTTGTGCCTCGGGGTCTGATTTCGACCCATGTTCATAACCGGTCCTCTTCAGATATTAACTTTCATCTTCTTGAGGTAATTTTTACTAATTTTCATTCCTATCTCCTCCCTTCATATGTTTATATTTTTTATTTTTCTAATCTATCTTGTTTTTTCTTATTTATGGTTTTACAAAATAAATAGAAGCATAATTTACAAAAAGGCAGCATTATCACCTTTAATTTTTCTATCCTTTGACTAATATCTATTTTTTCAAGATAACTTGCTACAATATTTTTGAAGTGAGATCCTCAAAATATGATATTTTTTTCACCCTTTCACTTATTATCTGTATTACATCACGACAGCATTCAATATACTATCTATAAAAGGTAATAGAAAGTAATCTTTCTTCATGGCTACATTAAGTTTTTGAAAATCCTGACAAATTCAAATTTTTCCATTCTTTTTCGGCACCATCATGATTGAAGAAATCCACTCACTATTCGGGACTGGGTAAATAAAACCAACAGCAAGAAGCTTGTCCAATTCCTCCTTCACTATGAGGAAATATTTAGAATTAAGGCGATGTTGCCTCTGTCGTATCGGTTTAGCATTTTCCTCTAAAATGATATGATGCTCACAGACTTTATCAAAGATACTTTTTAGATCAATATAAGTCCAAGTAAAAGCTGATTTATGATGTAAGAAAAATTCGGTCCAGTAGGTTAATTCTTGTTCCTTAATACCTTCATATACCTTAATTGTCCGAGGCTCTGTTGTGGTTGCCAATTTGATAATTTGACATAAAGGTATAGTAGCGATGTTTAGTTTCAACCTCCACGCTCGTTTAAAATCAATTGATAAATCTGACATGTGCAAAGTACTGAATCTTATATCTATGGCACTCACATGGTGCACATCATAATTGGTCATCCAGTCAATATTAACTTTAGTAGAGATTTCCAAATCCGTCTGATATATCAAGTACTCCCCCGAACTGCCACATTGATACACCACTCTAGGATATTGGTCTACTTCCACATACACCTTCATAATTGGTGCTATTACATCATCATTTGTGCTAAGCTCATCGTTTGATGTCAATTCAAATGCTCGCAATTGAGATTCCCTGTGATAGTGTATTGAGTACATTTGTAATACCATTTTATCTCTGCCCTTGCAAATTGTCAAAGTACCCCGATTCCAATCGTTCTTGGCCTTCGCTTGATAAAGCTAGGATCATCCCAATAAAATTAGATATGATAAAATCAAATATTGTAACCAAAAGATGATGTAGTCAATTTCATACGTAATACCTGTAATTATAGTTTGAACGCTCTGTAAAATATCCATTGGTTTAACTTGGCTATTATATGCCATCCATAATACCAATATTTTGGGTACTAAGTGTTCCAAATCTAAAGCATCCATTGTATCAGTATTCATTAAATTGATGCTAGAACCACCATCCACCTAAACACCTGAGATCATAACACTGTCAATCGAAACATCGATAGTTGGTGCACCTGGATCAGGGTTCAAACTGACTTCACAAACTTCCTTATTGTGTTGCCTATGCCGTTTTAACAATGAAGTCAATGTAGAACGGCACTCTGGTGCGACAACTAAAAGTTGCTTCATAAAAATAGAAGGTCGAATAGCATCCAAATCCTTCAAAATGTCATAGAATTCCATATTTAAGGTAATTTTCATTGCCCTCTTTCTTTTCATTGGATTGAGTTTAACTTTGAGAGGTAAGATAATTCTTCTGTCGTAGACTTGGAATTAGATTAGTAGCCAAAGCTTCCTTGGAATTCTTACCTCTGAGAGGATCTTTCAACAGATAGGATATTTCTCCAAACTGTGTAGAGAACGAAACAGCTTGAAACGGAACCAATTTGGGTTGTCCAACCAAGTCAGGTCTCATACTGGGTAAAAGCCCCATAATAGGATCTGGATTGGATGTCCCCATAATTGGGTCAACTTGGCCCTTTGCATCAAGTTCATCTAAATGTTGAATTGGTCCTTTTTCCCTTTTGTTGACTCTTGGTAAGAACGGCTTAGACACATTCCATCTGATTTACCAGAGAATCTTTAGGACCTTGATTTATTTCCTCCATTTTTCCTTGATTTTAGATCTGTTGATCTCGATTATTGAAATTGAATGGAGCATTATATTATTGATAAGTATGCCCTGACTGCTTACAATTCCCATAGACTAACGCATAATAATTACTCGCTCTAGGATTAGGACATTCACTAGCGTAATGACCAATTTGTTTACAACAAAAACAATGAAATAGTCTTCTTGCACCTCCATCAGGTATATTGGGTGTCTCCACCTGTATATGCTTACTAGGCTTGTTCTATGTAGGGTTAGAAAATGATCTTGGTTGTCCCATTGGTATGGAGGGTACTTAGTTTGATGATGCAGGTGGAGCATATTATTGATACCTGTGCTGCTCCTTCTCATAGTTCTGGGGGTTTAATGTAGAGCCTTAATTAAAATTGGAACTTTGAAAGTTATTGAATACTCCATTTTGTCGATTAGATTGATTTCCATTCCATCCAAACGTATTTCTTGTTTGAACTTGATTGACATTCCACTGAGTCGGTGGGATCATAGTTTGATTACTGAATTGTTTTTATATTTGTCAATTCCAACAATTAGCTATTAAGTGCTTTTTTTTACAAAATATGTATTGAGCCATCATTTGTGAGGGTGAAGGACATTCTGTTACCAAATGACCGTGACCCTTACAATTACTGCACCATACATTGGTCCTAGTATTGGTAGGCTTGTACCTCTTCTCTTTATCCTTGGCGATAGTAACAGCCATTTCTTCCATTTTCTTTGTCAAGTTCAATAACAAAGCTTCATTGGAATCTTTTCATGCTGATATTATTGGTAATTCTACCGCTTGTTGTTAATATGGAAAATATGGAACATATGCTATTGTCACGTTCGATGGTATAGCTTACAATGGGGTGACATTAACTGGCCCCTAAATATTGGCACTGGAATTGATCACTATTTCTAACATCTCTGGATAACTACCCATTGATCCGTTCCAAGTCGGATTTTGATAGCTGCTTTGAACTCTAATCATCATGGCACTTGCAGTTAAAAACTGGTCATAATGGCATTCTTTCCAAACCTTGGCTCTATTAAGGAATGAAGACACCGTAACGGGTTGAGCTTCTTTTACAAATATTTTTAGTTCGGGTAGGTACAATCCGTTGATTAATATGGACAATACAAAAGCCTCTGGCATTTGGTGATTTGGCCACTTGCGGAGTATATATGCCACACGACCATAGTATGATTCCACTGCCTCTCCTCGATCCATTTTGCTAGTCATTAATCTTTCTCGAAGTCGATCTTCAAAACCAATTAGAAAAAAATAGATTAAAAATGTATTCTTCAATGCTTTTCAATTAGTAAATTGATCCACTGGTTGATGGTTGTACCATTCAAACGTTGTATCTTTTAAGGTTGTTGGCAACTATTGTAACTAAATATCTTCAATTCTTCCACTATTGACTACACATGCTATCAAAAAATGAGACAAATGTTGATCCAAATCTGCACCCAAAAAACTCCTAAAAGTAGGTAATAGAGCCACGCTCATTGTGCGATCTCTCATGTCACCCATTTGTACTGCTATTAGAACCGTTGGACCACCCGTCGTCATTGAAGAAAACAATGTTCCACTTAATTTTTTGTCAAAATAATTGGCACCTTTCTCAATTGATTGTTCTAAATTTTTAAGTTTCTTCAATTTACTATTATTATCCCTTACTAAATTAGTCAATTGAATTGGAGGTGAGAACGACGAATTTTAAAATACACTAAATTGGTCATTATTGACCAGTAATTTATGCTACTCTACTAAACCAGTTTTGATGGAATTAGAAACTTCTGTTATTGGAAATGTATCCAATGGAGTACCTAATTCTTCTAAGATTCTTCCACTTGCAGTTGATGGCCTCAAGAGAAACACTGATCTATTGACCAAATTTTTCGTGAATACTCTTGGCAATTTCTCTAACGGTATATACTTCTAAAATATTTGATATCAATCAGCTTTTGGATATACTCGGATATGTTGATAGACATACAACTATAGTTTAATCTAACTTTATCGATGATTCTTTTTTAACTTTTATTCTTGCTCGTTACGCAACAAATTCCTTGCTTGCGATCTCTCTATTTTTTCTTTTGACTGTCGTATTCTCTTTACTGTTAAGTTTTCATTCTTAATAACCATACTCTTTCATTATATTCTACTTAATTTGCTTCCTATCTCCTATCTAACTAAACCGACAATTAATTCCTAACACTTAATGCTATTGTCTATCCCCGACAGTGGCGCCAAAATGTGATTATCGTTTTACTTATTCTACAATTTCTTTTAGAATAAACCTATATAGGAGAATTCGAACATATGGAAAGACTAAGTGCATGAGTTTTGCTTGTTAGGATCACACAATTAACTGTATTTTGAACCACTAAAATACTTAGAAACATTATGATGTTTTTTTCTAATAACAATATTCCTTCATCAAATGATAACAACAGTGTACAACCTTGCACTCTCAAAAGACCGCTTAAAACATAATAATTTCCATCCAACATCAAGAATAACAGATTTCAATCCAACAATCTGAATTTACATAATTTTTGTAATCACAGACTTCCTCTGTCCAAACACACACAGCTCTCAATAAACAACAATCATAATCTTCCAATAACTTTTCATATAATTCAATCACTCAGTACTCCAATTACATAATTAATAACTCATAAATCAATCTCTGATTTATTCCACAGACTCACTTCTTAATATTTGGAAACTATCCATTACTCTTCAATAACAAAAAAACAAAGAAACAAAGAAACAAATTGGTAAAGAGGTAGTACCAAGCTTACCCCGACTCATGACTATCATAGTCTAGCATCCCAACAAACTTCTACAACTCCTATATAATTGCTACTGATTTCCAGATTCTAATCTTAATCTTATAATTAACCACTTTTTATAACTAAATCAATCATCCGTCCTTTTGAACTAACTATTCTATGGACTATTAGTCTATTTTACCAATATCTTACAGAAACAAACTAATATCTATTCTATAAAAACCATGCAAGATAATAATCCAAATTGGTTATCAAATACGTCATGAAAAGTTCCACAAATCTTTCCATATGTACAAATAGATCATTGTCTCTAGTCCCTTTAAATATAGGGAGGTTTTAGAGCATAGAAGTTGCTTGTAAATTCTTAGGAATTACTATTGATAAGCCTCTTGGTTGAACCAAGGGAATGATGGGTATAGAAATGGATATAGGTTCTTTTTGATGTTCTATTTAAGAAAAAAGAGGTGTTGGCTCTTCTCTCTCTTGATTTACTTCTACAACCAAGTTATGAGAATTTAGATCCAACCCTTTCTTCCTTACTCTTTTGTCTAGAATTAATTTAATTGGATTTAAAATAAAAATATCTTCTAATATTGGAGGTAAAGATTGCTTATCCAAGGCTTGAATCTCTATTTATTTGAACTTTGGTTTATTTTTCTTACCAACATATTCAAGGTTTTTTATAGATGAAGATAGATTGAATTACTTAAATCTAGTAGAATGGTACATCTACATGACTATAGACATATCATTCAACTTAGCACACTTATTAATCTATCTAATTTTCTAAATATTGAAATGTTTGGCTCTTCTACCTACAATCTACTTAAGTACCTTCCAGCAGGGAAGGAAAATAAAACAAAAAATAACTAAAAGAGGAATATTTGCTTAAAAATCATTTCAATCAAGATAATACCTAATTTTAATTATTATACAGAATTATTGTTGTGTAGGAGTGACTTTAAGCAATCTTAATTGTGAAAAAGAATTCCATACTAGGATGACAAGGAGTCCAAGCTTTCTTTTTTTTCTTATTTTTTTACAATAAGATAGTTAGGGAATTACCTATTATAATAGTTAATAACAATTATTATATTAAAAAAATAATTTTTTACAAACAATTTATACTACATTGAAGAGGAACTCACCTAATTACATCCCTAGCCAACTTAATACTTATCAACAAACTTCCAAAATACGTGACTTTTTCCCTTATCAATTCCGAATTAAATGTTCTAAGTAAAAATTTAAGGTTTAAGGATATTGAATTACTGTCACGGCCATAATCATGTAAGCTAATTATTACATATAGAAATAGGTAGAAGTAAGTAAAAGTAAATAAAAGTAAGTTAATTATATAATATTTAATATAGAAGCTACCTAGAAACTTCTTAGACGCTGCTTTGACTTCATAGGTGTCTTTAATTGACTTTTTGGATTAGAAACGTGGTCAACAAGTTGGCCATGTGCCACACATGTTGTTAGCTTGAAGATCAAGCTAACTATGTGGCCCACACGTAGAAAAACTTGCCTTGTAAGTCAAGGCATGTGTCCTACAAAGTCAACACATATTGGAGGTCCTATAGAACGTCGCCACGTAGCCCCTAGTTAGATAGTATATATAGAGACAAGAGTGAAGGCTTCTTCACTCTTGTCAACTCCTTTCTTGCTTCTAGTCCAGGTTCAAGAGTCTTTAGTTTCTTGTCTTGTGGCAATAGCCATTCCAGTTTCCTTTTAATATACCTATTTATTTATATTTTGACTTATTATATCGAGATAGCCTTTTGGTGTATATTTTTCCTCATCGAGTCTTTGTCCTTGACAGATTGACAAGAGTACACTTACAATATCAGAGCTTTGTTTTTTCTTGAGTAAGAGTGGATTACCCCTTTCTCTTGATAAGACATAAGCGTATTAGAAGTTTGCGGATTACCCACTTCTAAACTGATATTGTTCTTAGTATCTTCTTTGTTATCAAGTCTTTCTTTTCTTTTGTCTTGAGCAATATCAAACAAATTTTTCTTCTTAGTGTCATTATGGCAGAGCTTGTTGAAATGAAGAGTGCAATGGCACAAATGCAAGAGCAAATGAGGGAGTTAATGCTTGCGATGCATCAACTCAATTCACCAACACAGGAAAGAACAAGAATAGCAGAAAGTGGAGATATAGAGATGATCGGAGGTGCTTCAACATCTACAACAAATCACGTTCCTTCTCCAATTGTACAACACCCTATAAGCACTAGAGAACCAAGAATTGCCTTACCCGAGAAATTTGATGGTACGAGATCAAAGTTTCGAGGGTTCATCAATCAAGTACAATTGGCAATTGAACTTCAACCGCAAAGCTATCCAACTCCGGGATCACAAGTCAGGTTTATTGGCACTCTACTTTCTGGTTCTGCATTATCATGGTTTTCATCTTTTCTTGAACAACGAAATCCAATATTGGACAATTTGGAAGCTCTTTTGGTGGAGTTTCGATCTATGTATGGTGAACACGATGCAACTCGTGTTGCAACAAATAAGATCCAAATTCTGCGACAAGGAAATCGCTCAGTAACAGTATATGCTTCACAATTTCGACAACTTGCAATTGACATCAAGTGGGATGATGCTGCACTCATCAGTCAATTTCTTTATGGATTGCAATACGAAGTAAAGAAATTGATGCTCAACTTACCTGATCCTCAAACTTTGAGTCAAGCAATCGATTTTGCGGTAAAATGTGATAATCGACTTTTTGAATTTCGATCTGAGAATCATTCACGGGAACCTCAACGTTATTACTCAATGGCAACATCAACATCTTTGCCAAACGTACGTTCGGAAGTAGAAGACATGCAAATTGACGCGGTACGTTTTAAACCTCTAACTGAGCAAGAAAAGACTCGTCGTCGTCAAGAAGGATTATGTTTATATTGCGGAGAACCTAAGCACACTGCTCAACATTGTCCAAAGAAACGACGCAACTATAAAATGAGGGGTACGACGGTCAAAGAAGACAACATGTCGGAAAACGGATTCGTCCAGCTACAATAGGGACCGTGCAGCTGGAACCTTGTACAATTCCTAATGAAGGTCCTATCCTCTCCTCAGAACCCTCTCCTTGTTTTATAATAGACTTATATTTAGGATCTAAGAATTACAAAGCCTCTACTTTATTAGATTCGGGAGCCTCAGCATGTTTTTTAGATGAACAATTTGTTAAAAGTCATAAAATACCCTATGTACAGAAACCTAAACCAGTACATGTAGAAGTCATAGATGGTCGTCTCTTGTCTTCTGGAGATGTCACTCATGAAACTCATCCTATAAAAGTAACAATAGACGGTCATGATAGCTACATAGCTTTTAACATAATTAAATCCCCGTCCAATCCAGTTATTTTAGGTTTATCCTGGCTAGAAAAATATAACCCTCGAATAGATTGGAATTCGTGTAAACTTCACTTTTCCAAAAGCGTTATTAATAGTTCTACGAATCAAGTAAAAAATTATAAGTCTAGTACAGTAAAACCCGTACTGATAGGTGCAAAAGCATTTATACACGTAGCAAAAGAAGGATCAACTTTTGCTATTTATGCTGCACCTATTTCTGAAAACGTAAAGACTTCAAGTGGCATTCCAAGTCAATATCAGGAGTATCAAGACGTTTTTGAGAAAAAGAATGCAGATATTCTTCCTGAGCATCGCCCATATGATTGTTCAATCGACATCAAGGAAGGAACTCAGCCACCATTTGGACCAATTTACAGTTTATCGCAAGATGAGATGGCTAAACTCAAGACATATATTGACGAGAATTTAGCGAAGAATTTCATACGCCATTCAAAATCTCCAGCAGGAGCTCCAATTCTATTCGTAAAGAAAAAAGATGGATCTTTACGAATGTGTGTTGATTATCGAGGACTCAACAAGATCACAATCAAGAACAGGTATCCATTACCTTTGATATCAGGACTCCTTGACCAGTTGAATCAAGCTAAGATCTATACAAAAATAGATCTAAGAGGAGCATATAATCTAGTACGGATCAAAAAAGGAGATGAATGGAAGACTGCGTTTCGAACCAGGTATGGACATTTCGAATATAATGTCATGCCCTTTGAACTCACGAATGTACCAGCTGCTTTTCAACATCTCATGAATGATGTATTTTGTGAATTCTTAGACAATTTTGTCGTCTGCTATCTAGACGATATCCTGATCTATTCCAAGAACGTCGAAAAACATGAAATACATGTTCGTCAAGTATTACAAAAACTTAGAGATGCAGGATTGTACGCCAAGATGGAAAAGTGTGTATTTCACACTACTCAAGTTGACTTTTTAGGATACATCATTTCAAATGATGGTCTCATGATGGATTCTAAGAAAGTCCAAACAATCGTGGATTGGAAGATTCCAAGGACAGTAAGAGATGTTCAATGTTTCTTGGGATTTGCCAATTACTATCGGATCTTCATCAAAGATTTCTCACGAGTTGCAGCTCCACTTACACGCTTGACTAGTAAAGATAAATTTCATTGGAATCAAGAAGCGGAAGCAGCATTTGAAGCCTTGAAGACATCGTTTGTCTCTACACCAGTCTTATATCGTGTTGACTTTTCCAGGCATTTTTTATGGAAATAGATGCATCAGATTTTGCCTTGGGTGCAGTTTTATCACAAATGGGAACAGATGACAAATTCCATCCGATAGCTTTTCATTCAAGAAAATTCTCAACAGCCGAGATCAATTATGAGATCCACGATAAAGAACTTCTTGCGATCGTGGATTCCTTTCAAGAATGGCGTCATTATCTAGAAGGCGCTTCTAGTCCAGTCACTGTGTATACAGATCACAAGAACCTCGAGTATTTCATGTCAGCACGCGTATTGAATCGTCGTCAAGCTCGTTGGAGTATGTCTTTGTCAAGATTCGAGTTCATTATCACTTATCGGCCAAGAAAACAACAAGGTTTATCCGATGCCCTATCTAGACATTCTTATTTTGCACCAAAAGAAGGAGATGCAGCTTTTGAGCAACAAAAAACGGTCCTCTTGAAACCGGAGCAATTTCATCTCCGAGCAATGAAATCAACATTGACTGTTGATTCAACTTTTCTCAAGCAAATCCAGTCCAAAGGAGAAGCACGTTTACGTGTTCTTCAAGCACGTCATGACTTTCCAGCAGCAGGGCACTTTGGATATAATAAGACTTTGGAACTCATATCAAGAGATTTTTGGTGGCCACAAATGTGGAAGTCAGTCAAAGACTTTGTACAATCATGTGATATTTGTTCAAGATCAAAAATTCCTTGTCATCAACCTTACGGACTTCTTCAGCCATTACCTATACCAGAACAACCATGGTCTTCTATTTCTATGGATTTCATCACAGATCTTCCAAGCTCAAGATCTTATGATTCTATATTTGTGATAGTAGATCGTTTCACCAAGATGGCACATTTTGTGCCATGTACAAAATCTATCACAGGTGAAGAAACAGCTAAGCTTTTCATTGATAATATCTATCGCTATCATGGATTACCTAAAGATATCATATCGGATAGGGGAACTCAATTTGTGTCAAGATTTTGGAGGACCCTTTTCAAGATTTTAAAAGTGGACATAAAGCTATCTTCAGCTTTCCATCCTCAAACTGATGGACAAACAGAGCGCGTAAACCAAGTCTTGGAGCAATATTTAAGGTGTACTATCAACTACCAACAAGATGATTGGACAACCCTTCTGCCATTGGCAGAGTTTGCTTATAATAATACGGTACATTCTTCCACGCAACAAACACCTTTCTTTGCCAATTATGGCTATCATCCACAACTTGATACTTTTGATTTTTCAAAAGTTGATAATCCTGCAGCAGAAGATATGGCAAATCGGTTGTCAGAGTTACATGCAATAATGAAGACACAATTGAAGGAAGCTCAAGAACGAAAAAAGATAAACGCAGATCTATATCGTAAGGAGCAACCACAAATCAACGTGGGTGATAAGGTATGGCTACTTCGTCGCAATATCAAGACTACTCGACCTTGTGACAAGTTGGACTATCGTAGGCTTGGCCCCTTTTCTGTTTCTGAATAGATCAAGCCAGTTGCATATCGGTTACATCTACCGGAGTCAATGAAGATCCATCCTGTATTCCACGTATCTCTTCTTGAACCATATAAGACAGTGGATATACAAGGAAGAAGACAAATGCCACCGCCTCCTATAGAAGTAGATAATAATGAAGAATTTGAGGTGGAAGAGATATTAGACTCAAGGCGGCGCCAAAATAAGCTGGAATATCTTGTTCATTGGCGCGGATATGATATTAGTGAATGCACATGGGAGCCATCCAGGAATCTAGCAAATGCATCAGCTAAAGTCAAAGTTTTTCATCAACGACATCCATCAAAACCAAGATGAAAATCTCTCTTATAAAAGAGACAAGATTGAGGCAAGATAACATTCAATTTCCTATCCTTGTTTGTAACTTCTTTACATTTGTGATGCTAATTAGATGGAGAGCCAACAACCAGCGGATTCAACTCAAGAACCTTCGTTTGCTGACCTGCCGGACGAGACATTACGATTGTCACAACCTTCAAGACGACGCAATCGAGATGAAGATCTTCAAGAATGACATGTTCTTCCTCGAACAGATGGTGAGATACAATGCGTTTGGTATCATGATTTGGGAAGGGACTCCCGATGTTTGAGGATTTTGCTAGAGGTAGGAACAACTCCTGATGGTGTTCCGAATATTCTATTCGAAGGAAGTTATGAAGGCCTCAATAATGATCAAATAACTGGGTGGTCTTCCCGCCCTGGTATGGGACATTACCGATGGTTGAGAGGCCCTATCAATCATCTTCGAAGAGAATAGAGATCAGAGTATGTGGCGAATACAATTCGTCGCATCATAGATTTCCTCAACATATAATGACCGCTCCTCGTGGAACTCGTCTCTAGAAGGGGGGGTAATGTCACGGCCATAATCATGTAAGCTAATAATTACATATAGAAATAGGTAGAAGTAAGTAAAAGTAGATAAAAGTAAGTTAATTATATAATATTTAATATAGAAGCTTCCTAGAAACTTCCTAGATGCTGCTTTGACTTCATAGGTGTCTTTAATTGACTTTTTGGATTAGAAACGTGGTCAACAAGTTGGCCATGTGCCACACATGTTGTTAGCTTGAAGATCAAGCTAACTATGTGGCCCACACGTAGAAAAACTTGCCTTGTAAGTCAAGGCATGTGTCCTACAAAGTCAACACATATTGGAGGTCCTATAGAACGTCGCCATGTAGCCCCTAGTTAGATAGTATATATAGAGACAAGAGTGAAGGCTTCTTCATTCTTGTCAACTCCTTTCTTGCTTCTAGTCCAGGTTCAAGAGTCTTTAGTTTCTTGTCTTGTGGCAATAGCCATTCTAGTTTCCTTTTAATATACCTATTTATTTATATTTTGACTTATTATATCGAGATAGCCTTTTGGTGTATATTTTTCCTCATCGAGTCTTTGTCCTTGACAGATTGACAAGAGTACACTTACAATATCAGAGCTTTGTTTTTTCTTGAGTAAGAGTGGATTACCCCTTTCTCTTGACAAGACATAAGCGTATTAGAAGTTTGCGGATTACCTACTTCTAAACTGATATTGTTCTTAGTATCTTCTTTGTTATCAAGTCTTTCTTTTCTTTTGTCTTGAGCAATATCAAACAAATTTTTCTTCTTAGTGTCATTATGGCAGAGCTTGTTGAAATGAAGAGTGCAATGGCACAAATGCAAGAGCAAATGAGGGAGTTAATGCTTGCGATGCATCAACTCAATTCACCAACACAGGAAAGAACAAGAATAGCAGAAAGTGGAGATATAGAGATGATCGGAGGTGCTTCAACATCTACAACAAATCACGTTCCTTCTTCAATTGTACAACACCCTATAAGCACTAGAGAACCAAGAATTGCCTTACCCAAGAAATTTGATGGTACGAGATCAAAGTTTCGAGGGTTCATCAATCAAGTACAATTGGCAATTGAACTTCAACCGCAAAGCTATCCAACTCCAGGATCACAAGTCAGGTTTATTGGTACTCTACTTTCTGGTTCTGCATTATCATGGTTTTCATCTTTTCTTGAACAACGAAATCCAATATTGGACAATTTGGAAGCTTTTTTGGCGGAGTTTCGATCTATGTATGGTGAACACGATGCAACTCGTGTTGCAACAAATAAGATCCAAATTCTGCGACAAGGAAATCGCTCAGTAACAGTATATGCTTCACAATTTCGACAACTTGCAATTGACATCAAGTGGGATGATGCTGCACTCATCAGTCAATTTCTTTATGGATTGCAATACGAAGTAAAGAAATTGATGCTCAACTTACCTGATCCTCAAACTTTGAGTCAAGCAATCGATTTTGCGGTAAAATGTGATAATCGACTTTTTGAATTTCGATCTGAGAATCATTCACGGGAACCTCAACGTTATTACTCAATGGCAACATCAACATCTTTGCCAAACGTACGTTCGGAAGTAGAAGACATGCAAATTGACGCGGTACGTTTTAAACCTCTAACTGAGCAAGAAAAGACTCGTCGTCGTCAAGAAGGATTATGTTTATATTGCGGAGAACCTAAGCACACTGCTCAACATTGTCCAAAGAAACGACGCAACTATAAAATGAGGGGTACGACGGTCAAAGAAGACAACATGTCGGAAAACGGATTCGTCCAGCTACAATAGGGACCGTGCAGCTGGAACCTTGTACAATTCCTAATGAAGGTCCTATCCTCTCCTCAGAACCCTCTCCTTGTTTTATAATAGACTTATATTTAGGACCTAAGAATTACAAAGCCTCTGCTTTATTAGATTCGGGAGCCTCAGCATGTTTTTTAGATGAACAATTTGTTAAAAGTCATAAAATACCCTATGTACAGAAACCTAAACCAGTACATGTAGAAGTCATAGATGGTCGTCCCTTGTCTTCTGGAGATGTCACTCATGAAACTCATCCTATAAAAGTAACAATAGACGGTCATGATAGCTACATAGCTTTTAACATAATTAAATCCCCGTCCAATCTAGTTATTTTAGGTTTATCCTGGCTAGAAAAATATAACCCTCGAATAGATTGGAATTCGCGTAAACTTCACTTTTCCAAAAGCGTTATTAATAGTTCTACGAACC
Source organism: Physcomitrium patens (assembly GCF_059467195.1). Classification (NCBI taxonomy): domain Eukaryota; kingdom Viridiplantae; phylum Streptophyta; class Bryopsida; order Funariales; family Funariaceae; genus Physcomitrium; species Physcomitrium patens. The sequence continues at coordinate 19,403,590 of NC_143410.1, read as the reverse complement.
AAGTAAAAAATTATAAGTCTAGTACAGTAAAACTCGTACTGATAGGTGCAAAAGCATTTATACACGCAGCAAAAGAAGGATCAACTTTTGCTATTTATGCTGCACCTATTTCTGAAAACGTAAAGACTTCAAGTGGCATTCCAAGTCAATATCAGGAGTATCAAGACGTTTTTGAGAAAAAGAATGCAGATATTCTTCCTGAGCATCGTCCATATGATTGTTCAATCGACCTCAAGGAAGGAACTCAGCCACCATTTGGACCAATTTACAGTTTATCGCAAGATGAGATGGCTGAACTCAAGACATATATTGACGAGAATTTAGCGAAGAATTTCATATGCCATTCAAAATCTCCAGCAGGAGCTCCAATTCTATTCGTAAAGAAAAAAGATGGATCTTTACGAATGTGTGTTGATTATCGAGGACTCAACAAGATCACAATCAAGAACAGGTATCCATTACCTTTGATATCAGGACTCCTTGACCAGTTGAATCAAGCTAAGATCTATACAAAAATAGATCTAAGAGGAGCATATAATCTAGTACGGATCAAAAAAGGAGATGAATGGAAGACTGCGTTTCGAACCAGGTATGGACATTTCGAATATAATGTCATGCCCTTTGGACTCACGAATGTACCAGCTGCTTTTCAACATCTCATGAATGATGTATTTTGTGAATTCTTAGACAATTTTGTCGTCTACTATCTAGACGATATCCTGATCTATTCCAAGAACGTCGAAAAACATGAAATACATGTTCGTCAAGTATTACAAAAACTTAGAGATGCAGGATTGTACGCCAAGATGGAAAAGTGTGTATTTCACACTACTCAAGTTGACTTTTTAGGATACATCATTTCAAATGATGGTCTCATGATGGATTCTAAGAAAGTCCAAATAATCGTGGATTGGAAGATTCCAAGGACAGTAAGAGATGTTCAATGTTTCTTGGGATTTGCCAATTACTATCGGATCTTCATCAAAGATTTCTCACGAGTTGCAGCTCCACTTACACGCTTGACTAGTAAAGATAAATTTCATTGGAATCAAGAAGCGGAAGCAGCATTTGAAGCCTTGAAGACATCGTTTGTCTCTACACCAGTCTTATATCGTGTTGACTTTTCCAAGGCATTTTTTATGGAAATAGATGCATCAGATTTTGCCTTGGGTGCAGTTTTATCACAAATGGGAACAGATGACAAATTCCATCCGATAGCTTTTCATTCAAGAAAATTCTCAACAGCCGAGATCAATTATGAGATCCACGATAAAGAACTTCTTGCGATCGTGGATTCCTTTCAAGAATGGCGTCATTATCTAGAAGGCGCTTCTAGTCCAGTCACTGTGTATACAGATCACAAGAACCTCGAGTATTTCATGTCAGCACGCGTATTGAATCGTCGTCAAGCTCGTTGGAGTATGTCTTTGTCAAGATTCGAGTTCATTATCACTTATCGGCCAAGAAAACAACAAGGTTTATCCGATGCCCTATCTAGACATTCTTATTTTGCACCAAAAGAAGGAGATGCAGCTTTTGAGCAACAAAAAACGGTCCTCTTGAAACCGGAGCAATTTCATCTCCGAGCAATGAAATCAACATTGACTGTTGATTCAACTTTTCTCAAGCAAATCCAGTCCAAAGGAGAAGCACGTTTACGTGTTCTTCAAGCACGTCATGACTTTCCAGCAGCAGGGCACTTTGGATATAATAAGACTTTGGAACTCATATCAAGAGATTTTTGGTGGCCACAAATGTGGAAGTCAGTCAAAGACTTTGTACAATCATGTGATATTTGTTCAAGATCAAAAATTCCTTGTCATCGACCTTACGAACTTCTTCAGCCATTACCTATACCAGAACAACCATGGTCTTCTATTTCTATGGATTTCATCACAGATCTTCCAAGCTCAAGATCTTATGATTCTATATTTGTGATAGTAGATCGTTTCACCAAGATGGCACATTTTGTGCCATGTACAAAATCTATCACAGGTAAAGAAACAGCTAAGCTTTTCATTGATAATATCTATCGCTATCATGGATTACCTAAAGATATCATATCGGATAGGGGAACTCAATTTGTATCAAGATTTTGGAGGACCCTTTTCAAGATTTTAAAAGTGGACATAAAGCTATCTTCAGCTTTCCATCCTCAAACTGATGGACAAACAGAGCGCGTAAACCAAGTCTTGGAGCAATATTTAAGGTGTACTATCAACTACCAACAAGATGATTGGACAACCCTTCTGCCATTGGCAGAGTTTGCTTATAATAATACGGTACATTCTTCCACACAACAAACACCTTTCTTTGCCAATTATGGCTATCATCCACAACTTGATACTTTTGATTTTTCAAAAGTTGATAATCCTGCAGCAGAAGATATGGCAAATCGGTTGTCAGAGTTACATGCAATAATGAAGACACAATTGAAGGAAGCTCAAGAACGAAAAAAGATAAACGCAGATCTATATCGTAAGGAGCAACCACAAATCAACGTGGGTGATAAGGTATGGCTACTTCGTCGCAATATCAAGACTACTCGACCTTGTGACAAGTTGGACTATCGTAGGCTTGGCCCCTTTTCTGTTTCTGAACAGATCAACCCAGTTGCATATCGGTTACATCTACCGGAGTCAATGAAGATCCATCTTGTATTCCACGTATCTCTTCTTGAACCATATAAGACAGTGGATATACAAGGAAGAAGACAAATGCCACCGCCTCCTATAGAAGTAGATAATAATGAAGAATTTGAGGTGGAAGAGATATTAGACTCAAGGCGGCGCCGAAATAAGCTGGAATATCTTGTTCATTGGCGCGGATATGATATTAGTGAACGCACATGGGAGCCATCCAGGAATCTAGCAAATGCATCAGCTAAAGTCAAAGTTTTTCATCAACGACATCCATCAAAACCAAGATGAAAATCTCTCTTATAAAAGAGACAAGATTGAGGCAAGATAACATTCAATTTCCTATCCTTGTTTGTAACTTCTTTACATTTGTGATGCTAATTAGATGGAGAGCCAACAACCAGCGGATTCAACTCAAGAACCTTCGTTTGCTGACCTGCCGGACGAGACATTACGATTGTCACAACCTTCAAGGCGACGCAATCGAGATGAAGATCTTCAAGAACGACATGTTCTTCCTCGAACAGATGGTGAGATACAACGCGTTTGGTATCATGATTTGGGAAGGGACTCCCGATGTTTGGTGATTTTGCTAGAGGTAGGAACAACTCCTGATGGTGTTCCGAATATTCTATTCGAAGGAAGTTATGAAGGCCTCAATAATGATCAAATAACTGGGTGGTCTTCCCGCCCTGGTATGGGACATTACCGATGGTTGAGAGGCCCTATCAATCATCTTCGAAGAGAATAGAGATCAGAGTATGTGGCGAATACAATTCGTCGCATCATAGATTTCCTCAACATATGATGACCGCTCCTCGTGGAACTCGTCTCTAGAAGGGGGGGTAATGTCACGGCCATAATCATGTAAGCTAATAATTACATATAGAAATAGGTAGAAGTAAGTAAAAGTAGATAAAAGTAAGTTAATTATATAATATTTAATATAGAAGCTTCCTAGAAACTTCCTAGACGCTGCTTTGACTTCATAGGTGTCTTTAATTGACTTTCTGGATTAGAAACGTGGTCAACAAGTTGGCCATGTGCCACACATGTTGTTAGCTTGAAGATCAAGCTAATTATGTGGTCCACACGTAGAAAAACTTGCCTTGTAAGTCAAGGCATGTGTCCTACAAAGTCAACACATATTGGAGGTCCTATAGAACGTCGCCACGTAGCCCCTAGTTAGATAGTATATATAGAGACAAGAGTGAAGGCTTCTTCACTCTTGTCAACTCCTTTCTTGCTTCTAGTCCAGGTTCAAGAGTCTTTAGTTTCTTGTCTTGTGGCAATAGCCATTCCAGTTTCCTTTTAATATACCTACTTGTTTATATTTTGACTTATTATATCGAGATAGCCTTTTGGTGTATATTTTTCCTCATCGAGTCTTTGTCCTTGACAATTACTGGTTCTTTCTATCTCCTTCCATCCAAATCTATAAGAAAACTTTAAGACTTATCTCTCTCACTTCTTCCTCATAGATTCTACCCTCCAATTTCAAGCTTTTGCTCCCTGCATTTAAGCAATTTGTTAAAATTTCAAAGAAAGAAATAATTGAAAAAAGTTTATGAACTTACTTATTTATAAGCTATTAGGGCCACTCTCTTTTTCTTCTTATGTTCTTTCTCCTCAAACCACAATCTATATTATCAAAATAAAGTAGAACCCAATAAATTTTATTGAAAAAATACTCACCTTGGATTATAATTTGAACTTGTTGGTCTTTTTTTTTTTTTTTTTCCTTCTATCTAGCTTTTTTACCTATTTCTTCTTCTTAAATTTTATTCTTCTTCACTTATTAATAAAGAATTTTCTTGAGGTTCTTGTTAAGCTCCTTCTACACTACTTTTGTGAATAGAGAGGATATGAGGATGGAGGAGGTGATTAAATCTCCCTACCACTAGAAAAAAACCCTCCACTAGATTTTTATAAGACAAAAAGAGATAGTATGAAGGATGGAGGAGGTGATTAAATCTTCTTTCTACTAAAAACATATCCTCAACAAGAAAAGTTATAAGGAGGTGGAGTGATGAAACCTTAAAGATGAGCTCCACTTATTATGCTTTTGGAATTGACAACCAACCTAAGAAAACAACCAAGTAATGCTAATACTAAGAATAAATTAATCAAATATTACTTAAGATATTAATAATAATATTTCCTTAAAAAAATCAATTAGTAAAAAAAATGTATTGAATTTATTTCAATACATAAAATTTATCATGCATGTAAAAAAAATATCAATAAATAAAATTAAGAATAAAATTTAAAAAAAAAGTTAAAAGTAAAGTTAAAATTAAATTAAAACTATTAATTAAGTTTAGTTTTTAATTTATTAAATAATTATTTTAAAATGTTATTATTATTATTTCTATTTTTATTTTTAATTTATTATTTTTATTGATTTAATATTGATTTTTTAAATTTTTTTTATTTATTATAATTTAATATAGTTATAAAGAATATTTTCAATAAAAAATTTTAAAATATAACATAAATCCAAAATGTAAATGATAGAAGAGAAAGAAATCACTAATCTCAATTGTATCTCATTATGGAAGCAACCTCTCTCCACTCTACAAATCGCTACAAATTCGATTTTGATTGAATAGCATTGAATTTCCTACAACTACAAACTCAACTTTAAGATGCTTGTCTTCAAAAATTTCCACAATAGAATAATCATCAGGAACTAAGAAATGCCTTTCCAAACAAGGGGTACATGAAACTACCTAGGGAGTGAACTTCTTAATCTAAAAGTGACTAAAAACTCAAATCAACTCCAATTTGAACGTGTGATAGCTTTTTGAAAAGCTAACATCAAGATACACAATCTCAAGAAGTTTCAACTTAAAAGATATATTACATAAAAACGGATTGATAAAAATCTGAGAGCAATCCACATTCAATTCAACATTGAAATCTTTGACTATCTTATAAAGTAAAAATTTAAATGCTTTGTTTTCACACACAAAGAAGAGATGTAGAATACTTATCAATGATAAAGACCTATTTGAATTACTTACTCAACAAAACCAAGGAAGATCAATCACGACAAGCAACTTCACATTCACACACCATTAGAAGCACCATCTCTTAGTAGATGCATCAAAATATGAGTGTAAAATTCACTCGTTAATCCAATTACAAGATGGCCTCTATAAGTGTAAATTCTCACTCCTCAAGCCAAGTTACAAGATGGCCTCAATTAAGAATTGCTTATACTTAGTGGTGTGAAGTGAAGTAAGCAAAGAACAAGAACAAAAAAAGAACAACCACAAAGCAATTGAAATAAATGACATGAAGCAATTACAACACTCAAAATTAAGTCACAGTTTCTTCACTATGTTTTTACCCAATAAAAATTAAAAGTGAAGAATAAAAAGTACATTTTTAGATATTTAATTTTATTATATTTTTAATGACATAAGAAACATGTAAATCCGAATTAATATGAATAAGTTATGAAGTTTTAAAGATATGAAGTGAATAATTGAAAAGGTGAAGTGAAAATATTTTACTTCAAAGATAACTTGCTTATAGATCAAGGATTCGAGCCTCACCAATGCTCACATGTAGTGTATAAAGGTGTCTAAGAGGCCACGAAGCTTTAGTCTTGTCCTCCTAACTACCTTCAAGGTGCTACAACCCACATGGGACTTGTGCATTCCCCTTCCTATAAAGATTTCACTAGCTGCTGGTCCTCCTATTTTCTAGAAGAAGGACCAACATTTTTGCAATTTTGACCTTACCATGGTGTTTAAAAACACCCAATTAGCTTGGGGACATTGTGTGCCCTTCAATTCTTCCTCCATTTCTTCATAAAGGCTCCCAAAGTGATAAAACTCATTTTTACCAAGATCTTAAAAACTGCTCTTAAAATTCCTAATAAATTCTAAATAAATTTTGAAAACATTCTGAAAAAATTATGTAATATTTTTAGAATGCTAATATCCATTTAAGGCTACATTTTCTTACCTTATAAATTTTCGATAATAATAAAAATCAATTTAAATCCACTATAAATCTTATTTTTTATATCAATAACTAAAATGACATGAGGTTCTTTCTCATGCTTCTTCTAACTACTAAAATTTATAGTTTTTATAAGTAGTACATATAGATAGAAAACCAATATAAATATTTGTCTTAATAAATAATCCTTACTATTCAACAATGAATAAAAATACTATACAAATGAGACTTATTGCCTCCAAGACTTACCGAGACTCCATTTCCACCACTAGCATTTTAATTTTCTATTTTTCTAAGGATTTCTACACTACTTAATATATCTTGTGATTTAAAACATTTTAAATACGTATTTTTATCCTAAAATAATAAGTGAGTTAATTTGATAATTTACAAATTCTTTTAAGGTTTATTATGGATTATCTTTAAACTCTTTTAAGATTTCTTATTATTTCTTATGTAATTTGTTTAAAGCTTATTCAACATTATTAAAGTTTAATTAGAGTTTATTTAGTATTCTATTAAAATTAAGATTTTGTTATTATAATTTCTATTCTATCTTCCAGAGCTAGGTGCTTGGTGTACTTTCAAACAAAATTTTATATAATATGGCATATTTGGTGAATTTGACATGAAAAGCTTAAGGTAGAAGGTGTTTGAAAATTCTTCTTGGATTATTTGCATTATGGAAAAAGAAGGCAAGAGAATTGAAGAAGGTACAATTGGTGGTGCTTCGATTGGAGCTACAAGTAGAAGTACTAGTAGAAGATAAGGTATATATTTTGATTCTAATTTCATAAGCATGTTTGAAACTTTTGCCTTACTTATACAACAAAAATAAGTTAAAGAGTGCAAAGAAGGTATGGCAAATAAAGCATTACCAGCAGTTATAGATAAGATTGATCAATTTGAAAAAAAAGACATTACAAAGTATTTAAAGTGCTATGTAGAAGAAATTAAGGTAAAGCATATTTTAGAAAGGAAGATGGTTCAATTATTTGAACTAATTACTTTATTAAAGATAAGAAATCATATAAGATTTATTATAGGATATTTTGGAGGTTCATAGAAAAAATTATCTCAAGCATTGAAGGATGAATTTTTCTTAGAAGATAGTCATTGGGTTACAAAGAAATTATTTTTTGAATGGATTGAAAGGCCAGAGAAGGATCTTTTAGCAATAGAATTAATAAAGGAGTTTGAAAAGTAATATTCTTCTTTATCAAAGAAGAAAAGGTAATTATTAGAGCTAAATAAAGTAGAAATTTTTCTTCAAGCGGCTAATAGAAAGTTGCAAGAGAAGTTGGAAATATTGATTGAAGATAAAGAAGAAGATGAAGGATTGATAATAAATTGGAAGGAAGTAAAACAAGCAATAGGATTGTTGGCAAAAAGAGAAAGGATAAAAGATAGAGTAGGTATTCAAAGACCATTAAAAAAATCTCAGGTAAAAATGTCTACTATCCATCCAAAAACTTTGATTCAAACTTCAAAGATTACATCAAAGAAAGAAGAAATGCGCATCGATAAAATCGTATGCGAGATGAGAGATTTATAAATAAAATTTACAAAACTTGAAGAGAAGGACTAATCATCAAGAATATCAACAAGACAAAGATTAGGACCAATGAAAGGTGTAGTGCATAGGTACATGTGGTATGATAGCATAGATCATTCAAAAAAGCAATATAAGGATTTTATAGAGGTATTATATAAAGGAGTTTTTTTTTTTTTTTTTTTTTTAAAGATGGTATGATACATTTAAAAGAAAAAAAAGAAAAATTGAAGACAAATTTTGGTAAAGGAGGAATAAAGATGTTTGTGGAAGATGCATATAAAGTACATACAATCTCAAGCAATGAAGCATCAATATATTGGATAGAAAAAAATCCTAACAAATGTTTAAATATAAATCTTGAGTTTTTAGAAAAATCTAGTTCTTTGTGAATAAATGTAATGAGTTATATTGAAAGAGAAAATTTTATTAGAGATGATTTAAAATATGTTAGTAATAACATTCAATAAATTACTAGGTGGGATGATCTAGTAGATGGATTATTTGTGCATATTCATATTGTAAGGAGTCAATATAAAGCATTAATTGAAGAAAAATGAAAGAAAGTTGAAAATAATAAAGGACCTTCAAAAAGAACTACAAGGAGAGAAAAAGCACGACAACAAAAGAATCTTATACATGAAGAGATAACAGAGAATATTTCTATAAAAGAAAAGAAAATTAGAAAAGAAAAAATAAAGACTCTTGCTTATAAATTACAATCAGATATTGAAGCTACTATAAATTTGAAGATATTGGAGGAGCGGATTTTAAGTAGAAAGGTTGAATTCACAATTGGTGAAATTCTAGAAATTGCAAAGTATGATTTTCATGAAGTTATTATTAATACAATAAAGAAAAAATGACAATCTATAAGAGACACTATAATATCAAATGTACAAGGAACAAGAGCAATAGAAAGCATTGAAGATGAAAATGAAGAAGATGAAATGCAAAATTTTGGAGATGTCTTGTAAGTAAGATTTACAAAAAGAGATGATGTCATTCAAGCTTCTAGTAATTATTTTAGAAATCATTGGGCAAGGACTATTATGAAAACTTTGATAAAATTAGGTGTTTTAAAAGAACCAATTGTAGTACTGATTGATCATGGTTCTAAAATCAATTTGATGTCAAAAGAATTATATAACAGAGGAAAATGGCCTATTGTTACTAAACATTGATGGATGATAAGAGCAAAAAATAATTCAAAGGAAGATTTATATGGAACATTTCTAAATATCAAGGTGACGATAAGAGATGTTATTCATGAATAAATTTTTTTTGTGCAAGACATGTCTACATATTCTATTATATTAGCACAACTATATATTATTGCTACACAAATGGAAAAAAAGAAAATAGATGATGGTTCAGCCTATATAAGAATAAAAATCTGACATGGAATAAAAATAATTCAATTTTTAAATGTTTACGCTAATCATAAAAAAAATTGTGATAAATTAAAAAAGAAGCTATTATCAAATAAAAAATTTGAAGATCTTGAGGGTTTTTATCTCATTCCATTATGAGGCGGGATTGCAATGGGTTAAAGAGAGAAATACTCTTGTTTAGTTTAAAAGAAGAGATATTATCTATTAAACTTATAAAAATTGACACAAGATTGTATATTATCTTTTAAGATTATTAACAAGATGCAAAGAATAGATAAATGTTATATTAAAAATATTAAACAAAATTTGAAAGAAAATAGAAAATTGGTTGAAAATAAATTTATTTCAAGAGCATTTGAAGAAGTAGATTTTGTAGATACTATAGAGGAATTAAATTATTTATTGCAATGTAGGTTACAAAAAGAAAATAGAGTTATTAATATATATTCTAAAGAATTTTATGATAAAATTCAAGGATTTATAGAAAATTTAAGTCGCCAAGAGATACATGTTAAAACTAAATATAAATAAATAAATAAAAAGGTCAAAGTAGTGGCTTTGCCACTGCCATCAGATTGTGAAGAAAGGATAAGTGGAACATCCATACAACCAAATTTAAGAGATTTGAAGAAGATAGGACATAAATTTATAAATGCTACATTAAATGGATTAAATATTTGATGTGATGGATTTTTGATAAAATGTAAAAAAAATATTTTAAAGATATGTTTTTTAATCATAGAAAAGCTTTTGTATTTGAAGCACATGAAATTGGATGTATTGATCTAAGTATTATAGCATCAATAGTAATTTTTTCTATTCCTCATGAACCATAGAATTTATAATCAATTCTAGTATCAAGAGCACATTTATCCAAGTTAGTAGATTTATTCAATAAAAAGATAAAAATGAGAATTTTGGAACCATCTATGGCACCTTATTCTAATTAGAGATTTGCAGTACTGAAAAAAATGGAACAATGAGATTTATACAAGACATACAATCTATGAATAAAGTGACTATTAGAAATATGGATTCAAATCTAATTGTGGATGAATTTATAGAAGCATTTGCTGAAAAAGCAATCTATTCAATGGATGATTTTTATTCAAGATATGACCAATTTCAATTGGTAATACAAAGTAGAGATTTGATAATTATGAAGACACCATTAAGATTGGTCAGAATGTGTACATTATCACAAAAAGCTACAAATTTTGTAGCATACATGATGAATGGAATGCATAAGATATAAAGAGATTTTATTTCAAAAATAATAATATCTTTCTTAAATAATGTACCAATTAAAGGATGTAAAGAAAAAAAAAAATATGACTTTGGATTCAAAAGGATGTAGGAAGTTTGTGGCTCATCATATTAATGATTGTGAGAAGATTTTAAAAAGGTTAGAAGTAGTTCATATAACCTTATTGGAGCAAAATCAATGTTTGGAGTAAAAGAAATTTTGGTGGTAGGACACATGTGTGGATCATATAGACACAAGCCAAGTATGAAAAAAGTTGATATTATTAAAAAGATGAAAAAATGTGAAATACAATAGAAGTGAGAAGATTTTTAGGGGTATGTATTTTCTATCATATATGAATACTTCATTTTACATATATAACAAATCCATTGTATGAGTTTTTAAGAAAGAATCAAAAATTTCAATTAAAAGAAGAACAAAGAAAAGCTATGAAAAAATTGAAAGAACTTCTTTTTTCACCTCCAACTTTGAAAAAAGTAAATTATAAAGGTGGAAGGCCAATAGTATTAATAGTTGATACAAGTCGAATTAAAATAGGTTGGACAGTTGGACAAGATGATGAACAAGGGAATAGATATGTAGTAAGGTTTGGAGCAAAGGTTTTGGATGCTAGGCAAAGGACATATGTGCAAATTAAAAGAGAATTATGAGGTGTAGTAATAGTTATAAAAAATAAAAAAGAGTACTTGATTGGGGCATCAATAATTATAGAAAAAGATTGTCTACCTTTATTAGATATGAATACAAGTTGTTTTATTCTTAATATTGCTATGTTAAGATGGATAGCATATATCAAATCTATGAATCCAAAATTTAAACATATTGTAAGAAAAAAAAAATTTGCCAAGTTGAGAGAAAAATATTGGTGGAAGAATATGCACAAAGATGTAGCAAATTTTGTATGATCTTCTGAGACTTGCTAAGTATATTCAAATATTTGGCATTGAGATGAATTACATACAACATATCCTTTGGCTTTATATTATAAGTAGATAGTGGATTTAGTAGCAATGCCTATAAATCTTGAACAAATGAAGTATTTGGTACTTGCACAAGAAGATTTATCAAATATGGTTGAAAGATAAGTATTAAGAATGAAGAATATTGAAGGTGTATATTGATTTTTATTAAAAGATGTTATTTATTGCTATAGTTGTATTAAAAAAATTATAGCAGATAAGGGTGAATTAGATACAAAAGAAGTACAAGAATTTTTTAATAGAATAGGAATTAAACTTTCTTTAACAACAGCATATAATGCAAAAGGTAATGGTAAGAATAAGTATGAGTATTTATCTATTGTTAAGGCATTAGTAAAGGCATATAATGGCAAAGCACATGAATGGCCTAAACTACTATCATTTTCACTATAGGCAAACCATACAGCTCATAATTTAGTAACAGGTTATATGCCTTTTGAATTAATATATGGACAAAAATCAATAATGCTAATAAAAGACATTGTATCTACGTAGAATATATTGCCTTAGAAGAATGGTCTCAACAAAGAAGAACTTTTAGCATTATAAATTCAACAATTAAAAAGAAGACCTAATAATATTGAAGCGGCAATAGAAAGATTGAAAGAAGCAAAAGAAAAGAATAAAGAAAGATTTGATAAAAAACATTGACTATGATTTAAGGCAATTGAAGATGGTAATTGGATGTTAATTTATGATAGTAGCTTAGACAATCAACATAGTACAATAAAAAAGTTTACAAAGAGATGGTTTGGGCCTAATATTATCAAAAAGGCATACAACAATGGAACATACTTGTAATAAGAACTTGATGGTACAGAATTGAAGATATCTAAAGAAAATAAATGAATCAAGTTATTTAAATAAAGAGATGAAGATATTTGTTTTGATGAAGAAAAGAATCCAATATAAGATATTAAGATGGGAGTAGAGGAGCAAATTGAAGATCAAGAATTTGAATAAGATGAAGAGCATTCTACATTAATATATTAAAGAATCATTGATCCATGCCATAGAATGCAGAGATTCAAGGGGAGTAGATGTGATAATATAATATGGCTAATAGGTGAAAGAGTGTAAAAATTATTTCATTATAGAAGATCTTAGTTCAAAATATTATAAAAAAATATCTTAAAAATATAGATAATAGTCAAAAAGATAATAAAACTAAAAAGTACTAATATTACCTTTTACAAAATGGACTTCTATTTATTTTATAGGACCATAAATAAAGCAAAAAAAAGTAAATTAAATAATTAAATAATATAGGCATATATAGGAAGGAATTAAGAGTAGATTTTAGCAAAATTTACCTTAAGAAGTCCAGAATTGATACTTAGAGAGGACCAATTATCAACAAGAATCAAAATCAGACCCTAAGGCACAAAACCATACACCTATAGCAACCCTAGGATTCTTTTGGAGATTAAAAAGTGAGATTTGATAGCAAACTTGATAATATTTCTATAAGCATTGATTTTGTATGATTTGGATTTGTAATGACTTTATAAGAGCTTTACAAAGTCAAGATTGTTTGAGATGACTTAGATTTTTATGAAATAAAATAAGATTGACATTTTTGACAATTTTAGGAGTTTTGTAGCTAAAAGTGAAATTTTGTGGATTAATGGTTATAGTTATGCTTAATATGTATTGTAAATTTTAGCTTGATCTAATAGATGAATTGAGGATTATTGAAGTTTAAGTGGGTCAAAATCTCAAAAAGTATAATTTTAGATCTATTGAGGGTTTTTTAGATTTTTTGAAATCTATTAATTGGATTGGAATAAAAGTTATATGTGTGGATATTAGACTTATATATATGAGAATTTTTAAATCAATTAAATGGTGCAAAAGGGAGATATTAGCACTAAAAGATCAGCATGAAGGTTGGAGAAGGAGGCTGGCCAATATTTGAGCAGATTTTAGGATTTTTCTTCCATTTGGTAAGTGTAATTGTCTTCAAATTTATTCTACTTGTTTGTAATTAAAAAATTGAGAGATGTATGAAAATTTTCACAAAATCAATAGTTTAATAAAAAGATATCGAGATTCTAAACTATCTTAGGATTTGGTTAGGATTTGATTTAGGGTTTAGGATTTGATTAGAATTCGGTTTAGGATTTAAAACTTGGTTAGGATTTGATTTAGAATTTAGAATTTGATTAGGATTTATTTTAGGATTTAAGATTTGATTAGGATTGGTTTAAGATTTAAGATTTAATTAGGATTTGATTTAGGATTTAGGATTTGGTTAAGATTTAGTTAGGATTTGATTTAAGGTTTAAGATTTGGTTAGAATTTGGTATAAGATTTAAGATTTCTCTAAGATTTGATTTAGAATTTGGAATTCATGTAGGATTTCATTTAAGTTTTAGGATTTGTCTAGGATTTGATTGAAGTCTATTAGGATTTCAATTAGGATTAAATCAAAATTTAGTTGAGATTTATTTAAGATATATTGTAATTATTTTAATATTTTTTAGAGCTTCTCAAGGATTCTTTCAAGATTCATTATAGATTATCTTTTAATTCTTTTAAGATTTTTTATTATTTTTTTGTAATATCTTTAAAGTTTCTTTTGAATTTGATCAAAGCTTGTTTAATATTTTTAAGGTTTAATTAGAATTTATTTAATATTCTATTAGAATTAAGATTTTATTAGTGAAATTTCTATTCTACCTTCCACAGGCAAGTGCTTATTATACTCTTAAGTAACACTTTACATAATACGACAACATGGGACTAATTATTCTTGATTCCCTCAATCTCGACTCTATAATAGCTTATTTGATGTGCTCTTTGATATCTTGACACAATTGAATTGCTATAGGCTGCACCTTCTTGGCTATGGTTTTATACTTAGTTTATACTATAGCCTCTTGCAATATCATATGACTATCAATTATTCCAACCTCCTTGAAAATTTCTAAAATTTCTTCATATATTTACCTTAAATGAAGCTTCACAACAATATTAGTTCTACCTCTATCCATATGTAAAGCCAATTCTTTTAAAACCTTTATATAATCATCTTCAAATCCTTCTTCTTCAATAATATCTAAAATGCACTCACCACTTGAAATCACATCCAATTCTTTTAAATTTTTTTTATGTTTTTTCACTCAATCCTTTTAAATTTTTATCATATTTTTTCGTCCAATCTTTGTATATATAACCTAAATCTCTAATCTTTTAAAATCTTATAACTTCCAAAGTTATCAAATCTAAAAATTTACACTCAAAGCTAGTTATATTGGAGAGTGTATGGATAAAAGACTCACATACTATAAGAGTGATCTTTAGAAATCCAAAAACTCTTCATTGGTCCTCAAAGAAACTTCTCTCAATTGGTCTCTATTTTGTTCATGATTCAGTCTTACCATGAAAAATTACTTTGACTTTTTTCCATCATAGTCTTTAATCCTTGTATAGTGAAAGCCATTATCTAAAACCTTAGCTCCCATCTTCATAGCCATGATATAAGGTTGCCTTAAAATGACAAGGTAAGTAGCAAAGTTTTGCATTAAGAAATTTTGTTCTAACTCCACATCTTGAATCCTTGTCTTAACTCCTAGACATGCCTCATAGAAATCACTTTACTTATTGTTGGTGGCCCTTAACACCTATCCATGGTTAACACCAATGGACCACCGACCTATCTCATAAATCCTCTTTGATATGATATTGATGTCCAATCCAAAATCAATAAGTATCAAAATATACTCTTTGAGGTTTTTTATTCTTACTTAAGCCTTTATAGTAGCTCTAGTCCAAAAAAGATGCACAAATTGAATATTCATCCTTTCACCTTCAAATCCTTCATAAAAAATATAATTAGACACATTTACTTTACTTATAACTACCATATTCCATTTCTTTGTTACTTCTTACTTCTCCTTGATTTTTGCCTCTACAATAGTCTTAAATAATCACCTTTTTTTTTTAAATTGAATCTTTTCAATATAGATACACAAAGTTGAGAAAAGACTTGCCCTATCTTTTGATCTTTTTCTTCTATCAAATAAAAATCTAATACCTTCACTATAACCACCTCTACCATTATTTTTATTTTTTTTCTTGATAACATCAATAATAAGCTTATCAAAGTCTTTTTTTACAATGCCAAGTGCCTCCTTCAATATGAACTCAATTTTTGCATCAAAAATCTATTCTTTCAAAATTACCTTCATATCAATAGAGCTTTTGATGTCCAACTGAAGCTTATAGAAATGACCATTATCTTTAGGCTTGTTTGAACTTTTTTTTTCTTTATCTTTTGTTTAACTTTCTTAAGCTTCAACTTTACTCTTTAATTGAGATGAAGGCATTGCTTAAGCTTTAGAACAAAAAGGCTATTTTCATCTTTCAATAGATTCCATAATCCTTGATACTTTCTTCTTATTGGAAAGCTGTGCCACATCTTCTTAAAAGAATCTAGTCCCCTTCTCTTTTACAATGGCATCTTGATCCTCTAAATCCTTATTACTACTTAAAAAGACTTTGATGCTAATAGCATCAACTAAGTCATCTCAACCTATTGCCTTCTTAATATCTTTTGTATCTCTAATCAAAGCCTCTCTTAATGGCCTTGAGATATCTACTGTGCCTCTAGTCTCTTTATCAATGAAATAAGACTCGACCTCTCTTACATGCAATCTACTTGCTTTTCTAACAAAATCCTCTATAAGCATCTTTATACCTCTTCTAAATTGAGCTCCAAAAGTTGCCATGTAGTAGTATGAAAAGCGCAAGTCTTCTCGAGAGAATACAAGGCCTTGATTTTAAGTGGATTATAATAAGCACAATTTTGCCCAAATGAAGTTAAATATAAAAGAATAGCCAAAGATTAAGTACAAAATTTAGACTAATTTATTCCTTGTACTAAGATGCATCCAATGCTTAACTCAAATCTTAAATCCAAACTTCATCTTATTAAAATATCTATAACTCACTTATTATTAATTCAATCTATGCAAAGTTAAGCTTATTGAATTTAATTTAAATCCAAAACTTCAAATTTTTAAAGTCCATAAATAAAATCTTAAAAAAAATGAGAGCTAAATCTAAAAAAAAAACAAATTGGCCACTTATTGCAACCGCTTTCCTTAAAACCCCCATCTATAAATTAGCTTGGATCTCCCTTGTCATAACAAGCCCTCTCCGGGTATTAATATGTAGTTTTCTAAATAATTTTTACTATATACTACTCTGAACTTCTTTCTAAAGATGCCTATATTGTTTATTTTTCTAATCTACTTTATTTTGTTCTATTTGTGGTCCTATAAAGTAAGTAAAAGCCTATTTTGTACAAAAAGAAGTATTAGAACCTTTAATTTTTCTATTCCTTGACTATTATCTATTTTTCCAAGATAATTTGTTACAATGTATTTGAAATAATATCTTCAAAAATATGATAATTTTTTCATCTTTTCATCTATTAGTTGTTTTATATCACAACACTGGAAATCTCTAGTAACCCCTTCTTACAAATTTACTTGGATCTCCCTTCCAATAGCTTTATTTCTTGCATAAATTAGTTTTTTGAAAAGCTAACAATAAGATCCAGCTTTCTACAAAATTATAGAACAAAAAGATGAAAGTTCAAGAAATGCAATAGATAACGTCAAACTAGTCTTGAATCTTGGTATCCAAAAACTCTAACAACCCCCTTCATACAAATTTACTTGGATTTCCCTCTTCATAGCTCCATTTCTTGTATGCTATAGCTTATTGGAAAGCTAATAATATGATCTAATTTATTCCAAAATTTTAAAATTAAAAAATTAAAATTCTATAAGTAGCCTTCAAAATCTCGAATCAGCCTTGAATCTTGCCTTTGCCCCAAAAATTTCTAGCGACCGTCCTTTCTCCTCTTATCAACCCCCAATACTCTCTCCTCTAAAAAATTAAAATCCTTGATGCCAAAAATTCCTACTCCTAACCTTCTTTCAATATCCATCTTGAACCACTATAGAGCTAGGTATCTATTCTGAAAGATAATATCTTCAAGCTTAAATAATCCATTTAAGACAAAAATTTCATATTCTAAATTCTATTCAAATTTGTAAATGTATTAGTATTATATTCTTTCCTTCCCTCCTATAAGTAAAATTAATTACTGTCTAAATATCTTTGATATACTTAAATTAAGTGCATCATAATAATAATGAATTTAAATCTACCTTCTTTGAAGAAGATAACTCATTTTTTCATGTTTTCATCATAATTTTAGCAATCTTTCTTTTCATGTTTGAAACTATAACAATATATGTACTTCTTAATAAATCTCTTTGATTCCTTTGATGTATATAAAGAAGTAGCCTTTGGCTCTTCTTCAATTCAATCATCTCCAATTTTAATTCTCTCATACCTTTAAGTAACTTTCCAAGGGTGTCTTTGAAAAGAATTTTATATGTTTCTTAGATTAGAGTAGATGTCACTAGACTTAATGGATTGATTAGTATCATAGGTGGTAGAGCTTTATGCCTCAAAGTTCTTTTTCTTACGTTTATTTATTATTGCTTGGTCACTAATAGCACAGTATCTTCTATTCCCTTCCAACATTAATTAAATCTCTTTTGGTAGACTTATCAACTAAGAGGAAAAAATGCATATCTCATAGTACTTCATCTAAAAAATGAAAATTCCATAATATCCTAGTTGTTATTCAATCCATTCTAAAAATGACTTCATCATGATCATATCCAAATCTTTATCAAAAAATTCATCTCTTAACCTCACTTCAAGCTTTTAAATTTTCTTCGTGTAAATCCTTCATCTTCTTTCTAATTTCAAGAATATATGCCAACTCAAAATTAGGGATATAGTAAGACTTCAAGACTTGATGTACCTCCATTTCTTTGATATATGCTCAAAGAAACTTAGTGATGTTTCTCCCATTGAACCTCCTATGTTTGTTGACCATGTTTTGCAATGCCTTGATCACCCCTTTTTTACTTGATTATACCTTGTGCTGTCTCTCCATTAATATACTCAAAGCCAAAAACAAATCATTGGCACTTGCTCTTCAAATTTCACTTGCACCAATTCCTCCAAAATTACCCATCATCTTTGAATATAAAAAATCTCTCACTTCTCTTCTTTTTAACTCTTAAACTCTTCTTCATGCTCTAAGCTTGTACCTTAGATTCATAACTCCATTATACTCTACTTGTACTCTCAATTGCCTTATTGATGCTTTCAATAGAAGCACCAAAATTTTGACAAGAAGA
This sequence comes from Physcomitrium patens, assembly GCF_059467195.1. Taxonomy (NCBI): domain Eukaryota; kingdom Viridiplantae; phylum Streptophyta; class Bryopsida; order Funariales; family Funariaceae; genus Physcomitrium; species Physcomitrium patens. Next base: position 19,384,548 of record NC_143410.1, on the reverse strand, counting down.
CGAGTCTTTTTAAGAAAATATGGAGTCCATGATCACAAGTAGGTTATAAGAAGACACAATGTCATTTCAAATCAAATCAAATATAAAAGGCAGCCTAAAGGTTAGGTATAATTTATAGATTAATTTCTTTCTTGTATTAGAATGTACCAAACTTCTAACTATAATTTCAAATCTAAATTCTTTTTTACAAAAATATCTATAATTTATTTATTATTAATTCAATTTAAACAAAATTTAACTTATTGAGAATTAAAAAAAGAAAAAAATCCAATAAATGGCAAGGAAAATCTCAAATCAATCTAAAAATTTATAATTTGAAAACTCCAACAACTTTCTTCTTAAAAATTTGCTTGAATTTCTTTCTTCATAGCTCTATTTCTTTTGTGCTATAATTTTTTGAAAATCTCACAACCAAATTTAGATTTTTTTTAAATATCAATATAAAAAGATAAAAATATCAAAATTAGTATAGAAAAACTTAAAATAGTATTGAACCTCCTCTTTCAAAAATTCTAGAAAAAAAAAAAAAAAAAAAAAAAAAAAAAAAAAAAAACCTTACTTGATTCTAAAACCTCCACCTTAACTTTTTTCTAGTATCTGCCTTCAATCACTCTATAGTTGGATATCTATCTTAAAAGACAATATCCTTGAGCCCAAATAATCTATTCAAGGTAACAACGTCTTATTCTAAATCGTATTTAAATTCGTAAATATTTTAGCATAATGTTCTTCCTCTCCTACTAGTGAAATTAATTACTCTCCAAATAACTTTGATGCACTTAATTTAAATGCATCATAGTAACATTAAAAATACATGGAATTTCTATCCTAAGAACATTGACAAACTAATGAAAATCTATAATAGTTACAAATTTATTTTTACTTCTATCAAGAGTAAAATCCATAATTTTTTCTTCCATAGATATTTTAAATAAATCCACAAGTCAAAATAGAGGAGAATAATCTGTAATATCTAATATAAAATAGAAATTTCTAAAATGAAAGATAATAAATTATCTTTTAAAAAAATATTATTAAAAAATTAAATATTAATTTAAAAGTGGACAATTTGAAACCTTTAAAATAAAACAATAGAAGTAGGATAATCGTCTCACTTCTAAAAACAAAACAAAATCAATGAGTTGAAGTTCTTATCAAGCTATGAAAGATGTGAAGGTAAATTTTAATCCTTAACTCAAATTCTAAGATGGCCTTAATTAAGAATTGCTTATAATTGGTGTCGTAAAACAGAAGTAGGAAGAATAAGAACAAAAGAAGCACAACATATAACAAATAGAATAAGTACAATGAAGCAATCATACTTTATAAAACTAATCACAATCTGTTTATTAAATTTATATCAAATAAAAAGTAAAAATAAAAGTAAAAAACATCTTTTTATATAGATTTTTTTTTAAAATATTTTCAATGGTATAAGATTTATGTAAATTTAAATTAATATAAATAAGTTATGAAGGTTTAAAAATAATAAATAAATAAATAAATAATTAAGTAAGTAATTTTTATCTCAAGTATAACTTACTTAAGAGATCAAGAGTTTGAGCCTCACCAAGGCTCACAAGTAGTGTTTATAGATCTCTAAGAGAGGCCATGAGGCCTTTGTCTTATCTTCCTAACTACCTTCAAGGTATTACAACCCATATGGAGCTTGTACATCTGTCTTTTTACAAGGTCTACACTAGTTGTTGATCCTCATATTTTCTACTAGTGAAACCAATATTTTTATATTTTTGACTTCACCATGGTATTTAAGAAAATCCAATTGATCTAGGAACCTTGTATAGCCTTCAAATCTTACTCTATTTCTTCATAATGGCTCCCAAGGTAGTAAAACTTATTTTTACTAAAGTCTTAAAAATTGCTCTAAAAAATCCTAAAAAATTCTAAATAAATTCCAAAAATTCTTATAATATTTTTATAGTACTAATATAAATTTAAATATTTATAATCCTATTTTATATTATTTATAATAATAAAATTAATTTAAATAAATTATAAATACTATTTCCTAAATAATTAACTAAAAAGACATGAGATTTATTCTCATACTTCTTTTAATTATTAAAAAATATTTTTAAATTTTTTAATATTAATATTTATAGATATAAGGCCAATATAAATATTAATCTTAATAAATAACCTTTGATACTTATTAATAAATAAAAATACTAAACCAACTAAGATAATTGCATCCAAGACTTATTAAAACTCCATTTCTACAACTAACATTCCAATTTTCTATTTCTCTAAGGATTTCTATACTACTCATCATATATTGTAGTTTTAAGCATTTTAAATATATCTTTTCATCCTAAAACAATTAGTGAATCAATTTTATTATTTACACATGGCAAACATTTGGAGCATCTTGTAAAGGAGAAGAACCTAGAATTAATTGTATAAAATCTGCTACTTGAAAAGCAACATGGGTATAAAAGTTGTCAATTTTTTTAAGATTAAAGTAAAAGAGCTATTGCTACTTAATATTGCTAAGTTGGATTGATCTAGCTTATTATTCAAGAAAAGCGAAGGACTTAAAATCTTTATTGATTAAGACTTTTAAAGATAAGAAAATATTTTAAAAACTTGAAATATTAATATTCTAGAATCTTCTTCAACTTGAAAAGAGTATGACATCAACCTTATAAGGCTTACATATCCTTTGGTTGTTTATTATTGGTCTTTCCTATATTAATACTAGTTTATTAGGATAACTTATTTTTTCCAACTGGGTTCAAATTTGGAATACTTTATTAACAATTCTTCACTTGACCAATAATTCTACAACCTTTGGATGGTTAAATAAGACTTAACTAATACTTCTTAATATCTACCAATTTTTATTTTTTTATTTTTTTTATTTTTTTTATTCTCTAAAAATATAATTAAATAATTTTTTTATTTGTTTAAATATGTGGGATTTTTTTGTGAAGAACTAAATTGAATAAAAGATAAAATGAATGAATATATAAATTTCTTATCTTAAATTTTAAAGTTTTAGTTCTCTAAATTCCACCCAATTTTGATGATTTGCTTCTTAATTGATTGAATAAGAGTGAATTTAAGAATGGACTATTTTATCATGTACATAGTAAAATTTATATTCTTTATTCTTTATATCTATTTTTTAAAGTTCTAGTAGGAAAATCTTCTCCATTAAAAGTTTGTAACTAAATTGAATTGTTTAGAAAGACTTCTTTGATTAGATACAATCTCAACTATATGGAATCAAATTTTTCTAAGAAATCTAGTCTCATAACATCTTATAAAAGAACCAGCATGTCAGGCCTAAAAATTCTAATCTTATGTCATTTATCAAAGGTAATATTTTTTCTTCTCGGAATTACCTTTATATGTTGAGCACTTTATTTTTTGGCTTCATTAAGATTTTTTAACCAATTAAGCTTAATAATTAAAGATTATTTAGTTGACAATCTTTTTGTCAAGGCAATATAAAGAGAAGGAATCTCAAATTTGATTAGTAAAATAGATTCTATACTATAAACCAAGGATACTGGAGTTGTTGAGGTTTTCACCTTGAATGCCATCATATAAGTCTACAAGGCCATAAGAAGTTTTGTGTCTCAATCCCGTTTAAATGTTGTCACTATTTTTTTGAATATATTAAATAAAATTTGGTTGACCTGTTTCAAATGGCCTTTGATTTGAAGGTGATAAAGAGTAGTCTTTCTATAATCAATTTTAAATCATGAACTCAAGTCTTTTATTACTTTATTTAAGATTTTTTTTTTTTTTTTTTTAATTATTAATCAGGATTTTTGGACATCTAATTCAAGTGATTATCTACTCATAGAAGAATTTAGTATTGAATAAACAAGGCACAAGTAAGTAGAAATCAACAAGGTTAGACATAAGAGAAGTGAGGAATGAAATACCTCTCACTTCCAATACCTTTTACTTATAGATAGAGTTTACATCCATTGTGGCTCAACTTTATTCTCATTCATCCTTAATTCATCCAACTGAATATTAGATTCCAATTAACCTAGCTCTCACTCCAAACCCTAGCCGCCACTATAAATCCTAGCTACGACATTGGTACCTTTCATATTACCTTTTGCTCTCCTTTAACCAATAGCAACTTACGTTAGGTAATATCTTTTATTTGTCCAACGCTTACTTTATTAATTCATGCTATGACAATACATTAGGTAGCTTCTATAAGAATATGTTTGTAATATAGTTGTTAAATGTTGCATTTAGACTAATTTTTGTTTATACTATAGATATGAGTGACCTAAATCCGTAAAATCCAAGTTTAAAAATTTAAGGTTCCTGAATTTAGGATTTAAGATTTGGGATTTTAAATAAATATAATAATGACAATAATATAGTTGAAAAAAATACAAGAATTAGTTGTTATGATGTGGTGAAATGACAAATCAATACAATTCTCCACTATGAAATAGAGAAGCCAAAATTGAAATAAAATAAAAAATAAAATGAAAGGAAAAGAAAAGAAAAATTATAAAACATTAATTTTAAGATTTTTTTCATATCTTTACTCATTGCATCACAAGCAGCATTCTTCTCAGACCAAGTCCACACCAAAATAGAAGCACTGCTGGGTCTCACCAACGGATGAACGCGTCAAATGGACGAACAAGGCGACGAACGAAAACATCCTGGACGGATGGGTGGTAGGTCGACGAACAGACGTGCCAACGAAGGAAAAGAGGGGATGAACGCATGGATGAACGAGAGCAGGCCGTCCAAAGGAGGGGGGGAAACAGAGGTGGCGGAGGAGGCTGGCCATGGAGGGAGCGAGACCACGGACGCAACAACACCAACACTCCTCCGTGTGTTTGTTTGTTTGAGCCCAATAAGGCAGCGATTGCACGCGCACGCCTTGTATCTTGTCACCGAAGTGGGTTTATGTTCGAAGTGGGTTTCTGTTGTGAATCTTTTCGTGTACAGACCAGCGCGCAAGGGGGTTAAAGAGGTTTCTTTGCTTGGGGATCAGACCTGGCGAGGAGTTTGCTGTTAGACATTGGTGGGGCGATCGAAGACATATCATCATGTTCAGCAGGTTGTTTTCGAAGGCCTCGCATTTGCCCAAGCGAGGCGCACATCATGGCCATCATCACGACGCAGCTGTTGCAGGATCGGGTGGCGGGGATGGAGCCGTGACCGTCGAGGAACCGGGGCGAGGAGATTCAACGCCCGCAGCTCGGGGATCGCCTGGTGCCCAAGATAAGGATCGGGAGGTAGGTCGATGGGTGGAAGGGGTGGAATTGGAGGATCGTTGAGTTGGGTGAACTTGTGGGTGGGTGCGGGAAGAGAGTGTTGTGAATTTTGATCAGTGGGGGGGGGGGGGGGATTTTGAACTGTGGGACAAGAGGATGGGGCTTGAGTTTGGTTGTGAATGGCAGTTTTCCATGTAGATGGGGTGGGGTTTTAGTCGGTAGCAGGGTTCTTCGAGTCGAGGATTGTTGTAATTGTTTAATTTTTTTTTACAATTTCTTGTAAGGAGCGGAAGGACAACTCTTGGTCGATTCTCGGATTGTAAGTGTTGCAGCGATGCTAGCTTTCACTTCTAAAATGCGCGACTACTCGCTCACTGTCACTGACATGAATAGTTTGTCTCTAATTGCCTGGATCTTTGTAAGGCTCGGCTGGTAGTGTTTGAATTTGAATATGGTGCTACAGAGAATAAAGGTTTTATGAAATTCTGAGTGAGGGGTTCTACATGTACAGAATCAGGCCCTAGTAGGAGAGGGAGGATTAAAATCCGAGCAGCTACACCCGCGGGTCGTTGGACATGAAGGCATCCCAGCAACTGCCTCAATTCTCGCATTTGAGGCCACTCAAAGTGTTCTTGCTGTGGCTTCTTTGTATGTCAATTTTCACATTATTTTTCTAATTCTCAGAGGGTTACTCTTCGAGACTTCCTAAGAAGCGTTTTAGGTTAGATGGGGTCGACATTTTTGAATTTGTCTCCAAGCCGCAATCACATGGACCAAGTCTTGAATTTGAGATCAGTGTCGAATTTCCTAAATATCCAGGCTTTTTGACTGACAAAAGAAGTGCTTGACTGTTGTTCACTATGGTTGTTAATGCTGATTACTACTGGGTTCTAGAAAACCTAGGGAATCGGCATAGACATCCCTAGGGTTTTATGGTCCAGCTATACTGTCGATGAGCTAGTGCTGGTCTTTCTTTGTTATCTGGAGAGAAAGCAGTATATATTAATTATTAATGAGTGTTGGTATTGGTGTATATCATGGGCACGCTGGGAGGTTAGGGTGGCCTACAATGTGCATGCTTTCCTAGATAATATTTCTTTTAACTGTAGATTTGTAAGCAGTCAGCAGATAGTTCTATGTGTTGTTCATTTGCGTTGCATCAGATTCATCACGGCGACATGTACAATCGCTGATCCTGGCATTGATGTGTTGACGTTGGAAAATAGGGATGGGCGGATCAAGTTGTTTGGTGCACCTGGCATTGAAGTGCTGTTACAGTCACCACTTCGAGCACCCTGCAAATATCTTGAGGTGAGCTTTTGTGTGATCTTGAACTCCTGCATCTCCCGTGCTAAAATCATGGCATATTGAAGGTCTGATCGAACATTTCATGCTAATGTGTGCAGTTTATGAATTATGGAAGACAATTAGTCAATGTCACCACTCAGAATGATATTGAGGTGAGATCTATTTGGTCTGCTTGTACTTTTTTATTTTTAATTTTACATTCCATGCTGTCCTCATTTATGACGGCATTATGTCAGTATCATCATGAGAAAACCTTCTCAGAGCTTCCCTGGTTCTACCTACGAAGTAAGTACCGGTCTTGGCGTTTAGATCTTACTAGATTTAATATTTCCATATTTTCTCCAGGTTTGGAACCTGGGAAAGCTGGAGGTGGCGTCTTCAGTAAAATGGGAACATGACATCACTGCCATCGCCGTCTTGCAAGGAACTAATTACATGTACGCATTCGTTATCTAGAGAGTGCTAGATGTGTAAATTTGATAATTTTTCCTCAAATCTGAGGTGTTCAGAGGTTGTCATGTGCTTGTTTCAATTCATGTGGAGATGAGTGTTGTACCTGAACCAATGAAACAAAATATCGATGCTTGTTCCAACGTTATTCCTTTTGTATCTTGTTGTCAATTTGTTGACACGAGTATGACCACAGAGCTCGACAATTGAACTGATCTCTTTAGCAAATTGGTAGTAACAGTCTTATCGTGCAGGTATGTTGGAGATGACGTTGGAACTGTCAGTGTACTGCAATTGGACGAAAGCTCAAATGAACTAATCAAGTTGCCTTACTGTATTCCTGCATATGTTACCCTAGGTAAATTTCTGTCCGACCTCCAGTTCAGTAAAGTAGTGGTTCTCCTGTTATGTACATGCAAGTTCAAATTATGCTTGTTATGTCGGATATAGTGGCACATAGGTGTTTAATTTGTGATTATTATGCATTTTCAGGTGGGTTAGTAAAATCTGGAAGTCACTGTGCACCTTCTGTCGTTGGCATCCTTCCGCAACTGAATGCTGCATTTAGCAGGTACTGCTACAATTGATCAATTTCATGCAGCGTAGGGGTGAGTTTTTCTTCTATTAGATACAAGTTCTAAAGATATAGGATGGCCGATTCAGTGTAGAACCTTTTACTTAATGAGTACGGTTGCGTGTCCTGCACAGGCTGGTCATTGCATACGGAAATGGTTTACTGGTATTATGGGATCTTAATGAGACTAAGGTTCTTGCCATTCGAGGTGGCATAGAATCACAGCGGAAGCGGTTAGCTGGACACGAGCAGAATTCTGACCGCCGACGTACTAGCACAGAGAAATCGGGTGATTCTGGATCAAAATCTGAAGTTGAAGACGAAGATGATGAAGAGAGAGAAATTTGTAGTATTTGTTGGGCATGTCAGAATGGAAGTGTTGTTGCAGCTGGCTATGTGGATGGGGATGTTTTATTATGGACTATTCCTTCACCAGCCAACGAGGGTGGCTCAAGCGACCTAACGGAGTCGAACCTGCCATTCATTTCTGGGGCACCTTTGCGCAAAATTGACTTAGCACCAGGCAAGTCCATGAAAATGCCAGTGATCTTATTAAAATGGTGTGCAAGCGGCAAGGGTGGCAAAGATCCAAAGGATCTCACCGGTCAGCTTTTTGTGTATGGGGGTTCTGATCTGAATGCAACTCCGGCTTTGACGGTGGGTTTAAACCCTACTTATCTGTTTCTATCACTCTCACAACAATATAATATATCACCTATTTCTTTTCTTTAGAGAATGATAGAATATGTGTTTAGCCAAGTTAACTTGCTTGGCATGTAGAAGTGTCATGAAGATAGTGTCTTTTACAAGAATTTTTGAGGCTATCGTACTGGAATCTGAATCGCAAATTTTCCTAATTTGAGCTAATTTCTTTTTATCTGTGAAGGCTTTGTCGCTGCATGGAGAGGTAAGTGAGAAGTTGAAGCAGCTTGAGCTTCCACTTCAAGGGCCATTTGCAGATGCAGTAACGCTTTCAAGACCAGGTGGCACCTTAAGTACACGAGTGGCTGGAATTTTGGTTCTGACTTCTCCTGGTTTGCTTCACATGTACGATGGTGCTGGCATAGTCGCGCGTTTTTTCTCTTCACCTGAAGAGTCCGTGAATCAAGCATTTTTGCAGACTCTTCCCTGGGAAACACCTTTTAAAGATGCTGTTGTTTCTCAGTTATTCATGGTGTCGACTGACTCATTAACAGCTAAAGTGCTGCTTCAGGTGATGATTGAGTACCTTGTGTTTGCAGCTTATCCTCTATAAAAAAATAAAACTTTTCGCTGCAGAATGGGTATACCGAGTTAATCCAATCCAATGAAACTAGCCAATGTTTGTTCGAGTATTTTTAAGTCTGTCGAATGCACATAAGTATTGAATAAAACTCGTCTAGTTTTCTACTCTTCAATTACGTTTTATTTTAGTGTGCCATCTGTGTAAGGTCTGATCTAACAGGCATTTATGACTGGCAGTTAAGTTCAGGAAATAAGTATCCTTTACCTACACTAGGTTTTGGAACAAAATGGCCAATCACTGGAGGAATCGAGAACACGTCCTCCAATGCCAACATGAAGCAAAGACTTCTGCTTGTAACAGGGCGCAATCGTGGCGGCATCCAAGTTTGGGATGCTTTTACACCTCCGATGAAGTTGTTGTGCATTGTTAATTCTCAGGTAAATCTGATGAAAGTGCTGCAGGTGACTGGTTCCCTGATCTATTTGCTACGAGATGTATGCTTTAAGAAAAAGTCTAGCCTTTTTCTCTTCTCTTCACCAAGTTAGTTGATGCTGGGCATGTAACAGTACATTGGCTGAGAGCTATGTTCTTCTCTGCAGACAACGAAGAGCCTATCCCCTGTCTCAGCTATTGCCCTCTGTGAACGATCTGGTCTTCTGGCATACGGTGACCAGGAGGGAAAGGTACTGTCTTCCAATTAGCATGCACGAGTAATTTCTATTAGCAACTTTGAAGAACGCGTAGCAGAAATGTTTGTATTTCATGGAGCCTTAATACAACCTTGAACTAAGCGGTGTTCACACAGGTGTTTATATTTAAACTTAGTACTGAAGCTCAAGAAGTGCCTTGCAAGATCATCAGTGACACTTCTGGATGTATTGGTTAGTATTCTCTACTTCATTGTTGATTTTTAGTGCAGTGTGCCAATTGAAGAGCTATAATATTGATCGCTTTGGTTTCCAAGGTTTTCTTTCTCTAGTTTGGATTTGTATTCCGAAATCGTAGTTCTGGTGGTGTTCATAATCTTTGTTCTTCTTTCCTTTTTAGGAGAACCTGTGAACTGCGCGGCTGGCTACCAGTGCATTGCTGAGCTACGTACTCATCAAGCTGCTATAACCAGTATTACTATTTCCAGTGATTCAGGTCGCCTTGCAGTTGGCGACAAAAATGGAATGGTTTGTGCTCACAATCATTTTGCATAAATTTTAAATGTCTTGTTTTATTCTACAGTAAGTTTTGCTAGTGTTTCGATCGTGTAGAAGTTTTGAGGTTGGGAGTTGGAGGTGGGAAAGCCAAGTATGTTAAGTTATCATGTTATTTACCAGAGCGAAACGTCACTCTTTCTGGTCCATGCTAAGCACAGTATTGAAATTCCTCTTAGGAAATTGATTATAAATAGCTTTTTTCTGTTGATTCAGATATCGATTTTGGATCCTGCAAATCTCTCGCTTTTATTTTCTGGCTGCTGGCCAGGCTATTCATCATGCATTGCTAGACTGAGATTTTCTACTACACTAGTCCAAGAAGAAAACGCTGTTGATTCCTCCGCTTCAGCTGACCCCAACTCTGGAGAACCGAAGAGTTCTGCGAATGCCATCACAGTGCTATATGCAGTAAATGAAGAAGCAACTGTGGCTGTTATGAACGGGTCTAATGGCGATTTTATTGGTCCAGGTCCCAAGCAGCCTGTAACACCTTCACAAGCATTATGTTTGGATCTTGTAGGTCAGGACTCACTGCGTAACCCTTTTCTACATTCACTATTATGTTTTCTGGTTCCTGGAAAACTGGTGAAGTATACTTGCAGCTTGTCCATCTATCTAACACGAGTGGGTGTAACGGACCCATCCATCAGTTCTTAATTGCACTTTCATGATACTAATACAGCACTAAAAGTTTCTATAGTTAGCATTTTGTTTTACTTTGATCATGGTTGAGATGTTCTTAGTGTAGAATCGTATTTTTTCTCTTTATGATGTGACTGTGTCCCTGCAATTCGTGAGTGTTTCTTATAATTGGATACTTCAGACGTTTCTACCACAGCACCATCCGTTGAAGGAACTGCAGGGCAAGAATCAAGTACGCAATCGTCAGACGCACACCATAGAAGCTCTTGCATCTTTTTGGGTACTCGTGATTGGATCCAGATTGTCTCCATATCCTCTCAGGTGAACAGCAGTCCCTTTCGTGTTTGACCTCTTGTGTGATTTTGCTCAGAAAAGCAACATTGTTGGTTCAAGTGTAACAACTTACTGGTTTTGTCATATATAGCTTGAGCAGTTAAGACATCTATGTTCAGCCCTAGATGATGTTTTTATTTGTTTAAAGTACTTCTCTCAAAGTTCAATTTCGTATTGACATGGTGTGGATGATGAACGATATTTATTTGGTTGGAACTTTCGGTGCTGTCTCACTTCAGAATCACAACCAAGGTAGTCAAGGATAACTGAAGTTATTAACATATAGGCTTTACTGTTCTGGTGTTTGACGTTGTTTTTGATGACCAGGGAATTGGAAATTCTGTGCGTGAAGTGAAATTGGAGCGTCCCTGTTGTTGGGCCTCCACATTTGAAACTTCTAATCACGCTTTTGGCGCCGTTCTGGTGTATCAGTCTGGTCATCTTGAGATACGGTAAAACCATTTAAACCATACTCGTTGTTTTATGATAAGATGGCCTGTACTTATTGAATACAACTTCCAAAAAGAAAATCAACTTGCTAATTCGCTTTACTTTATTTTATTTGTTTTTGGTGCAGGTCACTGCCTGATCTACGAATTTTGGTGGAAACCACATTTGCTCAGTGCTTAGGCTGGGAAATTGAGCCTAGTCACGCAATATTCAGTTCTGCTAATGCACGGATAACTGCGGTACATTGCATCAGTATTTTCTCTCTGATTTTTTATCTTATTATGTATCAGCTATTAGTCACCTGATGTTGTTGGTGTTAATACTGTCTATGGAAGGGTTTGAGATACTTCGAATTTTTATTTTTAATCCACGCTATGCACTTTTGCATGCCCTTAGTTGATGCCCTAATGATTTGGGCTTCCGATATTGGCCTAAATTGGACATTTGTGTGTATTGTACTGTCTGCAGATAAATGAAGGAAGAGAACTTGTTCACCTTTCGGTGCTTGCAGAGGATACTGATTTGAGGTGATTTTGTGTGGCCGAAATGTGCAGTTGTGTTTCGAACTTGATTTTAATGATTCGCAAGCTGGGACCAATGTTTAGAAGAATTGTGCTAGCCATGAAAACCTGTTGTCATGACATTTTTCTTCATCGGCTGCTCTGCATAAATTCCTTGAATTACCCTATTTACAACTGGAACTTCATGCCTTGTAGTTGATCTGATCGTCTCGCTGTCTCTTTAATGTTTCCTCTAGCATGCCGGATTCTCTGCCTCGAATATTTGACAAGGACCTGGGAGCTGCAGCTGCTGCCGCAATGAAGTATACGACTTCTTTGCCACGTAAGAAGGTAGGAATAAAAATTGTGATGACTTCATAAGTTCGAATTGGTTTCGGAAGTAGGTTGAAATGTCCATACTTTTGTGTTTATACGGGACTAGGAACAGTGTTTACTCTAGAGTAATGAAACTATGTGCCTTTCGATCGACTATAAGAGTTTCATGTTTGACTGGAGACTCGTCGTTTGCTGCTGAGGACCAGAAGTTTTATGTGTTACCCAATTATATGATACGTTTTCTCTTGTGTGGAGTAATGTAGAATACATTACGTGAAGCTTTTTTGGACGTGCTTTAATATAATAGATATTTAAGAATGGTGTGTCTTGGGTTTACTTGGAATAGTAACGTATTTAAATCATTGTTGCAGCCTGCGGCAAGTCAAGGATTGTTGGGGGTTATAAAAAGTACGCTTGAACCAGAAAATGCTGTACATCCTGCAGATCAGCTATCCAAGCTTTTCTCATCTCAACCCTTCACGGCCCCTGTAAATCAGCCCTCTGATCTGTCTGTTAAGACGGATTCGCTTGGCATAGACGTTGATCTGGAGATTGGTGAGCCATTTCAGTTTTATTTATTTATGAATTACTTCAAGTTGACGAAATGAGGAGTCCGACCTTTCCATTCTAATCTTGTTTGTTCATAGATGAGACTGAATAAGTCAATTGTTTTTACGAGTCTAGAATTTAACATCTCGTTTTGGTAATTGCAGACGATATTCTGATTGATCTCGGTGAGATGGGTGTAAGTTCTTCACCGTCAGCCTCTGGAGAGCCCAGCACCAATAAGATTGTTCTTCATAGAGTAACAGAAACTACTCCTCCTAAAGGTACGTGTTTTATACTTGTGTATGTATGTGAGAATACAGTACTTTCTTTCCCTTGTGTGTTTTATAAAGCCATTTGAATTCAAGCTTTAAGAGTACTTATTGAGCCTGTCGTCAACAGCCTTTAACATTGAAGTATTTAATAATGGGTTTTAGAGTTTCTTCTAAGTCTCTTGTTACACATGTAACACCATGACACTGTTCGCTTATTCAGAAAAGCCACCTCAAACCTTGAACTTTGATATCAGCAACTTGCTATTTCACTGGTCAAAATCCTAGTACTTTCTGTTGTTTTGAATTGTACGAGACGATCCTGGCCTCACATTGTTATAGAATATTAACAGAATCAAATGAATAAAATGGGTTATTTCCCTTGCATGGCCTGTCAACTGTGCAAGCAGGAAAAGAGGTGATGAGCGAAGAGACCACTAGGTCGCAGTTGTTTGGAGATGACGGTAAACCAAGACAGCGTACTACCGATGAAATCAAAGCTCGTTATGGTTATGCCCCCAAGGCTGTGGTAAAACTGCCAGCTTTATTCTCTCGAGATTAGAATCTGATACATACACTTGTTGACATCTACGTGGTTGAAATTTATGCATGATGTGGATGAATTTACCATTCTATTTCTTATTACTCAGTGGGAGATAACGTCTTCTGTGCAGGATGCCACAAATGCTGCTGCAATGGCTAGGGATAAACTAATGGAGCGAGGTGAAAAGCTTCAGGTAAGAGTAATTCTAGTTAGAGGTTCGTTTTCAGCATTACAGTTTTCCTCACATACGTGCTTTCTTTGCGTAGATTATGTCCAAGTTAGCTCTAATTAGGTCGTTTTCATGTATTGTGACAGCAAATTTTCCTTGTAGTTCTCGATTTAATTGCTATCAAATCACTTTCCATTTTCTTACCTGCCATTATGTTGCATCGCAGTCCCTTAATGACAAGACGGAAGAAATGACTCTAGGAGCTGAAAACTTTGCATCATTAGCTGAACAGCTGGCCAAGAAGTATGAGAAACGGAAATGGTGGGAGTTTTAATTATCAGCACCGATCGTTCCCTTTATAAAGCTGCAAATGGATTGTCATTATCTTCAATATTTTGAGAATGAAGCAGATATATGTAAATTGGTTACAGTAAAGTTGATCGCCACATTAGTTGCAAGTATTCACAAAACTGGGATCTTCAAGGACACGAGAGGCAGCTAGGAAGATCTTTGTGATGAAATTCCTAGTGTGCCAGCATTTTAGAAAAGCATGCTTTAATCCATGTGCCACTCAAATGTACTGGCCAAATCTGTTCAAGAAAACACCACCATAACTTCAAATCATTTTTTCCATCATATATTCGATTAAATATGTGTTTAATTTAAGGTATTCAAATGTCATGTTAGTATATGTGTTAAAAGTTTCGTTGGTATTTGTGAAATTTAAATTCTGTCTTAAAGATGTTTGTTTATAATCTATTAAAGTGGTCATGAATTAATCGATGTGTTATTTTGAGAAGGTGTTTTACCAATCCTGATGGTCCTATACAAGTGCCAAATTCCATGTTTTCTATAAATAGTAGGTTGTATGAATGTGGGGTTGATTGATTTTCTTTTTCAAACATGTCAGAGAAAATTAGAGAATGGTTTGAAACATTTACTTTAGAACACATTAAATTGCCAACAATACATGATAACTAACATCACATGATTATTTTCTTTTTATATATTTTTATAAAATAAATCTTGAACTTTAAAAATATATAGAAAGGGACATTAATAATTATTCAAAAAATTATTGATTCTAACATCCTAAAAATATTTTGAAGTGTAAAAAAATCAAAACTTTAAACTTTTAAATCTTTTAGGACTTTTAATACAATTATTACAAACTGGTGGAAATCCTTGCCATTGGGCACTACAATCTTTAGGGCAGCCATCTATTCTCTTCTTCATCTATGCTTCCTTGTTTCCATGTTCCATTTTTCCCACACTTTTGTCAAGTATGAATGAGAAGTTTGCAAGAACAATTGAAGTTCCAAACTCTAATCCTAAGAACCAGGTAAAGGAAATGACTACCCAACAGAAAAGAAGAATTTTGCTCTACATAAGCAGCAACAGATGTTCTAACATGAATCCAGTAAAAAAAAAAATTGTCTTTAGAGTAGTCCAGAATAGTGCAGACTTGCAGCAATGCCAATTTTAAATCTTGGAGAAGAAGAACAAAGAGCAAAGACCAAATTCAATTAGTAGAGAAAGACCATAGTTTAATGTTATGCCAGTAGAATTTTGTTGAAAAAATTGTTCAAAGAGGATTGAACTGTATAGGTCTAACTGTGGGAGACAAAGAATAGGACCCGTGTTGTGAACAAAGGTTTGAAGATTGCAGCCAAAGTGAACTTCAGCTTTAGAAATAAGGATTTCAGAATAGAAATATGGATTTAGCATTCAAAATTGAAATCCAGATATGACATAAAAATTCAAGTCCAAAAGATATGGCCCTGTACTGCAAGGACATCAAATTGCACAAGAACAACATAGATCTAATCGTAAATATATCAAAAAATAAAAAAAAAGAAAAAAATCCACTACATTGTGAGAGTGTAAGTCTGCACATACTGTATTTAATTCAAGTAATTTTTAATTATTTGGGAATTTCTTTTTATTAAGGTTGAATGAGAAATTGTTGAGATCCAATAATCGGTTTCAACCTCCATTCATTTGAAATAGACAAGATTAGTACAAAGCATGCACAAGTAGTTCATCAACATTTGAAAAGGTTGCCATTTATCAAAGGATAATATCTTATTTTTCAAATCTATAAAAAATATTTAAAAATGAATGTTTTCTTTTCTTTTTAACTCATGATCTTATTTTCTATAAAAAAAATAGATTAGTTGGACTTTCTTCTAACAAAAACCTCTACTAGTAGATATTTCTTTGCATTTTTCCTAAGTAATTTTAATAAACAACAAAAATCAATCTTATAAGCCTAAATAAACAATACAAATATTTTTTCAACAAGACATAAATATGTTCCAAAATATTTACAATAGGAATATAACATCATAACATGCAATTTCTTAAATATATCTATTTTCTTTTTATTGAATAAAAAAACCAACTAAAATTTCAAAAAACATCTAACCTGAGTACATTTTGTATACACATTAACCAACTATAATATAGGTTCTTATCGCAAATTCTAATCAAAATAACTTTCAACCACTCTTATTTCTTTCCACCTTTTTGATTCTACCAATTAAGAAATCACAAATAGAATCCATTTTTCCATTGAAATTAAATTTATCTAAATTCTATTTTAACTTCTTTAGTCATAAGTTTGAACTAAAAAATTTCATGTACTACACTTAATTATTTTGACAACAATATCTATAATAGATAGACGTAGTAGTATTAATCACACTAACTTAATACCACATTCTTGTAATTTCTAACTTATTATTAAAAAGTACAATAACAAAGATAACAAAAGTGTTAGTCTCTATACTAATTGAAAGATCTTTTTGCATCTATGTCTCTATTAGTTTTTTTTACATAGTACCACCATTAAATAAAAAAATACATAAACATATCTCTAAAAAATAAATGCTTTTAAACAAAAAATTATCTAAAAAAACAAATTATAAAATCTGAAATCATTAATGTAAATTTTACAAATAATTCTACAATTTTTTTTTTGTTGTATTCTTGATAAAATATTTAAATCCTACATCTCAATTACAAAAAGAATACAATCCATTAATATTACTTATTTATTTATAAATATATATAAATATATAATATATTAAGTATATTAAAAAATATATATACATAATTTATAGAAGAATAAAAAATAAAAACAATTCATATTTTAAATTCATGATCAAAAATTTTACTTAGGATACATTAAAATTATAGTTTTTTATAGTATTTAGCTTTAACCTATTTTCTTCTAACTCTTTTTTATATATTATATCTTTTCATTTTAGATTGTTTAATAAGTCCAATACATAAGAATTTTTTTTATGATTCTCATAAAAACATTCAACATTAAAAAAAAAAATCTTCAAAAAAATAATAATTAATATAGATGAATAGAAAAATAATAAAAAAAAAAACTAAAAATAAATACATGGCTAGCATAAAATCTAGTTTTGTAGATACCTAACAACTTAGTAAAGCATGTGACTCTATAGCTTAAGCCAAGGTGTAAATCTTTACCAACAAAGGCATGCAATCTAAGCTATTATTAATTCAAGTCATCCATGTAATCTTATTGTAATCTTAAGCAACATGTCAACTTAGTCTTGAAGGTGTTATTCACAAAATACTTGTCTTTATGTTGTAATCCATCCAATCCATCGCACCTTCAATAGACCATTCTATAATTCAATCGAGTTTAGACTATTACTTATTTTTTTGAAAAAAGCACACAAGGTAAAAAAAATCTTTGTTAATTACTTTAACAACATTGCTACTTGCACCAAAGTTAAAAATGTTATAAGGTGTTGGCATATGAGCAAGAGAGAAGGCACAAAGTTTTCAACAATTACAAGGCAAGACAAACAAGTAAATGTCACAAACATACAACTGAAGAAGGTTCAAGAAGATTCTAGAAGCTTTTAAAAGGTTCTAAGAAGGTTCTTGTAGATCCTAGAAGGTTCTAGAAGGTTCCAATAGGTTCTAATAGATTCTAAGAAAATTCTAGGTCTTAGGAGATCCTAGAAGATTCTAAGAGGCTTTAGATGATTTAGGAAATTATTGAAGAAGGATTTTAGGCTTGCTTTGTTTCCAAGCCTCATAGAAACTTCTCAAGAAGCTTCCTAAGACGTAGTATGTATAAGAATCAAGGGTGAGAGGATTCTCAATCTTGACAACTCACTTCTTGTACTCTAGCTAGGACCTTCTTAAGTTGTATCCAGTTATTGTTCTAATGTCAAGCTAATTCTATTTCTTGGTCTTGAATCCTTATCTTGTACATGGTCCCTAACAATTTGTCAAGGGTGCCATAAGATAATATTAGAAGTTTGATTTTTCTTAATAGAGAATAGATTATCTCAAATGATGGATGAATGTACATTTTACGAAGGCAAGCACTTAATAGCTAATTGTTGGAATTGACAAAGGCAACAATAATTCAGTAATCAGACCATGATCCTACTGACTCAATGGGACATCAATCAAGTTTAAATGAGAAATACGTATGGATGGAATGGAAATCAATCTAATTGATAAAATCAAACATTCAATAACTTTCAAAGTTTCAATTTTAATCAGAGCTCTGCATCAAACTTCCAGAACTATGAGAAGGGGTAGTACATATATCAGCAATATGTTCCACCGACGTCATCAAAACAAGTACCCTCCAAGGACAACCAAGATCATTTTCTAACCCTACATAGAACAAGCCTAATAAGTATATACCAGTGGAGACACCCAATATGCTTGATAAGGGGTACAAGAAGACCACTTCATTGTTTCCATTAGAAATAGATTGTTCATTATGCCAGTGAATGTCCCAATCCCAGAGCGAGTGACGATTATGCACTAATATGTGGGAATTACAAGTAGTCGGGGCATACTTATTAGCAATGTAATGCTCTGTTCAATTTGAATAATCGGAATCAACAAATCCAAAGCCAAGAAAAAAATTTAGGAGATAAATTAAGGTCCTCAAGATTCTCCAGTAAATCGGGTGGAATGTGTCTAAGCTGTTGTCGTAATACGTGAAGTCTTGCTTGAGAATGCTCCGAGCACTTGGCTATGGAAGGAAGAATAGAAATTGTAATAACAAAATTCTAATTCTAATAGAATACCAACAATGCTCTAATTAAACCATAATAATGCTAAGCAAGCTTAATCAAATTCAAAAAAAATCTCAAAGAAATTTCAAAAAAACAATAAGAATTCTTAAAGAAATAATAGAAGAACATAAATGTCACTCAAATATATCTCAATTCAATCTTAATTTAATTCTAGTTAAAATCCTATTGAACTTCATTAAAACTTTAGGCCAAAACTAATTGAATCTTAAATCTTAATAAAATCCTAAAACCTAAATGAAACCCTAAATAAACCTTAAACCAAATCCCAACCAAATCCTAAACCAAATCCTAACCAAATCCTAAACCAAATCCTAAATCCTAAATAAAATCCTAACTAAATCCTAAATCAAATCCTAATGAAAATCCTAAATCCTAAACCAAATCCTAAAAAAATCCTAAATCCTAAATAAACCCTAACCAAATCCTAATCCAAACTCTAAATCCTAAATCAAATCCTAACCAAATTCTAAACCCTAAATCAAATCCTAAACCAAACTCTAATCCAAATCCTAAATCCTAAACCAAATCCTAATCCAAATCCTAAATCCTAAATCCTAAATCAAACCCTTATCCAAATCCTAATCAAACCTTAAACCAAATCCTAAACCAAATTCTAACCGAACCCTAGTAATTCCTACAACAGATTTAAACCTCAATAACTAATTAATAAACCGTTGATCTTAACTCAAATTTTGCACACTTCTTAAAAACTAAGTTCAAAACAAGCATTAAAAAATTGAAAAGGATCGGAGTTACCAAATTGACGATAACCTCAAAAATGTACTCGGGTATTGGCCAGCCTCCTTCTCCAATCTTAATGCTAATCTTCCAGAGCCAATATCTCCCTTTTACACCGTTTGATTCATCTCAAAATTCTCATACACATAGAAAAACAAGTCTTATATCCTTTCACACAAATTTCACTCCAATCCAACTAAAAAATTGCATGAAATCTTAAAAAACCCTTCTAGACCTAAAATTCTACTTTTTGAGACCTTAATCCACTTAAACCTCAATATTCCTCAATTCAACCGTTAGATCGAGCTCAAATTCAAAATACATATTAAACACAACTATAGCCATAAACACACAAAATTTCACTTATAGATCTATTACAAAACTCTTGAAATCATCCAAAACATAAACCTTGTTTTATTTCATAAAACCTAAGTCATCGGAAACAAACCTTGACTTTGCAAAGCTCTTACAAAGTCATACCAACTCCAAATCATCCAAAATCAACGCCCATAAAAACTTTATCGAATCTTCTATCAAAGTGCACTCTCCAATCTGCCAAAGAGTCCTAGAATCGTCATCGAGACTCAGTTTTGTGCCTCTAGGTCTGATTTCGACCCTAGTTCATAACCTGCTCTCTTTGGATATCAACATCTAGTTTTTCTAAGTAATTTTTATTAGAATTTACTCTTAACTTTCTCTTAAAGATGTCTATATTATTTATTTTTCCAATCTACCTTGTTTTGCCTTATTTATGGTCCTACAAAGTAAGGAGAAGTAACCTTTCTAAAAAGGCAGGATTACTACTAAAAGTTTTACTACCTTCCTATCTTTTATCCATATTTTTCTAGTTTTTCTTTTAACTTGGCTCTTCTATAATAAGATATATGTTATCATCTTTCACTATATAGTCGTGTTACAACACGACACCATTCTTACCAAGAGTGAGCAAAAAGAGAAACGATCATTTAAACATTTGGGTGAGTGTGATGCGAAGGGCCAATTTGACCCAATTATAGGGACATCCAATCCAGGTCCTTTTACGAGCCTCTTATCTAATATAAGTCCTGACTCAGTTGGGCAATCCAATAAAGTCCCGATTTTGGAGGCCTCAGTTCCGTTTCAAGCTGTTCCGTTCTCTACACAGTTTCAAAAAATGTCCTATCTGTTGAAAGATCCTCTAGAAGGTGTGAATTCTAAGGAAGCTCGGTCTGCTGTTCCAATTTCAAGTCAAAGACGAAAGAATATCTTACTTCTCGGAGTTAAATTCAACTCAATGAAAAAGAAGAAGGCATTGGAAATTACCTTAAATATAGAATCCTATGACATTTTGAAGGATCTGGATGCTATTCGGCCTTCTATTTCTATGAAGCAACTTCTAGTGATCGCATCAGAGTACCATTCTACATTGAATTCATTGATAATACGGCATAGGCAACGCAATAAGGAAGTTTGTGAAGTCAGTTTGAACCTTGATCCAGGTGCATCAACCATCGATGTTTCAATTGACAATGTTATGATCTCGGGTGTTCAGGTGGATGGTGGTTCCAGCGTCAATTTAATGAACGCTCATATAATAGATACTTTAGATTTGGAACACTTAGTATCCATGACATTGGTATTATGGATGATAGATCATAATCGGGTTAAACCAATGGGTATTTCACGGAGTTTTCAAACTATAATTGTCAGTATTGTATATGAAATTGACTACATTATCTTTCAGTTACAATATTCAACTTTATCATATCTAATTTTATTGAGATGATCGTAGCTATTTCAAGCAAAAGCCGAAAACGATTAGGGTCAGGGTGCTTTGACAGTTCGAATTATTAGAAGATTATGATTGTTGTTTATTGAAAGTTGTATGTAATTGGACAAAGGAATTTTGTGTTTACAAAAATTATGTGAATTCAGATTGTTAGACTAAAATTTGTTATTTTTAGTGTTGGATGGAAATTATGTGTTTTGAGCAGTTTTTTGAAAGTGCAAGGTTGCACACTATTGTTATCAGTTGATGAAAGAGTATCATTACTGGGAGAAAGCATTGCAGTATTTTTTAGTATTTTAGTAGTTCAAAATATAGTTAATTGTGTGACTCTAATAAATAAAATTCATGTATTTAGTCTTTCCCTATGTTCGTATTTTTTCTATACAAGTTTATTCTGAAAGAAATTGTAGAATAAGTAAAACGACAATTACAACAGGGCACTCTTCAGAATGAGTCACTTCTTAAGCTTCTCGGTGAAAGTCAGCGAAAAAGTGTGGAAGGTCAAAAACTGAATGATTTCACTATACTTGGAAGAATTTTCATCCACTACAAATAATTTGGCATCGGGAAGAACATCAGGGACAAGCTCGTTGCTGAAAGTATTAGACAAGTGAGATAAATGATCAGTATTTGTATGTTTCTTCCGAGGTTGTACAACAATCGTAAAATTAAACTCTAGTAGAAGTAATACCCATCGGGCAATGCGTCCACTCAATTGAGGCTAGTTAATCATGTATTTGAGGACATCATGATCCACATAAAATACAAACAGATATCCAAGCAAATAGCGTCAAAAATTCAAAACTGAATATATCATGTTCAATGCTTTGCATTGTGGTAATACGTAAAGTCTTGCTTGAGAATGCTCCAAGCACCTAGCTATGGAAGGAAGAATAGAAATTGTAATAACAAAATCTTAATTCTAATAGAATACTAATAAATTTCTAATTATACCATAATAATGCTAAGCAAGCTTAATCAAATTCAAAAAAATCTCAAAGAAATTTCAAACAAACAATAAGAATTCTTAAAGAAATATTAAAAAGATTACAAATATCATTCAAATACATCTCAATTCAATCTTAATTTAATTCTACTTAAAATCCTATTGAACTTTATTCAAACTTTAGGCCAAAACTAATTGAATATTAAATCCTAATAAAATCCTAAATCCTAAATCAAACCTTAAACAACCCTTAAAGCAAATTCCAATCAAATCCTAATCCAAACCCTAAATCCTAAACCAAATCCTAATTAAATTCTAAACCCTAAATCAAACCCTAACCAAATCCTAATTCAAACCCTAAATCCTAAATCAAATCCTATCCAAATCTTAAATCCTAAATAAATCCTAATCGAATCTTAAATTAAACCCTAATCAAAACCCTAAACCCTAAACAAAATCCTCATCAAATCCTAAACCAAACCCTAGTAATTCCTATAACAGATTTAAACCTCAATAACTAATTAATAAACCGTTGATCTTAACTCAAATTTTGCACACTTCTAAACAAATAAGTTAAAAACAAGCAAAAAAAAGTTGAAAAGGATTGGACTTACCAAATTGATGATAACCTCAAAAATGTGCTTGGGTATTGGTCGGCTTCCTTTTCCAATCTTGATGCTAATCTTCCAAAGCCAATATTTCTTGTTTGCACCATTCAATTGATCTCAAAATTCTCATATACGTAGAAAATCAAGTCTTATATCCTTTCACATAATTTTCACTCCAATCCAACTAGTAGATTGCAAGAAATCTTAAAAATCCCCACTAGACCTAAAATTCTATTTTTTGAGACCTTAATCCACTTAAACCTCAATATTCTTCAATTCAACCGTTAGATCGAGCTCAAATTCACAATATATATTAAACATAACTATAACCATAAATGCAAAAAATTTCACTTGAAGATCTATTACAAAACTCTTGAAATCATCCAAAACATAAATCTTATTTTATTTCATAAAACCCAAGTCATTAGAAACAAACCTTGACTTTGCAAAGCTCTTACAAAGTCATACCAACTCCAAATCATCCAAAATCAACGCCCATAAAAACTCTATCCAATCTTCTATCAAAGTGCACTCTCCAATCTGCCAAAGAGTCCCAGAATCGTCATCGAGACTCAGTTTTGTGCTTCTAGGTCTGATTTTGATCCTGGTTCATAATCTGCTCTCTTTGGATATCAACATCTAGTTTTTTTAAGTAATTTTTATTAAAATTTACTCTTAACTTTCTCTTAAAGATGTCTATATTATTTATTTTTCCAATCTACCTTGTTTTGCCTTATTTATGGTCCTACAAAGTAAGGAGAAATAACCTTTCTAAAAAAGTAGGATTACTACTAAAAGTTTTACTACCTTCCTATATTTTATCCATATTTTTCTAGTTTTCCTTTTAACTTGGCTCTTCTATAATAAGATCCATATTATCATCTTTCACCATATTGTCGTGTTACAACATGACAGCATTCAGTAGTAGTATAATTGCGTTCAGCAGTCACCAATTACCAACTAGCATAATAGATAGGATGATCCAGTCCCTGATCATCCTTCTGACTTAGCACCGATCCAATAGCCACATTGGATGCATCAACATTCACATAGAAATGCTTCATCCAACAAGGTTCTATCAATATTGGTGCAGAGACGAATTTTGACTTTAATGCCTCAAAGGCCACTGTACTATCCATGGTCTAGAAGGGACTAGATCCATCTGACGGAGGTTTCTTTACTAAATTCATTAAAGGTTGAAAAATACCTACAAATGAACGAATAAAGTAGCAATAATAACTGACATGGCCGACAAACCCTCGAACACCGGAGACCATCTTTGGTTTGAGCAAGTTCATTATATGCTGCATTTTGTCAAGATCCGTAGCAATACCACAGTTAGAGACGATATGTCCCAATAATATTTTGGACAGAACACCAAATTGACACTTCTCTGAATTCAATGAGATTCCAAACTTAACGCACTAAGCCAAACATTTACCTAGACAACTAAGATGATCTTGTTTTGTACTGAATGCATAAAAGTGATCTAAAAAGATTTCCATAAATATCTAGAGATAGTCTTGGAAGGCTTGAGTCATCACTCTCTAAAATATGATTGGGGTGTTGCATAACTCATAAGGCATCACGCGATAAGCAAATGTGCTCCAATCCGTAATAAAAGTTGTCTTAAACTGGTCTTCTGGTGTAATTTGAACTTGCTTATATCCAAAAAATCCATCGAGGAACGAATAATATTTGTGACCTGCTAGAGCATCCAATATACTATCTGTGAAAGATAATAGGAAGTAATCTTTCTTAGTGGCCGAATTAAGTTTTCAAAAATCTTGACAAATTTGGATTTTTTCGTTTTTTTTCGGCACCATCACGATTGGAGAAATCTACTCACTATTCAATATTGGATAAATAAAACCAACCACAAGAAGCTTGTCTAATTCTTCCTTCACCACAAGGAAATATTTATGATTAAAGCAATGTTGTCTCTGCCATACCGGTGTCGTGTTGTGATTTGGCTACTATATGAAAATAATATAATTATGTATTTAATATATAATTTATTAAGTAACATGGTGAGAGCCATGTTAGTAGATTTTAGTTAGTTGTAGAATATAATTTGATTATTACTTTCAGAAGAGGTTGTTTAAAAAGATTACTATAGAATTTGTATAACTTTAATTTCCTTTTGATAGTAGCTTTTAAGATTGTTTTTGGTTGATAGTAACTTCTAAATATTTAGAGTCACCTTTGTTAGACATTGGTGACATTTAAAAACTTATTTTGGTTCTTTTATTTAATGTTTAGAACATACATTATATAAATCTTATAAGAAAAAGGATTGAAGAAGGATTTTGGTAGCAAAGGGAGTAATTAGGGCACCAATATATATGAATGGAGATGAAAAATAAAAATCTCCATTCCTATTGGTCAAAAATCATGACCAATGGACTTTGAGGAGGCTGCTCGAGGCCATATTAGGGATTACGGTTAGTCTCTCGAGCCCTTTCGAACTTTGAAGGCTAGGTTCAGAAAGTTTAGGTTTTTGGTTAAAGGTTTTGGTGCAAGTTTTGTGTCATTTGGGATTTTTATGAAGAAGTTATAGACGCTCAAAGTTAAGGTGTTAGTTTTGGACCTACTGTCACTCTTTTGGGCATAACGCACGCGTACAAATGGTAATTGAGGATCGGCAACTACGATTGGAGAGAACACTTTTGCAGCTATACTTTTCACATACTGCTTACTAGATTATAAGTTGGGATGAAGAAGTTATTGGATTTTGAAGTCAGCACATGCAATCTAAGGGTAGTAAGTAAACCGATTTACTACTGTTTGTCTCTTGAGCTATATCTTGAGCAATATAATAAGGTTTTGGCTCAAAATTTCAAAGAATGTATAATTTCATGTTAGTAAACTTTGTGCATAAGTTTTATGACATTTGAAGTCCGTTTTTTTGAGATATAAGGAAAATGGTTTTTCGGGTGCTTGTAAATTAGGATTTGGAGTGTCTACTAGGGTTTCTTAGATGCCAAAAGATCGGGAGTGAATTTGTAGTTGGTTTTTTTTGTGGTAAAAGTTACCTATCTTATAAATTCAAAACAAACTGAATGGATAGATCAATAGTTATGATTTTCTAAAGTTCGGGGTGAGAAACCCCTTTGCGGGAAAAATATGTTTTGAAGGGATTTTATTATATTTGGAGTTTTATACAAAAATAAAGGAGTTTTGGAAGCCAAGAAAAGAATCATATAAAGGTTTAAAATACACTCTCTACAGCTAGATACCCAGTGTATTCCCAGATAGCAAATCATGCCATACAACACCGATTTAGCATCCTCCTTTAAAATGATATGATATTCACAAACTTCAGCGGAGATACCTTTTAGATCATCATAAGTCCAAGCAAAAGTGGATTTATGATGCAAGAAAAATTCTATCCAACAGGTCAACTCTTGTTCCTTAATACCTTCGTAGACCTTAATTGTCTGAGATTCTGCTCTGGTCACCAAGTTAATAGTTTGACATAAAGGTGCAGTGGCGATTTTCTGTTTCAATCCCCGCTCTGATTGAAAACCAGTCGGTAAGTCTGACATGTGTAAAGTATTAAATCGTGTGTCAAAGGCACTAATATGGTACACATCATACTTAATCATCCAATCAATACTAACATAATCAAAGTTTTTCAAATCCATCACGTATATCAAATACTCCTCCTAACCGCCACATTGTTATACCACTCCAGATTGATGGACTACTTCTAAGGATGCCTCCATAATCGATGCTACTACGTCATCATCGGAGTTAAGGTCATCGTCTGACATTAATTCAGATGTTGGCAATTGAGACTCCCCTTGATAGTGTACTAGGTACATTTATAATACCATTTTATCTCGGCCCTTGCGAATTATCAAAGTACCTCAATTCCAATCGTTCTTGGCTTTTGCTTGATAAAGCTATGGTTGTCCCAATAAAATTGGATATGATAAAGTCGAATGTTGTAACCGAAAGATGATGTAGTCGATTTCATATGCAATATAGGTAATTATAGTTTGAACACTCTATAAAATACCCATTGGTTTAACCCGGTTATGATTTGCCATCCTTAACACTAATATTGTGGATACTAAGTGTTCCAAATCTAAAGCATCCATTGTATCAGCATTCATTAAATTGACGCTGGAACCACCATCCACCTGAATACCCGAGATCATAACACCATCAATCGAAACATCGATGGTTGGTGCACTTGGGTCATGGTTCAAACTCACTTCACAAACTTCCTTATTGTGTTGTCTATGTCATGTAAACAATAAATTCAATATAGAACAACACACAAGCGCGATCGCTGGAAGTTGCTTCATAGAAATAGAAGGTCGAATAGTGTCCAGATCCTCTAAAATGTCATAAGATTCCATATTTAAGGAAATTCCCAATATCCTCTTTTTTTTAATTGAGTTGAGTTTAACTCCAAGAGGTAAGATATTCTTCCATCTTGGACTTGGAATTGGATCAATAGCCCTCTAGAGGATCTTTCAATACATTGGACGTTTTTCAAAACTGTGTAGAGAATAAAACAGCTTGAAATGGAATTGGTTTGATGACGTTGGTGGAACATATTGTTGATACATGTGCTGCTCCTTCCCGTAGTTCTAGGGATTTGATGCAGAGCCTTGATTAAAATTAAAACTTTGAAAGTTATTGAATGTTCAATTTTATCGATTAGATCGATTTCCATTCTATTCATACGTATTTTCTATTTAAACTTGATTGATGTTCCACTGAGTCGGTAGGATCATGGTCTGATTACTGAATTGTTGTTGCCTTTGGAAATTCCAATAATTAGCTATTAAGTGCTTGCCTTCGCAAAATATACATTGATCCATCATTTGGGAGAATGAAGGGCATTCTGTTACCAAATGACAGTGGCCCTTACAATTACTGCACCATACATTGGTCCTACTATTAGTAGGCTTGTGCCTCTTTTCCTTATCCTTGGCCATATTAACAGCTATTTCTTCCATTTTCTTTGTCAGGTTCAAAAACAAGGCTTTATTGGAATCTTTTGGAGCTGGTATTATTGATAACTCTGTCGCTTGTTGTTGATATGGAAAATATGGATCATACGCTATTATCACATTCGGTGGTATAGCTTGCAATGGGATGACATTAACTAGTTTCTGAATATTGGCACTCAAATTGGCCACTGTTTCTAATATCTGTAGATAACTATTCATTGATCCATTCCAAGTCGGATTCTGATAGCTGCCTTGAACTTGAATCTTCATGGCACCTGAAGTTAAAAATTGATTATAATGGCATTCTTCTCAAACCTTGGCTCTATTAAGAGATATAGTTACTAAATTTGGTTGAGCCTCTTTTACAAACATTTTTAGTTCGGATGGATGAAATCTATTGATTAATATGGACAATACAAAAGCCTCTAGCATTTGGTGATTTAGCCACTTGCGGAGTATATCTGCCACATGACCATAGTATGATTCCACTGCCTCTCTTGGATCCATTTTGCTGGTCATTAATCTTTCTCGAAGTCGATCTTCAAAACCAATTGAGCAAAAATGGATTAAAAATGTATTCTTTAATGCTTCCCAATTGAGAAATTGACCCATTGGTTGATGGTTGTACCATTCAAATGCCATGTTCTTTTAGGTTACTGGCAACCATCATAACTAAATATCTTCAGTTCTTCCATTATTTACTACACATGTTGTTAAAAATTGAGACAAATATTGATGAAAATCTGCACTCAAAAAACCCCTAAAAGTAGGTAATAGAGCTACGCTCGTTGTGCAATCACTCACATCACCCATTTGTACTGCTATTGCAACCATTGGACCACCCATCGCCATTGAAGAGAATAATGTTCTACTTAATCTTTTGTCAAAATAACTCGCAACTTCCCTAATTGATTGTTTTGAATTTTTAAATTTTCTTAATTTACTATTATTGTTCTTTACTGAGTTAGTTGATTGAATTGGAGGTAAAAATGACAGATTTTGAAATACACAGAATTGGCCCTTATTGACCTATAATTTATGCTACTCTACTGAACCAGTTTTGACGGAATTAAAAACTTCTATTATTGAAAACATATCCAATGGACTATCCAATTCTTTTGTGATTCTCCTACTCGTAGTTAACGGCCTCAAGAGAAACACTGGTCTATAGACCAAATTTTTTACGAGTGCTCTTGGCAATTTCTCTAACGATATATCTTACTGAAATATTTGATGTCGATCAGCTTCTACGTATATTTGGATATGCCAACAGGCATGCAACCATGGTTTAATCCAACTTTGTTAATGATTCTTTTTTAACTTTCGTTCTTACTTGTTACACAAAAAAATTCATGCTCGTAATCTCTCTATTCTTTCTATTGACTGTCGTATTTTTTTTACTATTAAATTCTCATTTTTAATAACCATACTCTTTCATTATATTCTACTGAATTTGCTTCTTATCTCCCATCTAACTAAACAGGCAGTTAATTTCTAACACTCAATGCTATTGTCTATCTCTGGCAGCAGTGCCAAAATATGATTGTTGTTTTACTTATTCTACAATTCATTTCAGAATAAACCTATATAGGGAAATTTGAACACAAGGAAAGACTAAGTGCATGAGTTTTACTTGTTAGGATCACACAATTAACCGTATTCTGAACCACTAAAATACCAAGAAACATTATGATGCTTTTTCCTAGTAATAATATTCCTTCATCAACTGATAACAACAATGTGTAACTCTGCACTTTCAAAAGACTGCTTAAAATATAATAATTTCCATCCAACACCTGAAATAACAGATTTCAATCTAACAGTCTGAATTCACATAATTTCTGTAATCACAAACTTCCTTTGTCCAAACACACACAGCTCTCAATAAACAACAATCATAATCTTCCAATAACTCTTCATATAATTCAATCACTCAGTACTCCAATTACATAATCAATAACTCATAAATCAATCTCTGATTTATTCCACAGACTCACTTCTCAATATTCAGAAACTATCCATTACTCTTCAACAACAAAGAAAACCAAAGAAACATAGAAGTAGCACCAAGCTTACCTTGGCTCATGACTATCACACTCTAGCTTTCTAATAAACTTCTACAACTCCTATATAATTGCTCCTAATTTCTAGAGTCTAACCGTAATCCTATAATTAACCGCTTTTAATAACTAAATCAATCATCCGTTCTCCTGAACTGACTATTCTATGGACTATTAGTCTATTTTACCAATATCTTTTAAAAATGAATTAATATCTATTCTACATCTACTTATATTTATTTTCTACTTAATACTTTTTATCTAGATAATTATGTATGTTTGTGACTTTATTTCTTCTTTTAGAGATAAGTGTCACGGCCATAATCATGTAAGCTAATAATTACATATAGAAATAGGTAGAAGTAAGTAAAAGTAGATAAAAGTAAGTTAATTGTATAATATTTAATATAGAAGCTTCCTAGAAACTTCCTAGACGCTAATTTGACTTCATAGGTGTCTTTAATTGACTTTTTGGATTAGAAACGTGGTCAACAAGTTGGCCATGTGCCACACATGTTGTTAGCTTGAAGATCAAGCTAACTATGTGGCCCACACGTAGAAAAACTTGCCTTGTAAGTCAAGGCATGTGTCCTACAAAGTCAACACATATTGGAGGTCCTATAGAACGTTGCCACGTAGCCCCTAGTTAGATAGTATATATAGAGACAAGAGTGAAGGCTTCTTCACTCTTGTCAACTCCTTTCTTGCTTCTAGTCTAGTTTCAAGGGTCTCTAGTTTTCTTGTATTTTGGCAATAGCCATTCCAGTTTCTTTCTTAATATACATATTTCTATTTTTTCCTATTTCTTTTTGAGAAAAGTCTCACTTACTCTTTAGCTTTCATCAAGTTCTTGTCCTTGACAGATTGACAAGAGTACACTTACAATATCAGAGCTTTGTTTTTTCTTGAGTAAGAGTGGATTACCCCTTTCTCTTGACAAGACATAAGCGTATTAGAAGTTTGCGGATTACCCACTTCTAAACTGATATTGTTCTTAGTATCTTCTTTGTTATCAAGTCTTTCTTTTCTTTTGTCTTGAGCAATATCAAACAAATTTTTCTTCTTAGTGTCATTATGGCAGAGCTTGTTGAAATGAAGAGTGCAATGGCACAAATGCAAGAGCAAATGAGGGAGTTAATGCTTGCGATGCATCAACTCAATTCACCAACACAGGAAAGAACAAGAATAGCAGAAAGTGGAGATATAGAGATGATCGGAGCTGCTTCAACATCTACAACAAATCACGTTTGTTCTCCAATTGTACAACACCCTATAAGCACTAGAGAACCAAGAATTGCCTTACCTGAGAAATTTGATGGTACGAGATCAAAGTTTCGAGGGTTCATCAATCAAGTACAATTGGCAATTGAACTTCAACCGCAAAGCTATTCAACTCCAGGATCACAAGTCAGGTTTATTGGCACTCTACTTTCTGGTTCTGCATTATCGTGGTTTTCGTCTTTTCTTGAACAACGAAATCCAATATTGGACAATTTGGAAGCTTTTTTGGCGGAGTTTCGATCTATGTATGGTGAACACGATGCAACTCGTGTTGCAACAAATAAGATCCGAATTCTGCGACAAAGAAATCGCTCAGTAACAGTATATGCTTCACAATTTCGACAACTTGCAATTGACATCAAGTGAGATGATGCTGCACTCATCAGTCAATTTCTTTATGGATTGCAATACGAAGTAAAGAAATTGATGCTCAACTTACCTGATCCTCAAACTTTGAGTCAAGCAATCGATTTTGCGGTAAAATGTGATAATCGACTTTTTGAATTTCGATCTGAGAATCATTCACGGGAACCTCAACGTTATTACTCAATGGCAACATCAACATCTTTGCCAAACGTACATTCAGAAGTAGAAGACATGCAAATTGACGCGGTACGTTTTAAACCTCTAACTGAGCAAGAAAAGATTCGTCGTCGTCAAGAAGGATTATGTTTATATTGCGGAGAACCTAAGCACACTGCTCAACATTGTCCAAAGAAACAACGCAACTATAAAATGAGGGGTACGACGGTCAAAGAAGACAACATGTCGGAAAACGGATTCGTCCAGCTACAATAGGGACCGTGCAGCTGGAACCTTGTACAACTCCTAATGAAGGTCCTATCCTCTCCTCAGAATCCTCTCCTTGTTTTATAATAGACTTATATTTAGTACCTAAGAATTACAAAGCCTCTGCTTTATTAGATTCGGGAGCCTCAACATGTTTTTTAGATGAACAATTTGTTAAAAGTCGTAAAATACCCTATGTACAGAAACCTAAACCAGTACATGTAGAAGTCATAGATGGTCGTCCCTTGTCTTCTGGAGATGTCACTCATGAAACTCATCCTATAAAAGTAACAATAGACGGTCATGATAGCTACATAGCTTTTAACATAATTAAATCCCCGTCCAATCCAGTTATTTTAGGTTTATCCTGGCTAGAAAAATATAACCCTCAAATAGATTGGAATTTGCGTAAACTTGACTTTTCCAAAAGCGTTATTAATAGTTCTACGAACCAAGTAAAAAATTATAAGTCTAGTACAGTAAAACTCGTACTGATAGGTGCAAAAGCATTTATACACGCAGCAAAAGAAGGATCAACTTTTGCTATTTATGCTGCACCTATTTTTGAAAACGTAAAGACTTCAAGTGGCATTCCAAGTCAATATCAGTGTATCAAGACGTTTTTGAGAAAAAGAATGCAGATATTCTTCCTAAGCATCGTCCATATGATTGTTCAATCGACCTCAAGGAAGGAACTCAGCCACCATTTGGACCAATTTACAGTTTATCGCAAGATGAGATGGCTGAACTCAAGACATATATTGACGAGAATTTAGCGAAGAATTTCATACGCCATTCAAAATCTCCAGCAGGAGCTCCAATTCTATTCGTAAAGAAAAAAGATGGATCTTTACGAATGTGTGTTGATTATCGAGGACTCAACAAGATCACAATCAAGAACAGGTATCCATTACCTTTGATATCAGGACTCCTTGACCAGTTGAATCAAGCTAAGATCTATACAAAAATAGATCTAAGAGGAGCATATAATCTAGTACGGATCAAAGAAGGAGATGAATGGAAGACTGCGTTTCGAACCAGGTATGGACATTTCGAATATAATGTCATGCCCTTTGGACTCACGAATGCACCAGCTGCTTTTCAACATCTCATGAATGATGTATTTCGTGAATTCTTAGACAATTTTGTCGTCTGCTATCTAGACGATATCCTGATCTATTCCAAGAACGTCGAAGAACATGAAATACATGTTCGTCAAGTATTACAAAAACTTAGAGATGCAGGATTGTACGCCAAGATGGAAAAGTGTGTATTTCACACTACTCAAGTTGACTTTTTAGGATACATCATTTCAAATGATGGTCTCATAATGGATTCTAAAAAAGTCCAAACAATCGTGGATTGGAAGATTCCAAGGACGGTAAGAGATGTCCAATGTTTCTTGGGATTTGCCAATTACTATCGGATCTTCATCAAAGATTTCTCACGAGTTGCAGCTCCACTTACACGCTTGACTAGTAAAGATAAATTTCAATGGAATCAAGAAGCGGAAGCAGCATTTGAAGCCTTGAAGACATCGTTTGTCTCTGCACCAGTCTTATATCGTGTTGACTTTTCCAAGGCATTTTTTATGGAAACAGATGCATCAGATTTTGCCTTGGGTGCAGTTTTATCACAAATGGGAACAGATGACAAACTCCATCCGATAGCTTTTCATTCAAGAAAATTCTGAGCAGCCGAGATCAATTATGAGATCCACGATAAAGAACTTCTTGCGATCGTGGATTCCTTTCAAGAATGGCGTCATTATCTAGAAGGCGCTTCTAGTCCAGTCACTGTGTATACAGATCACAAGAACCTCGAGTATTTCATGTCAGCACGCGTGTTGAATCGTCGTCAAGCTCGTTGGAGTATGTCTTTGTCAAGATTCGAGTTCATTATCACTTATCGGCCAGGAAAACAACAAGGTTTATCCGATGCCCTATCTAGACGTTCTTATTTTGCACTAAAAGAAGGAGATGCAGCTTTTGAGCAACAAAGAATGGTCCTCTTGAAACCGGAGCAATTTCATCTCCGAGCAATGAAATCAACATTGACTGTTGATTCAACTTTTCTCAAGCAAATCCAGTCCAGTATGTCCTCAGACCCTCTTGTTTATGATATCGAGAATAATTCTTCCAAGTCTCATGATCCTTCTAAGTTTGAGTTCAAGAATAATCTATTATATTTTGAAGGACGCCTATATGTTCCAGAAGGAGAAGCACGTTTACGTGTTCTTCAAGCACGTCATGACTTTCCAACAGCAGGGCACTTTGGATATAATAAGACTTTGGAACTCATATCAATAGATTTTTGGTGGCCACAAATGTGGAAGTCAGTCAAAGACTTTGTACAATCATGTGATATTTGTTCAAGATCAAAAATTCCTCGTCATTGACCTTACGGACTTCTTCAGCCATTACCTATACCAGAACAACCATGGTCTTCTGTTTCTATGGATTTCATCACAGATCTTCCAAGCTCAAGATCTTATGATTCTATATTTGTGATAGTAGATCGTTTCACCAAGATGGCACATTTTGTGCCATGTACAAAATCTATCACAGGTGAAGAAACAGCTAAGCTTTTCATTGATAATATCTATCGCTATCATGGATTACCTAAAGATATCATATCGGATAGGGGAACTCAATTTGTGTCAAGATTTTGGAGGACCCTTTTCAAGATTTTAAAAGTGGACATAAAGCTATCTTCGGCTTTCCATCCTCAAACTGATGGACAAACAGAGCGCGTAAACCAAGTCTTGGAGCAATATTTAAGGTGTACTATCAACTACCAACAAGATGATTGGACAACCCTTCTGCCATTGGCAGAGTTTGCTTATAATAATACGGTACATTCTTCCACGCAACAAACACCTTTCTTTGCCAATTATGGCTATCATCCACAACTTGATACTTTTGATTTTTCAAAAGTTGATAATCCTGCAGCAGAAGATATGGCAAATCGGTTGTCAGAGTTACATGCAATAATGAAGACACAATTGAAGGAAGCTCAAGAACGAAAAAAGATAAACGCAGATCTATATCGTAAGGAGCAACCACAAATCAACGTGGGTGATAAGGTATGGCTACTTCGTCGCAATATCAAGACTACTCGACCTTGTGACAAGTTGGACTATCGTAGGCTTGGCCCCTTTTCTGTTTCTGAATAGATCAACCCAGTTGCATATCGGTTACATCTACCGGAGTCAATGAAGATCCATCTTGTATTCCACGTATCTCTTCTTGAACCATATAAGACAGTGGATATACAAGGAAGAAGACAAATGCCACCGCCTCCTATAGAAGTAGATAATAATGAAGAATTTGAGGTGGAAGAGATATTAGACTCAAGGCGGCGCCGAAATAAGCTGGAATATCTTGTTCATTGGCGCGGATATGATATTAGTGAACGCACATGGGAGCCATCCAGGAATCTAGCAAATGCATCAGCTAAAGTCAAAGTTTTTCATCAACGACATCCATCAAAACCAAGATGAAAATCTCTCTTATAAAAGAGACAAGATTGAGGCAAGATAACATTCAATTTCCTATCCTTGTTTGTAACTTCTTTACATTTGTGATGCTAATTAGATGGAGAGCCAACAACCAGCGGATTCAACTCAAGAACCTTCGTTTGCTGACCTGCCGGACGAGACATTACGATTGTCACAACCTTCAAGGCGACGCAATCGAGATGAAGATCTTCAAGAACGACATGTTCTTTCTCGAACAGATGGTGAGATACAACGCGTTTGGTATCACGATTTGGGAAGGGACTCCCGATGTTTGGTGATTTTGCTAGAGGTAGGAACAACTCCTGATGGTGTTCCGAATATTCTATTCGAAGGAAGTTATGAAGGCCTCAATAATGATCAAATAACTGGGTGGTCTTCCCGCCTTGGTATGGGACACTACCGATGGTTGAGAGGCCCTATCAATCATCTTCGAAGAGAACAGAGATCAGAGTATGTGGCGAATATAATTCGTCGCATCATAGATTTCCTCAACATATGATGACCGCTCCTCGTGGAACTCGTCTCTAGAAGGGGGGGTAATGTCACGGCCATAATCATGTAAGCTAATAATTACATATAGAAATAGGTAGAAGTAAGTAAAAGTAGATAAAAGTAAGTTAATTGTATAATATTTAATATAGAAGCTTCCTAGAAACTTCCTAGACGCTGCTTTGACTTCATAGGTGTCTTTAATTGACTTTTTGGATTAGAAACGTGGTCAACAAGTTGGCCATGTGCCACACATGTTGTTAGCTTGAAGATCAAGCTAACTATGTGGCCCACACGTAGAAAAACTTGCCTTGTAAGTCAAGGCATGTATCCTACAAAGTCAACACATATTGGAGGTCCTATAGAACGTTGCCACGTAGCCCCTAGTTAGATAGTATATATAGAGACAAGAGTGAAGGCTTCTTCACTCTTGTCAACTCCTTTCTTGCTTCTAGTCTAGTTTCAAGGGTCTCTAGTTTTCTTGTATTTTGGCAATAGCCATTCCATTTTCTTTCTTAATATACCTATTTCTATTTTGT
This sequence comes from Physcomitrium patens, assembly GCF_059467195.1. Lineage (NCBI taxonomy): Eukaryota > Viridiplantae > Streptophyta > Bryopsida > Funariales > Funariaceae > Physcomitrium > Physcomitrium patens. The sequence goes on along the minus strand of NC_143410.1, from coordinate 19,347,950 downwards.
CCTATTTCTTTTTGAGAAAAGTCTCACTTACTCTTTAGCTTTCATCAAGTTCTTGTCCTTGACAATAAGTTCCATAAGCAGCAATGATTATATGTTGAAGAAGTTTAAGATACAATAAATTATATTTATGACATACTTTGATCTATTTTCTTTCAAAGATGGTTGATATATCTTTTTAATCATTGATAGTATCTTATACTAAGGTTAAAAGACTACTCCTATATTTCATCAATGTTAAGGCATTTATAACTTCCTTTAAATAAAATATTAGAAAAACCATCAAAGACAATTTCTATCTTTTGATATATTAGAAAATATTATGAATCTTGTGATTGTTATTTTATTTACTCTAGACTAATCTAAACAAAATAAACCTATATAAGGAGATTTGAACATAAGAAAAGACTTTTTACATGAATTTTCATATTAAGATCACACAATTAATTGTCTCTTAAATAACTAAAATACTCAAGAATGTTATATGTCTTTTACATTCTATCAAAGAAAATATTGCAATTGATAATTCTATCTTATTTATTCACTATCTCTTCTCCTCTCCAAACTTATGACAACAATAGGTAATACTACACTATCTTAAAAGACTGCATAAAACATTCCATAATCCAATCATTGAAATTTTCCAAACTAACTGTCATTCCTAGTAATCTGCTTCACATAATTCTAGATTATACATACTTCTTCTTGAATCTCAATATTCAATGTATTATAATTCTTCCAGTCATATCCATACTTCAAAAACATCTTCCATTATTGACTTTCCAATCTTTTACTTATAATTTAGTATACAATAAATTTAATTTTTTATTTGATATCATCTATATCAAATCTTTCTTTCATTCTAAAATTTCACTTCATATTATTCAAAAACTATCCATGATTCTTCTTTTGTAAAAAAAACAAAGAACAAAGAGATAGCACCAAGCTTACTTTGGCTCATGACTACCATAGTCTAGTCCTTTCTACTGCTTCTTCAATCTACTTATGCTTTCTTCAAAATGCCAACCACTATACAATCAATGATAACTATTTTTTCTGACTACATCATCTATTCTGCCTTCTAAACTATCCATTCATCAATACTTCTATTAGCTCTCTCCTCAATTAGGTTGACAAGTCTTTATTATACGCTCCTAATTCAAAAACTTGAGCCTCCAACAATAGTATCTTGACATCCTTCCCTTCCAAATGGTGCTGCTATTGCCTTACTTTCTCCTTTAATTCATCAATTATTAAAACATGTAGAATAGACATTTGTGATTGACCAATATTAGCTAAATCAACCTCCAATTTGTCACTACAGCCTTCAAGGTTTCAATTTTTTCCTATAATTTTTTTCTTTCAATTCTATATTGGTCATTCAATGTCTACTTTTTCTATTTCAATAATATTATCTTTTCTCATTTTATTTTCAACTCACACTTTGTTTTTTTCATTCCAATATTGATATACTTTAAATTTCGATTAGGTCTTATTTTTGGCCTTCTATAATACATTGAATGCATTTTTTTTTTTTTTCAAAACTTCTTCTTTCTTCTTGAATCTATGCTCCAATAGTAACTTGAATTCTATATTTTTCTAGATAATTTGATCCTATTCCTTAATTCAATGGCTTTGCCTCAATAATTCTTTCTTATTTGCCTCTAATTGCTATTTTAAATTTCCTTCTTCATTCAATTTATTCACCGTGAGCTATAATTGAAAAATTTGAGCTAATATGACATCCTTAAGATTCATCCTTTGTGGTATTCTATTCCATAGAAATACTAATTAGTTTATGTCCATCGAAATATAAACTTCAGCCTCTACCTTGATTGCCAAAAAAATTAAAATCTTCTTTGGTAGAATCTCTAATATAGCCTCCTGTCCCAATGAGTTACTTGATTTCTTAATTTTATGCACCACAACTCCGAGACTAGTTTTCAAAACTATTAAATTCCAAATACTTTGTTGATACATTGAAGAAGGCATATTATTCTCTCTTACTGGTGGTATTTGATTTAATATATATGCAATCATAGACTATATATAATTGGAGCAAAACAAAGATGCAAATTTCTCTGTCTTTTGCTTAGCTCCTATTTCCACATGGATTCTAGTTACTACAAAATTTGCCTAATTAAACACCATATCTTCTAGCATTCCTACTGTAACAAACAATAGTTGTTTGAACATGTACGTGGTATGTCGATTTAAGCCTAAGTACTTCTAAAAAAAATGCATCTATTCCATTGTTTTCCAACCTTGATTCTTCTTGAATGATGACATGCTACCTTTGAAATAGCTTCTTGGTCTGAAATTGTTGGATACTTCAATATCCACCACAAGCTCACCAATTAGAAGGTACAATATTGCTTGTAAGGTAGTCTCATCGATCCCAATAATGCTCCCCTTGATAACATTCAAACCATCTCCTAAGTCATAATTGGTTATATATTCTTCTAACAATCCTACATCAATTTGTGGCAAGTCATCAAACCATCACAGAATCTGATATAACTGCATATTTTGAAAATTTCTCTGCCTTTTTGAATTCTAACAAAATTTTAACTTTATTAGTTCCATATTAATAAGAACTATAAGAGACAACAACCTCAAATTAATCTTAACCTTCACATTACCGCAACTTTTTTCTTTGTTTATAGCTCTCGTCACTCTTTCCATCAACATTGTGGAATACTTGCTTGTCACTCTGTGCTTGCACTAACACTAAGTTCTTGCTTGCTAAAATAAATCTTATACTCCAAGTTGGTATGCTCCAAACCACAATGTACAAAATGTTGAAGACAACTACTACTAAGTGCCCCGCTGTCGTACTACATGTTGTCTTGCTTGGAAATGCACTAGGCACCTAGCTGTGGAAGGTGAGGTTGTGTTTCACAAACATCCAAAAAAGATCCTAACAGGTTTCATCTACATGAGAAAAATATAATCCAAATTCGACCTCAAAAGTACTAAAAAATACTCTTCTTAGTAGCCTCAATTACACATAAACGTCAATTACCTTATTAATTTTATATTTAAGGAATTTAGATTTTTCTTGTAAGCCCCAATCCTAATCAATGAGCTTTAATAAGCTGTAATTTCTAATCTGATCATCTACTTGATGTAAAATTTTACATGTAATTGTCAATGTAAGTCTTCTATATGCTTAAGAATTTTTAGCCCAATCCAACTTAAAGATTGTAAAAAAATGTCCAAAAATTGCAGTGATGTCACTCGGCCACTAACTTGAAAAGTGAAGAAAAAATCCTAACAGCGATTTTTCTTTCTTTAACCATATACAGCTTAATCTTCAAGTCTTTCAATACCATGCCAAATTTGACCTTGATCCGACTCATAGATCTCTAGATATTACAAAAACTATACTCAACTCTAAACTACCAACTTCCAAAACTCTCTTGTGCTAAAAACTAAATATCTCTAAACCACACCGTTAGATTATCACAAAATTTTGTATACACTTAACACACTCAATAATCCAAATAATTTGAAATTTGGAACTATAGATGTTACACCAATTACACAAATCAGCCAAAATTCCTAGTCCTAATTATATTATATAAAATCTAAATCACAAATACAAATCCTGACTTTGAACAATAATTGTTAAGTTTTCAAAAATCCTACAAAAATAACCTTTATGCTTTTGGAAAGAGCTTCAAGCTAGTTCTCAAATTCTAATCTCCAATCTTTAAATGAAAGTCTATTTTGCCCTAGGCCATTGTTTTAGTGACTAGAGGTCTGATTTTGATCCTATCTTACAAATGATCAACCTCTGGGTATCAATCTAACCTATCCTGAGTATTTTTTAGCCCAATCTTACCTTCAATTTAATCCTAGTCTCAACCATTTCAACCATTTACCTCTTCTATCCTGATTTTATCAATTTATGGCTTTTCTAAGGTAATAAAAGAGTTTCTATATCCAATGAAACTAAATCAATAATAAAACCTTCTACTATACGATATGATCCATACCAACAAACTTGAAATTTCTCCAAAAAATTGTAAAATTAGCTATCATAAAGAAGCATTAAAATATTAGGTAGAAATGCTTTGAAACATAATTTACTATCATAATAACTCTTATGTCAACGTTGTGTAGCTTCCATAGTCAAAAGAGCCATAGCTCTAACTTCATCCAATTTTTAAAATTTTACAAACCAAAATTGGAGGAATTTCTTGTCGCCAAGACGTTGTCGTGTTGTAACATGAGTATATCATGAAAATATAAAGAAAGGGGACTTTTATTAATGTTCAATTACCTCGAATATTGGGAGCAACGACCAACTCCAGTGCAAATACTGAGTTGCCAGGTTTAGTCACCCAGTTACACTTAGCCGGGGCATACTGAAATGCTCCGTTCGATTCCAATAACGGGAGTCAGCAGGAAGAGAAAGGACCAATTCACATGATAGGTGAGCCTGGTTCGAAGAACCAATTGGATCCAATTTCAAGAATCCAATCCGGATCCTCATACCCAATATGAGACCTAAATTGGCCGGGCAACCCAATGGAATCTAATTACGGGAAAATCCAGGTATTACTATAGGCCTCAGCCAATTTGACACGAAAGACCAATTTGATCCAATTATGGGGACATCTGGGTCTTACTACTGGACTCTTAGCCAATATGAGACCTGAATTGGTCGGGCGACTCAATGTAGTCTCAATTATGGAGTTTCGATTCTGTTTTAGGCTGTCCTGTTCTCTGTGCCGTTTTAGGGAACATTGTTTTCGATAAAAGGATCTCTTTAAGGTAAAAACGGGGGAGAAAGCTCTGACGGCCAGAGCCAATTTCGGAACCAAGCTCTGACGGTGGGAGCCAATTCCGGATCCAAGACGGAAGATTGAAGAAATTCAGAGGATAAGGTTAGGGGAGAGAATAAGTTTTTGGAGATTTTTTTTTGCAGAATCAGAGAGCTAGCTTCATGCTTTGAGCGGGGAAAGAAGACAGAGAATTGGGTTTTCTTTTCTTCATAGGATTTGGGAAGACTGAGGCAATCGTTGCTGAAGTCAGTGTTGTAATGGTGAATCGGGATTTTTAATGAAGTGGGTTTGATTACTCTTGACTATTTTGTGAAATCGAGTTACGTCTGTGATGAAGAATTAAAAGGATGTCTATAGGATTGAGTATGCGGAGTGAATGAAATTTATTGGATTAATCTAACGAGACAGTCAGTGGAAACAAGATCGTGAGTATAAAGCGGTATCGAAGATTAGCAGTTTGGGTTGTTCGGGGTTCTCTGTAACGTCTAGAGACCTACCGGCTGGGACAAAAAGGACTTCGGCGAGCAGTCGAAGGGCATTCGTATAGATTTGTGGTGTATTCTTGGAGTTGTTTATATTCCAATAGTCAAAAACTGATAGACTGCTTGACTATTTGTGAATCTCCATACTACCTTCTACAGCCAAACGCTTGGCGCATTCTCGAGCAGGAAAGCACGTAATACGACATAAGTGGTGAACCCGACGTGAAAGCTTGAGGTGGAAGGTATTGGATTTCGTTTGATTTTATCTTTATTTTATGGAAAACGAAAATAAAAAATTTGAAGGATTTTTGGGAGGAGTTTCTGGTGGAGATTCTTCTAAAGGACAAGGTATGCATATGGATCTGTCTATTGCTAGTATATTTCAAGCCTTCTCATTATCAATGCAGCAATAATAAAGCAATGATCAAAAGGAAGCTTTGGCAACCAACGCATTGCAAGCAGTGGTCAATAAAATTGATCAATTTGATGGGAGGAATATTTCAAGGTATTTAAGATGTTATATTCGTGAAATGGAATTAAATCGGGTTTCAGAGAAGAAAATGGTTGAACAATTTGGACTTGCCACGATATCGGAGATAAGAGACCATATAACATTGATTACGGATCGTTATGGAAATTCATGGAAGATTTTTTCACATGCATTGAAAGACGAATATTTCTTGGAAGATGCTGATCGCATTACTAAGAAGCTATTTCTGGAATGGATTGAACGGCTCAATAAGAATTTGCAAGCAACAGAGCTACTAAGAGAATTTGAGAGGCAGTACCCTCAATTATCAAAGGTAGAAAAATTGACATTGGAGCCGAACAAAGTTGATCTATTTCTTCAAGCTGCTGATGGAGAATTGCAAGGGAAATTAGAACTCCTCCTTGAAGACAAAGAAGAAGATGAAGGATTGAAAACAAAGTGGAAGAACGTTGAAGATGCAGTGGGGTTGCTTACAAAAAGAGAAAGGAGGAAGGATAGGAGTAATATTCCGAAAACAGTACAAGCACCCAAAGCTCCAGTACGTACAACACCACCAACAATGCCTACAGTTCAACCTTCGACATCCTTATCGAAGAAAGCAGATATGGGGATGGAAGAAATTATACGAGGAATGCGAGATCTTCAAATCAAATTGGCAAGACTTGAAGAGAATACTTCTATAAATAATTCAAAGAATGTTTCAAAACAAGGATATGTACAAAGATGCATTTAGTGTGATGATGCTTCACAAACTAGAAAAGATTGCAATGAATTTAATAATATGATACTACAGGGAATTATTTGCTAGAAAGATGGGAAGATAGCATTGAAAGATAGAGATGATCTTCTTCAAACCAATTTTGGCAAGGGAGGAATGAGAGCATTGATTCAAGATTACCTAAAAGAGCATGAAACAGCAGCACGAGAAAGTGCAAGTTATGGTGCTAGAGTAGATGATGAAATTGGTGGAAGTACGGAAACTAGTAAGTTTTGGCCTTCTGCCGTTTCTACAATGCAAGAAGGGAAATTACCTTGACAAGCGTTATTGAGGACTGCAGCTATAATACGAGGTAGAATAGGTTGGAAGGATCCTGATGAGTCTCTTTCAGTTCATGCATATATTGCTAAGAATCAACATGAAGCTTTGATGGAAGAAAAGAGACGAGGAAATTTTGATGATACTAGAGAAGGAAATTCTTCTAAGAGGCAAACTCAGGGAGACAAGGCTCGGGAAGCAGCTTCAGAAGAATTCCCTGTAAACGATATCTCAGCATCATTGGGAGAAAAAACAAAGGAGACAAAAGATAAGGGCAAATCAATTGCTTATAAGCTACTTTCTGACATTGAAGCGGCAACAAATTTGAAAGGGGTGTTGGAAGAACGTATATTAAACGCTAAGGTGGAATTCACATTGAAAGAAGTTTTGGAAATTGTAAAGAAGGAGTTTCATGATGTTATCATTGACAGCATTAAGCGAAAGAGGTAATTAATGGGTGAAATTGGAATGAATCATGCTATTGATGCAAGAATATATAAAGAAGAAGAAGAGGTTGATATTGGTTACAAGCAACCAACAAATGAAAAGAATGGGTATAATCAACGAGTACGCTTTGAAGATTATAGTGATAAGGAAATGGAAACTTTGAGCCATTATACTCGAAAGCATTGAGCAAGGGCAACTACTGAGCTATTGGTGAAAGTAGGAGATATAGAAGAACCAATTGTTGTTTTAGTCGACTATGGTTCTGAAATAAATCTCATGTCTAAAGATCTTTATAAGAAGCAAAAATGGCCAATTCATATGGAACATGGATGGGCAATACGAGCAGCTAATAACACATGGGGTGAATTATGTGGAGCTTGTCCAGATGTCAAAATTCGGATTGGGGATGTTGCGACGGAGCAACATTTCTTTGTTCAAGATACAACAACTTATCCATTGATTTTAGAACAACCTTATACTACGGCAACACGGATGGAAACAAAAGTACTTAACGATGGTTCTACTTATGCAAGGATACGGAGCGAAGATGGGAGGAAAGTTGTATAATTTCTAAAAGTACCTCCTAACCATGAATGGAATCGAGATAGGTTGAGGGAGAAACCATTGCCAAAGAATGTTGAAGGATTTAAGGATTTTGGGGAGGTACCACTGTAAAGCGAGATTATGGAGGTACAAAAGAGGAGGTACTCTCGCGAGATGAAGGTGCCTTTGATGCGAGTTTTATTGATATTTTGGAAAATGGAAATATTATGTATAAGAAAGTTGATGATCTTAAAAGAAAAGAAAGAAAAAGATTATATAATATTGAAGGAGAATTACATAAGTTAGGTACATTGCAAGATGATGAGAGGATTTTAGGTGTTTATGAAGGAAATGGACTGGAAGATTCATTGGAATTGATTACATCTATTGGGTTAGGGGATAATGATAAGATTATTGAGATTCATTCAAGAGCGGTTTATACCATACTTGAATCTTTTCAAGCACTAGAAGTCACTGTAGAGACGAGATATAAAACGGCAGATAAGAAGGTAAAGCCTGTTGCCGGACCATTACTAGAAGATTCTAAAGAACAAATGGGAGAAGCATCAAAAGAAGCAAGTTTAAGAGATCCAATGAATATTGGACATCAGTTTATTAAAGAGACTTTTGAAGAATTGAAGATTGGTTCTGATGGTTCCTTATTGCCAGAGGAAATTACTTGCTTCAAAAAGATGTTGGCTAAACAAGATAGATCGTTTGCCTTCGAATCTCATGAAATTGGGTGTATGGATCCAAATATTATAACACCTATGGTTATCTTCACTGTATCGCATGTACCTTGGAATCTAAGACCGATTCCAATACCAAGGGCACATTTACCTAAATTGATGGAACTATTAAAAGAAAAGATAAAGATGAAAATATTGGAACCTTCATTTGCGCCGTATTCTAGTCGATGGTTTATGGTACCTAAGAAGAATGGGTCACTACGGTTTATTCAAGATATGCAATCGGTGAATGCAGTAACTGTCAGGAATGTAGGAATTGGGACTATTGTAGATGAATTTGCTGAGGCGTTTGCTGAAAGGACGATCTATTCAATGGATGATTTGTATTCAAGTTATGGTCAATTTCAACTTGTCGAAGGAAGTAGGGATATGACAACAATGAGGACACCACTTGGATTGGTTAGAATATGCACTCTTCTTCAAGGTGCGACCAACTCAGTTGTGCATATGATGAATGGGATGAATAAGGTATTGAGAGATTTTATTCCGGAAAAGACTATGCCTTTTTTGGATGATGTTCCTATAAAAAGGTGCAGAGAAGGAGACAAGGATGAAACTTTAGATACGAGGGGGTGTCGCAAATATGTTGTTGATCATATACAAGATTGTGAAAAGATTTTAACTCGGCTTGGAGAAATTCATCTTACATTATCGGATATGAAGTCCGTATTTGGAGTACAAGAGGTTGTAATTGTTGGACATTTATGTGGATCTTACGGAAGAAAACCAGATCCGACTAAAGTTGATGCAATTGGAAGGATGAAAGAGGATTGTGATTCTTTAACAAAGGTTTGCACGTTTTTGGGTGCATGTGTATTTTATCGAATCTGGATCCCTCATTTTGCTCACATAGTGGATCCATTATATGAACTCTTATGCAAGGGTTACCGATTTAAATGGGAAGAAAGGCATATTCAAGCAATGTAAAGATTGAAGAAATTATTGATGTCACCTCCAATATTGAGGAAGGTTTATTATAAGTGCAATAGACCAGTAATTCTTACTGTGGACGCTAGTCCAATTGCCATTGGATGGGCTGTGGGTCAAGATGATTCAAATGGGAATAGATTTGCAGTTCGATTTGGGGCTAAAGTTTTAAGTATTCATCAGCGTGCATATTCGCAAGTCAAAAGAGAACTTTGGAGAGTTGTTTCGGCTATGAAAGCTGAAAAGGACTATTTGATTGGGGCAGTAGTAGTAATTGAAACAGATTGCTTGCCATTGCTTGGAATGATTATTAACTATTCAACGCCAGATATTGCAATGTTGAGATGGATTGCTTATATTAAGTCACTAAATCCAGAATTTAAGCATATCACTGGGAAGGACAATTTAGTAGCAGACATGCTATCTCGAGCAAGATACGAAAGGGAGGACGAAATGGTTGAAGACATTGATGATGTCGGATTGAAATTCTATTCGATATCAAATCTCAATAAAGAAGACAAGCTATTTCTTGAAGAATCTTATGAAGGAGAATTATTGGATATTGGTCATTACTTGAATACCTTGACTAAGCAGGAGAATTGATTTACAGAAAAATTCAAAAAAATAAGAAAAAAAGCATATGGATTTTTACTTCAAGATAGATTCTTATGGAAGAGACCGAAGAAAGGAATTGGGATGCCACGACGAGTGATGGACAAAAGGGAAGAAAAACTAAAATTATTAAAGGAGTTTCATGATAGTTTATGAACAGGGTATAGAGGAATCTGGGCTACTTTTGCTAAACTCAAGGAACGATATTGGTGGAAAAATATGTATCGAGATGTGCTCTCATTTGTAGAGTCATGTGAAATTTGTCAATCATATTCTAATATCCGACATCAAGATGGTCTTCATCCTACGTATGTTCTGGCTATTCATTTTAAATGGGTTTTTGATTTGGTTATTATGCCAGTTGGGTTATGGCAGATGAGATATTTGGTTTTAGCTCGTGAAGATTTATCAAATTAAATAGAAGGAAGAGCATTGAGGACAAAATCTACAGAGGGGATTTGTAGGTTTTTGCTTGAAGATGTCATTTGCCGCTACGGATGTGTAGGAAAAATCACTACAGATCATGGAGAATTAAATGCACAAGAAGCTCGTAAGTTCTTTGAAAGATGTGGAGTTAAACTATCACTGGCTACTGCTTATAATCCGGAAGGGAATGCAAAAAGCGAACGCGGTCACCCACCGATTGTGAAAGCATTGGTTAAAGCTTGTAATGAGAAAGTTAGAGAGTGGCCACGGCTTTTGTCATTTGCATTATAGGCTGATCGAACAACATATAGTTCAGTGACAGGATATATGCCAGTAGAACTTATGACAGGTCGAAAACCAATTATGCTGATTGAAAAAAAGGTATTTACTTGGAGTATGCTACCATAGGAAGATAGATTGTCAAGAGAAGAACTTCTCGCTATTAGGATTCGACAATTGGAGCAAAGAACGGAAGATGTCCAGATAGCATTGGGAAAGTATTTAGTTATGACAATAGTCTGGATAATCAACATAGTACTTTGTGAAAATTTTCAAAACGTTGGTTTGGACCATATGTAGTAACAACTGTTCATGATAATGCGACTTACTCATTACGGGAGTTAGATGGTACAAAATTGAAAATACCAATTGCAGGGAATCGAGTAAAAATATTTAAACGATTACACGGGGAGATGAATATTGAAGACCTTAATGAAGGTATAGAGATTCCGCAGCAAGAGATTGAAAGTGATTTGGATAATGAAGGTGATGAAGATGAACTGGACAAAGACGTAGAGGATATATTCTGAATCAAACAGCAATTGGATAAATTGGTGCATACCAGAGGATGCACAAGTTCAGAGGTGGTAGATGTCGTGTTGTAATACGAGTATACAGTGAAAATATAAAGAAAGGGGACTTTTTTTAATATTCAGTTACCTCGAATATTGGGAGCAACGACCAACTCCAGTGCAAACACTGAGTGGCGAGGTTCAGTCACCCCGTTACAGTCAGCTGGGGCATACTGAAATGCTCCATTCGATTCCAATAACGGGAGTTAGCAGGAAGAGAAAGGACCAATTCACACGACAGGTGAGTCTGGTTCGAAGAACCAATTGGATCCAATTTCAAGAATCCAATCCGGGTCCTCTTACCCAATATGAGACCTGAATTGGCCGGGCAACCCAATGGAATCTAATTACGGAAAAATCTAGGTCTTACTACGGGCCTCAGCCAATTTGACGTGAAGGACCAATTTGATCCAATTATGGGGACATCCGGGTCTTACTACTGGACTCTTAGCCAATATGAGACCTGAATTGGTCGGGTGACTTAATGTGGTCCCGATTACGGGGTTTCGATTCTGTTTAAGGCTGTCATGTTCTCTGTGCCGTTTCAAGGAACGTTGTTTTCAATAAAAGGATCTCTTAAAGGTAAAAACGGGGGAGAAAGCTCTGACGGCCAGAGCCAATTTCGGAACCAAGCTCTGACGGTGGGAGCCAATTTCGGATCCAAGACGGAAGATTGAAGAAATTCAGAGGATAAGGTTAGGAGAGAGAATAAGTTTTTGGGGAGTTTTCTTTTGTAAAATCAGAGAGCTAGCTTCATGCTTCGGGCACGGAAAGAAGACAGAGAATTGGGTTTTTTTTTCTTCATAGGATTTGGGAAGACTGAGGCAATCGTTGCTGAAGTCAGTGTTGTAATGGTGAATCGGGATTTTTAATGAAGTGGGTTTGATTACTCTTGACTATTTTGTGAAATCGAGTTACGTCTGTGATAAAGAATTAAAAGGGTGTCTATAGGATTGAGTATGCGGAGTGAATGAAATTTATTGGGTTAATCTAACGAGACAGTCAGTGGATACAAGATCGTGAGTATAAAGCGGTATCAAAGATTAGCAGTTTGGGCTGTTCGGGGTTCTCTGTAACATCTAGAGACCTACCGACTGGGACAAAAAGGACTTCGGCGAGTTGTCGAAGGGCATCCGTATAGATTTACAGTATATTCTTGTAGTCGTTTATATTCCAACAATCAAAAACTGATAGACTGCTTGACTATTGGTGAATCTCCATACTACCTTCTACAGCAAGACGTCCGGCGCGTTCTCGAGCAGGAAAGCACGTAATACGACAACGTTCATCCAATGCAATTTTCAAAATCTAAACTTCTAATTTAATTAATAATATTTTTTCTTGGCCATACATCAATTATAATGGTGTGGAATTGGTAGTCACTTTATACGCAGTACAATATGCCCACAATGTGACAAACAACTTAGTATCTCAATCCGTTCTCTCACTTGACATTGTCTTAGTTAAAATTTTGCACAGTTGACCGTTAGTCTTTTTTTTATGTCCATTGGTTTGAAAATGATATGGATATGTTTTCTAATATTTGATTTCATATTTATCTATCAAGGCTCTAATTATAGAATTTAATAAATAGATACTTTGATCACTAATTAATTCTTTGGCACATCCAAATCAAGTGATAATTTTTTCATATAAAAATGTATCTATTATATTGGCATTATCAATTTTCATTGCCTTTGCCTCAGCCCATTTTGTTACATAATCTGTTACTACCAAAACATATCTTTTTTGTTCATTACATGAGACTGAAGCGATTGGTCTTACAAAATTAATATTCTATTTTTTAAATAGTGCTTGTGTCAAAATAAGTACCAACGGCATGACAGAAGTTCTAGTAGGTTGACCAATTTGTTGACAAAGATCACAATATTGGACATATTGGTGTACATCCGAAAACATTGTTGGCTACCAATAACCAGCCATTGAAGCTTTATAAGCAATGCCATCACCGAAAAAATATCCATCACAACTATCCAAATGGCAGTCTTCTAATGTGGTATGCACTTCACTTAGAAAGATATAGCAATGTAAAATTCCATCTCCTCCTTGCTTATATAAGGTGTCGATAATCATCATATATAGTGTACTTTTCAAAATTAAGCGTTTCTTAAGTTTTCACTATAAGTAATTAGAAATATTTGAAATATCAAATATTGAATCAATTCACTATATTCACGTATAATCACATTAACAAAAAATAATTCCACATCACGTAGAGCATCATTAATAGGCTCATTATTCAATATATAAGATAAATGGGATATAGCCTGCATTGGTATATTTTTTTTTTAATTTGACATTGATAATAAAGTTAAATTCTTAAAGTAGTAACATCCATCGAACAATGCATCCACTCAATTGAAATTTATTAATTATATACTTAAGAGCATTGTGATCGACATGAAATACAAATGCATAATTAAGCAAATAATGCCACAAAAATTTAACAAAATAAATCATTCTCAAAGCTTCTGTTTAATCAAAGTATAATTTTATTCAGCTACAACTAATTGTTGACAAGCATAATATATTAGAAAATTCAAATCCTTTTTATCTTTCTGACATAACACGGATCCAATAGCAATATTGGATGTATCAATATAAATATGAAATAGTTTCGTTCAACAAGGTATAACCAGTACTAGTGCAGACATCAATTTTTATTTCTATTCTTTAAATGTAATTGTACATTTTGCAATCCAAATTGGACTAGATCCATCTACTATCGATTTCTTTAAGAGATTAGTTAAAGGCTGACATATGACTACAAATGAATGAATAAATTTTCGATAATAACTGACATGGCCGACAAAACCATGAACACCTGATATTATTTTAGGCTTTAATAAAGCCAATATATAAGTATCTCTATCTAAAATAGTAGCAATACTAGCTAGTGAGATGATGTGTCCTAATAATTTATTAGACGGTATCCCAAATTGGCATTTCTTCAAATTCAATGAGATCCCATAATGGCCACAGTGATCCAAATACTTACGAAGACATTCCAAGTGATTGGCCTTTGTATTAAATGTACAAAAATTATCTAAAAATATCTCCATCAAATGACATAAATGATCCTAAAAAGCTTGCATCATTATCCTTTGAAATGTGGTTGGAGCATTACATAATCTAAATGGCATAACTTTATAAGCAAAGGTCCCCCAGTCTATAGTGAAAGTAGTCTTTAACTGGTCTTTTTTTGTGATTTTAACTTGATTGTAATCCAAAAATCCATCCAAAAAGAAATGACATTCATACTTGGCTACCTCATCTAGGATATTATCTATAAAAAGAAAAAAAAAAAAAAAAAAATCCTTTTTGGTAGCCACAATTAATTTACAAAAATCTTGACAGATTTGGATTTTTTCATTATTCTTTGGCACCATTATAATTGGTGAAATCCATTCATTATATGGAACTGGATAAATAAAATCTACATCAAGAAGTTTGTCTAATTCCTTTTTCACCATAAAGAAATATTTTGGACTAAGTCAATGTTATCTTTGATAAACTGATATAGCATTCTCTTCCAAAATAATTCAATGCTCACAAACTTCAGTAAGAATGCCTTTCAAATCCACATATGACTACTCAAATGAAGATTTATGATGTACAAAGAAAGCCTTCTAGTTTTCTAACTCAATATCCATAATCCCATTGTATACTTTGATAACCTTCAATATTTCATTAGTGCCTAAGTTGAAGGATTGGCATGTAGGTTCTTCGACAACATTCGGTTTGATTTTCTCCTTTGACTCGTAATCTCTCATATAATCCGACAAATTAGAACTATCCAATTTTGATTTCAATGTATTGACTTCATTAATCATAGAATTATTCATCCAATCAGCAATAGCATAATCAGAGTTTGTTGTATCCTCTAGATATACTAAATATTCTCTAGGTCTTCTACATTGATATAACGTACTTTATTTCTACAAATGAAGTAGGTCATCACCAACTTGTATTGTAATTGTAACTTCAACATATTCCGCATCAAATTGACCCTCATCATTAGATGTTGCCTTTGAACTTAGAATTTGAGACTCTCCATGATATTAAATTAGATATATTTGTAATACAATCTTGTCATTTTCATTCTCAATAGTCAACATTCTACAGCTCCAATCATTCTTAGCTTTGGTTTGATATAGCTACGAGTGATTCAATTAGATTGGATAGAATAATATGGAACTCTATAATTAGAAAATAATATAATCAATCTTGTATAAGATTCTAATGATTACAATGGCAATATTACGTAAGATATCTATTGATTTTACTCGACTATAATCTATCATTCTTAATATTAATGTCAAAGATAATAATTGATTTAAGTCCAAATCTTCTATTGTATCGACATTCATTAGATTCACACTAAAGCCACCATCTACTTGAACTCCAAAAATAAGAACACCACTAATAAATACATTAATAGTTGGTACTTCTAGATAGGAATTTAAACTAACTTCATGAATTTTTCTATTATGGGACCTACATCTTATTAATAAGGAATTTAATGTAGAACAACATTCCAAGGTTACAACCAAAAGTTGCTTCATTATAATAGAAGGCTTAATTGCATCCAAAACTTTCAAAATATCATACAATTCCATATTGGTAGTGATTCCTAGAATCCTCTTCTTTTTCATGGATTTCAACGTAACCTTCTGAGATAATATATCTTTCTTTATGGAATTTGAATGTGAAATAGGTAAATAAACTTTGTCAGAATGTTTTTCTATGAAAAGATCCTTTAATATATAAGATGGTTCTTGGAACTTCCTAGATAACAGTATTAGTTTAAATTGAACCAATACCTTGGTCCTAGGAACATTATTGAGTTGCGCAAATGAACTAGGTCCCAACATTGGTAATATTTCTAGTATAGGTATTGGATCTAGAATTCCCATAATTGGATTGAAGTGGTCCTTTGCAATGATGCATCCAATTATAAAATTCAGTCTTTTTCTTTTTGCTGGCTTTTAATAAGTACTGCGTGAATGCATTCCACCTGATTTATAGGAGAATCTTAAGGCCCTCGATTATTTTTTTTCCTCTTATTATGTGACTAAATTTTTTGATCTTGGTTATTAAAATTAAATGGAGCATTGCATTGCCGATATGTATGTCTTGACTGCTTACAATTTCCACATATTGGAGCATATTCGTTACTTACTCTTGGATTGAGACATTTACTAGTGTAATATCC
Source organism: Physcomitrium patens (assembly GCF_059467195.1). Classification (NCBI taxonomy): domain Eukaryota; kingdom Viridiplantae; phylum Streptophyta; class Bryopsida; order Funariales; family Funariaceae; genus Physcomitrium; species Physcomitrium patens. The sequence continues at coordinate 19,331,361 of NC_143410.1, read as the reverse complement.
TATCTATCTACAATGATAAGATTGAAGTGGTCTTCTTCTAACTCCATCAATAATATTGGATATTTCTACCTATATATACTAGCTAGATCTATTCTACGTTTGATGGATAAATGATCTTGGCTGTCCGATTGATACTGTAGAATCTAAAATTGATTTTTGAATTGGTGGATGTTGAAAATATCCTTGCTAATTTTACTCAATACATTGAAAATTGGATCCACATTTTTGGTTATACCCAAAATTTTGAAAATTAGAAAAATTTCTATTTTAATTATTTGAATGATTCTTACTCCAATCAAACTTATTTTGTGTCTGAACTTGATTAACATTCCACAAAGTCGATTGAAATATGGTTTGATTATCAAATTGTTGTTGCTTTTGTAAATTCCAACAATTGGTAGTGGTATGCTTACCCCCACAAAATATACATTGCATAATCATTTGGGGTGGTAAAGAACATTCTCTTACCATATTACCCTATCCTTTACAATTAAAAAATGATCATAATGACATTCTTTTCATACCTTAATTGGATCAAATGAAGAAGCAACAATGGCCAGTTGGACCTGTTTTACAAACATCTTCAATTCTGGTGGATATAGTCTATTAATCAATATAGAAAAAACAAACAAATCCAACATTTGGTTATTTAGCCATTTACAAAAGATATCTACTACTTAGCCATAATATGACTGCACTACTTCTCTTAGTAATATTCTACTATCCATTAACCTTTTTTTTAAATGTTCTTCAAATCCAATAGATCAAAAATGGATTAAAAATTCTATTTTTAATGCCTCTCAAATAAAAAATTGGCCCAAAGGTTGGCAATTATATCATTCAAATATTGTGTCTTTCAAAATTGCTGGCAGCCATCTCAACCAAATATCTTCAGTTCTACAATTACTAGCTACACATGCAGTCAGAAATTAAGACAAATATTGATCTAGATTTGTACTTGGTTAGCCTCTAAAAGTAGATAATGGAGCTATACTAGTTGTGCAATCATTCTCCACATCCATTTGAACCATAATTGGAGTTGTTGGCTCCCCTATTGCCATTGAAGATGAAAACGTTCTACTTAATTGCTTATTAAAATCAACACTGTTTTCTTCAATTGTCTTTTTTGGACTTTTCAATGTCCTCAATTTCTTATTATTATTTACAAATAATTTTATTGATTGAATTAGAGGTGAAAACAATGGATTTTAAAATATGCTAAATTGGCCTTAATTGGCAAGCAATTTATGCCATTCTAAGAAACTAATCTTGCTAAAATCGACTATATCCGCTATTAAAAAAGTACCTATTGGAATACCTAATCTTTTTGTGCCTCTTTCACTTTCAGTTAACGGGCTTAAGAAATACATTAGATTGTTAATAGAATTTTTACGAGTGCTCTTGGTAATTTTTTTAACGATATATATGATTGAAATATTAACGGTCTGTTAGTTTCTTGATATGCTCAAATATGCTGACATGCATACAACCATGGTTTAATCCAACTCTGTTGATGTTTTTTTTTTAGATTTCATTCTTGATCGTCCCCTAACAAATTTCTTGCTTGCACTCTCTCTTGTCTTCCTTTCAATTGGCATGTTTTTCTTAGTACGATGTTTTCATTCTTAATAACCATAGTCTTTCATCATAATACTAAAATTGCTTCCCATCTCCAATCTAACTACATATATAGCTTCACTTTTGAACCATCATCAATTTTGTAACTTCTTCGTGTAACATCCACAACTACATGTTTGGCAATTAATTCCTAATGCTCAATACTATTATCAATTTTCCGGGAGTGGCGCCAAAATAAGATTGTCATTTTACTTACTCTAGACTAATCTAATAGAAATAAACTTATATAAGATAATTCATACACAGGAAAAGATTATTTGCATGAGTTTATATATTAAGATCATACAATTAATTGTCTCCTGATCAACTAAAACATTCAAGAATGCTATATATCTTCCACATTCTATCAAAGAAATTATTACAATCAATAATTCTATCTTATTTATTCACTGTCTCTTCTCTTCTCCAAACTTATGACAACAATAGGTAATACTACACTATCTTAAAAGATTGCATAAAACATTCCATAATCCAATCAATGAAATTTTTTAAATTAATTGTCATTCCCAGTAATCTGCTTCACACAATTCTAGACTCCATATACTTCTTCTTCAATCTCAATATTCAATATATTATAATTCTCCCAATCATATCCATACTTCACAAATATCTTCTATTATTGATTTTCCAATCCTCCACTTATAATTCAGTATACAATAAATTTAATTTTTAATTTGATATCATCTATATCAAATCTTTCTTTCATTCTAGAATTTCGCTTCACATTATTTAAGAACTATCTATTATTCTTATTCTACAAAGAAAATGAAGAACAAAGAGGTAGCACTAAGCTTACCCTTGTTCATGACTATTACAATCTGGCCCTTTCTACTTCTTCTTCAACCTACTTATGCTTTCTTCAAAATGCCAACCACTTCACAACCAATGATAATTATTTTTTCTAACTATATTATTTATTTTACCTTCTGAACTATCTATTCATTACTTTACTAGCTTCTCTTAATCTTACATATTAGGTATTCTAAAATAGAAAAATCCTACCTATTCGACAAGCTTCTTCCAAATTCATGATATCAAAAATATTACATCATACCATCTATTCAAAGAAGAATATGTCATTCTTAAAGATCTTCATTTCTATTATGTTATCTTAAAATTTGTGATAATTTCAATACATGATTTGGTAACTTAGTAAATAATAAGTCTTGAATTAGATTACATAATTATTGTTTTTCTATCTTTTTAGTACTACAAATATTTAAAAATTAAAAATAAAAATAAAAGATAGAACATAAGCTTTACTAAACTTCATTTCTTTTATACTAATAATTATTTGACTCTTCATCTTAGCTTTGATAGAGGTTTTTAATAAAAAAAAATCGACCTTCTTTTATGGATTTTTAAGATTTTTGAATGGCTCTCATATATATTTATTAATATCATATTCGTGCCAATGTATAAGCTATTTCAACTTATTTTAGCATTGCCTTAAGTCTAAAACTTCATCAACCATATATTCTTAATTATTATTTAATTTTATAGAAAGAAGTAGGATTTATCATCTTTTGGATATATTTACTATCTTATATGACTCAAAAAGAAATATATAAAATACAAGATAGATCTTCATAGACTTGATAGATCTAATTGATAAGAAACTTAATTGATTTGTTTACAAATAGAAAATAGTCTAAGTCTATAATAATCTAATTTATTATAAAATCAATTAGACTTGATATTATAACAAAAAAACCATATCTTATTTTTGACATAGAATTCAAATTTTTTCTTGAAATAAGCATCCGCATTCTGTGAGTATAAATTTTCACTCCTCTATTCAAGTTACAAGATGACATCAATTAAAAGTTGCTTGTAATTGGTGGTAGAAAGTGAAGTAAGTAAATAACAAGAACAAAAGAAGAATACTTTTGTATTCAATTTTTTTTTTAATCAATAAATACGTTAATTGTTTTTTGCAAGAAAAGAATGAGTAATTTATTTCTAATCTAAAGGAACTAAAGTAGGTTTTGTTTTATAGATCTAAACAAAGAAAACAAAGAAAAATTAAATCTAATCTAAGAATTAATATATATATATATATATATATATATATATATATATATATATATATATATATATATATCTATGTATAAAATTAAAATGAAGAAATAAAAAAGTAATCTTTTTAGATTTTTCTTTAATATGAGAGGATTTTACTATCAACCTTTTAAGGTCTATATATCCATTGGATGTCAAGGTTGGTCTTTTCTTGCACTATCACTAGCTCATTGAGATAGCCCATTTTTTCCAACCAGATTCAAACCTAGGACATTCACTTGACAACTTCTTACCTAACCAACTCCTCTATGCCCTTTGGATGTTTACTAAGATACTTTTTTACAATTTTTAATATATATATATATATATATATATATATAAATATTTATGAAATTTTCATCAAGTATTTGTCTCTTTTAGTTAAAATATCTCTAATTCTTTGTTGAAAGAACTAAATTGAAAAGACGACAAAAAAAAATAAATATGACTATAGCTTATCTTGAATTCCAATATTTTAGCTTCTAAATTCTACTCAATTTTGATAAGTTTCCACTTAAGAGATTGAATAAGGATGAATTTAGGGATGAGCCATTTGACTTTGTGTATGATAAAAATTATAATTTATATTCTTTATATCTATTTTTAGATATTTTGGTAAGAATATCTTCTCCATTAAGTATTTGCAATGAAACTAAATTATTTGAAAAGACTACTTTAATTAAGTAGGGGCCTAATCATATGGCATCAAATTTTCTTGAAAAATCTAATCTCCTAGCATCTTATAAGAGAACTAACATGTTAGGCTTAAGGATTTTAACTTCATATCTCAAAGGAAATTTTTCTTCTTCTTTAGATGGCCTCCAGATATTGAGCACTCCGTATTTTGGTCTCATCTAGACCTTCTAATTACTCTAATCTATCAATTAAAGATTATTTAGTTGATAATCTTTCTTTCAAGGTGATTCAGAAGTAAAGAATTTCAAATTTAATTGGTAAAATAGCTTCTATGCCATAAACTAATGAAAATAGAGTTGCTTGGATTGTCACTTTAAACATTGTTCTATAAGCTCATAAGGCTACAAGGAGCTTTATATTCCAATCTTTTTTAGATGTTGTAATAGTTTTTTTAAAGATATTGACTAAAGTTTGATTTATCCTTTTTGTATGCCCATTTGTTTGTAAGTGATAAGAAGTAGTTTGTGTATAGTCAATTTTGAATCAAGATGTCAAGTCTTCTATCACCTCATTTAAGAAATACTTGTTTCTATCACTAATTAGGATTTTTGAATTTCCAAACCTAATAATGATTTGTTCATAGAAAAATTTGGCAACATGTTTGGCATTGTTGGCTTTAATTGCCTTTGCCTCACCCTACTTGGTTAAGTATTTGATTGCTACCACTATGTATTTCATACTACTAGTAGAATTAAAGTGAATCTCTCCAATATAATCAATTTTCTATTTTTCAAAGGAAATTGAAGGTAGGGACATATACAGAGATAAACTCATCTTTAGATCATTCTTAGTATATTATTAATATTCATCACATATCTTAATATATCTATACATATCTTGAAATAATGTAGGCCAATAATAACCTGTTCTAAGTATTTTTTGGCCTATTAAGGTTTTTGAAAAGTGATCCCTGCATGCACTATCATGGCATATTGATAGAAGAGTAGGAATTTCTTCTTCCATTACACACCTCTTTAATATCCCATCAACTCCACATCTATATAATTTGCTACTAACTATGGTAAAGTACCTAATATTAATTTTTACTTTTCTATATTTTATTTTAAAAAGATGAAGAGGCAAAGCTTGAGTTGTCAAAAACTTGGTAATTAATTCATATCAAGTGGGCAAGATTGAAATAATAAACAAGGTTTCATCTATCAATGTATCATCAATTGGGACTTCACCAATTTGGTTTGACAACCTAGATAAATGGTCTGCTTGCTTGTGCATCCTTCCTGGTTTATATTCTACTATATAATCAAATTATCTAGTAGAAGTACCTACTTTGCAAGTCTACCACTTAGATCAGCCTTATTCACAAGGTACTTGATTGCCATGTGGTGCACAAAAAATACTACTAAGTTTAATAAAAGATAATATCTAAACTTCTTGATGGAAAAAACCATGGCAAGGCATTTTCATTCCATGGTAGTATATTTCTTCTCTACAAGATTCAATTACCTATTAACAAAGGCTATCGGATAGTCCTTGCCTTTTTTTCTACTTATTTGATATAATATGCTCTTTATGGCTATAGCTAAATCGTCTCAAAGTATATAGAAGGGCAATAACCAATTGAGAGGTCTTAAGATGAAAAAGGTACTAATTTTTTTTTTAAGGATATCAAATACCTCTTGGCATTTTTTATCCCATTCAAACTTCATCTCTTTTTGTATTATTTGGGTTGTGGGCATAGAATGTGTAGCATATTTTTCTATGACTTCTTCAAACCATTTTATGTATTCCAACATCCTTTGTATCTCTTTCACTGTAGAAGTGGGGTTTTAATTCTACAATAACTTTGACCTTTTCTGGATTGGATTCTCTACCCTTTTTTTGATACCACATATTCTAGTAGAACTCTCTTTTGAACAACTAGGAATATTTTGCTAGGATTTAGTACAATCCTTGCCTTTCAACAAAATTGAAGATTAATCCGAAGACATTTCAAATGTTTTGTCTTAAAAGACTGGATTCTAAAGTCGTCAATGAAAACTATCATTGACTTGTGTAGAAGGTCAGAGAAGGCATAGGACATGGCCCTTTGAAATGCCACTAGAGCATCACAAAGTTCAAAAGGCATCACTATATAAATAAAAAAATATCCCATAGTATAGTGAAAGTAATTTTATAACGATGTCATATTATAAATGCTTATAGTATGTAAAAATTAATTAAAATATATTATATATTAATAAATCTAGATGTATATTAGAGTGGTTAATAGATTAAATTAAAAGGAGTTTATATAAGAAACTTTACTTTGTTTTTTTACTTGTTTTGATTTTGGCATTAAAAAAAATATACAACCTAAATATTTAGTATGAAGCCTTGGGAGAAGGTAGAAGCTTAAGGATGAAAATCTTAACTAATAGGAAGCTAATTGGAAGAGATGAAAGCAAGGCATGGTCGAATGAAGGCAAGGAATAGTAAACTTCATTCCTATTGGTCAAATATCATATCCAATGGACTTTGAGGAGACTACCTACAACTTTAACAAAGATTTTGGCAACTTCAAAGAGGGCATTTGGGAATTAGAAGCTAAAATTATAAATTTTAGGATTTGGACTACAATTTTTGTAAAAAAATTAGAGGATTTGAAATTAGGATGAAGATGATATAGCTATTTTAAATTAAGGTAGGAATTTAAGATATATTATTCTTTTGAGGATATGAGGAGTTATATAGTAGCTTTTAAAGATCAAAAGGTACGGTTGGAACGGAAATTTTAAAGCCTATATTGTTTATGAAAGAACTATTGCTTTTAGAGTTCATATAAAGGAGTTATAAGGAGTTGAAAGTGGCACTTCCAAATCAAAGGTAGTAAGTAAATGGCTTCATTTATAATAATAGATGGAGCCATAATTTGAGTTTTTGGAAGAATTTTTTATTCAAATTTTTTAGAAAATATAATATTTTGTATTAAAAAGTTATACATATACATTTTGTGGCATTTGAGCTTATATTTTGTGAGATATGAAGAAAATTACATGCGGGTGTATAAAATCAAGGGTTTAAAGTGACTGTTAGGATTTTTAAGATATCTCAAGATCTGCAAAAAATTTGCTATTGAAATTTATTATAGAAGTTAATAAGAATATATCAGTACTTCATGTAAAATTTGATTTTGTTTGGATAGTCAAATTAGGAGATATGAAGTGTTGAAGTTTGAGAAAATTTCTATATAAGGATATACAAGATTTTAGAGGATTTTATGATATTTTGGGTGTTGTTGGTTACTTGAAGCTTATGTATTTAGTATAATTGCTCAAAAAAGAAAATTTAATATATAAACTTGGTCTTTTTATTTTAAGACTTGATTGAGTAATTAATGACAGCCAAAAATCTAGTACATTTTTTAGACAAATTCTCTCTACTCTAAGAACAATCTTCTTGGACTATGGATATTTAATTATATCGTGAATATCCATCCATAAATATATAAAGTTCATGATCTATCACTTCTTTTAAAATGGTATTAATAAAAAGAAGAGAAAAATGATCTTTTCGAGTGTATTTTTTAAGTTCCTTGTAGTCTATATAGACTCAGTTTTTCATTCTACTTTTTGACTAAAACCATATATAAAATCCATCTGTAATCTCCACAAGTTGAATAAATCCCAATTGGAAGAGTTTTTCTAATTCTACCTAGATAATTAATTACAAATTGGGATTCATTCTTCTTTTTCTTGTCTCACATGAATTGAATTTGAGAAGAGAGGGATTCTATGTTGAGCTAATTTTGGAGGTATGGCCTTAAGATCTTTATAAGACCATGCAAATACATCCCTATATGCCATAATTAATAACTTATAACTTGTCAATTCATCCTTTATTAATTGAATCCCTACTTTGATGAGTTTTGGATCTTCATTCTTTAAAGATACATCCATTAATTTGTAATCAAGGTTGTGCACATGAGCTTATTTAGTAGGGCCTTTATACCAATTATTTGGAATTTTTAGATAGATAATTATGTCATTTTCAGCCATAAGACCACTAAAAATTAGTTTAAATTGTAAGAGTAGAGTAAGATTGTCTTCTTCTATTAAGTCATCCAACTTGTGAACTTGAATACTATCAAAGTTCACCCCAAAGAAGATGAGTGAACTGCCTGCTTTGCTACGAAATCAGCAAATCTAACTTTTTTTTTAAATCTTTTTTGTGATTAAGGACTTAAAATCTCATCTTCTAAAGAGTGATAAATTTTTGGCTTAAGAAAATTCTTGGAATTGAATAAAGATTTTAATTAAGTTTTTTGATGGTCCATAGTGGTTATAGGACTTCTTACCTCTCTAGTCAATTTTTGCGTTAATTGCCCTTAACCAAGGTCTTCTTAAAAGCAATGGATATGAATTTTTGCTACAATGTATGTGAATCACATGAAATGTGAGGGAGTATTTTTTACTTCTCATCATCATCTTACAACCATTTATTTGTCCAAAAGGTGTGTCTTGGCTTTGATTAGCCATATTGATTACAAATAGAGAAGATCCAATGATACTAAGTCCTAAAGTTTCCATAGTTCTCACTGGTATAATATTTAAACCACTACTTCTATCAACAATGGTATAAGGTATTATTTTATCTACTATAGATACTTCTAACTCAATTGCCTTCATTTCTTGTATTTCTTGAATAGTTCTAACATTGGATTGGATTTTTATTTTAAATCTTTGGTATCTTTTAATAAAAAGGCCTATTTAAAAGATCTTTCTCATTATTGTAGAAATTTTCAACAATTGAATAATTATTATGTCTGCCTTGGTTTTTTTCAAATCCTCCCATAAATCATATGATCCAACTTAATTCTTACTTTTAGGTTGAAGTGGAGGATTAAATTCAAAATTAGGAACTCCAAGGCCTTCTCCCTCTTTTTTAGAAAAAAATTCCTTTGTCAAGATGTTTTTTTTTTGAATTTCTTGGCATTCTACTTGACTTAGGTTCAAGGACTTGAGGTGATTCTTTAGAATCTTTGATACTAGCTATTGCCTCTTTTATAGCTTCATTCAAATTTGAGAAGTGAAGAAAATCTTTTGAATTATTTTTACTATCAATTAAAATAGGAAGAGGACTAGTATACCTAGACCTTATCATAACTGCCAAAATTGGCATATTAGGAAGCTATTTATCCTTAATAGGTGCTTCTTCATGAGAGATTTAATGTGTATAAAAAGACAATGATTGATCTTTAAGAATTTGAGAACCTTGTTCGTCAGTTGATATTTCCAAATACCTTACATCTTGTGAATTTATTCCCTCATTTTATTGGCCATATTGAAATTGATCTACGTTTAATGAAATAAATCCTTTCTATGTATTTAGATCTAAGGAGGGATGTTGGATTTGAGGATTATTATAATAATCATAAAACATGTTAAAAAGTCTTAAGATATTGTTGAGATTTGGATTTTTGCTCTCTTCAATTGATCTTGAGATTCTTGTTGATAATTTCTTTATAAAAATTTTAAAGGAATCACCTTATTAGATTTCCTATACACATTTATAGGATAATTTCTTTGACAATTTCCACATACTATACTACTTTCTATTTGACAACTACCTGATCCATGTCTTTTTCCATATAAATGGTCGACCTTGTAATGTTGTCATTGTAGGTTCTTAAAAGAATTTTTTCAAGGTTGGAATTGAAAATTGAAACTTGCCATATTATGATTTTTATGATGTAGATCATATAATTGTAGCCTTCCCTGGTTTTGTTGGTAATTTTGAATAGAATCGACTCATATACCTTAATTGGCTACATTGAGTGCACCAAAGCCTTGAGATGCATCTATTAGATTCTATAGGACATGGAGATTGGTTTGGATTTTGACTCTTAATTAAAAGAGTCAAATGTTCTTACATAGGATTCATTTGTTGTACAATTTTATTTTGAAATCTCCGTTGGTTTTGAAGGACTTCATTTTTAAAGTATTCTATTTATTTTTATCTTTTGGATATATCAATTCAATAAGGTTGGGATGCAATCTAACCTCCAAAGGTATTGGGTAGTGGTACATAAGTTAAAATTAGATTTTTTAGTCCCATATGAATACTCTTGGAAATTTCCTATGTTTTGAGCATGTATTGGAATAAAACTAGGTATTTTATAATCTTCCTTCCTCCACATTTGCTTTTGCTGCTTATCAATATTTTCAATCACTTCTGCTAATTTTTTGGCCTCTTCTAAATTGTCTGGTCTTTCTTTGAAGATCTCTCAAATTGTTCCCTTACTATTAAATCCTTGAATAAAGAAATGGATGAGGATATTATCTATGAGAGGTGATCTCACAAATCTAGTTATTACAAGTTCAAATTGCTAAATGTATTCAATGATTTCTTTCTCCTTTTTTTATCACAATGAAAAAAAGGTTGTGAGGGTATTACTTTATCCTACTTTTGGCCTGAAATTTCCTAAAAATTCTCTCATGAGCATGTTCCAATTCTTAAAGGTTTGGAGAAGGTGGCTTCTATACCATTCATAAGCTCCATTTTTTAGAATACTTGAAAACCATAGAAGATAATAACTCGGATTGGTTATTAAACATGTCGTGAGAAGTTCCATGAATCTCTCAACATGTATTAATGGATCATCATCTCTAATCCCTTTAAATATAGGGAGGTTGTGGGACATAGGAATTGCTTATAAATCCTTAGAGATTACTATTCGCAAGTCTTTTGGTTGAACTAAGGAAAAATTAGAAACTTACCTCTCTTGCATCTTCTTCCTGGATTCTATCCTCCAATTCCTAGCTCGTGTTCTTTGTAGTCAAGTAATTTTCTAAAATTACAAAAAAAAAATAATAATTGATAAGATTCAAGTACTTACTTGATTGCAAGCTATTAATGCTTTCATCCTTCTTTCTTATGATTCTTCTCCTCAAGCTACAATCTATATTAGCAAAATAAATTTAAAACTAAATGAATTTCATTGAAAAGATATTCACCTTGAATTATGATATCAATTGTGAATCTTTTCATTTCTCCTTTCCTATTTTCTATATTCTCTTTTTTCCAAGATTCTTCTATATGCCTTTTCTATCTAATTCTTTTTTCTTGAATTTTGTTTTCTTTTATTGATGAAGAATTCTCTTGATTTTTTCTTGAGCTCCTTCTATACTACTTCTATAAATAGAACAGATATGAGGGATAGAGGGAGTGATTAAATCTCCCTACTACTAGAGAAAAGCCTTCAATTGGAAATTCATAAAGATGAAAAGAAATGATATGAAGAGTGGAAGAGGTGATTAAATCTTCCTACCACAAGAGAAATACCCTCAACATGAAAAATTACAAAAAAAAGAAGTGATGAAATCTTGAAGACAAGCTCTACTTCTTATGCTTTTGGAATTGAGAACCAACTTAAAAAATCCACCAATTAATGATAACAATAACAATAAACTAATCAAATATTATTTAAATTTAGAAATAACAATAGTTCCTTAAAAACAATTAGTAAGAAAAAAAATTATATATTAAATTAATTTCAATATAAAAAACTTATCATGCATGTAAAAGAAAAAATAATATTTATAAATAAAATTAAGAATAAAAATTAAATAAAAAATATGTTAATAATAATAAAATAAATAAAAGAAAAAATAAAAGTAAAAATAAAATTTAAAAGTAAAATAAAATTAATAATTAAAAAAATATTAAATAAATGAATATATTAAAATATTATTTTTATTTATATTTTATTTTTAATTTATTACTATTATTAAATTAATATTATTTCTCTTTTATCTATTTTTTGTTTTTTTTCTTGATTTATATACATATATATTTAATTATAATTTGATATGTTTAAGAAAAATATTTTTAATACAAAATTGTAAAAAATATCACAAAAAATCCAAAATATAAATGATAGAAGAGATAGAAATCACTAACCTCAATTGTATTCCAATTATGGCAGCAACCTCTCTCCACTCCAAAAATTTCCAAAATTTCAGATTTGATTTAATTGTAGTGAATTTTGTACCATTACAACCTCAACTTTAAGGTGTTTGTACCCAAAAAATTCTACTAAAAAAGAATCACCAGGCACTAAGAAATGCCTTTCCGATATATGAAACTGCCAAGGCAGTGAACCTCTTTCTACTCTAAAAATCACTACAAATTCAAATCAACTCCGATTTGAACATGTAATAGCTTTTTGGAAAGCTAATGTCTAGACACACAATTTCAAAAAAAATTGACTTAAAAGATGCGATATATAAAAATTGATTGATTAAAATCCGAGAGCATTTCAACATCCAATTTAACAATGAAATTTTTGACTATCTTATGAATTGAGAATTAGAAATGCTTTGCTTGCACCAATAAGGAAGGGATGAAGATTACTTACCACTAATGATGAGCTACTCAAATTACATACTCAATACAACCAAGCAAGATCAATCACAACAAGCAAACTTCACATTCACATTCATCATTTGAAGCTCCATCTCTTGGCAAACGCACCAAAATGTGAATGTAAATTTTGAATCCTCTATTCAAATTACAAGATGGCCTCAATTAAGAGTTGCTTGTAATTAGTGGTGTAAAGTGAAGTAAACAAATAACAAGAAAAAAAGAAGAACAACCACAAAGCAATTGAAATAAATGATGTAAGGCAATTATAACACCCAAAACTAAGTCACAGTCTGTTCACTATATTTTTATCCACTAAAAAGTAATAGTAAAAAGTAAAAAGTATATTTTTGAATATTTAATTTTATTATCTTTTCAATGACGTAAGAAACATATAAATCCGAATCATTATGAGTAAATTATGAAGTTTTAAAGATATGAAGTAAATAATTGAAAAGGTGAAGTGAAAATATTTTACTTCAAATATAACTTGCTTATAGATCAAGGGTTCGAGCCTTACCAATGCTCACGTGTAGTATATAAGGATATTTAAGAGAGGCAACAAGGCCTTAGTCTTGTCCTCCTAACTACCTTCAAGGTGCTACAATCCATATGGGACTTGTGCATCCTGCTTTCTACAAAGATTACACTAGCTGCTAGTCCTCCTATTTTTTATTGGAAGGATCAACATTTTTGCAATTTTGATCTCACTATGGTATTTAAAAACATCCAATTAGCCTTGGAACTTTGTGTGGCCTTCAAATCTTACTCCATTTCTTCATAAAGGCTCCCAAAGTCGTAAAACTCATTTTTGCCAAGATCTTAAAAAGTGCTCTAAAAATTCCTAAAAAATTCTAAATAAATTCTAAATAAATTCTAAATAAATTTTTAAAAATCATATATATTTCTATGATTTTTTCATCTATTTAAAGCTATATTTTTCTACATTTATGATTTTTCATAATAATAAAAATCAATTCAAATCTACTATATATCCTATTTTTTATATCAATAACTAAAATGACATGAGGTTCTTTCTCATGCTTCTTCTAACTACTAACATTTAAAATTTTTATAAGTATTACATATAGATAAATGACCAAAATAAATATTGGTCTTAATAAATAATCCTTAACATTCAACAATAAAATAAGAAGACTAAATCAATGAGGATAATTGCCTACAAGACTTATTAAGACTCTATTTCCACCACTAACATTCTAATTTTTTACTCTTCTAAGGATTTCTACACTATTCACTATATACTGTGATTTAAAGCATTCTAAATATATATTTTTATTCTAAACTAATAAGTGAGTCAATTTAATAACTCACACATTGATATTTTTTATTCTTGTATTTCTTTTAATTATGTCTGTATTGTAGAATATAGCTTTGATAAAGGATCTATCATATCATGCATCATAAGATTATCAACTTTTGAGAAGTCAAATGTATTAAGTTATGAATGATAATCATAATTATAAAAAAAAAAAAAAAAAAAAAAAAAAAAAAAAGAGTAGAAAAATATATTATATTATTATTAAAAAAATTTATCAAAGTGTGAGTTATCAAATTGACTCACTTATTATTTTAGGATAAAAATATGCATTAGGAATGCTTTAAATCACAATATATAGTGAATAGTGAAGAAATCTTTAGAAAAATAGAAAATTAGAATGTTAGTGGTAGAAATGGAGTTTTAGTAAGTTTTGGAGGTAATTATCCTTATTAGTTTAGTATTTTTATTTTATTATTGATTATTAAGGATTATTTATTAAGACCAATATTTATATTGTTCTTTTATCTATATATACTACTTATAAAAATTATAAATTTCAGTAGTTAGAAAAAGCATGAAAAAGAACCTCATATCATTTTAGTTATTGATATAAAAAATAGGATTTATAATAGATTTAAATTGATTTTTATTATTATGAAAAATCATCAATGTAGGGAAATATAGCTTTAAATGGATGAAAAAATCATAGAAATATATATTATTTTTAAAATTTTATTTAAAATTTATTTAGAATTTATTTAGAATTTATTAGGAATTTTTAGAGCAATTTTCAAGATCTTGGCAAAAATGAATTTTACCACTTTGTGAGCCTTTACGAAAAAATGGAACAAGATTTAAGGGCCACTCAAGTATCCCAAGCTATTTGGGTGTTTTTAAATGCTATGGTGAGGTCAAAATTACAAAAATGATGATCTTTCTAGTAGAAAATAAGAGGACTAACAGCTATTGTAGTCTTTGTAGGAAGGGGGGTGCATAAGTCCCATATGGATTGTAGCACCTTGAAGATAGTTAAAAGAATAAGACTAAGGCCTCGTGGCCTCTCTTAGACACCCTTATATGCTACATGTGAGCCTTGGTGAGGCTCAAACCCTTGATCTATAAGCAAGTTACCTTTGAAGTAAAATATTTTTACTTCACTTTTTAATTATTTACTGCATATCTTTAAAACTTCATAACTTACTCACAATAATTCGGATTTATATGTTTCTTATATCATTGAAAAGATAATAAAATTATCTATCTAAAAATATACTTTTTACTTTTTATTTTTTATTGGGTGAAAATACAATGAACTGATTGTGACTTAATTTTAGATGTTGTAATTGCTTCAATTCATTTATTTCAATTGCTTGTGGTTGTTCTTCTTTTATTCTTGTTACTTGTTTACTTCACTTTATACCACCAATTACAAGCAACTCTTAATTGAGGCCATCTTGTAACTTAGATTGAGGAGTAAAAATTTACACTCACATTTTGGTACGTTTGCTAGGAGATGGTGCTTCTAATGGAGGTGTGTGGATGTGAAGTTGCTTGTTATAATTGATTGTATTTAGTTTTGTTGAGAGAAAAATTCAAGTAGCTCTTCATCATTGGTAAGTGTTCTACATCTCTTCTTTATTAGTGGAAACAAACCATTTCTATTTCTTACTTTACAAGATAGTAAAACTTTTATTGTTGACTTGATTGTTGATTTACTCTCGGGTTTTTGTCAATCAGTTTTTAGTTGTTGTGGGTTTCAACTTCAAAAAAATTTAGGTTTTGTATCTTAATGTGAGATTTCTAAAAAGCTATCACACGTTTGAATTGGATTAAAATTGAATTTTTATGTGGATTTTTTATTAAAAGGAGGTTCATTGCCTTGGCACTTTAGTGTACTCCAAGTTGTTCTCAAGTTTTCATCAATCAGTTTTTATGTGTGGCATATTTAATGGTAAATTTTCTTAAATTTGTGTATCTTGATGTTAGCTTTTCAAAAAGCTATTGCATGTTCAAATTGAAATTGATACGACTTTATAGTAAGTTTTAGACTAGAAAGGGATTCATTGCCTTGGCAATTTCATGTACCTCATGTTTAGAAAGGCATCTCTTAGTGCCTGGTGATAATTTAATATTGAAAAAATTGGAATAAAAGAATCTTGGAGTTGAGATTTTAGTGGTGGAAAATGTCTTGCTATTGAATCAAAATTAAAACTTTGGCGATTTTTGGAGTAGACAGGGATTGTTGCCTTAAGCAAAATACAATTGAGGTTAGTGATTTCTATCTTTTCACTCATCTATATTATTGATTTTATGTTATATTTATAAACTTTGTGTTTTAAATTTTTTTTCTTAATTGCATTAAATTATAAAAAATAATAAATAAATGAAAAATAAATAAACTTAAATTAAAAATATAAACAAAAAAATATTAAAAAATAAAATTATAATGAATAAAACTAAAAATAAAAAAAAATACTGAAATAAATTAAAATTAAAAGTAGAAAAAATATTAAAATAAATTAATTATTTTAATAATAAAAATAAAACTCTATTAATATTTAATTTTACTTTTAACTTTTAATTTCACATTTATTCTGAGTTAATATTATTTTGTTTTTAACTCTTAAATTTAATTTTATTTTTTATTTTTAATTTATTTTTAATTATTTATTTTTATTTTTATTTTTACTTCTATTCTATTTTATTTTGACTTTTATTTTGACTTTTACTTATCTTTTTATATTTGCTTTCTTTGTTTAATTTTTACTTTTATTTTTATTCATTAATATTATTATTTTTTATTTTTTTTACATGATATTTTTATGTATTGAAATAAGTTAATATATTTTTTATTTATTCATTAGTTTATTTCTTTGAAATAGTATTATTTCTAAACCTAAATAAAATTTGAATAGTTAAATGTTAGTAATAGCATTGTTTGGATGTTCTCTTTAGGTGGTTGTCACTTTCAAGCACAAAGGGTGGAGCTCGCCTTCAAGGTTTCATCACTCCTCTTCTTTGTAGTTTTTCTAATTGAATGCCTTTCTCTAGTAGTAGGGGGATTTAATTACTCCTTCTATCTCTTGTATCATTTCTTTTCATCCTTGTGAACTTCTAGTTGAAGGCTTTTTATCTAGTAGTAGGAAGATTTAATCACTCATTCCACCCCTCGTAATCCTTTTATTCACAGAAAATAGTGTAGAAGGAATACAATAAGAACCTCAAGAGAATTCTTCATCAACAAAAGAAGAAGAGAGAGATAAAAAAGTTTGCTAGAAAGAATTTGGAAAAAATAAGGAAAAATGAAGAAAAGAAGAAAAGAGAAGACCAACAAGTTCAAATCATAATCTAAAGTGAGTATCTTTTCAACAAACTTCATTGAATTTAAATTTATTTTGCTAACACAGATTGTGGTTGAGGCAAAGGAATATAAGAAGAAAAAAGAAATCATTAATAGCTTGGAATCAAGAAAGTCCTTGAACCTTGTCAATTATTTTTTTTTTGAAATTTTAAAAAATTGCTTGAATAAAGAGTACGAGCTAGGAATTGGAAGATAGAATCTAGAAAGAAGACATGAGAAAGATAAGTCTCCAATCTCTCTAATAGATGTGAATGGGAGAAGGTAGATAGAACCTTTAATCCATTATCTTTAAGCCTTAAACCCTTATTTAGAATATTTAGTTTGAGATTAGCTAAGAAAAAAGTCACATATTTTAGAAGTTTGTTAAGAAGTGATATATTGGCTCGAGATGCAATTAAGTGAGTTTTTCTTCAATGAGGTGTGATTTGTTTACAAATAATTATTTTTGTAATGTAACCTTTGTTGTTAATTGTTATAGTAGGTAATTCTTAAACTGTCTTATTGTAAAAAAGCAAGAAAAAATGATAGCTTGGGCTCTTTGCTATCTCAATATGGAATTCTTTTTCACAACTAAGATTGCTTAGGGTCACTCCTATACAACAATAGTTTTATATACCAATTAAAGTTGGAAATAGACTTACTATGGATGATACTTAAGCAAGCATTCTTCCTTTAATTGTTTCTATTTTGATTTCCTTTCATGTCAGAAGGTACTTAAGTGGATTACAAGTAGAAGAGTCAAACATTTAAATTATTGAAAAATTAGGAGGATTAAAAATTATACTTAATTAAACAATATGTCTATAGTCATGTAGATGCATTGTTCTACTAGATCTAAGAAACTCAACCTATCTTCATCTATAAAAAAGCTTGGATCTATTGGCCAAAAAAATAAACCAAAACTCAAACAAGTAGAGATTCAATAGTTGGATATATAATCCTCACCTCCAATATCAAAAGATGTTTTTGTTTCAAATCTAATTGAATCAAGTCTAGATAAGGAAGTAGAAGAGAAAAGATTGGATCATAACTCTCTTAACTTAGTTGTAGAGACAAATCAAGAAAGAGAATGATCAATGCTTCTTTTTCTTTCAATAGAA
Organism: Physcomitrium patens; assembly: GCF_059467195.1. NCBI lineage: Eukaryota > Viridiplantae > Streptophyta > Bryopsida > Funariales > Funariaceae > Physcomitrium > Physcomitrium patens. The sequence continues at coordinate 19,312,865 of NC_143410.1, read as the reverse complement.
CGTGAAAGAAAATCTATACCAACCTCTATACCCATCAATCCTTTGGTTTAACTAAAGAGCTTGCCAATAGTAATTCTTAAGGATTTACAAGCAATTCCTATGCCTCACAACCTCCCTATATTTAAAGAGACTAGAGACGATGATCCATCGGCACATACGGAGATATTTATAGAATTTCTCATGACAAGTTTAATAACCAATCCGGGTTATTATATTCCATGGTTTTTAAGTACTTTAAAGGATGGAGCTTATGAATGGTAGAAAAGCCACCTTCCGTAAATCTTTAAGAATTGGGACATGCTCATGAAAGAATTTTTAGAAAAGTTTAGGTCAAAAGTTAGGCAAAATAATTCCTTTACAATCCTTTCCTCTTTGAGACAAGGAAACAAGAAAGAAATTAGTGAATATATTTGGTGATTTAAACTTGTAGTAACTAGATTTGCAGGAATTCTTATCACAGATGATATTTCCATCCATTTCTTAGTTTAAGGATTTAATAGTGAGGGAACAATTTGAAAGATCCTCAAAATAAGTTTAGATAATTTAGAAAAGACCAAAATAATAGCTCGAGTAGTAGAAGACATTAATAAGCAACAAGAGCAAATGTGGAAGAAAGAAGACTATGGAATCTCTAATTTTATTTCTATATATGCCCAACATATAGGAAATTTTCAAGAACATTTGTATGGAAGTGTGGAATCTCAATTTAATTCTATAAATTACTATCTATCACCCTTAGAGGTTAAACTACCTCCCATCCTTCCTGAGTTGACATATCCAGAAAATAAGAATAGATAGAAGGAAGACTTTAAGAATGAAGTTCTTCAAAGCCAATAAGGATTTCAAAATGAACTTGCACAACAAATGAAGGCTATACAAGAGCAAATGTTTCTTTTAATTAAGATTCAAAATCCAAACTAAGTCCCTCATCCTATAGAATCTAGTAGGCACACCTCAGAACTTTGATGCACTTAATGTGGCCAGTCAAGGCATATAAGTCAATTTTGTTCAAATCAGTAAAATTACTAGTAAAACTGAGGACGGCCACAATTGTATATTCTACCTTATAAAAATTATAGTATATCAAGTTTCAATTTCTAATTCCAACCTCGAGAAAATTCTACATAAGGATTTAAGAACCTATAACAATAACAATATGAGGTGCACCACCTTTGTAGGAAAAGACATCTATCAAGTAGTTGTTGAATAGAAAATAGGATAATATGTAGAAATTGTAGGAGAAACCATCTTACAAACATGTGTAGATAACCTGACAAGATGGTTTTTTTTTAAAATTTCTTCAAGGAAATTATCAACAATAAGCCTAAGATCAATTGAAGGAGGCAAGAAATCCAAATCCAAATAATACCTTAAGACCTTCTAACTTATTTAATGATTATAATAATAATTATCAAATCCAATATTCTCTCTCAGGTTTAAATACACAAAGAAGAATTATTTCATTAAATGTAGATTAACTTCAATATGGCCAACAAAACAAGGAAAATAATTCACAAGATGTAAGATATTTCGAAATACCAATTGAAAAACAAGGTTCTCAAATTCTTAAAGATCAATCGTAGTCTTCTCACACATATTACATCTCTCATGAAGAAGTAACTAGTAATGATAAATAGCTTTCTAATATGCCAACTTTGGCAGTTATAATAATATTTAGATATACTAGTCCTTTCTCTCCTACCTCAATAGATACTAAAAATAGTTTAAAAGATTCTCCTTACTTTTTTGATTTAAATGAAGTTATAAAACAAGCAATGAATAATGTGTAAAAATTGAAAAAAATACCTCATAATTTAAAACCTACTACCACTCAAAAAATGAAGATAGAAAAATAAAAAATCCTGGTAGAGGAATTCCCCTCTTTAAAAGAGTGGAAAGGTCCTAGGATCCCTGAACTAGAAGGTGGTATCTCATTTTTCCTAAAAAAAAATGATCAAAGGGAGTCTTATGACTTATAGGAAGACTTGAACAAAATCAATGCACACATAACTTTTGCTCAATTATTGGAGGTTTCTTCAATAATGAAAAAAGTATTTAAGACAAACTTGCCTATTAAGAGATGCTAAAGGTCCAAAGAAAAAATTCAAGTCCACATTAGAATGATTCAACTAGCAAGAAAAGTGAAGGCAATTGAGTTAGAAGTGTCAATAGTCAATAAAATCATACCTTATACCATTGTGGATGGAGGTAGTAGATTAAATATTATATTAGTAAGAATTATAGAGAAACTAAGACTAAGTATCACTGGACCCTATCTTTTTGTAATCAACATGACTAATCAGAGTTAAGACATATCTTTGAGATAAATTAGTGGTTGTAAATGATAACAAGAAATGAAGAATATTCTGTCATCTTTCATGTGATTCACATGCTTTCTAGCAAAAATTCCTATCTATTACTGTTAGGTAGATCATGGTTAAGGGCACCAAATATAAAAATTGGTTAAGGAAATAAGAAGCCTTATATCATCTATGGGCCACCAAAAAATTTGACTAAAATCTTTATCCAATCTCAAGGATTATCCTAAGTCAAAATCTTATCTTATTCTTCTGAAGATGAAAGTTTGAATCTACAACTACAAAAAGAATTTAAAAAAATAAAATAAAATAAAATAAAAATAAGTTTAATGATTTGGTAGCAAAAGTGGTGGCTCATTCTAGTATAGTCCAAACTACTCCATTAATTTGTATGGGCCCAAGTCTATCAAATTGAAAAGATGATAGAGAATTCACCTAATGGTTGAAAACTCATCCTACTTCAAGTGGAGATGAGGTCGTAAGTATTAATTTCATAGATGGTTTTGTAACTTGGCAAAACAATGAAGTAGAAGTAGATTTAGCACCCTTGGTAGATGACATCAATTTTAAAGATGTCTTTGGGATAAACTTTGATGGCACTCAAGTTCATAAATCAGACAACTTAAAAAGGCAACCTTATTCCATCTTTATAATTTAAATAGACTTTTAATGGTCTTACAACTAAGAATGGCATGGCCATCTATCCACCAATATCAAATGATAAGTATAAGGTACCTACAGAAGAATTATATGTTCACTATATAGATTATAAATTCTTAGATTTTTTTCTTAAAGATAGATTAGAACAACTAAAAAGATTAGATGAAAGAGAGAGAACTAATGTACAACATACAAAGATTATACAAAGAAGAAGAAAAAAATGCCTTAAACAAACAACAGAAGATTAAAATCTTTAAGATTGATATATTAGTTCTCTTACGAGCTACAAAGAGATTAAATTTTTTAGGAAAATTTGATGCCATATGGTTAGGTCCCTACTTGGTTAAAGAAGTCTTTCCAAACAATTCAGTTTGATTACAAACTCTTAACAAAGAAGACTTTCTTACTAGAACTTTCGGCAATTGATGCAAAGAATATCAAGTGTGATTTTTATCACACATATAGTCAAACATCTCATCTTTGTGTTCATCCTTATCCAACTTCTTAAGTGGAGAATCATCAAAACTACAAAAGTATAGGAAGCTAAAACATTGAAAGTCAAGACAAGCTATAGTAGTATTCATATGTCTTGTCTTTCTCTCAATTTTATTCCTTCACCAAATAATTAGAGATATTCTAATTAAAAAATAAATAAATAATAAATTATTATTATTATTATTAAAAATTGAAAGAAGGTGTCTTAATAAATATCTAAAGTGCATAGATGAGTTGGTCGTGTGAAAGATTGTCAAGTGAGTGTCCCAGATTTGAATCCGGTTGGAAAAAATGGGCTATCCTAATGAATTAGTATTAGTGCAGGAAAAGACCAACTTTGACATCCAATGGATATATAGACCTTAAAAAATTGATAGTAAAATCCTCTCATATTAAAGAAGAATCTAAAAAAATTATTTTTTTATTTTTTAGCTCTGATTTCTTTTTTTATATATAATCATTAAGTTTTAGATTAGATTTAATTTTCTTTGTCTTTCTTCTCTAGATCTATAGAACAAAAACTACTTTAGTTCTTTCATATTAGAAGTAAAGCACTCATTCTTATCTTAAATAGTTGTTAAAATACTTTTGTAGATAATTCTTCTTTTTATCTGATAGCATTTTGGAAGGTCAAATCTAGGTTCTTCTCCTTTGTATGTTATTCCAGATGGTTGCCATGTGTGAGTCATCAAATTGACTCAATTATTGGTTTAGGATAAAAATATGCATTAAAAATGCTTTAAATCACAATATATAGTGATTAGTGTAGAAATCCTTAGAAACATAGAAAATTAAAATGTTAGTAGTAGAAATGGAGTTTTAATAAGTTTTGGAGGCAATTATCCTCGTTGGTTTAGTATTTTTATTTTATTATTGATTATTAAGGATTATTTATTAAAACCAATATTAATATTGGTTTTCTATCTATATGTACTACTTATAAAAATTATAAATTTCAGTAGTTAGAAAAAGCATGAGAAAGAACTTCATGTCATTTTAGTTATTGATATAAAAAATAAGATTTATAGTGGATTTAAATTGTTTTTTATTATTATCAAAAATCATCAAGGTAGAAAAATATATCATTAAATAGATGTTAAATTATAAAAATATATATATAAAAAAATTATTTGGAATTTATTTAAAATTTATTAGGAATTTTTAGAGCAATTTTTAAGATCTTAGTAAAAATGAGTTTTACTACTTTGTGAGCCTTTATGAAGAAATGGAACAAGATTTGAGGGCCACACAAATTCCCTAGGATAATTGGATGTTTTTAAATACCATAGTGAGGTCAAAATTACAAAAATATTGGTCCTTCTAGTAGAAAATAATAGGACGAGCAACTAGTGTAGTCTTTGTAAGAAGGGAGGCTCAACCCTTGATCTATAAGCAAGTTATCTTTGAGGTAAAATATTTTTACTTTACTTTTTAATTATTTACTTCATATCTTTAAAACTTTATAATTTACTCATAATAATTCGGTTTTATATGTTTCTTATGTCATTGGAAAGATAATAAAATTACCTATCTAAAAATATACTTTTTACTTTTTACTTTTATTTTTTATTAGATGAAAATATAGTGAATAAACTGTAATTTAGTTTTGGGTGTTGTAATTGCTTCATGTCATTTATTTCAATTCCTTCTGGTTGTTCTTCTTTTATTCTTATTACTTGCTTACTTCACTTTACACCACCAATTACAAACAACTCTTAATTGAGGCCATCTTGTAACTTGGATTGAGGAGTGAAAATTTACACTCACACAAAGACAAAAGAATTGTCTAATTATCTTAATAGTAGTTGATAATACATCTCAAATACTACTATTAAACTTAATTTCCTTATTTTTTTTATTCATCAATTTGAAGATGGAAAACTAAAGATAATTTTATATCTAATTTTATTATTTTGAAAATAGTTTACAAAAATCTTAATTCAAATTGAGTTCTTCTATCTTATATAATATCTCTTAGCAATCAGTAATAGGAACAAATATTATTAAAAAAAATTAATTATTTTTTTACTTATAATAAAATTTGTATATGATACAAAAAAAATTATATTATTGAAATAATCTACTAATATAAATATACACTCTTATAAGCATGAAATTAAGAGATCTATGATAAAATCTTTTTAAACAAAAGATTTTAGTTTTTTTGATATTGGTTATGATTGAAGAAGTTTATGAAGTCAATATTAAGGAATTTTTTTATCTTAAACAAATATCATATAATTATACAAAGACTTTAATTATTTTTCACATTTGAAGCCACCAAAAAATTCTTAATATTAAGTCTAAAGTCATAATATATCCAAAATGTTGTGCAATTGGAAAATCATAACAAGCTTAAAAAGTATGTAGTCATGCTTTATCTTTTGGAATATATAAGTATCTTTTGATGTAAAATATATTTTTTTATTCAAACTTAGAAATATCATGAACATAGAAGGATTATTTTTTATATTATAAATAAAAAGATCTAAAGATATATTTGATTGAATTTTTTTTTTAAAATTAAATGAATAATTAAAGTTGATTTTAAAATCTTAAGATAAAATTATTCTAATTTCAAAAGAATTATTTATTGTTGATCAAAAACTACATATTCTTCTTTTGGTATAAAATAAAAATATCTAAAAATATATTATTATTATTTTGATTAATAAGTGAAGTTGAATTTAAATCTTAACAAAAACATTCTCCAATGAACAAGATAATTTAAAATATATGTTGATATAAAAGATTCAAGGTTTTTATAATTTTTATATGTAATAATTAGATAAAAAGCCTTTTTTGGATAATAGTACCATTCTTAAAATAAATCTATATTTGCAAGAATTTCTGTGTTGAAGATCTCATAGTTGATCTTGGATGTTAAATATTTTTTTAAATGATAAGCTATTGAATAAAAAAAAATATCTATTTTGATTTTTTATAATATTTTATTTAAAATAAAGACTAATATATTTGCTTTTATAATTAAGATCTTTAAAAAATTGATGGAATATAAGATTGGTATAAAAATAAAATATATCTTTAAAGCTTCAAATGTCACTTTAGCTTCTTTATTTTACTTAAGTTTGTCTTTATAGATCAAATATGTAAATAGAGTTGCAACTTGAAAAAAATCTTATTAAAGATTCAATAATGATTGATAAATTTAAAAAAATATTGTATGTCTCTTATTATTCTTAAAATCTTTTAATCTATAATAGTATATATTTTCTTAAGATCTATGATAAGGCCATCATTTGAAATGATGTAACCTAAAAAATCAACTTGAGTTGTATAAAATACACACTTTTCTATCAAAGCATATAATCTTGCATATCTAAGTTTTTGTAATACAAAAAAAATATGAAATTTTTAGTCTACTACATTCTTATAGTAGATTAAAATGTCATCTAGATAATAAATGAAAAATTTATCTACAAACTCTCAAAAAGTATTATTCATAAGATTATATAAAATAGCTGATGCATTTGTGAATTAAAAATATATGATATTATTTTTAAAATATCCGTACTTTGTTTAAAATACAATCTTCTATTCATTTCTTTTTTTTGATGCCTTAAAAAAATATTTGCATTTCTTTTTTTCAAAATAACTTAATAATCTTGATATTAGCTTGGAATGCTATTTAAAGTTTTTTCACCATCAAAAATAAGTATGGCTTAAATAACAAAAGATTATCTTTCTTTTGTAGTATATATGAAAGCACTTGTACCTACCAATTATAATTTGGTTATATTAAATCCGTGACATTCTGCTTAGATAACAAAGTTCTTGGTTATAATACAAAAAAAATCAAGATTATAAAAAAATTTATTTAATAAAATCTATTTATAATAATATTACTTCTAAAGTAAAATCTGATAAATTTTCTTCTATAAAGGATGTCTTTGAAGAGTTGACATGATATAAGATTGATGCAAAAATAAAAATTAATTTTAAAGCTTTAAAAGATGCTTCAACTTTTTTGTTCCACTTAAGTTTGACTTTATATGTAAGATGAGTAAACTTAAATAGTATGAAATACTTACTTTTCTATCTGGCATATAGTTTTACATTTTTAAGTTTTTGTAATACTCAATAAATATAAATTTTATAATCTATTTTGTTCTTAGAGTAGATTAGAATGTCATCTAAATAAAAAAATAACAAAATAATTAAGATATTTTTGAAAAATATCATTTATTAGATGTTGAAAAATAGTTAGTCCATTTGTGAGTTCAAAAAGCATGACATTATATTCAAAATGCCCATACTTAGTTTGAATCACAATCTTCTATTCATCTCTTTTGTTAATGCATACCAAATTATATGCTCTTTATAGATTTATTTTTGTATAGATCTTTGTTTGATTGAATTAATCAAAAAGTTTTAAAATCAAAAATAAAAGATACCTATTCTTGATAGTGATCTTATTGAGCCCTCAATAGTCTACATACATCTACAATGATTTATCTTTCTTCTTCACAAATAAGATAGGAGTTCTTATTAGAAATTTAGAATAGTGTATGAAGTTTTTAGCCAAGTTTTTGTCAATGTATTCCTTCTATGCAACTAATTCATTTTGTAATAAGCTATAGATTGTTCTAAATGGCAATTGAACTTCTTGAAGATCAATTAAATAAATATATAAAAAATATTCTAAAAAGATATTTATATTTTTTAAAAAAAATATCATAATAATCTTAATATTAACTTGGAATATTGATTGTAGTCCTTCTACCATCAAAAATGATTGTGGCATATATAAGAAAAAGTGATCATTTTTTTGCACCATGTATTAAAGCTCTTGCATCTATCAATAAGGATTTGATTGTATTGGACTTATAGATTTTTATTTGATTAATAAAACTTAAATTAAACTATGAAAAAAATCAAAGTTACAAGTAATCCAATCTACTTGAAGATTATACTTTTATAGCTACAATAATCCTAAAATGACTAGACTGGAAGAAGATCTAATCATATTAAATTTTATTAAGCTATTATGACTATTAATTGTTATATCTAAAAATAAATTATAGATAAAATTTTTAAAAGGTAAAAAAAAAAAAAAAAAAAAAAAAAAAACATCTATTATTTCTATATGCTTGGATCTGATTTTTTTAATTAAAAATATTTCTTATTTTTTTACAAAGTCTTTATCTATAAAATATACTAAAGCTCTTGAATCTAATAAGACAAAGACTGTGATTTTTTGGTCTTCAAAAAACTTCTATTATAAAGTAAGGTAAAAGATCTAAAGAAAAAATATGACTATTTTTATATATTATATAAGATTCTAGCCACACAATTCCTATTATAATTGAAAAAATTGGTTTTTCAATACATTGTCTTTTTTGACAACCATGCTCCTCATTTTATGGTTGTATTGCTTCTTTTATCAATATTCAATATTGAGCTTAGATTTTCTATAATATAAGTACAAACCTTCTTATTGGTATTGAATCTTTTCTATTTAATATGATATTTGAGATGTCCTATATCAATTTGCATAAGTTCCAATATTAATGAATAGTCTTTTGTTAATTTAGAAGTTGTTGCCATAATTTGATTTATACCTTTTCAAACAAATCTTTATACTTAGCATCTTTCAAAGGATCAATTTTTGTATGTAATAGCTTGAGTAATAAATTGCTATAATAAATTTGCTTTTGGCATAAACAACAATAAATATTTGATGTTATCTTTTAACATACATTGAATTTAATTGATAAAGGCTTTATCATTTCAATCCACATTGCAAGTATGGTTTTGAAATTCAATGGCACATATGGTGGATGAACATGATTCTTGTTGTAAAGATGCAAGTTTAATCTTTTCTATCTTTTTTCAATCATTTTTTCTAAATTCAACCATAAACATATTTAATAATGAATTCAAACCATAGAAACAATGTGAATTTTTTTCCATTAAAGGTGCAAACCAGAAAAGAACACTAGTCCTTTAAATCCTCACAAGTGCTTTAAATTCCAATTTTTGAGACCTTAATATGTTTGAGCTTCAATAAACTTTAAAAAAAATATTAAATTAAGTTAAAACTTAAAATATAGACTATACACAATAATTATTACTTAATTACAAAATTTCATCCATAGATTACTTATAAATTTTATACAAATGTCCAAAGTACAAACTCTTTGAATTTTTCAAAATCCAAAGTCACTCAAAAATAGCCTTAACTTTGCAAAGCCTTTACTAAGTTGTTATGCTTTCAAATGACTTGAAACTAACATTCAAAGAATCTTTTACTTGTTTGCTATCAAATCTCATTCTCTGATCTACTAAAGAACCTTGAAATTGTTGTAAATATGTAGTTTTGTGCTTTAGGATCTGATTTCAAATCTAATTCACTACAAGTCTTCTTTGGATACTAATTTTTAATAATTTAAAGTAATTTTTACTTAAACCTATTATCAATTTTTTTTAAAGATGTCTATATTAATTAATTATCTTATTTATTTTAATTTGACTCATTTATGATTTTATAAAATAAATAAAAAATCTCCTCTATAAAAATACAATATTAAGATTAAAAAACTTACTACTTTTTTATTATTTATCATTATTTTTTATTATACCTTTCTATTAGGTTCTTCTATAATAACATAAATTTTTTTATTATATAGTCACATTACAACATAACACCAATATTTTTATCTTTGCTTCTTTTATATTTGTTATAACAATGCTTCTTGAGTTTAGTTGTAAACTTGATCTACTTCCTTCTCTCAATTGCACAATTGCTTGGCATAGAATTTGAACTTTATTTGTTGATATTTTCTATAAGTATTGAAATATTACTTTCATGGTTAGTGTTAGAAATACATGGCATTTCCACAATAAGAGTATTGAAAATTTTGTGAAGATTTAAAATGGTTGCAAATCTATTCTCACTTCCACCAAGAGTCTAATTTAGTTTAATTTTGTCTTAAATTTTAATAATGTGTAATATGTGGCTAACTTATTGGCCAAGTTTCTAACTTATCAATCAACTATAAATACATATGAAGTCAAATATGCATCTATAAAGCTTTTAAGAAGCTTTGCTATAAGATATTATCAAATCTACATGTATTTATCTTATATCTAACACTTCTTATCTAGGTAAACAAATATATCCATGACAGACTTGTACTTCTGTAATCAATTATTTTTTCTTAACATCTTTTAAAAAGTCAATTGTCACATGCAATGGCTTTAGTAATAAATTATTCTAATGAATTTATTTTTGGAATTTTTAATAATAATACTTTAATATTATCTTTTAATCCATATTAAAATTAATTAATAAGAGCCTTATCATTCCAATGCACATTGTAAGTAAGATTTTGGAATTTAATAGCATATATGGTGGCTTAACATGATTCTTGTTGTTAGAATAGGAATTTTATTTGTGCTATCTTTTTTAAGTTTTTTTTTAAATGTGGAAAAAAGTACTTCTAAAAATAAATTAAGATTGTAGAGGAGTTGTGAATCTTTATTCATCAAAGAGATAGCACTTCTAGATGAAAATGTGTTTGTGAATCTAACTTGAGTAAATCTATCAAAGCATTAGAATAGATAGAATTTTACTTATTGTAGAAATTTATAAAATTTTGATCTTGTTCCATCAAATTTCTTTAGCATACTTATCTTTTCTTCTTTTATACTTATAATAGCAAGATTTCTTTGATTTAATTATGAGATTGATTTACTTTCTCTTTTTAATTATACAACTTCTTGGCGTTGTCATGTTGTGACATGACTATATGGTAAAAATATGACTATAAATGATTTTTTAATTAATACTCTATTATCTTACTTCAACAAGAATTCAAATATTTTGATAAAGCTTTTATGAAAGCCTTTTAGCCTATTTTCTTGTCTTAATATCAAGTAGATAAAAATTAATTAGTATTATTACCTTCTAGGATATAGAAACTCTTTTACTACTTTAGAAAGGCCATAAATTGATAAAATCAAGATAGAAGAAGTAAATGGTTGATATGGTTGATATTAGGATTAAGTTGAAGATAAGATCAGGCTAAAAAATCCTTAGAATAGATTAGATTGATATCCAAAGGTTGGTTGTTTGTGAGACAAGGTCGAAATCAAATATCTAGCTACAAAAATAACAATCTAGTATAAAATATGGAAGATTTGGAAGATCGACAATAAGAATTAGGGAGCTAGCTTTAAGCTCATTTCAAAGGCATAAGATTTGTTTTTGTAGGATTTGTGAGGACTTTGCAATTATTGTTCAAATTTAGCATTGTATTGGTGATTTGGGTTTTATGAAATACAATTAGGGCTAGTACTTTTGACTAGTTTGTGCAATTGGTGTAATATCTATAGTTTAAAATTTGGTATTGTCTAGATTGTTCGGTGTGCTAAGTGTATATCAAATTTTGTATTAATCTAATAGTGTAATTTAGAAATATCTGGTTTTTAGCACAAGAGGGTTTTGAAAGTTGATAGTTTTGGATTAGATAGGATTTCTATAATATCTGAAGATCTACAAGTCAAATCAAGGTGAAATTTGGAATAATATTGGAAGACTTAAAGATCAAGTTACATACCAATTTTGAATTGAAGTTAATAGTTAAAGAAAGAGAAATCACTGCTGGAACTTCTACATCACCTTTCAAGTTAGCAGCTAAGAGACATTAGTGTAGTTTTTTGGAAGTTTTCTCACAATTTGTGAGTTGGATTGGGCTGAAATTTCTTGAGCTTATAGAGGACTTACATTACCAATTGCATGCAAAATTTCACATCAAGTGGATGGTCAAATTAGAAGTTATATCTTGCCAAAGCTCACTGATTACAATAAGAGCTTACAAAAAAAATCTAAATTGCTTAAATATGAAAGTAACGAGGTAATTGAGATTTATGTGTGATTGAAGCTACTAAGAAGAGTGTTTTTTACCATTTTTGAATTGAAATTCGGATTATATTCTTTTCATATGGGTGAAACCTATTAAGATTTCTTAAATACTTGTGAAACACAACCTCACCTTCTACAACTAGGTTCCCGATGCATTCCCAAACAAGACAGCTCATAATACAACTGTATAGACTTTGAATTTTATTATTATTTTTTTTATTAATTTAGAAATAATTCTTCTATAATTAAAATTGATAATCCATGAGATTTCTATCTAAAAATTATTGATAAGTTGGTGAAGATCTATAATAGTTGCAAATCTATTCTAATTTTTTTAAATTATAGCATTAATAATTTTTTCTTCTAATTTTATATTAAATAATTTTAATAAATTTAAATAAGAATTTTCTAAAATTAGAATATATATTTTTAAAATTAAAAAAATAATATTAAATAAAAAAATTCACAAAAAAATATTTTTTTTAGAAAATTATCAATAATAGCAGATAAAAAATATTAAAATAAAGGTGGATAGTACACACTCTTTGAAGTACAACAAAAGAAATAGAATAATTTATTCACTTCTAAAACCAAATAAGAATAATAACTTAGGACTATTCTCTAATTATCAAGGACATAAATCATAAAAACTAAAGATTCAATATATTCTTGTGATACTAAATTAAAAAAATTAAAAAATAAATAAAAAATCATTGAAAGCTTGTATATCATTAAGAGTAGAATGGCTATTATCAAAGAACAAAGAAGGCATTGATAAGAAAAAAAGAATCTTTATTCTTACCTCCATATATACTCTCTAATTAAAAGCTACGTAGCAATAAATATATATATATATATATATATATATATATATAAAATAAAATAAAATATATGAAATAAAAGAAAAAAATTGAATAATTAAAAGATTAAATTAATAATTTCATAATTTTTATAAAGAATCTAATTAAATTTTAATATTTTTTGTCCAAAACATAATTGGTAGATATTTTCTAACAAAAAATAAATAATTAAATAAATCTTATATCAAATTTAACTAATTTTTTTTAATTATTAATCAATAATTTTTTATTCTTAATATATCTTTTTGCAATAAATAATATTGATTGGCTAGAGAATAATTAAATTTATAGAAGAAAATTTATTTTTATAGTTAGATTAGTTCAATTTGAATGTAATATTGTAAATTAAAAATTAAAAATCATATCAAAATACTCATACCATTTTAATTTTAATCTATCAAAAAAATTCTATTTTATAATTTTTTTCATATTCTTAAAATTAATTTATAAAAATTTATAAAAATATTTTTTGTAATAAATAAGTTTAATAACTATAAATTATAATTTCAATTTTTTATTTTTAATAAAAAAATATATAAAATTCTTTGGAATTGATTTTTTATTCCAAACTTATATTTGAATTGTTTTTAGATGTAAAGTTTTTTTTAAATCATTATGGTAATATTTTCAGAAAAATAAAAATAGGTTAATATACATAACTACTTAAAAGTTTCTAATAAAAATAAAAATAAAAAAAATATATTTATATATTAAAAATATATTTATATTACATACTTAAATATTTTGTTTTTTTAAAAATACTCTAAAGCGTACTCTTTTAAAATATATGCATATATTTATGTACAAGAAACCACAAAAGTATACCTACAATAAAATGCAATTAATTTATATTTTTGAACTATCATAACTATTATTTTTGCTACTTGTTTGTTTTATTTTTTATTTTATTTTTTAATTACTAATATGAATAGGAAATAATAAATTTCCAAAGTCAATATATGGTCATTTTGATTGTTTTCATTTGCAACATACAACATTGATTGTAATATAAAATCCATCTTATTAATATCTTTGAATATTATTTTTATTTGATAATTGTTAAAAATATATATATATTTTTAATTTTAATATTTACTTAAAGGTGAATGAATTTTAGTTCAATCCTCTCTAATTAAAAAATTTACCTAATATATATAAAAAGTGAGAAAAAAAAGATAAGAAGAAGAAATAGAGAAAAAAAAATAAATAAATAAATAAAAAATACATAGATATTGTCAAGGACATAAATTTCAAAGAACAAAATCCTTAATACACTCTTGTGTATCTCAAAAAAACTAGAAAGTCATTCAAAGATGATATGATATTAAACTAAAATGGCTATTGCCAAAGACAAAAAGATTAGAAAGTCTTGAAACAAGACTAAAAACTAAAAAGGTATTGACAAGAATGAAGAAAGCTTCACTCTTACCTCCATATATACTCTTAAATAGGAACTATAAGGCAATGTCTTATAGGACCTTCAAAACGTGTTGACTTTAGAAGACATGTATCTTAACTTTCAAGGCAAGTTTCCTATATGTATACCATGTAGTTAACTTGTTGACCAAGTCTTTAACTTACCAATCAACTACAAACATATGTAAAGTCAAAGTAGTGTCTATGAAGCTTCTAGAAAGCTATTTTAGAAAATATTATGAATTGCATCTACTTTAAACTACTTCTATTTAATCATATAGGTAAATATTAGTATAAATATGTATGTCCGTGACATTATTCTCCTTTCTAGGGACGAGTTGCATGAGAAGTAGTCTTCATATATTGAAAAAATTCAAGATGTGGCAAATTATATTTGCTACATATTTTTATCTTTATTTTTTTTTAAGATGGTTGATAGGTTCTTTCAACTATTGATAATATTCTATATCAAGGCAAAAAGACCACCTTATTATTTAGTCATTTTTGAGGCCTTCATTACTTCTTTTAAATAAAATATTTGAAACGCTATCAAGAATTGTTCCTACCTCTAATAAAATTACCAAACATCAAGAGTATCTTCTAATGTCATAATACCAAACATGTTATATTTCACCATGTATTTGAAGAAGAACATGTCATTCTTAAAGATCTTCATTTTAATTACGTTGACTTAACGGTTGCAACAATTATAATGTCTTATTTGATAAGTCAACAAATCAAAGCTCTTAAGTTGAATCTATTGGTTGTTGATTCTCCATCACTTTAATGTCACAAATACACAAAAGCTACAAATAAGAGTAGAAGTAGAATGCTATCTTCCTTGGATCTCATTTTTTTATAGTAAAGATTTATTAAGCTATAAATCTTGATTTTGATAGATGTCATTAATAAAAAGCTTCAATTCTCTTTGCTACATTTGCAAGATTCTTTATTGGCTTTCATATGTATTCATTAATATCATATCTATGCCAATAAATAAGATATTCCAACCTACTTTGGTGCAACCTTGAATCTAAGCCTTCTTCCACTTCAAACTCTTGATTATTATCTACTTCTATAAGAGAGGGTGATATTTCTCTTCTTTCTGAGATATTTACTATCTTGTATGACTTATGAAGAGACATATAAAATACATGATACATCTTCATAGACTCCAATGTCATATTGTAATTTCTTATAGTATGTAAAAATTAATTAGGACATATAATATGTTCATAAGTCTTGGTATATGTTAGAATGGTTAATAGATTAATTTAAAGAGAGTGGATATAAAGAACTTTATTTTGAATTTTAACTATTTTATTCATAGTATTTAAAAAAATTATAAGATCTAAATATTTAATATGAAGCCTTGAGAGGAGATTAGGGCTTAAAGAAAAAAATCTTAACTAGTAGAAGGCTTATTAGGAGGGATGAAAGCAAGGCATGGTTGGATGAAGATAAGGAATAGAGATCTTCATTCCTATTTGTCGAAGGCCATGTCCAATGGGCTTCAAGGAGGCTGCCTAAGGCCTTATTAGAGATTAGGGTTTCTTTTTTGAAATTATTTGAGCTTTAGAAGCTAAGGTCAGCAAGTTCAGGTTTTTGGATATTGATTGGGTGTAAATTTTGTGTCATTTAGAGTTTTTATGAAGGAGTTATTGGCACCCAAAGTTAAGGTGTCAATTTCATACTTATTGTCACTCTTTGGAGCATAACATACATTTATGGAGAGCAAGAAAAGATCAGCGACTTTGACTAGAGAGAACACTTCTTCAACTACACTTTTCTTATACTGTTTAATAAATTTGGAGTTTGGATGAAGAAATTATAGAAAGTTAAAATTAGCACATCTAAATCAAAGACAATAAGTAAGTGATTTTATTCATAGTAATGATTGGAGCTATAACTTGAGTTTTTGGACAAAGTTTTGGCTCAAACTTTTTAGAAAAGGTAGATTATTATGTGAAGAAGTTGTATAAAGAAATTTTGTGGCATTTGAATGCTTAGTTTGTGAGATATGAAGAAAATTGTATACAAGTATATAAAAACTAGGGTTTGAAGCTAATATTAGGATTTTAGTGATATCTTAAGATCCACAACAAATTTGTAGTTGAAATTTATTGTGGTAGTTGTTATAAGTACATTAATACTTCATGTAAAATTTGAGTGTGTTTGAATGGTCCAATATGAGTTTTTGAAGTTCGGAAATAATACCCTATAAAGATATTTAAGGACTTAGAGGTTTTATCATATTTTGGATGTTTTTAAAAACTTAAGATTCATATATTTAGTATAATAGTACCTATCTCAAGACTTGAGTGAGTAATTAGTAGCAGCCAGGAGCCCAGTGCTTTCTTGAGGCAAACTCTCTCTACTCCAACATATTGGTGCTTCTATTGAGAGAGCCTTAAGGCACTAATTATCTCAACAAGTTAAGATGAGAGATCAAAATCTTGGGTTTTCATTATTAAGTAGGATGGATATCCATGATTTATTCAAGGTATTTGCTCAATTTATGGAAGAAAGGTAATATGTGCATGGAGAGGAAAGGAGCACTACTAAGGCCTTACAAGTAGTAGTGGACAAAGTTGAAAGGTTTGATGGGAGGAATATTATGAAGTTCTAAAAGATTTATACATGTGAAATGGAAGAGCATCAAGTTCTAGAAATGAAGATCACTACCTTTGATTTGGCAATGATACCAAAAATTACAAAAAGAATGCAAGAGTTGCATGCAGAGATTATATCATAGAAGAAATTTGAAGAACTCTTGAAAGATGAATTTTTTGAGGAAGATTCAGAAAGAATTGCCAAGGTGATTTTTTTGGAGTGGATTGAACAAAAGCAAAGGTATCAAATGGCTCCAAATGAATTAATCAAGGAATATGAGACTAAGTTTGAGCAATTATCACGACAAGAGAGGCAGCTCTTGAAAACAAAGAAAACTAGATTATTCTTGCAAGCAGCTGATGAATACTTGGAAGACAAGCTACTCTTTTATCTAGCAAACAAGATACTTAAGAGTGGTTTTACAAATAAGTAGAAGCTAATAAAAGAAATAGTGATACTTTTGGCTAAACAATAGAAGATTAAGACTCATGGTTTAATATTAAGGTTGGAATTAGTGCCTACATGTTAGAATCAAGTATCATCTCAAAAGGTGATCAAGACTGTCAAAGATGGTACTCTTGAAGAATTGATCAAGGATATACAAGATTTGAAGGTCGAAAGACTAAGTTGAAGAAATCTTAGATAGCAAAGTCATCAAAGCTAATTGAAGATTCAAAAGGGTTTGTGGAAAGATGTATGTGGTATAATAATCCAAACCATAAGCGTGGTGAGTGTGACAACTATAAGGCTACAATCAAAGATGGTATTGTATATTTTAAAGAGAGTAGGATAAGACTCACAAGATTATATGAGCCTTTGAAGACTAGTTTTGGAAAAGGTGGCATGAAATTTTTATTGAAGAGAAAATATTAAAGAACAATACCATATAAGGAAAAGAAATTGAGTCTTATTCTGTTACAGTTGAGTAAAAAGTAGTTAAGGCTAATTTCTTACCAACTACAGAAGCCATGATCAAGAAAGCTAAAGCTATCAAGAAAATGACTGGATGGAATGATCCAGTTGATGTCATTAGTATTAAAGTATTTTTATATGAAGACAAATATGATGGTTTGTATGATGCTATGATTGAAGAAAAAAATAATAGAACTATTTGTGAAGAAGATGCTACTAAATTTTGAAGTAAGAAGAAGTTTTTAAGTAATAAAGAACCTTATGAAGGACAAAAGCTAGTGAAGGTGCCTTCTTTTGCTCATACTGAAGATATATCAATACCAAATATATTAAGTGATATTATACCAAATATATTATCTTCAACCATAGGAAGTAGTAGTTTTCTTTGACCTAGTATATTTGATTCTTTATACCTTTCAAAAAGTGAAACATAAAAGATTGGATGAATCTTTATAAATGAAGGTAATTCCAAGCAATAAGTTACTTTATTAATTTGTTTTTGAATCACAAATGGTCCCAACCTTCGGTAGTTCAACTTATCATATGGCCTATTGGTTTTTATATTGTGCCAAAGAAGCCATACTTTATCACCAACTTAAAATGGATGATGTTCCTTCTTCAATTCATGAGCTAGTAGCTTATAACATTGTTGAGCCCTTTCTCGATGAGTCTTTGTGGTTGCTTGAAGTTCGGCCATCTTTATAGCAAACTCCTTTACTGTTGGAATTGCCAACTTTGAAGGTTTTATCATATCCAACTTTGAATGATGACTGTAGTTTGAGTAGAATGGCATTTGTTGCGTAGATGCATTGATTGTGTTGTTATATGTAAACTCTGCCAACAACAAGTAGGAAGTCCAATCAACTTGTTGATAGTTGATGGTACACCTCAAATATTGCTCAAGAATTTAGTTGACATGCTTTGTTTGGCCATCAGTTTGAGGATGGAAGGCAGAAGAAAGGTTGATGACAACCTTGAGAATCTTAAAGAATACCTTCTAAAATCTTGATGCAAATTGTGGCCCACAAACCAACACAATGACATCTGACAATCTGAGGTAACAATACACATTATCAATAAAAAGTCCTACCATTTCTTTTTAGTAATTGATTTCTTGCAAAGTATAAAGTGTGTCATCTTGGTCAATCAATCCACAACTATGAAGATAGTGTCAAATGAGCTTGATGGTAGAAGATCTATAATAAAATCCATAGAGATAGATGATCACGGTTGTCTTGGAATAGGATAGGGTTGAAAAAGTTCATATGGCCGATGTCAAGGCTTCTTTGACCTTGAACAAGTATCATATAATAGTACAAATTTCTTAACGTCCTTCCACATTTTAGGCCACCAAAAGTCTATAGACAGAAGTTCCAAGGTCTTATTGAATCCAAAATGTTTGACTGTAGAGAAGTCATGGCATATTTGAATAACACGCAAGTGAGTTGGTCCTTCAAGAATGAACAAACATTCTTCAAAGAATTAGAAGTTAACTTCATACTTGAATTTAGAAGACTCTTTAGAAAGGATGTTGACAAGATGCTTGATATTAAGAATAAGAGGGTCTATGTTTGAGGCTTTACAAACTTAATCAAGAAATGATAAATCCATAGGTATTGATACATTGATTGCTCAAAGATGAAATTACTTAGGCTTTAATAAGATTATTTATTGTTGAACATATGTTGCCTTGCCTTTTTTGGATTCAAGGTAGGAATGTCTTAATAATGCATCTGATAATCCTTATTGACTTTTGGGTCAATACGTGATGCAAAAGTCAAATTATAATAAAGATATATTCCAACAGAATTGACAATGGTTCAAGATTTGAGCTAACATAAAGTATTCAAGACTCTTGTGATCTATATATATAGTCATTTGATGAGAGGTGCCTTCAAAAAAAGTGACACCATTCTTGGAAAGAATCCATGATGGCAAGTAGTTCTTTATTATGGATTTTGTAGTTGATTTCCACCGCTGAGAATTTTCTAGAATGGAATGCAATTAGATGAAGTTTGCTAACTTCTTCATATCTCCCAATGCATAGTTTGAAGCATCGATCTCCATAAAATAAGGCTTGTTGGAATGTGAATATACAAAAATTGAAGCTATTGTGAAAGCATCTTTTAAGCTTTGAAACGCTTCCTCTACTTCAAGGCCTCAATCGAACTTGTCCTTGTATGTAAACCATAAAAGTGGAGCAATGATCTTAGAGTAACTTTTAAGAAAAACTATATAGATATTTATAAATCTAAGAAAGTATTGGACATTACATATAATTTTTAGCTTTGCCCAATCGATGACTACCATATTAAGGGTTGAAATATGGTTGATACATTAGTAAGTCTAAAAGACATGATATTATATTCAAAATGTCCATACTTGGTATAAAATGTTGTCTTCCATTCATCTCCATCTTTAATACATACCAAATTATACGAGCCTTGTAGATTAAATTTTATAATGATCTTTGCTTGGTTAAGTTGATTAAGAAGATTGAATATCAATGGCAATGGATATCAATTCTTTATTGTGATTTTATTAAGACCGCGATAATCTACACACATTTGTAAGGATCCATCTTTCTTCTTTATAAATAATATGAAAGCACCAGCTCATGACTTGGAATGTTAAATAAAATTCTTAGATATATTTTCATCAATGTACTCCTTTAAAGTCACAAGCTTATTCTAAAATAAATTATAGATCGATCCAAATGGCAGTTGAGCACCTTCTTGAAGGTCAATCACACAATCATTAAGACATAGCTTTGGCAAAATGTCTATATTTTTCTTGTCAATTACATCTGCAAAATCCTTATATGCCTCTATAATTATTGTTGTAGCAGCTATAGATTCTGATTGTGGATTTGTGTAGATAACAAATATAGTGCCCTGTTTGAACGCCCTCACAAATACTCTAGCTTTGATAAATAAATATTTTTTAAGTTTTGGCTTGTCGGATAGTAGAAGCTTTTTCATAGATCTAAGGATTCTTTGATCTATTAGAAAAAATTCTAACTTTCAAGATATCCAATCTATCTATGGATTGTATTTTCGTAAAAAATACCTTCAAAAAATTAACATAATATAAGATTGGTGTAAAAATAAACTTCTTTTTTAAAGCATCAAACAATGCTTCGACTTCTTTACTCCACTTAATTTGTCTTTATAAGTCAAATGTGTAAGTGGAGTTACAACTTGAAAAAAATTCTTGATGAAGATCCAATAATAATTGACAAAGCTCAAAAAGCATTGTACAATTCTTATTATTTTTAAAATCCTTCAATCCAAGATAGTTTAAATCTTTTTTGGATCCAACATTAGCCCTACATTGGAAAAGATGTATCCTAAGAAGTCAAATTGAGTAATATAGAATACACACTTTTCTAACTTAATATATAATCTTGCATTTCAAAGTTTTTGTAACACATGACAAACATAAACTTCTTGTTTTTCTATGTTCTTAGAATAGATTAAGATATCATTCAAATAATAGACATAAAAATCATCAACAAATTCACAAAAGACGTCATTTATTACATGTTTAAAATTAGTTGGTGCATTCATGACTCCAAAAGACATGATATTATATTCAAAATACCCATACCTAGTTTAAAACATAGTTTTCTATTTATCTCATTCTTTAATGTGTACCACATTATATGTTCCTTGTAGATCTATTTTGTATAGATCTTTTTTTGATTAAGTTGATTAAGAAGTCTTAAAATCAAAAGTAGAGGATACCTATTCTTGATGGTTTTCTTGTTGAGTCTTCAATAGTCTACACATATTTGCAAAGTTCCATCTTTTTTCTTCAAATTTAAGATAAAAGCCCCAATTAGAGATTTGAAATGGCATATGAAATTTTTAGAAAAATTTTCATCAATATATTTCTTAAGTGTAGCCAATTCATTTTGTGATAGGCTATAGATTAGTCCAAAATGTGGTTGAGATCTTTCTTGAAGATTAATAGAATAATCATAAAGATAATGTTTTAAAAAATTATATAAATTTTTTTTTCAAAAATGCCTTAGAAATCTTAATACTTGAATTCTAATAATATTATTTGAAGTCTTTTCACCATTAGAAATGGGCATGGCATATATAACAAAAGATGTTCCTTCTTTTATGGTATGCATGAAAGTTCTTGTACCTACTAATAAGGATTTGGATATACTAGAATTATGTATTTCTACTTAACTTAGAAGATTTTAGATTAAATGACTAAAAAAATTAAGGTTATAAGGATAGAATATAATCTTTGTTAGGAGTTACATAAGATATCAAGCACACAGTTCCTATTGTAGCTGGAAAAACTCATTTTTTGATACATTATTTTTTTTTGCAACCATGCTTTTTATTTAATAATTATATTATTACTTTGGAAAATATTGTACAATATATTTAGCTTTTCTATAATATAAACATAAGCCCTCTTAACGTTGTCGAGTCTTTTTCTATTTTGTGAGGGATTTAAAACCTACTATATCAATTTGCATTGGTTGTGGCTTTGATGAATAAGTTTCTGAAAATTTAGGAGTTGTCATCATTATTTGACTTATTTCTCTTCAATTAAGTCTTTGTTCTTGACGTCTTTCAAATAATCAATTATTGCATATAATGACTTGAGTAATAAATTATTTTAAAGATTTTACCTTTGATATTGTCAATAAAAAATCTTTGATATTATCTTTTAACATATATCAAAATTGATTGATAAAGGCTTTGCAATTCCAATCTACATCACAAGCAAGGTTTTGGAATTCAACAGCATATATAGTGGTTGACTATGATCCTTGTCATAAAGATAAGAGCTTGATCTTTGCTACTTTTTTTCAATTATATTTTTTAAATGTAGCCATAAATACTTCTAGAAATGAATTCAAATCATAAAGAAGTTGAGAATCTTTTTTGATTAAAGGTGCAAATCAAGAGAGAGCACTTTGTAATAAAAGTGAGCCTATGAATCTGACTTGAATAAATCCATCAAGGTATTGGAAGGGATGCAAACTTAGATAGACCTTGACTTGTTGTAAAATCTTCAAAATTTTGATCTTATTCCATCAAACTTCTTAGGCATAGTAATCCTTGTCCTTGTCATATTTGTAGAAGCAAAACTTCTTGGATTTGGTTTTGAGGCCGATCTACTTACTTCCTTCAACTGCACAACTTTTTGACACAAATTTTGAACTTCTTCTGTAGGTATAGGAAAAATACCTTCATGTTTCACATTGGAAATACATGAGATTTCTTCTCTTAGAATATTAGCAAGCTCATAAAGATCTCCAATAGTTGCAAATCTATTCTCACTTCTGCTGAGAGTAGCATCTATAATCTTTCCTTTCATAAACAACTCAAACAAATTCAAAAAGTTAAATTAAAAGAGCATAATTTACAACTTTTAATATAAAATAAAATTTTTTACAAAGAGGAATAATTTACTCTCTTTATATAAAAAAATAGTATTAAAAAATAAGATTATTTGTTTAAAGGTGGATAGTTTCTAACCTTCAAAATACAACAATAGAAGTGAGGTGATGCACTCACTTCTAAAACAAGATAGAAATAGTAAGTTAACATTCTTGTCAAATTGTCAAGAATATGAATCTTGAAGAAAGAAATCTTTAATACACTCTTGTGTTACTCAAAAGAACTAGAAAGTCACTTAAGGATGATATGGTATTAAACTAGAATAGCTATTGCCTAAGACAAGAAGACTAGAAAATCTTAAAATAAGACTAAAATCTAGAAAGGTGTTGAAAAGAATGATGAAGGCTTCACTATTATCTCTATATATATTCTTAGGAACTATGTAGCAGTGTCCTATAGGACCTCCAAAACGTGTTGACTTTACAAGATACATATCTTAACATGTAAGGTAAGTATTCTATATATATGCCATATAGTTTGTTCCGCAAGCTACTAATACATGGTTAACTTGTTGACCAAGTTTTTAATCTATCAATAAATTACAAACACATGTAAAGTCAAAGTAGCATCTGTAAAGCTTCTAAGAAGCTTTTCTAGAAAATATTATGAAATGAATCTACTTTTACCTACTTCTATTTAATCATATAGGTAAACATTAGAGTAAATATTTATGTCTATGATACATACATGTGCACACAAGAGCTAATTATGGACAAAATCCATTTTTTTCAGTTCATCATTTTCAGATCATAAATTCTTGAAACTTGCATATCCTTAAATACATTTCCAAAATTATTTAAAACAATCCACTCCATTCAAAATTCCATAAAGTGTTTGAATCAATAAGAAAATAAAAAAAAATAAAAGTAACCTCTCAAAAAGCATATGGAGTACAACCAAATAAATGATATAAATCTTCACGTCTTATGACAATGTGAAACTTCCCAATCTGTTTTTGTGTCTGTCTGATCATTTTTTCATTAGGAATTATGACATTCGGAGTGAACTCTAGGGAACGCCCGGTTAGGGCAAGGAAGGATGGGAACAAGTGGGAGGGAACGCGGGACGATCCACCAAGGCCGTCACCCATTAGGGTTGCAACGCTCCCCCTGATAGAGGAAGCAAGTGTGATACACACTCTCTTTCTCCCCTGGCCTCCATCGCCAGCGTGCTCCGCAGCCCCTCCTGCGTACTCCTGGAGGTACTCCCCCTGTCTCTCCCTCTCCCATCAATTCCCCTTCCTTGCACTGTGTTCTCTACGCTTCTTCTTCTTGTGCTTGTTCAATTTTTTTTTGTGAAGGTGAGCACGGTTGTGTAGTAGTTACACTGGATCAATCTAGGGTTGTCGGCATCTAAGCCTCTTTTTATGTTGGTCTTGCGCCTTCATGGATATCGTATAGGTTTTTATGTGTCTGTGAGGATCGGAAGGCCCGATTGGAGTGCCCTCCGCCTTGATGCTTCAGTAGTTTGCATGGTGCATTGTATCAGGGTTTAGGTCTGTGGGAAAAAAAACGTAGGGTTTCTGATGGTGTTGCTCGCAGGTCTAGCACCATGGTGAAGCATAACAACGTCATTCCCAATGGTCACTTCAAGAAGGACTGGCAGAACTATGTGAGGACTTGGTTCAACCAGCCCGCACGCAAGAAAAGAAGAAGAACGGGTGAGGTTTAGGCTTTGTTATCCTCCGTCTTTTGATTATGGATTAGTTAATTAATTTAGTAATGAAATCCCACGCGTGATCAATGCGTCTACAACCATAGAGGGATTTTAGAATGCATGTCTACAGAGGACCTCAATGTTTTTTTTATTTCGAACTCATCGCGGAGGTGTTGATTTCTAAAGTACCCAATGTTTATGAACTGAATACAGTCATTGAAGCGAATGTAATGAATATATGTTAAATTGTTTCTTCGTTGGTACAATTATTTATGTGGCATGACACTGCTTAATTGTCTCTAATGCTTTGCTTATCAGCGCGCCAGAAGAAGGCTGCGGCTGTTTTCCCACGCCCTACTGCTGGTCCACTCCGCCCCGTTGTGCACTCTCAGACGTTGAGGTACAATGCCAAGATCCGTGCAGGACGCGGCTTCACCTTGGACGAGTTAAAGGTATTACTTCCTCTTTATATGTTTTCTAACCCTTTTAAGAATTTGCATCTCGCTCAGGATCGTTCTAAAACAATCGCTGATCAGTTCCAAATGTAGTATGTTACTTCTAGGTTCTCATTGCAGTATAAACATGGTTTTTGAGAGCTTAGTATTCGACTTTACGATATCGAAATCTTTTTCAAAGTGGATAGCTGAATTAGAAGAATCTTACTTCATGGAACTATAATTATAAGTTTATCCGTTTTCTGAACAAGAAAATGTATGACACTCAATCCCACTTGCGAATTGTGAAGCTTGGTAGCACTGTCAGGGTTTTTGGACAGTCATTGTCTTCTACATTCATGGCATTGTGTAATTCCTCCCTCGGTTTTTCTGACGACTACATGTCTTGAACCAGGCTGCCGGTATCCCAAAGAAGCTTGCACCCACCATCGGTATCGCTGTTGATCACCGTCGCAAAAATCGATGCCTGGAAAGTCTTCAGGAGAATGTCAACCGACTTAACACCTACAGGGCCAAGTTGGTTGTCTTCCCCAGACGCGCTCGCAAGTCGAAGGTACG
This sequence comes from Physcomitrium patens, assembly GCF_059467195.1. Classification (NCBI taxonomy): domain Eukaryota; kingdom Viridiplantae; phylum Streptophyta; class Bryopsida; order Funariales; family Funariaceae; genus Physcomitrium; species Physcomitrium patens. Next base: position 19,286,603 of record NC_143410.1, on the reverse strand, counting down.
AGATTTTTTTATTTTTATTCTTCTTTTACTATAGAATGGGAGATTTTTAAAGTAGCGGTACAGTTGCGGGTCGTGAGTCACGTAATGTGTGTTTTTTTTTATTTTTCAGTTGTATTGGTGAGGAACCTTGATGCGGTCGTCAGTAGAAATGTATCATTGTTTTCATCAGCCATTGGTGCTATTTCAGTACTTGTATCCTGGTTAACAATTACGTCTTGTTTATTCAGGCTGGAGATGCAACCGCCGAGGAGTTGTCGAGTGCAACCCAGGTTACTAGATCAGTCTTGCCAATCGTTAAGCCCCGACCTACCGTAGAGATCGTATCTGTCACTGATGAAATGAAGTCCCAGAAGGGGTACTACAAGCTCCGTCAGGAGAGGATGAACGAGAGGTTGGTAGGCGTTCGTAAGAAAAAGGCCGAGCAGGCTGAGAAGGAAGAGAAGAAGTAAACTGCTAGCGACAGTGGACGCTGACTGGCTTAATGTCCTTCGCCTGCTTCATGTTCAGTGCACTTCACCTGGCTTCTGGTTAAGTAAAGTTGAACAGGGTACCATTGCTTATTACAGTTGATGTGTTTGGTTTCTTTATGTCGCCATTTGCATCCTATGGTTGACATGACACGAAAGGACACGGCATATGATTCGTATCTTTGTGCCAGTTGCTCAACAACCCTGCATTGGTTGCTTCGATAATATCGGTTGCTCAAACAAAACGGCTTTAAAACTCGTCAAAGGTCATGCGTACGGTATCGGAGTATTCAGGCAAGAATGTTAAACTGCTTCGAACTCAAGCATGAGCTGCTCACGTTACAACTCCGCCTCATCAATCGAGAACTTTATCAGAGACTGTCGAGCCTTCAGGGTATTTTTGAAGCGGGCATGTTCTCTAGATCTATCAGCTACATTGCAACGATGAGTTAAGTAATGCTATGTCCGACAACTCTGCATAATTCTCCGCTGGATTCCCTACTACTCAATACGAACACATGCATTAATGCCCATCTGAGAGCTAGTGACGTACGCCGGGAGCCTAGCCGTGAACACGTGTATACGTGGAACTGTAACAAGGTTCTTCCTAGTGTGACCGAGTAAATTTTCACTGAGAGTTCGTCTCTTCAGCTGAGAAAGTGGATTATCTGTTTCTGCTGACTCGGCATGTTACTTACTGAAGCACTTCAAATCTCATGCAGACCATAACTTGTTCACTGCTCGATTGTGTCCGAACTAAAAACATCTTCAGGTTATATCTTTACGTCATGAAGTGCACGCGATAGAGCAGAAACGATTTCCAACTTCACGTCTACGTCATTAAAGAAGACGTGAATTGTATCATGTATAGTATACAAACTACCTGCACTATTGAGGGGTTAAATTTGCCTTGATATCTCTCCCTTTGCTTTTTGTGTTACAACAGTAGTATACAGCATTTCAAACAAAAGAACTTCAGTTTTCATCAAAGAAGTAATTCTGCAAGGCAGTCTACACGTATCTAAATTGTCCACGCCCTCGCGTATGAAAAATAATAAATTAGTTTTGAAAGTATTAAGAACTTATTTTTCGAAAAAGGGGAAAAAGATAGAATAGAAAGGAAAGCATCGCGACGCAAAGTTTTTTTAAAAAATCGACATCTCACATTTTAAATAGAAATCCTCATTCAAATGATAATTCATTTATTGTGGAAACAGATCCGATTGGACGGAGTTCGTGAACCCTAAAGCCTCAAGATAGGCTTTCAGAACCCGGCGGTGGTGAAACCGACCGAAGGCTGAGAGCGTTCTCACCGCAGAAAAGAGAGGACGCGTCTAGATTTGGAGAGCAACGGTTCAACGGACACAAACGTCGAGTTCGAAGAAGCGAACAGCAACGCCACCATTGGCACAGTTCACATGTTTTCCGAGAAGATAATCTCGAATCGGGCAAAAAGCTCCGGTCAAAACTGCGCTGCTGTTGAGCTTCCAGCGAACACTCCACTGGAGACTCTTGTGGTCATTTCTATACCTCATCCGCTTCTATCTATGTGGTCCCCTCAAGGACCAGCTCCACGGCAACGGAAAACATGATACTTCGCTCATCCACATCCATCCACGCCATCGTCTCGCCTCTCCCATGTGTGGTCCTGTGGGATCAAGCGCGGTGCTCTGATTTTGCAACTTGCAGATTGTTCATCTTTCTCGACCTTTTTTCAGGTCCGTCCCCCCCCCCCCTCCCCCCCTGTAACTGCATCGTCGACGTTTTGTCGCCCCGCCGCTCGAACCGGGACTTGCGCTACTGGATTGGGCGTCCAGAGGGTCCTATTTTGTTGCATTCGGTGCGTTTAGTTGCGGTGTCGTGCAGGCCCCTTGCAGATTAAGTTGGTGTATTAGTCGCGGTGTGTCTTGCTTGCGGTTGGTTTCCATTGAGGTCGTGGTGAGGTCGAGGTGAGGCTTCTTTTTGTAGGCAGTTGTATTGTGTGTGTGTTGTCGCTGATTCGATCGCTGTAAACAGTGTTTAAGCTCCGCAGTTGTGGTACTTTGCGATGTTAAGATGGATTGGTTCGCTTGTGTGTGTTGGATGGAGTGATCCACCCGGTATTTCGTCGTTGGGATCGTTTCGCAGTTTTTTTTGAGATATTGCTGAATAACGATGTCTGCTTTCTATGGTTGTTTTAATCTTGAATATCTAAAAAATTAATAACATTTCTTTGTGTTTGTAGTTCTTGCAAGAAAATGCGTGGTAGAAATATTGAGATCGAACGAGTGTGTGGTATGCGAATTTTGTGAAGAGAGAGAAGCTGTATGTATGTAATTTTGCATTGTTCGTATGTCATCGATGTTTACGTTTCTTTCTGTTTAGGCACGTGTAACACTTAATTGGTGATGCTCGCATCTTTAATCAAGTTTGGCTTAGCAGGGTTTTACCGGCTGCAGTACTGATTTTGTGACGTAGTGCGATCAAGATGCCGGCTCCAGTGGTTGACGATGAGTACAAGACGTGTATAGAGAAGGCTCGCCGGGACCTACGAGCTTTCATAGCTGAGAAGAACTGTGCTCCTCTCATGCTCCGCCTTGCGTACGGTGTCTTAACCTTTTGATGTATTGACGACCAAATTGGCGCATGATTACCGTTTGACAACCTCGTTAGTCTGGACTTGAGGCTTGTGACGCTCTGAGTAGAAATCTCCTCTTCTCTTTCGCTGTTTCGTAGCCTAATATGCCTTTCTCTCGCAGCTGGAACAGAGTACTACTGCCGTAATTTACAGTGTTTTCCCTGTTCGTAACTTTGGTCCACACCTTCTCGACGAGGATTGTAATGATTAGCTCTTGTATCCTAGTAGCAATGCAGAAAGATTAAATTCATTTTTTCGAGTGGTTGCACTTCAACAACCAATTTAAGTTCATAGATTTTACTTCGTTCTCTCTTTCTTTTGTCTATAAAAATTCTAAGTAGTTGGGAGTTGAACTCTGGTTATTTTGTTGGAACAAACAGATACAAACTTTATTGCACTTGCTGCTAGCTATTGTTGGCTTTCTTTCAAACCAGATCTGTGGAAGCTTTATGTAAGATTTCTGCAACGGAATTATTTGGCAGTGTTTAGGGTCCGATGACATCATTACCATGTCTTCTTCTTAACTACATCCGAAATTAAGATTTGAACTTTTAATTCTGACGAGCTGTGAGCACGTAATTACGTTGGGACTTTTTTTTGTTGTAGTTCTTAATTTTACAATGATACATTGTGTAGGTGGCATGATGCTGGCACGTATGACGCAAGCACTAGGACTGGAGGTCCGAACGGTTCCATTCGTAGCGAGCGCGAGTATACCCATGGAGCAAACAATGGCCTTAAAATTGCCATAGATTTTTGCGGTAATGAGAACCATTTGTACACTGTTTGAAGTGTTTACACGAATGTGTGTATATATATATATATATATATATATGTATGAGAGACTTGAACACAATGTTTTGTATCTTAGCCCAGGTGTCTGATGAGTTGTTTTTGTTTTTTGGGGTAACAGAAGCCATGAAATCGAAGTACCCTGTCATCACATACGCGGATCTTTACCAGGTTATCTTTCTGATCTTTTCTCTAGGTTTGGAGCATATCAAGTTTCTGCTACGATGCATATGTAGCTACACTCGGATCGCACATCATGGGATGATGTTAAAAAATTTCACTAATTTGTTTTCAATTCTCATACGCTTTGTCTGAGATTTCTCTATGACTATGTCGTGCAGCTCGCAGGCGTGGTGGCTGTTGAAGTAACTGGAGGTCCAACTATTGAGTTTGTTGCTGGGCGCAAGGTAACTCCATACCTTAAGTGATTGTTACTTTTTAATTTGTGATCCAGTGGACAAGTGCACGAGGTAGGAGTATTTATTTTTTGAAATTCAGGGGGAACCCATGGTTTTGAAATGTAGGTGCAACTTTTTTTGATTGCAGGATTCAGTTGCCACTCCACCCGAAGGGAGATTGCCCGATGCCAAAAAAGGTATGTGAATCGTGTATTGGTTCGATATCTTAGTCACCAGGTTGTTCGTTATAGTACTTTACCGGTTCCTGACTTAAGTTTTCAAAATGGTCAATATCTAGCAAACATCAGGCTTTTATAACGTTTCGAGCTGTAAATTTCTTCGTCATACGATTTGTCATATTCTTGTCAAGCAGGACCCTCGCATCTGAAAGATATCTTCTATCGCATGGGACTGTCCGACAGAGACATAGTTGCTTTGTCTGGGGGTCACACTTTGGTAATTAACTAAACCTTGACAGCTTTGACATGTGTTCTTTAGATACATTGATACATAATCATGGGTGTTGATGCTAATTGGATGTCTATGAAATGCAGGGAAGAGCTCACAAGGATAGATCTGGATTTGAAGGTCCATGGACATCCAACCCACTCAAATTTGACAACACTTACTTTCAGTAAGTAATCTCTAATGATGAGTGAGGGTCAAGTTTTGGTCATTGTATCGATTGCAGACAAGTGGCATGAAAGTACTTTGTCTGCAAGCATTCGAAGCGTGGATGACTGCTCATTTGGACGTTGCTTCCTCTCGGTTTGTTAGAAACAAGAACATATTCGTTCTTGGTAGTGGATAGCAGTGTTTTAGACAGTGTGTGAATGCCGAGATGAATGTTGGCTAGTTTTGTTCCCAGCTTGTGTATGCAGCATAGTCTGAATTTTGGACCGTCTTTTCTGTACTTGTTCTTTGTAAGTCTGCTTAATGGAGACAGGAGGATATTAGTCAGCTCTCACGACTCTTTTAACTTTTCGGATGTGACTAAAACCTAGATGGTTATGTGCAGGGAATTACTGAGGGGAGGGTCAGATGGCCTCTTGCTCTTGCCCACAGACAAGGCATTATTGGAGGACCCTGCTTTTAAGCCATGGGTGGAGCTTTATGCCAGGGTAAACTTCCTTTTTTAACTTTACTTGGTCTTTAGTATTTTGCAACTAGCTACCCCTCGGTGTACGTGGTTTTTAGATTATCCTTGAAGTGCGTCCTTCGTTGTTTTGGTACTGTAACTTTTGCAAGTTGGTGAGGGTTTGTTACTTTACCATGTTTTCTGTTTAGACAATATGTTTAAAAATGTATCTGTGTGATTGAATGACTATTTATAATCATATTACAGGATGAGGATGCTTTCTTCCGTGATTATGCTGTATCTCATAAGAAGCTATCTGAGTTGGGCTGCAAAGACACCTCTCCTGCTTTCTCAACTCAGTCTGCCAACAGCAAATCAGCGGTAGAAGCTTATCAAAGTTCAACTGCCGTCCTTGGACAAGCTGCCGTTGGTGTGGGAGTTGCAGCTGCGGTTGTCGTGCTAAGTTACATCTACGAGGCCAAGCGCAAAATCCTCAAGTAAACTGGAAATATTTGTAGAAACGATGAAAAAGTCGGACATTTGTTCATCTTTCAATGCTTCAAATGCATGAAGCTCTGGAGATTGTTGAATTTGACCGAAGGTGAGCTTATGCTAAAAGACAGGCGCGTTTTAGTCGTACTTGCAGCGGAGACACAAATTATACTACGGAGGTGGTGGTACACCTCAAAGTACATATTCTGCGCGTTTTATGGTAGTCATTGTGATGTCCTGCTGGGAGTTCTGATGTCATGGTGCTTAGAATACTTCGAAGTTGAGTCCAGGAGATGAAGAATCTCAAAATTATTCTTAGCATTGTCTACATGTTTTCTAATATTTGCTACTCTAATGACAAGGCAGTTGTGCCAATATTTGTCTGACTAACGATGTCATTCGCTGAGCAACATCTGAATATTTTAAGGACCTAAATGCATACACGTTGTGATGTGGCGTTTGAGTTTTTATAGCGCACATGCCGTTTATTCCATTCTCAAGTGAAAAGTTGATTGTGAGGTCGAGATCTAACATAGCTTGCCTCACCTGATCACTATCACAGTGCATTTGCGGTGACGGCTATTTTTCAAGACTAAAGTTTCGACGTGTAAAAGCTAGTTAAACCACATTTGGTACTTAAATCCTCTAATGAGTGCGCCTTGGGGTCAGATCGTGAAAACCGGACAGATCCTTATCTCATTCATTGTTAAGTGCTACATGGCCGTTGCTTTTTAGGATGGTCTTGTTGATCCAGACGAAATTATTTTTGTGTTACCTACTGGATAATGAAAACGGTAAGCTAATCCTTGGGAGGTGGGTCACTTATATCTCCTGGACTCAGCATGGAATGATTCTACCAAACCCACCGTTTTGGACTGTAGCAACGATGGTAAATCAGCGGACAAGCTGAGGCTCTGGGAAGGTTTTTTTTCTCTCGCTCTCACCCACACCTTCAGGAGCTGGGTAGATGCTTCTGCGTGGGTCCTTATTGGCAATTTTCGCTTAAAAGCCTGCTTTATAATATTGATTTTACACTAATGGTCAGAATACCAGGTGTCCTCTCGAAACCATGAACATCAGTACATGGTATTTGTGATTCAATCTGTTCTGGTCTTCTTCTTCTTCCAATAATGAGTCAATCATCGCAACTTTGACATTACAGCCAAATTACTTAAGCTCAGAACATCCTCCACTTCTTAAATTCCTCGTGTATCCAAAATACTTTTTTACTGGCAAATTATCAATGTGTTGAATAAAGGACATGAATGAGTCCTTCCCGAAGCCGAAAGCTTGTTCCAGCTTCACCAATGTAAACATCAATTCGAACCCTCCTACAGACGTCTTGATAGCAAGATTTAAGAAGAAATACACAAATCCTTATAATCGTATACAACAACCCGGATTTTTACTAGCAATTGGTGAGCAGTATCCAATCATCCATTCTGCTTCATCATCATTATTACTGTAACGGAGTAAGATTACACATGACACAATTTCAGCCATCGGAGAGGGGATGGATTTGCCAGTTTAGAACACAAAAGGAATCAAGCATGCTTGCGATATTGGACCCATCGTCCGCACGCGCTGTGGTACCGACATGGGGTTATGGCTCGATTCCACGCGGCTTTTGAAGATGCGGAAAGGTGGTGGATCGATCAAAACGTTGATTCTTGCGGAGTGGGAGGAATTGGGTTGCTGCTTGCAACACTCTGTGTAGCTGGCATGATTTCGAGGAAGAGGAGGAGCAACGTTTGGTTGTGTTGGTGTCGTCGTTGTTTTTGGAGGATTGTTAGGTTTGAAGAAGATCGACGGGATTTTTGAGGTTTGAGGTGGGTTGTGTAGTTTTTGAGGTGGTAAGGATTCGTCAGGGGCTTGTGTTGGATTTAGGGGTTGGATGGGGGGAGTGTGTCCCGGCTGCTTGCGGGCCAGTGCTCAGGAGGATAAGCTTTATCATCATGGGTATCAGTATCCTCCATTCCCTCAGCAGCCTCTGCCGCGGCCAGTGCAGCAGCGCCCTCGGCCTCAAGTGCAGCAACAACAGCAACAAAAACCGCAGCAGCAGCAAAGGACGAGGGAGGAGGACCTTGCTCGTTCAGATGAGGCGAGGGCTAATGCAGCTATAGCTGCTCAGAAACGGTACTAGTTTCTCTCTTGGTATTGTTGTGTGTTAAACCTGATCGAAGTCAGGGCAATGTAACTTGCAAACTAGTTGAAATATTAGGTGGGTGCTGGTGATAAATATGTGATTAGGCTCTTGTTTGAAATTCATGAAATATTTATTTGGGTTTGTATTAAAAAATTGGTTAGTGCTTTTCCTGAAGCACTAGGGTTCGTATGTGTGAAGTGGGGTTTGCTTGGGTAGTGGTGCAGTTTGGAGTTCTTCGTTCGTTTTTGTTGCTTATTTAGTGCTCATGATTTGAAAATGTAATGTAATCGCTGAGCATATGCTGCGATCTGATCATTGCTTGTTTGGATGCAACACAGAGCGGAAGCATTCGAGAAGTCGGCCGGGGGAAGAGCTGCTCGAACCGCAATCAAGGCTGCCAAGGCTAATCCTGCTCTTAGCAGAAACGATACAGCTGTTCATGACTGGTTGCATTGATACATGATTCGTCTGAGGTATTGTAAGCTATGGCGATCTTTGTTCAATACCTCAGACGAATTCAGTGTGCAAGCTTTGCTTTGCACATATCGCGAGTATGACTCGCGATCTTGCTGTAAACATTAGATTAGATTAGATAGATTAGATTCTCTTCCAGTGCATCAACAAATACCTAGTTTGGACTGTCACTATGCTAGTTCGCTGAAGATGACAGGAAGCAAACATGAACATTGAAGGGAGAGGATTTGAACATGTATTACGAAGGGCTGTGTGATCTCAACAACACTTAGAGCAACCTGCTTCAGTGTATGCCAAGGCTTAACTGATGTCAATGTACTTCTACACCTGGAAAGAAAACCACCGTCAAGACGCATCAAAAGGAGCTCAAAAACCAATATAGTACGTGGTACAGGCAAGCTTTGCTATATGTCTCGTTCATTGATAATGAGTTAATTTTTATTTTATTTTATTTGTGGGAGGCCTTCCGAACAGGATGTTTCAAAGAGAATTTCTTTCATCCTATGAAATAAACTAACATAACTAGATATCTTTCTGGATGATATTGAGGGCTGGTACAAGTTTTGGAGTGACTTTGCATTTCTTCACTTCTTGTGTGAGCCCTGCAGACCTTCCAGTTTCAAAAATGATCTTGGAATTTCGATAAACAGATTTGCTACTTAAATCTCCAGAATTAAATTTGTTCAAAGAGGAATTTTAGAGAAATTTTCTCAAATCTCAAGTTATTAGGATTCCATCACTAGATGTTTTTTTCACGATTAACAGAACACATTCTAAAGACGATGTGTGAGGTTTAGTTACAATAGGCTTTTTGTTCTATCAATCGGTGAACTGGGATTAATTTGCAGTTGAATAAAGCTGGAAATTATCTTCAGAAGAAGTTGAAATCCATTGGTCTCACTTAAATACAAATTCAAAGCATCTATTTCAGATTTGACTTCAAGTTTGTGATCCACATTTAATGACTTAACTTCGAAGTACCAGATTTTTCAACAATTCCGTCCAACTGGTCACAGCTAGCTAATCTTTCTGTGAGAGTAAAAGCTAGGTAATTAGTGTGTGATGATGGACAAGTAGTCATCATGTGTAATTGCTCATTATCGACATTTTCCACCTTGCGTGATGAAACACTATAAACTACATCAATATTTTTTTATTTGTTGAACAAAATTTCAACACGCCAATTTAAAGAACATTCTACAGCAAAGCTATAAAATTTAATCATATCCAAACAAATGTGTATTCCTTTAGCTCTTAATCATGTGATTACAAAGGTCCTCTTTAAAAAAGAAAAGAAATTAAATTTAGTTTTTCATTCGAGTATAAATGAGATTTCTTCTTTCTAGCACATAAAAAGATTTGAATATCATATTGTTTTACTTTATAAGCAAAGTATCAAAATATATTACTTCAATAAAAATATGTATGGTATTATGATGTCATTTTTGCTATATTATTTGTTTGTCTCTTTGTTAAATGGAAGTTATTATCTTCAATCATGGCTATCTAAATATGTGACCATAACTTACATAAATTTTCTTTAGTGTGCTATTACACATCAAAATAGTTATCAATTTTAATGATGTTTTTTATTGTATCTGATTTTTACAACTTGTAAATATATTTGGCATATTGAATTTAAGAAATAATACTGTTGAAATTAAGAAATTTTTTGTGTAAAAGATATATTCCAGTAGAAACAATTTTAGACATTTTTTTTTAGTGATTAAATTAAATTTACTAAACTTATAAATTCGATCATTTTATTTTCAGTAATTAATTAAAACTTTTAATTTATCTAATCTTTTTATATTTTTAGAACTCATGCATGTGTACAATTCATCTCATGTAACCATTATTCAATTTAAATATTTTTTACTTTCAGATGATTTTGTCCTACTTGCTTCAATTTTTTACTATTTATATTATTAATTGTAGTTTTTTCCTCCAAGACCTTTGCTTTTCAATTTAACAACCCAATTGAAAAGAATAGTCCTGTTTCTTTCTAGTGCCATATTTACTTTTGTTGTTTTCTAGTATATTTTTAATTTCATGTAATTTGCATAATAAATATAAATTTTATTTTGTCATTAATTTTTTTTTAAGTACTTTATTTTTCAATTCATCTTGATTTAAAGAAATAATTGTGTGGTACTAATTTATATGCAAAATCTACATTTGACATTGATATTTAGTTGATTTGGAACCTTCACAATATATATATATATATATATATATATATATATAGTTGATATTTATGCTAGTTATATTTTAGAATTGTCAAATAAGTTGGTGTAGGTCTAAAGTAATCCTTTAATCTTAAGATTGTATTATGTCATTTGACACCTAATTATCCATAGTAGCAATTTTATCTCAGAATTATGCTTGCAGTAGATATACTGCTTCAAAGTGATTTGTACTCAAATCCCAGCACCAAAGAGTTTTTAGAGATTTTATGTAGGTTTGAGAAATTATTCCAAATATAGGTTAGATCTATATGTGCACCATGTTGTTACAATAACTTCTCTAAAAAGTTTTTTACATCTACAAAGTCCTTATAGAACCATCTTGTACTTAGACACTTGCTTTGCAAATCTCTTAGTCCTTAAAAACCTCCTGCAAGGCTTTTTCACTAGTCGGTTTATATAGAATCAAACTTGAGACCATTCTTAATCTTATTAATGTTTTTCTTTTATTTTTATCTAAATTTAAGACTCAATTTATTTGTCCTTAGAAATAGCTACTCTGGTATCTTTCTGCTGTATAAGTTAAATGTCTTTTTAGTCTTCTTGCTTTCTTCGTAGGTCTCTCTCTCTCTATATATATATATATATTCTTTTCTTTTCTTTTCTTTTCACAATTTTGTTTAAATTCATATCCTTAATACATCCCACAAGAACAAAACACAAACCATATTGCTTGTAGTACTTTGTGGGAGAAATTGCACACCATTCTGTCACAGAAGTTTACTGAAATTTATAATTTATATTTGAATTGTAAAAGACACATACATACATACATATATTGGTTTCTAACAAAACCACATAACATGTCTTGAATATCCTTCTAAACATTATTGGAGCTATGTCTCTCTAAATGTAATCTTATTTAAAACAAAAAGAACAAAAAAAAGACTGTGAATAGAAAATTATCTCATAGATGTTGATTAACTCTTACTTTATTTCATTTTAATATGTTGCAAAAATATTTCAAAAAAAGGATATGTATATATATATGTACAGCATTTTTGGGAGTTTTATTTGCATTTGATCTTAATTACTACCATTTTTTCTTGCAAATCTAAATTAAAAGATTTGACATATTGCAAAATAACAAATATATATATATATATATATATATCCTTCCCTCTCAAGTTTTACAAAATTCGAAACTTATTCCAAGATCTTCCTATTGTCTTTTGTATCGTTGATGTTATTTATCAGATGGGGGTTGGAACAAATGCAAAAATAAATAAATAAATAAATAAATAAATTCGTGTATCAAACGGAGGGCTTGCTCGATCCAGTTTGGATTAGGTCAGCTATTAGAACACTGTGCCCAGATGGGGAACACGGAGCACATTCACGGGTGAACGTCTGGCACAAGTGTGTAAAGAATGAACCCATCATGCCTGCCCAAATACTTCACTTGTCACAAGAATGGTTGCTATGTGTTGATCATTTGCACATCAGAAAACCCATAAGAAACATCCATCCATCCATTCATCCATCCATCCATGGCTCCAAACAGGCAAACAAGACAAAGAAGAAAATCCAAAGGGGGTTGGGTAGAGCCGTCGCCTGAGAGTGATAGTAACATTCCATTGTGGCACCCTATGTCCTTTTTCAACACAGCGTAAAACAAATCATCCAATTTCTACAAAAAGATAAAAATAAATAAAGTTTTTTGGAAAAAAGACAAAAGAAAAAGCTGAAGTGGGCAACAAAGCCATCCCCAGCGTTGGATCCACGTGGCCAGAGTTGGGACCTGACTAAGAGAGTGGCATGTGAAATTAAGAAGGCCAAGCAGGTGTGAACAGAGATCCATTCGTTAATCCGTTACAGGGGGTTGGCACGTTCTGGACCCCCCCCCCTTCGATGAGGGACGGTGTGAAAGGGGTCTAGCCCCATTTTGGATGTCTCCCATCATGGTTTGGGATGGATAGAAGGGTTTTTTTTCATTCTCTGTATGGTGCAAATTCAAAGCCAGTCACAGTTGGAAGGGTTGTCTATTAAGCATGAAGTTGACTTGGGACTTGACGCTTGACGTGGATTTGGTTGGTGCACGTTTCATTATTGTAATGGAAGAAGAAGAAGAAGAAGACCCATCCACCTATTCATCCATCCATTCATTCATATCTTCATCCAATTAATCACCCAGCCACTCATTCATCCATCCATCCTTGTCAAGGGTGGAAGTAATAGTTTGCTTCTTTTTCCTTCTACTATTCTTGAGAGGAGTGGATTATGCATTGTCCTTCTCCTTTAATGGATTGTTCAATATGGAAGATGGTTAGAAAGGATTATTTTGGAGGAAATTATAGTCTAAAAAGAGATCTAATTGTGGAGATGGACGGAAGAACATGAATTTTATAAGAATTTATCTCTCTCTCTCTCTCTCTCTCTCTCTATATATATATATATATATATATATTTAAAATAATAACTAATAATATCTAAATATCATTAGTAATTAATTTAATGTTATTTACATCTTGTAATTTTTATGTATATATATATATATATATATATATATATAAGAAGCACATTATAAAATAAATTTTCAATTTGATATTCAGTTTAATTTAAAGTATGTTATTATTATATTAAAAATTATAAAATATAGACAATTGTTAAGATATTCAAAATTTCACAATTAAATATGCATATTTTCTACATGTTTTGGCTAAAGGTTTATATATATATATATATATATATATATATACATATATATGATTTCTATATAAATTATATATTCTTATAAAAAAAAATTGAGGATATAATTCTAATTCCTAATGGAAGAAGATATTATATTTAATTTCAATTCAAAAATATGTTAAAAGAAAGAAATGTAAGATTTTGAAGTAGATTCTTTTTTCAATAAATTCAATCTTTTTCTCTTATTGATTGCCAGTAACTTTTTAATAATCCTCCAAAAATTTAGAAAGTTTTATAAAACCTAGATATTATCATTAGTGGTATAGAGTGATGTTGTCTTTGACTTTTTGCATCTTTTGAGAAAAGAAAAGATATTCAAGTTAATAAGACAAGCCATTTTTATGACAATCAACTCATCTATGCTATGATTTTAGCCAGATATACAACTAATTTATTAAGTGGTAACATTAAGATCTTAATTTTCTTTATTATAGATGTAAAAGAGAGTCACTAATTTATTCTAAAATTATTTTGGCAAGAATAGACATCAATCTTTTTTTTTAATGCTTTTGAATTATCAAAAGTTTCATACTTGGTGGATGTTGTTGTGTTTAGATTTGCCACGTTTGATACACCTTTTATTGCATGCTAAATTCTTTTATTAGAACTAAAGTATAGTGTGACAAATAGCATTTTTTACATTTTATCAATGAGGTTATTGTTACCATTTTGACTTTGGATATCAAAAGTTTTCATTGCTTAACAACTTTCTATACTTGTATCAATGTTAATTATTTCAGAAATATTCATTTTAACAATGGCTATAATTATTTGTCTATCTATACTAATTTGATTTATAATATTTTTGTAGATGTATTTTATGGTATTTGAGTTTATCAGAGCATTTACAAAAAACTGTAAATTGCCACACTATGTCAAGGTTTTTAATTAATTGGTAATTAAAAAAATTAATTACCAATCATTTAAATTTTTGGAATAATTTTTTTAAAAAAAAAAAAAACTATCTTATTCTGCCCTTTCTATTTGGGAAAGAATCCATTCTATCATCATAATATGTTCCCTCATTGCTTTTTTTTTGTATAAGAAATTAATATCTTGTTGTATGATATTGGAACAAAAAAACCTTGTTGTTGTTCAATCTTACTTGTTCCTATTTGTAGGAGTAAGATTGAACTATTTATATTATTTTTTTTGACAATTATCTATTGTTTGTTGAAAATGTTTCTTAGATTTTTAACAAGCTAATTAACTTATGATAAATAATCAAATTAGATTTTAGATACTTTTATTAGTGCATATCTATACAATTAAGTGCTTGGTGTAGTAAAACGTAATATTGCAAGAATAGGAGAAAAAATCATTTAGTTTTTGCACATATCCTCTTCTTTGTACAGATAATTGTCAAAAAAAATAATATAAGATTTGGCAATAGTAGGAGAAGTGATTATTTCTTTAATGCTTTTCTTTCAATTCTTGTAGAATTGAACTGATTATTTTTCTAATAAAATTAGCAAAGTATTATGTCACCATTCATATTTCTCTTTAGTTGAAAAACCATGCTTATCTATCTATATTTAGGATTAGAATACTTATTCCAAGAATTTATCACTAACATAGGTGATTTAGAAGTTGTGACTAGTTTTGTTATGTTTAGAATTTGTCATGTAATTATACATATTGCAATGTACTAATTAGGTCTAATGAATATTAATAGTGTCTTTTGATCCCAATTAAATTATTCATTATTAGAAGTGTATTCATTGACAATTCATTTTTTTAATCTTATTTTGAAGTATTTATTTTATTTTCTATTTTAACTAATTAAGATTGGTGAAATTTTATTATATTATTTTATGCATAATAAATAACTTTGAAATTTTAAAAATTATTTAAACTATTGATTGATAAGAGATTTTTAGATAATATATATAAAAATATTTACATATATTAATTTTTATATAATTATATATATATATATGTAATTATATTTTTTTAATATATTTTATGATTATATACTCTCACTCTGAAATATAAAAATACATTAATAAAAACTTAAGATTTGTTTAAAAACATTTAGAAATATAGAATAACATTTTTTCATTCAAATTCTATTTATAGGAATGAAAAACATACCAAATATCAAAAGACTTGCAAAATTAGAAATATTTTAAAAACGTATATTACGAATTAACATCAGATTTTTTTTAAAAGAAACTAAAAATTCATATTTTATTTTAATTAATTTTAAATTTTTAAATTTTTAAAATAATTATTATGATTTTATATAATTTTAATGAATTCATGATTAAAATTTGCATAACTGATGACTTATTTTAATTATTGAGAAATGAATAAATTCAGAACTCAATGTACATAGATCTTTTATTGAACCTTTTAAGAATAATCTTGTATTTCAGTTTGATCTGGTTTTTATTCTCCTTTTTTAATTCTGAAATTAACTAAAAACATTAATCATGAAGAATTTTAGTAGCTTAAGACAAAGCCAATACGTTTTTGTATAAATAACGCCTCTTAATATACATATGTTTATACATATTATAAAATTTATAAGTTTTTTTAATAGTTTTAAAAATATTATAATATCTTATTATTATTTATTTAAGGTAGTGAATAAAAATGTGTTGGATATGAACTTTACTATTATGTAAAACGTCTATTTTTTTTGGATTTTTTTGAAATATCTTAATTTTAAGGTTCATTTTTTATTGGATAGTTATTCTTTTGCAAAAAAAACTTCTACTTTATTGCTTAGCAAGTCTCATTGTTTCATTAATTTTCATATATTAAATTTCTGTTCAGACATGTAGTATTTAAATTATAAACATGTAAATTGGATTTTAAAAATTAATCTCATGAATAAATTTATAAGCTAATGAAATTGATTTTAAAAGAATAGACCTATAACTTGAATTTTCATTTATTATATGGAATAGAATTTTAAAACATAACAAATGACTTATAAAAAAGTAAATAAAAGTCGGATAAAAAATTATCAGTTCTTTGTAGTACATATATATTTTAAAATATCATTATTTGTTAATACTTGATCTATTTACTTGCATTGTAATATGCTATCAAGCATCACATTACAAGGTTCCATTTTTGTCTAATTTATTTACTTCTTTATATTTCCTTGTAGGCAAGAATGACTCATATTGTACAACTTCAAACAGAAAGTCTTAAAATAAATTTCCTCTGTATAAACAAGAATGAAAAAAGGGTCAAAAGTAAAATCAAAAGCTAGTGCATTTCTACACCAAAAAACCAACACCATAAGATTTTTTAAAGAAAAAAACAAAATCCCAACACACACAAACCTTTATCCACATGCATATGAATAAACAAATAGAAAAAAACAAAAAACAAATGATTTGTAGCACTGTATTATAACCACCAACAGAACTGGAGAGAAATCACCTCAGAAAGATGCAGAAGCATACTGTAAGTACTGATCCAGAAAGCACTATTTCTGAAAGAATTGAACTCCTCAAGTGGAAGGATGAGGATGTGCAAGGGGGTGGCAATACATCAAGCATGACAAGAAGAGCAGCAACAAACCACCACCACCACCGCCAACACCCCCCTGAGGTCAGAATGGCCATGGCCATACCACAGAGTGAAAATAAAGGCAGGATGATGCACATGGATTTCCCAAGCATCTTCTGAATATACATCTTTACAGGGAAATAATAGTGAATATTGGATGAAGGGTTAAGGGAAGGGAGAGTTGCAGACCCAGGCTAGCAGGCATGCATCATGAGAAGCAAGGAACAAATGTAAAGAAAGGGAGGGGCAGAGGGTGTATTGGCTTTTACTTTGCATTTCCTGTACCCACATCCTCATATCTGCAACTCCATCATACCCCCCCCCCCCTTTCCCAAGCCTGCTAGAGCAGCAGCACACTGTTGTTTAATTCCATGTTCACTTACACTTGAGCTGAAATTAAAACAAACACTCAGCTACAACCCTATCATTTGCCCCACCCATTTTCTTTCTATATTTTGACACTTCTTTGATGCCAGCATTTCTCACTGTACCCTCACTGACCAACCCATGTTTTGGGATGCTTGGGAGCATTGATCAAATCAAGCAGCAAATCCTGCAAGTGGGAGCTCACCAAGACAATGGGTGTGGGGAACAGTACTGGGAATTATTGGCAGTCAGGTACCTTGGTTGGGGTTGGTACTTAGCCCCTGGAAGTGGCTTAACTACCATGGAAGGCTTGATTGATGACATTAAGTGGGCCTCCGGTGGGGCGGAGAAAGGCCCATTCAGACCATTCATACGCTCAGGCAGTTACTCACTCCGGTGTAAGTAAATAGCCAGGGTGGGGAGGGGGGGTTTTATAAGGAGGGAGGCTGCGAGAGGACCTTCCCTTTTCTTTTCTTTGCTTTTGCATAACTTGCTTCTGCCACCTTCCTGCCGCCCTGATCACACTGGGCTCTCTACTCCCTACCACTCCCCCCCCCCACCTTATAAATGCCGCAGCGACACACCCTGAGCCTGGGCTAGCTGTCGATAGACCTGTTATAAATTTCTGCAGCTGGGTACCTGGACGGGTGGGACGACATCCTAGCTGCCGAGGAAACTCGTGCACTTTGAGTGGAGGTCGCGAGGAGGAGGAGGAAGTGGAGCTGGTGGTTTGTGGCGCCAGGAGCCCTGGTGTTTCGATCTGTGAGCCTTGTTGTAAGGGGACGTGATGCGTGACTACATGACGTTTCCGGATTATTTTTACCAGCAGCATTATGCAACTCTGCGTGCGTGCTGTAGGTGCAGCTCATGATCGCGTGTGGAGCTGGTTCGTGGCTCATTCAAGAGTCGTTGTGAATTAGGGGGAGTCTGTCAGTTGGGTCCTGGCTGTCGGTCTTGGGGTTTCCGCAGCGTTGTTGCGGAATCATCGAGAAGTGATCGTGAAATGTTGGTGTGGAGTTTCTACACTGCGATGTTGCTGGGTTGAAACTAAGTTAGTATGTCTAGTGGGAGAAAGACCTTGGCGGTGGTGGTACTGTCCTAGGTTCAATGTCTATATGACGTGCCGGTGGCGAGAGAAGAACTACAGGTGCAAGATGAACAATTTTTTTTTTTTTTTTTTTTTTTTTTTTTTTCTAACCGAGAACAGCTGGAAGAGAGTCGACATTAATTGCGAGATTAGATTTCTGTGAGTTTCGTAAACCGTGACACTTTGATCTCTTTCGTTACCGCGACGGTTTGTTGAGCTAATTTGTCGAGCGCCATGCTGGTAGTCACGTGATGCGTTACATACTGAAATGATATCACTGTGCGTGGCAATGTCGAATTTCTGTATGCGTTATGCATGCACTCGGCAGTTGCAAATGAGCTTTACGGTGTGATGTTTCTGCGTCGGCCGTATTACAGAACTTCACTTCACTGGTGACTCACGAAGCATAGGTAGCTGAGTTTAGAAATCATTGTTGGGAACTAAATATGGTTTGAGTAATAGGATCCAGCATGTTGACCTTGCATATAAATACGGCAATATCTCTTTTCACGCAAAGTCAACGTGGTGTCCATAATTTCTGCGTTAGGTTCTGATGTATGCATAAAAGAATCCAGCATGATTTACTGAGTTCGTTTCAACGACAATGTTCAAACAATTTCTCAACATGCCGTCATTACAACTAATTTCGTTCTCTTTGCCTGTCCAGTTGATTCATTCATCAAGACTTGCCATTGAATTCAGACTTTACTCGAATTGAAAATGTCACTGGGGCGTTCAAACATGGAAGGTGGTGGAGCGCCTCTAGTTAGGGGGCCATCAATCGACATTAAAATCCGCCCCGCTCTGCCAGATTTTCTGAAGACTGTGAACCTCAAGTATGTAAAACTCGGGTACCACATTGTCATATCGCACGCCATGTACCTCCTGATGTTGCCCGCTTTGCTCACCATCTTGGCCGAAGTTGGCCGTCTCAGCCACCACGACGTCGGTGATCTCTGGAGGCAGCTTCAATACAACCTGGTGAGCGTGCTTCTCACCACTGGAGCTCTTGTTTTCGGCTTCACATTGTACTACATGACCCGCCCAAGACCTGTATACCTCGTAAACTACGCTTGCTACAAGCCCGAGGAGAAGAACAAGTGCTCCCACAAGCGCTTTGTGGATCGATCGGTCGATTCCGGTTTTTTTACCCACGAGAACATCGAGTTTCAGAGGAAAATCATCGAGAGGTCTGGATTGGGGCAAGAGACGTATTTGCCACCGGCAGTGCTTGTGACATCGCCATGTCCCAACATGGCTAGAGCGCGGGAGGAAGCCGAACAGGTCATGTTCGGTGCATTAGACGAGCTGTTCGAA
Source organism: Physcomitrium patens (assembly GCF_059467195.1). Classification (NCBI taxonomy): domain Eukaryota; kingdom Viridiplantae; phylum Streptophyta; class Bryopsida; order Funariales; family Funariaceae; genus Physcomitrium; species Physcomitrium patens. Next base: position 19,266,904 of record NC_143410.1, on the reverse strand, counting down.
ACGACGGGTGTGAAGCCGAAGGACATTGAGATTTTAGTTGTGAACTGCAGCTTGTTCAATCCAACGCCGTCGCTCTCGGCTATGATCGTCAATCATTACAAAATGCGTGGAAATATCCACAGCATCAACCTCGCTGGAATGGGATGCAGCGCCGGTATCATCGCCATCGACTTGGCTAAGGATCTCCTCCAGGTGCACCGAAATTCGTACGCCATTGTCATGTCCTTCGAGAACATCACCCTGAATTGGTACTTCGGCAACGACAGGTCGAAGCTCGTCTCGAACTGTATCTTCCGGATGGGGGGCGCGGCCATTCTCCTCAGCAACAAGCCAAGCGCTTTGTCCAAGTCCAAGTTCCAACTAGTGCACACGATGCGCACCCACAAGGGCTCCGACAGCAAAAGCTTCGAGTGCGTCTACCAGGAGGAGGACTCTAACGGCAAGTTGGGCGTCTCCCTCTCCCGCGACTTGATGTCTGTCGCGGGCGACGCTCTCAAGGCCAACATCACCACTCTCGGGCCTCTCGTCCTCCCCCTATCTGAACAGCTCCTCTTCTTCGCCACACTCGTCGGCCGCAAGCTCTTCAAAATGAAGACGCTCAAGCCCTACATCCCGGACTTTACCCTAGCATTCGACCACTTCTGCATCCACGCAGGAGGACGCGCCGTGCTGGACGAGGTGGAGAAGAACCTGAACCTCACCGCCTGGCACATGGAGCCTTCTCGCATGACCCTGTACCGATTTGGTAACACGTCCAGCTCCTCTCCCTGGTACGAACTGGCGTACTCCGAGGCCAAGGGCCGCGTCAAGCGAGGCGACCGCGTGTGGCAAATCGCCTTCGGTTCCGGATTTAAATGCAACTCCGCCGTCTGGAAGGCTCTCCGGTCGCTGGAGCCGCCCGCGCGGGGTGTGTGGACGGACTGCATCGACAAGTTGCCGGTTGAAGTCCCAACTGGTGCAAATCTAGCGTCGGCGACACTAGAATCGCCTTCGCATTGATCCGTTCCAGTGCTAGACCGCAGCGCACACCCTCACATCTCACCACGCACTCCAGGATAACACAAGCCAATTTGTAAGAATAATCAGACTCTATGCTCATCAGCACTCGCCTCGATGGTTCCGTCTGCCGCTACTGCTTGCACTAAGAGTCGACAATACTGCGGGAACCCGAACGGGATCCGTCGACGTCTCGGTTCTTAAGAACTGGGATCAGTTTGTGAATCTATGTGCAAGCAGACGAGGATCTGACACTGCGATGCGATGCGGGAGCACTGGGACGGATCCTCCGCCGCGGCCTCGCCATTGAAGATCGACTCGCGGCGTTTCCTTGTTTCAGTGGCGCAGGCATTTGGAGGTGCTCCGCTGGTCGACAGAGATCATCCGCTCGCTGACGGACAGAATCGTTCGTTCTTCTGCCACGTATGCAGCAAAAAGAGCAGGATTAGACAATCTGGATGTGGGCATACTAGAAATGTGATGTAAATGAAATGAAATGAAAGGCAGCTTCTAAAGAAAATGCACTCTCTCTCTCTCTCTCTCTCTCTCTCACATCCCTTTGCACATTTTGAAGTGTATATCGTGCTTAGGTAATCAGATTATTGAAGAATTGTTCAAAATAATGCACACTTTTTATTTTCATATATGCATGTGTAAATTAATTATATGTTTTAATAATCTTACCGTGATTGATTAATTAGCTAATTTATTTATTTTACTTCAGGTTTTAAAAGTTAATATGTAGTCAATGTGCTCGGTACATATGACTACTCTTAGTGTAAAATTATGTATTGAACATTCTAGTACATGGCTTGTATTTTAAATGATATTTCATGCTTATATCTTTTAAAAAAATAAATCTATTATGATCATTGCTGTTAATATAATATTTAATTTTATTTAGAATGCACAAAGAATAGTCCTTTATAAGTATTACAATAATTTAGTGTTTTTTCTATATATTCTGATTAGTAATAATAAATAAAAACATTGTGGAAGTTTCTTTAGAATTATGAGATTAGTAAGTTAAGTCTGTAAGTTGTGGCATGCATCTATTGTAGCTTCTAAGGAGGTCTTTAAACCTTGAAGCCTAGTTTAAAAGGCCATGGTTTAAAATCATTCATAAGGTTCTTTGCTTAGTAAAGAAAAGCCCTCTTTTAGAAGCCTTGACCTTTAAATATAGAATAAGGTGAGAAAAGACCATAACATAAGCCATATCATTTTTTTATTACAAGACTAAATATGTTATCTTAGATCTTAATTCTAACAATAACAACTGGTATATAAATTTGACTTATCATTTTTTAAAATAGTGTGAATCTATGTGCAAGCAGACAAATTTATAACATGGCTTTTCATTTTTATTTTTTTATTTTTTTATTTTTTTATAAAAACCAGCTTTAGAGATGGATCCAACAAAAATTCTAGAAAGCAACATTATTTGTGCTACGTAGAAACAAAATGCATTCTATCTCATCATTTCCTCCTATAATTTTTGGACTAATATTTTAGATCAAAAGCCAATTAAGCAAGGCTTTTTGATTTCAACCAATCACTAGATTTAATAATTGTGATCCTTCATATTCTTTTCTAAATTCAAAGATCTCTAAAAATCTAAATTCTAAATTCAAAGAATCTAAAAATCTCCCTAATTTTTATTATATTTTATTTTATTTTCTGGCCATGTGGTGCATTTAAAGACACTTATTGATACAAATCATCTCTAAAAACACTTAGGAATGTTTTTCAAGGAGATTTTATCTACCTAGTCTTTTTTATTATTATTATTATCATTATTTCTACTTATTTTTATTTATATTATTCTTATAAATATCAATGATATTTTATAATTAAATATTAAAATAAAAAACTTATTTACAATTTTTTTAAAGAGATATTATATGTATTTATAATTATAATTATAAATATAAATTTATAATAGTTTAAAAAAATGATTACATGATTTTATAGATGACTTATGACAATTTAAAAAATTTATTAAAAAAAATATTTACTTACAATTTAAAATATAAATAATGAATATTTAATTGATTCTTCTTTTTTCTCCTTTTAAAGTGTTGAACTTATTAATTTGACATAATTGATTTGAATTGATAGATAGATGCTATATTATGTTTGTATATATGTATTCTAAAAACTTATAAAAATTTAATCATTTTTAGAATATAATTATTTTAAGTAAATGAAAAAATATTATTGAATTTAAAATACACATATATATATATATATATATATATATACACGCACATACACACACATATACATACACACACACATATATATATATATATATATATATATAAATATTCATATATATATAATTCAATAATATTCAATAATATTTAATAGTTAAAATAATATTTTATTTTTATATTAAAATTAAGTGTAAAAATGAAATTTATTATAGATATTACAAACATGCATATTTACTCCAATGATTTTAAAGATAATTTGAGTGGATAGAAATAAATAAAAATAGGAAATTTTGATAAAATATTTTAGAAAAGCTTTATAGAAGTGGATGTGCCTTAATATGTATCTATAGGTGATTGGTAGGTTAAAAACTTTGCTAATAAGTTGGCCATGTGTTGCACATGTTGGCCACTTGTGGTATAAGTTGAACATATGGTATTTATATAAAAAAACTTTTTTTGCAAATTAGACATAATACAATAAGATTAACATAAAATAAAGATATAGAGACTCATAAAACTAGACTAGAAGTTTAGAATCTCATTTTAAAGTTGACCATGTATTATATATATTAGCCACTTGTGGTATAAATTGAATATGTGGTGCACATATAGAAAACTTGCTTTGCAAATTAAACATGAAAAATAAGATTAACATAAAATAAAAACATAGAAATTATTGAAGTTGCTTTAACATCTATACTAAATCATATTACTTTTCTTATGGTTATATGCTTCACAATTCTAACAACTTGCAATCAATATCTAATGAAATTATATTGCACTTATTAACCAATTTATCTACATATCATAATATAAGATAAAAAAAATTGATGCTGGATTTAATTGAATCTTAGACGTTAAATTAAGCAATTTAATTTGCTCTAAAGTGCGATAATTGGCTATATAAATTTCAATCAAAGAATTACAGGAGTGAGCCTCAATATTGTTGTATTATATAAAAATTAATTTAAAAATATACTGAATATCTTATTGTAGAAAGGTTTAAACTTACCTTGAAGTTTTATTTAAAATCCAAAATAATGCATAAGATATTTAGAAACACCTTTTGGCATCCTTGAACAATCCAAGTAAGCTTAAAATTATCTTAAGTACATCCTATCAAATTAAAAAGATCTTATATAAATCATGTTATATTATAATTAATTTTAAAATTATTAATATATAATCTTTAACATATTTTAAATAAATTCCAATAAAATCCTAATTAAAAGCCATTATCAAATCCTAATCAAATCCTAATTAAATCCTAATAAAATTATAAATCTTAGTCGAATTCTAAATTCCAAATCCTAGTGAAATTTTGAAACCTAAATTCTAATCAAATTCTAATTCCTACACCTTAATCATAGATAAATTTAAATCAAATCTTAATCAAATCTTAGATTCTAAATCCTAATAAAATTCTAAATTCTAGATTTTAATCTTAACCAAATCCAAACAAAGTTTAAATCATATCTAAATCAAACTATAATGAAATACTAATGAAATCTTAATAAAATCCTAATAAAATTCTAACCAAATCTTATAGTAGTTTAAAACCTCAATAACTAAAACTTTAGATGTTGATTTTAGCTCAAAGATTTTGTAATTTTTAATCACTTAGTTAATAATAAGTACAAATAATTTGAAGAAGACTTAGCTTATCAAATAGAAGATAAACCTCTTAATCTGCTAGAATTTTGGCTAGCCTCTTTCTCCAACCTTGATGCCAATGTCCTAACACCAATATCTTTTGATTTCACCTTTCAATTGCTCTCAAATTTTGCACACTTATTGAAAATCAAGTTTACTACTAGTTATTAAGAACATGAATCTTGAAGAAAGAAAAACTTGATAAACTCTTATTTTATTCAAAAATACTAAAAAAATCACTCAAAGATGGTAATATATTGAATTAAAATGGCTATTGCTAAAAAAAAGAAGACTAGAAAGTCTTGAAACAATACTAAAGACTAAAAAGACATTAACAAGAGTGAAGAAGACTTTACTTTTGCTTCTATATATACTCTTAATTAAAAGCTATGTAGCAATATTCTATTTGACATCCAAAACGTGTTGACTTTGTAAGACATGTAGCTTAACTTGCAAGACAAGTTTTTTAATCACGTGTTGACTTTGTACTATATAATTAACTTATTTTTCAAGCTATCAACACGTGATTAATTTGTTGAACAAGTTTCTAAGCTATTAATTAACTACAAATACATGTAAAGTCAAAGCAATGTTTATGAAGCTTCTAAGAAGCTCTTCTAGAAAATATTATGAAATAAATTTACTTTTATTTACTTCTATTTAATCATATAGGTAAATATTAGAGTAAATATATATGTCCATGAAACTAGTATAAGTTTTTATATTTCAATCCAATTATTGGATTGATGCAAATCTTAGAAACTTATAATGATCCTCCAAATTCAAATTTTTCAGACCTTAATATATTTGAATTCTAATAAACTTCAAATAAATTTTTTAATTAAATTCATACTTATGACACATATTTAATATAACTATTTTAAAAAAATCACAAAATTCCATCCAAAGATCAATAACCAATACTATAAAATTATCTAAAGTATAAATCTTTTATATTTTTTTTAAAAATCTAATGTCATCCTAAAATTTTTTTGACTTTGCAAAGCTTATAAATAATTATTAAAAACTTAAATCACTTCTAATTACCCTCCAAAAGTTTTTTTCTAATCTACTTTCAAATCTTGCTCTGTAATCAACAAAAGAATCCTAAGATTGCCATAGGTGCTTGATTTTGTGCCTTCGAGGTTAATTTCATTATTGGTTATAATTTGTAATCTAGATATCAATTTCTAAATTTTTAAAGTTATTTTTACTACAAACTACTCTCAAGTAACTCCATAAGATTTCAATATTATTCATTTTTTAAAATCTATTTTTTTTAATTTATTAATGATTTTATAAAGTAAGTAGAAGCTAATTTTGTAAAAAGTGGGATTAGTACTTATTAAATTTTCTATCTCCTTCACTATTATCTATATTTCTAAAGTAATTTTCTGCAATATTTATAAGTTAGCTCTTTTATAATATTATCATGTTTTATTTTTTATTTTTTATTTTATCAAATAGCCATGTAACAACATAATAATATTTTGACAATTTAATAGCAACCGTAATGTCTTTTCAATATATACATTAGTAAATGGAAGACATGCAAATTTACGTAGTATATTTTATATATTTGTTAATCTAAAACCATCTAACAAACTTAAAATTTTTAATCATTAATTATAAATTTTAAAAATTAATTATTAAATCTACAATCCTTGAAAAAAATAAAGAAAAAAAGACTTGGTATAAATGGAGTCAAATCAAGAAAAAGAAAAGATGGTATAATAAAAATTAAAAAAAAAAAGTAATAGATTTAGTATAAAAATGATAATTTTTTTTTAAAAAAATTAATATGAATAGATAAGATAGTTAGCCGCCTATGTGTTAATAAGATAAGGTGGTTAAGCCACCTTAGGTAGTAAGATAGTTAGAAACAAAATAGTTTTATTAAATCCTAATAATATTAAAAAAAATATTAAAAAAAATATTATAAAAAAACATTATAAAAAATTATTATAAAAAAATTTTAAAGCTATAAATTTATATTATAAATATCATAAAAGTAATTATAAAAAATACTATAATTATTATTTTATTATATTTTTTCTTTTCATTTTATTTATACATAAATAATCTTAAATCTTAAGTAATAGAATGACTCAAAGAAGGATTTATGAAGACTTTTATGTTGTCAACTAAAGATTGAAAAAGATTAAAAGTTAGAACTATTGGATTAGGAAACAAATAGATGTTTGTAAATCAAAGTTCATCAAGTTGGAATATATGAAGAAGAGAGAAAAGAACCAAGATGATTTAGATAGGTTTTTAAAAAAATGGATTAAAAAGAATTTTCGACCATAACATAGTAAATAACATTAATAGAATGATTAACCTTGACAAAGTATTTGACCTAAATAGAGTAATTATCCTCAATAAGAGTATTTGACTTCAATAGAATAATTATCTTTGACAAGAGTGTTTGTTTTCAATAGATTAATCAATATAGAATATTAATATAAATCTCAGCATCAACTTTAACTTTGGACATTCAAAAAAAAATATAATCATCAAAGCAACAATATAAGAATAGTGCTAGCTCCTATATAGAAGTATAGAAAGAATTTTCTATACTTCTTAAGATATAAAAATTAAGGTATCCATTTGGTGACCATACTAGGAATATGTTGCTATCTCTACTAATCAAAGTCTATGGACGTACAACTCTAGATCAATACCATTTTTTTTTTTAATAAGTGTTGGTATACCTATTAATGATGGATGATGTTCCTAATTGGAATTTATGAAATTTATCAAAGGTATTAAAAACCATAAAAAAGATATTATGAAATAATTCTAAGTTGCATATTAAGCTATATAGATTGATTAAAGAGATAAAGAAGAAAGAGGAAAAAAAATCTATCTATAATCAAACAGAGAAAAAAAATAAGTTAAATATTAAAAAAAGATCTATATCAATTAAATGCTGAATGAAGGTCAACTTTGGAGAGTAGAAAACATCTCTGATATAAGAGCCTTTAGAACCATCTAAACTTGATAAGTAAAAAATCTAAATAAAATAAGCATATACAAAATTAAATAAAAAATCACAAATTAATAAAAATAATTTTATTTTAAAAAATTAAAATACAAAATGGTGATTATTTAGATTGAATATCACATGATGTAATAAACCAAGAAGCTAAATTTTTTAGAAGCCCAAGAATTCCAAGAGAATAGGCTATTGAGAGAAATTATATATATATATATATATATATATATATACACACACATATAGGTTATAAAAACAAAGAAAAGATTAAACAAAGAAAGAAAGAATTTATAGAATAAACATTGAAAAAAAGAAAAGTAAAATAAAAAAAGAAATTCATTTGCATATCCTTAATTGTGAAATTATATAAGAGACATAGGTTTTAATAGTGAAAACTCAAAGTCAACAAGTATTAGAAATATAAATGAACATCAGAAAAGGAGTCCTTCAATTATAGGACAACCATTAGATGAATTCTTATCAATATTTTTATGTTTGACTACAAGTATAAGACCAAATTTGCTACTAATATTTTCTTCTATTTTATCTATACTATGACAACAAAGAACATCAATCAATATGGCACTTGCAATAAGACACAAGAAATTAATTTTTTTAAGTTTAAAAACAAAGGTGATCTAAACATTTACGTATATGAGTTTAATGATATCTATCAAATTAATAGAGAGATAGCAAATGAAGATAAGTTAGCTTTTTTTCTAATCATACTTAAAAAACAAAGCTTTTGAGTGATATTTTTGGTATCATATTTGAGACTTTATCACTTGAAGATAGATTTTGGGTTGTATTTATCATTTTGTTTTTTTAAAAAAAAATGACAAAGAAGTTAATTAAGATTAGGGCTTACAAAGAGAAATCAAAATTTCCTAATTATAAAAGTAATAAGATAATTGGAATTTATGTATGGTTGAGATTACTAAGAAGAATATTTTTGAACACTTTTTATTGGCTTTAAAAACTTTTGAATTAAAATTTGAATTGCATTCTTTTTATATGAGTAAAATATATTAGGATTTTTAGATATTTATAAAATACAACTTCACCTTCTATAGTTAGGTGCCCAATGCATCCTCAAGCAAGATAATACATATTACAACATTGCATCAAAAAACAAAATGAATGTAGACTGCTTTTTGAATTAGATATAGACATTTTGAATATAATGTCATGCTTTTTGGATTAATAAATACATAAATTATTTTTAAAATCTTATAAATAATATTTTTTATGAATTTCTTATTTTTTACTATTTAGATAATATTCTAATCTATTCTAAGAATATAAAAGAACATGAACTTCATATTGGTTGTAGTTTATAAAAACTTAGAAATGTAAAATTATATAATAAGATAGAAAAGTGTGTATTTTATATTAGTCAAGTTGACTTCCTAAGGTACATCATTTCTAATGAAGGTCTAGACTATCATAGATTAAAAGATTCTAAGAATAATAAGTATTGTATAACACTTTTTGAGATTAGTCAATTATTATAAGATCCTTATTAAGAATTTTTTCAAATTGTGATTCTTCTTACATGTTTGATATGTAAAGATAAATTTAAGTGGAGCAAAGAAGCTAAAACATCTTTTGAAGCCTTAAAAACAACATTTATTTCTACACCAATTTTGTATCACATGAATTTTTTTAAGGCCTCTTTTATAGAAATATAAGAATCAAACTTTATTATATGTATTTTTTTTCATAAATAGGAGTAGATGACAAGCTCTACTTGGTAGCTTTTTTTTCCAAGAAATTTTCAGGAACTAATATTAACTATGAAATCTATAACAAAGATCTTCTTGTAATTATAGATTTATTTTAAGAATCGCTTCATTATTTAAAACGTGCCATAAGTCTAGTAACATTATATATAAATCAAAAGAACCTCAAATACTTCATGTGGGTATGTATTTTAAATTTTTGCTAAGTCCATTGGAGTATGCCTTTATCAACATTATTTAGCAACTCAAAAAATAATAAGATTTATCAAACATCCTTTTTAGACATTCTTATCTTGGACCAAAAGAAATAAATATAACTTATGATCAATAAAAAAAGATTCTTTTAAAGCCAAAGTATTTTCATCTTTAAGTAATAAAATCGATATTAACTATTGATTCAACCTTTATTAAGAAAATTCAATCAAGTATGTCCTCTAATCTTTTTGTTTAAGATATCAAAAATAATTCTTTTAAGTCTCATGATACTTCTAATTTTGAATTTAAAAATAATCTAATTTATTTTGAAAAATAATTATATATTTCAAAAAGCAAAGTACAATTACATATTCTTCAAGCTTCTCATGACTTTTTAGCAATCAAACATTTTTGATATAATAAGATTTTAGAACTAATCTTGAAATTTTTTTGGTGGCTTCAAATGAAAAGGGGAGTTAAAGACTTTGTACAATCATGTAATATTTTTTCAAGTTCAAAAATTCTTTGTCATTCTTTGACTTTATGGACTTCTTCAGCTACTACCTATTTTAGAACAACCATAGTCTTTTGTTTCTATGGATTTTATTGAAGATCTTCTAGTCTTAGATTTGTATGATTTTATATTTGTGATAGTAGATTGTTTTACTAAAATGGCATATTTTGTATCATGTACAAAATCTATCACATGTAAAAAAATGACTATGTTTTTTTCTTAACAATATCTATTGCTATCGTAGATTGTCCAAAGATATTATATCAGATAGAAAAACTCAATTTGTATTAAGATTCTAAAAGTAGATATAAAGTTCTCTTTGTCTTTTCTTTGTCAAACTGATAGACAAACAAAACATGTGAATTGAATTTTAGAGCAATATTTGAATTAATTATCATTAAGATGATTGGATAATTTTTTTTTTTTTGGTAAAGTTTGCATATAATAATTCAATATATTCTTCTATTCAATAAAAATCTTTCTTTGCCAATTATAATGATCATCTATAATTTGATACTTTTAACTTTTTAAAAGTTGATAATCCTACAACAAAAGATTTGGCAAATCATTTATTAGAGTTATATGCAACAATAAAGGCATAGTTAAAGAAAGCTAAAAAAACAACAAAAGATCAATGCAAATGCTTATTGCAAGAAACAACCACAATTTAATATGGATGATAAGGTATGCTTGCTTTGTTGTAATATCAAGACTATTCATCATTGAGACAAATTAAACTATCATAAGCTTAAATATTTTTTTATTTATGAAATAATCAATCATATTGATTATCAATTATAATTTTTAAAGTCTATAAAAATCCATCTTATATTTCACATGTCTCTTCTTAAGCTATATAAGACAGTGAATAACTTAGAAAGAAGACAAATGCCATCTCCTCATATAGAAATAGATAATAATCAAAAATTTAAAATAGAAGAAATCTTAAATTTTAGATAGTGCTAAAATAGATTAAAATATCTTATTTATTGGCATAGATATGATATTAATAAATATATATGGGAGCCAATAAAAAATCTTGCAAATACTTTTTATTGATGACATCTACTAAAACCAAGATAAAAAACAAGATCCATGAAAGATGATGACCACTCTTCATGGAACTTGTCTGAAGAAAAAGAGGTAATATCATGGACATACATATTTATTCTAATAATTATCCATATAATTAAATATAATTAAATAAAAATAAATTTATTTCATAATATCTTCTAAAAAAGCTTCCAAAAAGCTTCATATATACGATTTTGACTTTATATATATTTGTAATTGATTAATAGGTTAGAAACTTAGTCAACAAGTTAATTATGTACCATATATATCAGTAGCTTATAGAATAAGCTAATTATGTAGCATACATATAGAAAACTTACCTTGCAAGTTAAAACATGTATTTAACAAAGTCAATACGTATCAGAGGCCCTTTAGAATATTACTACGTAATTCCTAGTTAGATAATATATGTAGAGATAAGAGTAAAACCTTCTTTATTCTTGTCAATGCCTTTTTAATCTTTAGTCTTATTTCAATACTTTTTAATTTTGTTATATTTGGCAATAGTCATTCTAATTTAATATTTTATCATCTTTGAATAAATATTTTAGTCTTTTTGAGTGATACAAGAGTATATTGATCTTTTAGTTCTTTGAGATTTATGGCCTTGACAATATGTTAGATATGACAATTGGTGATAATGTCTTGGTTGCACAAAGAAGTCATAGAAGAGACTATAGCTGATGGAATGGAAGGCGTGATTATAGTTTTAAAAAAAAAAATCTAAAAAAAAAGTGGTATTACTCAAAGAGATTCTAATAAAGTTAAAGATGCTACTATCATTGCCTTCAATAAGAAGTGCATTGACTTTTGAGAGGTATTTTGGACTTTACAAAAGGATGTGAATCTACATTTGATGAAATATTAATTTTTATATTTACATCTAATTTTTAATGTTAAATTACTCTTACTTATTATTAAGTACATTATTAAATTTAGAATTTTTTTGACACCTAAAAGTGATGTTTTAGAATATTAGTGCTATATTTTTTTGCTGATTTTTTTACTGAGTTAGATCTTTGGTGGACTAATATTGTTCTTTCATATAATAACAAAGCTTAAGGTGCTTTAAAGATCTCTCATAGTGCTAAGAGATGATTTGTAAGTATAGAAGTGATTAAAGAATCAAAAATCGAATAGAAAACTTTTTTTATAGTGTAGAAGACTTGTAAGAAGTCTTAGAAGTAAAAATAAGAGTGATTTGAGAGTAAAATTACTAATTTATTTATAAAGAAGGTATTCTAGGATTCTAAGGCAATAACATATTTTTGTTAATTTTGAGAGCTTTAGGACTTCTTTTTTTTTAATATTATTTAATATACTTCTTTTTTTTTAGATATGGCTTTAAATAATTTTAAAGGCTTAAAGATGATTAATAAGTTTAGAAGAGACAATTTCTACTATTAGAAGAAAAAAAATGGAGCTTTTGTTGGCTTCTTTAGATCTTTGAGATATTGTAGATGAAAGTAAAGACCCTCCAATAACCAATACTAATATAAAAGAAAAGTAAAGAAAAAAAAGTTGTAAAAAAAAGGCTTTGAATTAATTACAGCTAATATTGATAAAGCCAACTTTTCTTACAACAAATTGATAGAACCATGGAAGATTCTTTACATCATTCATGAAAGCAAGAATATTTCTAATATTCTATAGATAAAGAAGAAGCTTTTAATAGTAAAGATAGATGAAGGTGATGATGTCATGGTTTGTATCAATAAGATAAAAGCTATTGCAAATCAATTAGCAATTATTTTTATTTTGAATACAATTGATTTTTAATCTTATTCATTACTAGGTGTCAAACTTAACAAATAAGAGTTCTATTTTTGACCATAGTGTGTCACAATTGATCAGTGATTTATGTCAAGTTGATTAAAAATAAACCACCTTAAACTACAAAAATAGAGATTGGTCGGAAATAGATTATCTACCTTAAATTCAAACTTTTCCCAAAATTGATAAGCATTTATTTAAAGTTTGTTATGAAAATTTTGTTAAAAAGATAAAACATACCAAATTACAAACCATGTGTTTTTTCAAAAATTGGTTCCAAATTCACATTACAATATTCATTCTTAAAATTAGCTTGTGAGCTAAAACAAAACAACACACAAATATGATGTGCAAGAAAAAGAAAAAGTTAAGGAGCCATATTAACACTAACAATTGTATGAATTCATGCATGAAGGCTTAGGTAATAGGAAGCCTGTACAGGAATATTCATGAAGCCCAGTACATGTATATTCAAGGAGCCTAATACAGGATGTCCCACAAAAGTTGCTCCCAGTCCATGAGCTTTATACATTGGAACTTCAAAGGGTAAGATACACAAAAGGTGATTCACAAATTCTTTTATACTATCCTACCTAGCATCACTCCTTTTTCATGGCCAGTATGATGATACTACATAGTGTACCAAGAAGAGTGGTTGCTCTGTGTTTTTTTTTTCTTGAATATGGCTGCACCACAGAAGCCATATGCTGGTCTTCATTAATTTCATGATGCAAAAGCACAGGAATATGAAGAAGAAATCTCTTGTTGTTCATACATGGAATAAAAAATGATGCATACGTCATGATTCTTACAATGTTATAATTCAACAGGCATAATGCTTGCACGTAGTACCAATCTCTAAGTGTCCTAACCCAAAAATACTCATCATGGAATAAAAAATGATATATGGGTTGTATCTCTTACAATGCTATAATTCAACAGGTACAATGCTTCCAAGCAGTACCAATTGCAAAATGTCCAAACCCAAAATACTCATCATAGAATAACCATTACCTGTCAGGCTGCAAAGCACACAAAAAGAGTACCCTTTTGTGTCCATTGTGACAACTACATACTGATTGAAATCTACAGCTTCTGCAATAGTCTGATTGAGATGCCTCTAATCCATGACACAGCACATACAACATGCAAGAAGAGTGGATGAACATGTAGACAAGAAAATTGGTTGCACTAGAAAACAAAATCCACACTAGAATATTAGATACTCTTATGAGCACTGTCCAAAGGTGAGGCTAGACTGTTAAGCAAATACCTTATAGTTGAGTTGCAACTTCCATGGTTCAAACCTAATGCAAATTGATAAATGCAGAAGGTACGCCCACATGCAAGACATGTTAGGAAAGTGGTCAATTGCACCCATTACAGTGATGCCTTCCATCTTGAAAACAGAATTCAATTCCTCTTTTTCCATATTAGCTTTGCTTGCATTACCAAACCCCTAGTCAAAATGAAATCATTGAAAAAGACCACAAGAAAGGAAAAAGAAAAAGAAATCCCTGATAGAATTCTTGAACATAATATATCTTAATGAAACTGCATTGAAGAAGTATGCATACACCAGGAAGATGAATAAAAATATTTTTGGAAAAATTATTAATTTATTTCAAAAAATTTAAGAAGATTAAAAAATTTTCACAATAAGGCACACCCAATATCAAATTCTTAAAGTATGTGCTAATTTGGTTGTTCTTTGTGAGGTGTATATGTTGTGGATATTTACATACAAGTTATTTCACATTCCATATATGTTGTTGTTGTTGTTTTAGTGCTAGTTCTATTATCCATCAAAGATTTGTTCATATTGCAGGGAGCAATGAAGACCTCTGTCATGGCCATGCCCATAGCACTATGTCACCTCATCACAACATAGGGCCTGCAGCTTTGCCACACACTTTAGCCTAATCCTTGCATTGTCAACACTTATTTCCATATTACTAGCAATGTAAGGGGTATCATATTGCTATGAGTCTTTTAGAAGAATTACGGATTATTTTGATGTTCATGTTGTGTAGATATTTTAATTCTTTTTTGGATATTTTATGTACATGTATTTAGAAAAACATTGAATTTATATTAATGTATTGTATTGGTTTTTTTATTATTATTGTATGCTGCAAAGTGCTACTACTTTCCAAGAGTCAAGTTTGGTCAAATTTCATACAACTGTATGCCTTAGCTATTGTTTTTCATAATTTTTATCTTTGATATAGGTCTTATGACTTAACATAGCAAGTTTTTCCTCTTGTCAAAAAATTGAGCAATTTAGATACAATTCATGTGAGGTTTGGCACTAATAGAATTTTTTAATGAGAGGACCACCATTCATGTAAAGATTGGTAATAATTTTCTACATGAATTCTACATAAAAAAAATGAATATTATTTTTTAACATCCATTGTAGTATATGGACTTTTCTGATGCTTACTTTTACACCATGCATGCAACATTGGCCGAAGTAATTTAATACCAATATTGCCAAGATCAATCCATCATTGAATACAATAAGAATCTTGAATGGAATTTATATTTTCAAGCATTATATAGGGCTTGATAATGCTATGTCTTCTTCCACTTGCATTATGATTTACTAGATATTTAATTGATTCCATCAAAGATTGAAATTTTGAATATAATATCATGTCTTTTGGACTTACAAATATATTTTTTGTATTTCATTATCTTATGAATAATTTTTTTAAGAGTTTTTAGATGATTTTGTTGTTTACTATCTAAACAACATTTTAATTTATACTAAAAACACAAAAGAATACAAACTTCATGTTTGCTATATATTACAAAAAATTAGAAATGAAGTACTATATGCCAAGATGAAAAAGAAATATTTTATATAATTCAAATTGATTTCTTAAAATAAATTATCTCAAATGATAGCCTTATAATGGATTCTAAGAAAGTTCAAATTATTATGGATCAAAAAAATTTAAGAACAATAAGAAACGTTTAATATTTTTTAGAGTTTGCCAATTATTATCAAATTTTTAAGATTTTTTTTTTTTTTTTTTTTTTTTTTTTGTTGTAGTTCTACTTATACATTTGACTTATAAAGAAAAACTCAAGTGGAACAAAGAATCTAAAGTAATATTTAAATCTCTAAAAATAAATTTTATTTTTGTACCAATCTTATATTGGATCAACCTTATCAAAGACATTTTTTATAGAGACAAATGCATTAGTCTTTGTATTGAATGTAGTATTGTCACAAATAGAAGTAGATGACAAACTTCATCCTATAGCTTTTCATTTAAGAAACTTTCCACCAACTAAGATCAATTACAAGATTGAAAACAAAAAAAAATTATAATCATAAATTTATTTCAAAAATAATACTATTAACAAAAAGATCCTTCTAGTCTAGTAATTATTTATATAAATTATAAGAATCTTAAGTACTTTATGTCAGCACATATTTTAAATTATCAACAAGCTTGTTAGAGCATATCTTTATCAAGAGTTGTATTCAATATCACTTATTAATAAAAAATAATAATTAAATTTGTCAAGTTTTTTAGACATTCTTATCTTGCACAAAACAAAGAAGATACATCTTTTAATTAAAAACCTATTATTTTTTAGAAGTTAAAGTAATTTTATTTGTAAACAATAAAATCAATGTTGGCTATTGATTTAATCTTTCTTAATCAAGTCCAATCAAGTATGTCATTAAATCTTCTTCTTTATGATATTAACAAAAACTCTTTTAAATCTCATGGTACTTCAAAATTTGAATTCAAAAACAATCTATTCTATTTCAAGGGATGCTTGTATATTCCAAAAGATAAAGCACAATTATAAGCTCTTTAAATTTGTCATGACTTTTTAAATATATGACATTTTTTATACAATAAGATCTTGAAGTTAATTTTAAGAGATTTTTGGTGGCCTCTAAATTATTACTTATTTATAATTTTAGGAAATAAATGCATTTATAGTTCCAAAAAAAATTATAATTTAAGGTTAATTAGTATAAAAATCCTAGAAAAGCACAAAAATTCTACTATTTCCATATTGTGTAATGGGATAATGTCTCATCATCATTGTTATTTTTATTTGTATTGTTGTCATTCTTAATTACGTCTTCTTTGAGTGGTACAATGGTAAAGGATCCTTTGAAATTATTTGTTATATTGTTCATATTGCAAACTAGCTATATTATTTCTTCCTTCTTGATTCTCTCTTGTGGTGAATGTAGATAGTTTTGACTTCTTGTTGTTCAAAGATGGCATGCAACTAGGTGTTGATGTTGGTAGTATTCCTACCTTATTTTTTCTATTAACTAATGGACTTGTTTTTTGTTTTGTATTTGTTTTTGTATTTTGTGGGAATCTTTTGTAATATACTTTATTGTTCCAACATTGTTCTGATATTTTTGTGGCAGTTTTGTGCAGGCATTAATGTAAGCCATTGTCATTTGGAGTTACAAGATGTGATCTTTAATCAACACTCATGAAAGAGCATTTCATCAAAAGAAGATGATCTAAAATTAGTATTACTCTGCAATGAGGATAATGCCAATTTAGAAGAGAATGTGTGGTCTAAGTTATTTCACCAAGCCAAAGATTACAGTTTAGTGTTATGATTATTAATTTAAAAATAATGAAAGAATTTATTTTTTTATAGCACTATTTAATTACTACTAGAATATTAAATCAACTTTATAGTTTTATCACCACTTAGTCTCATTAATTAATAGGTTTGTAATAACCAAACAATCTTTGTAAAGTAGTTGATCATTTTTAGATAATAGTATATGCAAGGTTCAGGAGATTTGAGTATTGGTTGGCCAAAGTATTTGGTCCTTGCAACCATGATATGATTGCAAAAAATCATCGTCAAAGAATGACAAAATTGATCTCAATTGATTATGAATCTTTCTTAAGTCAAAATTTGTAAATTATTACATACATTTTTTTTGGAGGATTTTTTTTTGAAAAAATCTTGTATTAAAATTAATTTCAGAAGATTTATTGTGGATTTTTGAGATTGCAAGAAAAATTATCAAAGCATTCTAATGTTGATTCATTAATAGAATTTGGATATACATTCTTTATACATCAACTACCTCTTAAATAATTTACTTTAACCATGATGGACATCTCATTTATCTTATTAAAAAAATAATAATAATAAAAAAAATAAAAAAATTAGGAATTCGGTCTACTTCCTTTTGAGTGGCTACAAAAGAAGCATTTAAATTAATATAATACTTACATGTACAATCTAGGCCTTTCAGTGTACAAATTTTGAACGTGTTTGATTGAAATTAACCAAGCAAGACAAAGATTGGAATATGTATTATTCTAACAATCTTTGTCTTGCTTGGTTAATTTCAATCAAACACGCTCAAAATTTGTACACTGAAAGGCCTAGATTGTTAGAATAATACGTATTCCATATCTATATCATATGGAATAATACATATTCCATATCAAGATATTATCTATATACATAGTTGCAATTGGAATTTTGAAGGTCAAAAATATATTTGGATTCATTGAACTTTCTATTAGCCACATATAAATCAAATTTGATTGATAATTACATACAATTGCACACTAATTTACAAAGAGGCTTTTAAAAAAATTAGAAACATCAAAGGGTGTGCTTTCAATATTTAATAAAAGAAAATTCATGAAAAAAATTGACCAATTCACCCTTCAATAGCAACAATTCAACTAGTTCTATACATCCTAAGACAATAAAATTTGAATCAATCTTCTAGCAACTTCTTTTGATTGAAAATCTTTTTCTTAAGCAAGGCAATAAATTCTAAATCCTAAATCCTAAACATTTGAATCTTCTTTATTTTCATTAATTTTTTGTACATATCTATTCAAAAGTCAATAATTGGAATTTCATTTAGACTTATTTTTAAATTACTCCACCTCTAATATAAGAATTTTTAAGGTGGCAAATTTTATAAAAATAAATATTTAGAATTGAATAAAATTTGATTGAATAAAATTAAAGCTTCGATGTAGTTAAGTGAAGATTTGGATAAATTAAAATTGAGTAAATTTTAATTGAAGGATAAGTTATTTTTTAAGGATGAATAATTATTAAAAAATAAAACTTATTTTAAAAATGAAAACTTCTAAATGATAAATAATTAAATATAAATAGATTCTATTTTATTTTTTTTAGATTGAATTAAATTAAGAAAATTAATAATAAAAATTTATTTAGATTTTTTAGTTGTAAAAGTAAATAAATTATTAAATACTTAAAATTTAAAGAATTCAATGTGAATTAGAATAAACAATCAATTATTAGAGATTTATTTTAGTTTACATGGTTTCAAATGTAAAATACAATTAAAGACTTTGTAAAATCATATAATATTTATTAAAGATAAAAACTCCTTATCATCAACTTTATAAACTTTTTAAGCTACTACCTATATCAAAACAACCAAAGTATTTTATTTTTATGGATAATATTACAAATCTTTTAATCTCAAGTTCTTATGAATCTATATTTGTGATAATAGATTTTTTTATTAAGATGGATTATTTAATATTATATAAAAAATCTATTATAAGTAAAAAAATAATTAAAATTTTCTTTAAAAATATTTATTGCTATCATGGATTATCAAAAGACATTATATTCAATAGAGGCATCCAATTTATATCAATATTTTGGAAAACTCCTTAAAAAAAATTGAAGGTAAATATAAAATTATCTCTAATTTTCTATTGTCAAATTGATGGATAAAAAATGGATAAATCAAGTATTTTAACATTATTTAAGATGCACCATTAACTACCATTATAATAATTGAATATTTTTTTTGTCATTAGCAAAACAAGCTTACAATAGTAAAATATATTCTTTTATTCAATAAAAATACTTTGAATTAATTATGATTATAATCCATAATTTGATATTTTTGACTTCACAAAAATTAATAGTCTTATAGTAAAAAAATTAAAAAATTATTTATTGGAACTACATGTGATAATAAAGGCACAATCAAAAGAAGTTCAAAAACAACAAAAGATCAATACAAATGTTTATTGCAAGGAAAAACTTCAATTCTAAATTAGCAATAAGATATGGTTGCTCTATTGTAATATGAAGATTAGTTGCTCTTGTGATAAGTTAGACTATTATAGACTTAAAATATTCTTATTTGTAAAAAAATTAATCTAGTTGCATATTAATTATACCTATCAAAATCTATAAAGATCTATCCCAAGCTCATACGTCTCTTCTTGAGTCATACAAGATAGTGAATATCTTTAAAAGAAAATAGATACTACTTCATTCTATACAAATAGACAAAAATAAAGAATTTTGAAATGGAGGAAGTTTTATATTTAAGGCAATGCCAAAATAGGTTGGAATATCTTGTACATTGTTAGAAATATGATATTACTAAATATGCATAGAAACCATCTAAAAATCTTAAAAATGCAATAAAAAAGTTCAATATATTTTTAATTTTAATTTTTTTTTAATTTTTTTTATCAACATCCATCAAAACCAACATAAAGAGTGAAGAAAATCTTTTCTAAAAAGTAAAAAAAGTTTAATTATGATTATATTCTATCTTCTATCTTTATTTGTAGTTTTTTTATATTTGTAATACTAAAAAAATGAAGAATCAACAACCAATAAGTTCAGCTCAAGAGTTATTGTTAGTTTAATTATCAAATTTTGATTATAATAAACTTTAAAATAATATAATAGAGATGAAGATCCTTAAAGATAATATGTTCTTTATCAAATAAATGATAAGATATAATGTATTTGATGTGACAATTTTAGAAGAGACTTCCAATATATGATAATATCATTAGAAGTAAGAACTATTCCTAATAGTCTTATAAATATTTTATTTTAAAGAAGTTATAAACACATCAATAATGATTAAATATCATAGTATCAAGAATATAAATCTCAAAAAATCAAAGAATCAATACAATCTTATATCACTTAAAAAGATTAAATAATCATTCAAAGTTAGTATAATATTAAACTAGAATAGTTATTGCCAAATACAAAAAAAATTAGAATCTTTTGTAATAAGACTAAGAAAAAGAAAGAGATTAATAAGAGTGAATAATGCTTTGTTCTTGCCTTCATATATATTATCAAATTAAGAATTATGTAGCTATGTTCTATAAGACCTTTGAAACACATTCAACTTGCAAGAAAAGTTTTCTATATGTGTGCCATATAATTAGCTTGTACTATAAGCTACCAACATGTTTAACATGTGGCTTACTTATTGGCCAAGTTTCTAACCTACCAATTAACTACAAATATGTCTAAAATCAAATCCATGTCTATAAAGCTTCTAAAAAGCTTTTCTACAAGATACTATCAAATCTACCAATATTTACTCTCTATCTAATACTTCTTATCTAGATAATTATGTATGTTTGTGATAGTATCTTCCCTTCCTCCTTTCTAGGGACAAATTCTACAAAGAGCGGTAATCATGTATTAAAAAACTCCAAGATATAACAAATTGTACTTGCTATATACTTTGATTTTTGTTCCCTTTGAAGGTAGTTGATAGGTCCTATGAGCCATTAATAGTATCTCATATCAAGGTAGAAAGATCACAAAATAAATATTTATTATTATTATTATTATATCTTCTATCTTTGAAAAATATTTGACTTATTTATTTTCATTTTTAGACTTCATATCTTTAACAATAAGTTTTTAAAATAATTACAAAAAACTAAAAATAAATATTTTTTAAGATTAAATTATAATATATATAATAAATATCAAAAGAAATTATTTATTAAAAATAATAATCCTTTTCTTTTTTTAATATAATAATATTTATAAAATATATTATTTTTTTAAATCATACTTAATTCTTTATTCAATAGATTATTCATTAAATAGATTAAGAAATTTTAATTTCAAGTAATCCAAAAATTAACATTGAACCATATAAAATATATAATAGAATCAAAACTAAAACAAATTTACATCCTCATTAATAACTTAATCGATTTGGTGTAACATTATTTATCTAATTTAAAATAATAGATTTATATAAGTTGGTAGAATTTTGAAGATTAAAAATAATAGTAATCATAATAATAATAATAATAATAATAAAAAATAATTAAGCTTTAAGATAAAAAAGATGCTAAATTAATATTTATCTATTAAATTGTTCAAATTCTAATATATAATATTAATATAATTTTTTAAATCAATATTTTAATTTAAAAATTAATTTTATATATTTTTTGATTAAAAAAATATTATTTATATTAATTGACATTCACATCTATTCTAACTTTAAAAATAGAATATTTATTAAAATATAATAATCTTAAAAAATCTTAATTTATTAATTTCTGATGTTATTGAAGTTACCTCTGCTATTAAATAAATTATTAAATATTTTGCAAAAGTCTTAGAAAAAATACTCTAAAATTTCCACAATCAAAAACAATACTTAATGATACTATAATGTTTTTAATTTGAATAATCACAAAAAAAAGATTATCAATAAATAATTTTTAACTTTATTTTAAAATATTCTATTTAAAGACCTTAAATTATTATATTGCATTCACATTTATTGAACAGCTTTCAAATGCAAAGAGTAAGTGAAAATTAAAAAATATATTTTTAATTTATAAAATTATATATAGATAATAGGTCTAAGATTGACACTAAAATTATTCCATTATAATCTTTGATCTATGCATTTCAAATAAATAATATCAATCTGAATGCTACTAGTACAAAAATAATTTAAAATCACCAAACATTCTTCAATATAAAAATACACATGGAAAGTAAAGCTAGAAATCAGTTGCATGATAAAATAAGAAATAACATTCTTTAAATAGAACGAAATTAACATAAAAAAGTAATAATTAAAATTAATCAAGTTCTATTATATTTATAATTTTTTTGAATGAAATAATAATTTAATTTAATAGTAAATGGTGTTCAACTATTTTAAAATGCCAATATTAAAAGTATCATATTTTTTTGGTAACTCAAATTTAGAGATTAAATATACATATATATATATATATATATATATATAAACATAAAATCTTTAAATTGTTTTATATTTCAAATTAAGATACTAACATACAAGATTAAGTAAAAATAAATTTAAGCAAATCAATACCTAAAATAAAAATAAAAAATTATAAGATTTTTAGTGCATTTTTAGTACATTTCAGTGCATTTTTCTTTTTACCTCTTATTTTAGACTCTAAAGTGCAGTGGCGGTGTTGTGAAAATCATAAGCTTCATTATAATTTTTTATTGATGTTCCAATAGGTAGAATTATAGTAGAAGTGTTGAGATGCTAGTAGTTTACAACTCCTAAATTTGAAGTTCAATGTTGTTTTGTTTGTTATACTACTCTGCGATAATATGGAGTGGTACTATGTCATCATTGTGGTTTGTCTTTGTGTTGCTGTTGTTTTTTTTATTGTCTTTTTTAGCAGTGTTGTGGTAGATATTTTTTTATAGCTATATATTGTTCATGTTGTGGACTAGCCACGGTGTTGTTTCTTTCTTGGTTCTCTCTTATGGTGGATTTAGATAGTTTTGACTACTCTTTATTATTTGAAGGTGGAGTGCAACTAGGTATTAGTATTGGTAGTATTCCTATCTTATTTTTTTTCTTTTGGTTGGTGGCCAATGGACTTGTTTTTGGTTCTGTATTAGTTTTTCTATTTTGTAGGGATCTTCTACAGAATGCTCTATTTTTCCAATGGTGTTTTGATATTTTAAAGGCAATTTTGTGAAGGCATTGATGTAAGCTATTGTCATTTTGACTTATTAGATGTAGTCTTGTATCAATACATGTAAAGAAGCATTTAATGGAAAGAAGATGACTCAAAGTTGATATTACTATGTGGTGAGGACACTACCAATGTTGAAGTCAATTTGAAAAATTATTTGGAAGGAATCTTATATTAGGATTAATTCCACAAGACTTATTTTGGATTTTTAAGGTTGTAAGAGAAGCTGTTGAAGTATTCCGCAGTTGATACTTTTTGATAGAATTTGCATATATGTTCTTCACACATAAACTACCTCTTGAATAGTTCACTTTAATCATAATAGATATCTCATTTATCTTATTAAAGAAGGATTCTTTAAGAGCTTGATCCGGTTTGCATCTTTTTAGGTGGCTATAAAAGAAGCACTTAAATTGATTTAATGCTTATATATGCAATCTAGACTTATTAATGCACGGATTTCAAGTATATTTGATTAAAATTAATTAAATAAAAGAATTTTTTTTAGTTAGGTATTATTTATGTACTGAGCTATAATTGAAATTTTGAAGATCAAAAATATATTTGGATCAATTGAACTTTGTAATAGCCACACAAAAATCAAGTTTAATTGAAGTTTATACATAATTACATTTTGGTATACAAAGAGGCTCTTGACAAAAAGAAAAGACATTGAAAGGTGTGATTTTAATATTAAGTCAAAGAAAACTTGAAGAAAGAATTTATCAATTAAAAGAAGCTTAAGAACAACAAAAGATCTAAACAATTGTTTATCATAAGAAAAAACTTCAATTCTATATTAGCAATAAGATATGGTTGCTTTATTATAATATAAAGATTAGTTGATCTTCTAATAAGTTGGACTATTGTAGACGTAAAGCATTTCTTATTAGTGAAGACATCAATCTAATTGTATATTGATTAGACTTATTAAAATCTATGAAGATTCATCCTCTATTATATGTGTCTCTTCTTGAGTTATACAAGATAGTGAATATTCTAAGAAGAAGAAAATGCCACCTCTTCCTATAAAAATAGATAATAATCAAGAACTTGAGGTTGAAGAGATTTTACATTCAAGGTAGAGCCAAAATAGATTCAAATATTTTGTATATTAGTATGGATATGATGTTAGTGAATATAGATGGAAGCTACTAAGAATCTTGTAAATGCAACAAAGAAGGTCAATATTTTTTTTATTATTAACATCCACCAAAACTAAGGTAAAGAGTCAAAAAAATCTTTGTTATAAAGATAAACAAGTTCAATTAAGATTAAATTCTATCTTCTATTCTTATTTGTATTTTTTTTATATTTGTGGCATTAAAAAAATAAAGAATCAACAACTAACACATTCAATTCAAGAATTATTATTAATTCACTTATTAAGCAAGATATTGCAATTGTGATGGTCTTCAAGGATTATAACAAAAATGAAGATTATCAAGAATAACATGTTTTTTTTCAAATAGATGGTAAGTTACAATAATTTTTATCTCACAACCTTAGAAGATATTTTTGATAATTGGTGATATTATTAGAATTAAGAACCACTCCTAAAGGTATTCTAAATATTTTATTTTATGAAAGTTATGAAGGCCTCAAAAATGATCAAATATCAAGATGATCTTTCGGCCCTTCTTCAAGACAATATTGATGGCTAAGAGGATCTATCAACTATCTTCAAAGAGAATAAATATCAAAATATGAGATAAATAATGTCACATCTTGGACATCTTCAACATGTAATCACCACTCTTTGTGGAATTCATTCCTAAAAATATAGATAATGTCACAAACATACATATTTACTTCAATAATTGCTTAGAGTTTTTATTAAATATATTATTTTACTAATTAAATTAAGAAATTTTAATATCAAGTAATCCAAAAATTACTATTGAATCATATAAAATATGTAATAGAATTAAGACTAAAAATAATATATATTGTTATTAACAAGTTAATCAATAGAAAGTTTTGGTATAATATTACTTATTCAAATTAAAATAATAGATTTATACAAGTTAGTATAATTTGAAAAATACTTGAAAAAATATTCTAAGACCAAAAAAATAAAAAATAATAGTTGATGAGATTACAATGTTTTTATTTTGAATAAGTACAAAAAAAATCAAGAACTAATTTCTAGCTTTATTTTAAAATATGATATATAAAAGATCTTCAATTACTATATTATATTTATATTTATTGAACATCTTTAAAATACAAAGAATAATTTAAAATAAAATATTAATAATTTATCATATTGTATAAAAAAAATTAATATAATAAATTTATTTTTAAATTAATATTTTATAAAGATGATAGGTCTAAGATTGATACTAAAATTATTCTATTATAACCTTTAATCTACGCATTTCAAACAAATAATACTTTAGATCAATCTCAATGCTACTATTACAGGAATAATTTTAAAATCACTGAATATTCTTTAATGTGAAAAACATACATGTAAAATAGAGCTAGAAATTACTTATATGAAAAGAAAAAAAAAACAATATTCTTTAAATAGAGAAAAATCAACATAAAATAGTAACCATTAAAATTAATCAAGTTTTATGTACTTTAAAGTTTTTAAAAACACAATTTAATTAAAGTGGAATTTAACACTTAATCTAGCCTTCAAAATATTAGCAGTAGATTTTATTTTGTATCACATTCTAAAAAAAATATGAAGATGTATATATATTTTTGAAAAGTGCATTCTTATAAGAAAAAACAAAAAAAACAAAAACTTGCATTAACTTACATGTTTTTATTGTTATACATGTATTTTTGATAATATATATATATATATAATTGAAAATAAAAAAAAACTTGAACTAAAACAGAAACTATCACTTTTGATTTCGAATGTCTATCATTTTATAGTATCTTTTTGTGAAAGAAAAATCCAAAATATTATTTTTTAATATTTTTTGTAATAAATTAAAAAATAGAATAGATATTTTAAATTCTATCTCAAGTTGGAATTATTATTATTTTAAATTAAATATATAAATATCAGCATATCTGATATTAAGTTAAATTAAATCATATAGTATCTAAATAATTATTTTACATTAATTTGAGCTGAATTTTTTATAATGATGTCTGTTGGATCTCTATGAATTTATAATTTTTGTATAGTAACAATGTATTTTGATCTATCATATTTACAATTTTTTCCGAAAGAAATATTAATTTAATTCAATAGTAAATGCAGTTCAACTATTTTGAAATATTAATATCAAAATTATTATATTTTTTTGATAACTCATACTTGGAGATCATATATATATACATATGCATACATACAATCTTTACATTGTTTTAAAAAACTCAAATTAAGATACCAACACATAAGAGTAAATAGACATATATTTATGAAAATCAATACCTAAAATCAAAATAAAAATTTATAAGTTTTTCAGGCCATTGTTTACTCTTTTCTTGAGAAAGGACCTTTATTATTTATTTTTATTTTTTTTGTCAAAAGGATATGTAATGTATAAGGCATCAACTGCATAAAAAATCTTCCATCAGTTGACAAGCTTGTTTTCAAAGCAACTATACCCAAGTCAACAATGTGGCCAAATTGAAGCATATCAAATCCAAACTAAGAAGCAATGTAAAACTTAAAAGCACATTTAATAGTGGACTTAGAAGATCCTATAATAAGGAAAGTCACGTCAGTGGAGAAAAATTCCCAAGTAAAAATTGTCTATAGGGGAAAGGGAAAGGTCATTAAACCGAACACTCTCTCAATTCATTTTAATTTTTTTTTTAAATCTAATAACAGCGAGTGCAAAAGCGAGAGAGCGTGAGCTAGCACGGGTATGGGGCGGAGAGCGTGGCGAAGGGGCCGAACGGGTGCGCCAGAGAAAGGGCGCCCTTGGAGGCGTTGAGGGGGATGACCCCTTCGCCCCCCCGGGCGTCGGGCGGGGGGCCGATGTCTTGCGGCCATGGCGGCAAATCGCGGCATGGCGGCAGCTTGCGCCAGCTGAGGATGTCGTAGGGGCGGGCCCCGCTCATTCGTTCCTGGATGTACAGTCCCCGCTTCGCTAGCATGTACCTGCGCAATTGCACGCTCGGTATCAAGCCCCGTTCTACGCACGGTATCAGTCCCCATTGCCCTTGCTCGCACTCTCACCGTGTGTGTGTGTGCATGTGTAGCTGCGTGTTGTGTGATTCTTCTATAGCTATGAGTTGAAGGATGCTTACTGGGCTTTCATCTTCTCGGCGTTCACTCGCTTTTCTTCGTACTCATCGGTGGGCGCGTGCGTGAA
This sequence comes from Physcomitrium patens, assembly GCF_059467195.1. Taxonomy (NCBI): domain Eukaryota; kingdom Viridiplantae; phylum Streptophyta; class Bryopsida; order Funariales; family Funariaceae; genus Physcomitrium; species Physcomitrium patens. Next base: position 19,238,661 of record NC_143410.1, on the reverse strand, counting down.
GATGTCGTACTTCACCCCGGATTGATTGTTGCGGAAGCCCGGGTACAGCTTCACGTTTTTGTCGTAGTCGAGGAACGCCTGCCATCGGTCGTCCCTGTCCCTTTGGAGCTCGCCCTTGCGGAACTCCTCCTCGTTCCCCATGAATTCTAGAAGCCTCTGCCACTCAGGCGTGCAGCGTCAGACGTCGACAACATGCCGTACATGGGATCTTGGAGAAAATCGGGTAGCATCGGGAGGGGGGTTGTGTTAGGTGGGCTCTGGAAACTCACTTTGTATCTGTCTTTTTCTACTTGCATTTCTCGTTTGAGAACGTTTGAAACGTCCGTCCTCCAAAACTCCTTCCGCTTGGGATCTAGGTACGAGGTGCACGCCTTGTGCTCCGGCTCAATCAGCTCCTTGTACGCCGGGTGACGGACGAAACTGAAATTTCGTCTTTGTAGCCTCTTTTTCGCGAGTTTGTCCTGTGATTGAATCAGAGAAAGCCGAGCTCTCATCAGTAGCGAATGTTGCAAGTGCTCAAGTGTAGGTTTATTTAGTTGATAATGTCTCCAGTTGTTGAGGACTAACATGCTTTCCTTCGAAGTGATGTTTTTGAGCCCATGTCGGGGGTATGTTGTCCAGGTAGCCGTATTTGGTAACAGGACCCCACGCGTTGTAAGGATACGTGAGGCCGGTTGTCACGCTGGTTTGAGCCCCGATCATGTCATCCTTCGAGGCTGGGAAAACTGGGGTGATGACGTCTGGCGGAACAAACGAGGGCGTCTTCGGAGAGCGGACAGGGGATTTCGGAGACTTCGGAGTTCGGGGCCTAGCTCCAGCAGGTGAATTCGGTGATTTTGGAGTAGCATCTGGAACAAGGCTGGGGCCGCCGCCGCCGCGAAGTCTATCAGGTGATTTGGCTTTTCCAGCTGCAGAAAATGCAGGGCCGCGAAATTGATGAGGTGATTTGGGAGTGTCAGCTTGAGAAGGTGCCCTTGAAGGACCATCACGGCGGGGTCGTTCAGTTGGTTTCGGCGAGCGGTTCTGCAGCTTTGGAGGGCCGCCGCCGGTGTGTCGTCGATCCTGTGACAACGAATCCCCTCCTCCCGGTGGCGAATGTGGACGAGATTGTTCTGCAGGAGGTTTTGATATTGGATTTTGCGATTTCACTTGGATTTTCGGAAGTGGTGGAAGTGGGGTGCCTCGATTGGAGACTCTAAATGAAGACCCCTCACTGTGCTTTGCAAGGCCCTCCATCAACCTGTAACCTCACTAATAGGATCTAATACGGTCTTCCCAAGGGAAGCTGAACGGGATGTAATCGGCGCCATCTCTGTAGATGCATGCTGATTTCGAACGAAATGAGATCATAGTGGATGAAGGTACCAGCATCTGAAGGGCTTTAGAATCCGACTCTAGGGTAGCATTGTCGTCCTTCAAGCATTCTGTGAAAATTTCTGTAAAATGCAATGGAAACATCGCCGACACTCACACTTGTTCCTAGGTTATCTGATCATTCAACGAATAATCAAATAACCTAAGATCAGGCCAACCGCATTGCTGAACCACAGTCAGCAAATCGCATGATAGTTATCGTTAGGAAGCTCATGACACGCAAAAGTTAGCCCAGAAAACCTAATCGGAAGGGTCCAACTTTTCAATGATAAAGCCATTACGAGGGTCGAAAGGCAATGACCATTGCAGCAGGCCTTTCCTGAGGCTGACATGATTTCTAGGGTCGGAGGAGATAGTGAGAGAAGTCGACCGCAACCGCTGTTTTCAGCAGTTACAACCTCCTCAATGTCAGCTGAATGTTCAGCGGAACATCTCTAAAGACCATAGCCATGCAGGACTCCCTCACAATCCATGATGCGCACTAAGTAAACCTCGGGAACAGTTCTGCGGAGATTCATTTGACTACTTCGTCGGTCATCGGTCATGTGTGAATGCGGTATGCGTCAGAGGACGTAGAATTAGGTTTTCTGTATCACTGGTAGATGCCAATTCCACTTGACGACCCACATTCCAGAAGAATTGCGGTCGGGCACGCTCTTGAAATCGCTGTTAGAAATCTACTTGGATGCCAGTGTTGTCAGTGCATGTTATAGATGTGTGTGGACGGCATTTGCGTGCTGATTCCTCAGACTAGTAAGTCCATCGGATACCCAACAGACGAAGAGACAACAGACTATGGGGCTAATCGAGACCTCTTTATAACACCTTCACCGCATCAACTTCACACTTAAAATTATAGCAATCTACCGAATTACACACTTTCGAAGACTATCATCAGCCAATGGCACAGCCTTCGAGTGAGGATTGGTACGTAGCGGTTACACTTCCAATCTTGCTAAAGAAGATTAAAGAATTCAACGAAAAAGTCTCATTCATCCAGTGGGTCTCAGGGAGCGGTGGAACAACGGATTCCGAACGGAACAGTCGTAAGCAAACTTGCGCTGGAATGGTGCAGCTGCAATGGTGTCACACTGGAGACCACTAGTGGCGTGGTGGTGCTGATGCGCCGCAGTTTCCTGTGGATGCGACGAAATGTGGGCTACTTTGCCTGGTGCGTTGGTGGGGGTGAATATTGATGATGAAGGTTGACAGGATGTGCTGGGTGTCGGCAGGGGTTCGAACGCGACGCTCGTACTCAGCGTGATGTGGAGGAAGGGGGTTGTGCGTGGCGTGTGCACAACGGGCCATTCTATCTGTGCAAGAGGTGGCAACCCCCTGAATTTTGGGACCCACCTGAAAACATGGCGTAATGCGTCTTGTTCTGCCTCGAGGAAGGGAAAGTCACCAGCGCCGTGTCGGATCGGGAGGAATACAAGGATTTAGCAGGGAGCACTGTTTAGGTGAATAGGTTGTAGATTGTTTCCGCCGCTCAGAGTTACACATTTTCGGACGACCGTGTTTGGCAGGGACAGGGTCAATAGAGGACAGGCCGTGTTTTTCGGAGTTTATGAGTTGTTCATTTCAGAGTTTTTAGTTTGGAAGGCAGCGTGTGCCGTGAGGGCGGGTTGGATTTTTTCTTGCACAGAACTTAGTTGCTGAGACATTGAGTTCAGTTCTTTGAGTCGACATGGGGCTTGAATCGTGGATGTTGGTTGAGGACCAAGGAGCGAAGCTGAGTCCGGATTCCGACATTAAATTGAACCAGGAGCAAGCTCTCCTCACGCCGTATCAGCTAGGACCCTTTGCGCTCTCCCACAGGTATTCCCAATGAAGCTTCTTCGGCATGGTGCTGTAGAAACTAGTGCCGCTGTCTCTTTGGACTTCTCAATTATTTTGGAGATACTTGAGAAGTCCAGTTGCTTACGCTTTTTCTCGTTTTCTTTCATTTCCTGTCGTTTCCAAATGGCGTCCCAAGTGTGTGAGCCTTCTTTCTTTCTTACTTCAGAATATCACTATAGTTTCCTTCGCTTTAATGTAAGCGCGGCCGATTCTGTAGTGCTGGACACTGATGTCGTACATCTAGTTTGGGCAAGTGTACAGTTGCATTAAATACAGAGTATAGTTCCTATTTTTTTTTTTTTTTTTTTTTTTTTTCTTTCTATTGTGTTGATAGAGTATGAAAAGTTGCGTTCAGCAGCACAGAACATGTCTGCCACAGACAAGCGAGAGAAATGTGAATGCAAGTAGTATTCATGCACTAGCTTAAGTTCTGAAGCCAAACATTTTAGAACACGCTGGAGAATTATGATCCGTAGGTTCTACGATTATGTGAAATTTCCTTTCTTGTCCATCTATTGACAACTTTGTGTTTGTATCTTTAAATAATTTTATCAATGTCTTACTTATGCCCCTGTATTGAGGAATTGCAGGATAGTTCATGCTCCAATGACAAGGTGTAGGTGTGATGGTGGCGTTCCTCATCCTGCAACCCTTCTGTACTATGCTCAACGTGCCTCTTCCGGCGGACTTCTTATTGGTGAAGCCACGCAGGTCATGGCTTCAGAATCAGAGTAGGCCTTTCATCTCTTAACCTCACCATGGTTCTGATTGTCGTCGAAATTTTAAGTGAAGGCTATCTCTCAACAACCTTGGTATTTATGCCACATAAAATTAGATAACATTTCACACATGCACATTTGTCCTTCTCCGTCTGGTTTCGACAACTGACTTGTTTTCTTGTATCATTTCAAGTTATCATTCCGATTACTCATTGACACTGAAGGTTCAAGATCCAAGTTATTAAAGGAAAATTTCCTTGCTCGTAGGTATCCAGATGTTCCTGGAATTTATACGCAAGAGCAAGTTGATGCCTGGAGACCTGTTGTTAAAGCTGTCCATGATAAGAACGCCATCTTCTTTTCGCAACTTTGGCACTCAGGACGAAGCAAGCTCTCTGGCACGTGATTTTGAACCAGTCGTATTGTCAGTTTTATAGGGGCTCGCTCTGACATTCTGTAGATGCAATGTAGATTTCTTATACAACTCTTCGTTGTGTGAGTATTGTTGAAAAAGTTAGCCTTGAGTAGTATGTAGAAGCACTAAATACTTTTCACCAAGCTTTTTGGATTTGATAGTTAGACTGGTTTATTTAGTTCCTGACTTTTGAGTTCCCTGTTACAGGCTGTGAACAGCGGATTTTGGTGCAGAAATTCCGTTGTGCTGCACGCAATTCAATCATGGCAGGTAAATGAATTCCTGTTCCGCAACTTTTGATCTTGTCTTCTATATTCTGTGTGGGCGTATTGTATAAGAGTTTTAATAATCCTTGGTGTATATAAACAAGGGCAAGCAGTGTCTTGGTTCATACACTTGCTCACGTATGGCTCTTGGTGGGGCAGGTTTTGATGGGGTAGAAATTCATGGTGCTCATGGTTATTTGGTGGGTCATGAGCTAGTCAGAGAACATGGAGAGTCAGGACTTGAGAGTAGTGTACAGCAAAATGCATGCAGGTTTGTACACACATTCACATCCATTGTAAAAGACCAAGTTTCTAAACATATCATTCATTCCTCTTGCCAGTACATGTTTGAAAATTGCGTAGACCACATTTTACTGGTCTATGATAAGTTGTTTAACATTCAAACTAAATATTGGTGGTTCTGGCAGGGACGCATTGGAGATTGTTGGGGCCGTTGTTGAAGAGATTGGAGCTTCTCGTGTTGGTTTCAGGTTTTCTCCTTATACTGAGTATGAAGAAGCTAAAACTTCTGATCAAATAGAGCTCGGAGTTTTTCTGGCGAAAGCGTTGAACAAGTACAACATCCTTTACATCCATGTTCTGGAAAGTAGAAGCACAACTGTAGCTCATGATAAGAATGCGACCATGGAACCTTTTCGTAACAATTTTAAGGGAAGTCTTGTCACTGCCGGAGGGTATACAAGAGAAGAAGGCAATGCAGCAATCGCATGTGGGAGAGCAGACCTGATTGCATATGGCAGACTATTCTTATCGAATCCTGATTTGCCCAAGCGTTTTGAATTGAAGGCGCCTCTCAATAGTTATGACCGTGGCACTTTTTACAATAACAGCAAGGTAAAAGGATACACAGACTATCCTACTCTTGAGGAGTTAAACTTGAAGATTTGAAGAGACTTTAAATACATTGTTCTTCTCCGAACCAGCTTCACCTTACATCTGCTAGAGGGCGCAGCAATTAGTGATTGCACTCTGTTAAGCAGATATCATCTGCACTTCTGTGTAGAGTCCTTGGAAATGTCAGAGCTATGCTTTGGCAGAACAATGGGGCAGAACTGACGTGGAAATCACAACTAGTTTGGCTTAAGACATTTTTCCTTCGGTACACATTCCTTCATTGACTTCGCATTAGTAATACCTGCAAGGTAAAAATATTGCTGAATTGAATGTACAGTGTGCATGCTTACATGCCCATTTCCTCCCAATATCATTGTTGATTTTGAATCTATACAAGCAATTGAACAAGATATAAGTATGTTACTGCGATTCAGTTACTGCGATGTAGTTACATTTAAATGTCTTCAATCCCTCGAATATTAAACACGTTTTCTCTTCAAATTAAGCATAAATACATGTAGGTATATGTAGGGAATTGTTAAATGAACCCACTTTTGTTGAATTGTTGAGTCAAATTGGGCACACATTTCTTTGATCCGTTCCATTAAATGCCCCCCACTCGGAGCACATAGATTCGTAAGCACGTGATGGGTCCATTTAGTAAAAGGGTGGTTCAAATTAACAATTTTTTATACATGTATATTGTATCAATCAAGATTACATCAAATCAAGCTCCATTCATGTAAAAAAAGTATTATTATCATTTTTTATATTGAATTTTATTGGTATCCTAGATTTGTTATTTAATTCGATTTTTCTTAATGCTATAACTATTTATTTATTCATTTATTTATTTATTTTTTAATGCTGTATCTATTAATGCTATAACTATTGCTATAACTGTTGTTACACATTTTTCACATAATCACGCCGTTTTTTTCACGTGATCTGAGCTTCATCTTTGTTTTTATCATTTTCCAAAAAAAATGATCAACAATGATCAAAATAAAAAAATCGACTGTTCTTTGTCTTGTATGGCTATGAAGATGCCACATTTTATGTCATTTCATTTTTGTTTTCGTTTTATCAACTTATATCTTAATAGTGGATTCTATGGCCTACTTCCTTGTATCACCATAAAATCCAACAACCATTTGTTATTACACACAACCATCAGCTCCGTGCACACGTATCAATCATGGATGACATCAACTCTGTCCAAGTGTTCTTATCCATCAATAACAAGGTATCATTTTGACAATACTTAAATCTTAACAGTGTTTATTTATTTATTTATTCTTTTACTTTTTACTTTTTCTACTTTTATCAATTCAAACAACCGGTTCAATACTATTCATCGTGGTGCATAGAATGCCTCCACTAATAAAACCACCTAAAACAACTTATGAGATTTCAAAACCTGCTCCAGCAAAAGGCATAAATTGCTACATTTGCACATGTTTCTTCTAGGTCATGCAGTGATTGTTTACACAGGTTCAAAACGTTCTTGCAAAAGCAACGACTAATGTAATGATTTCACCGTTGAATCGATGCTATGAAACTGTTGCATCCATTTAACTCCGTCTTCTGTATCACATCGAAGACGTGGTTATGATCTGTGGGTGTGCAGCGTCTGGAGCAACAGTGACGAAAGTTAAAAACCTTTGAGAAGTTGCGACTTGAAAGTTAGGGGAATCATCACCAAATCCAAGGAGTCTGATCAGATGGAGGCTTGTTCCGGCAATGTCAACATACTTGTTTGCTTGCACCACCGTGTTGTTATTAGTTGTTGCAAAAGCTTCTGGTCATCGATCTCTGCACCAATGGACCCTGTGATAGCGGTGGTAGTTTTTGAACCTATTGATGTGTGACGTAGATATTGCAATCTGAAGATTGCTTATGATTAAATCATGGATTAGAGAGAGAAAACATGAAGAGAAAGAGTTTCTTATATGTACTTTAGAATCTAAGTATAACTAACGTAATCTGACCAACCAATTGTTGAGGCTCTGTTGGTGAATGGATAGAGGTGGATGTATTGTGTCAGTAGGATAAGAATATCAACACTTCTCCTTGAGGACTACTTGGGGTAAAAACCCTAAGAAATAGTCCTATGATTTCATTATTTTGTTTTTACTTGTTTACTTGAAAAATGCTACTTCTGAGTGATAATCATAAAAGTTTCTGTGGTGAGTTTGCAATTTGTGATGTTATTGTGCGTTTTGTAGTTTGCACCCTTTATATGCATGTTGCTTGATGCTTTTTGTTTATTTATGTTGCTTGTTGTTTGTTGCTTGCTTGATGCTTGTCACTTATGTCTTTGACTATAGAATAATCAGGTTCATAACTTTTGTAGATTGATGCAAAATGTCTTTGTTTATAGTTAGCAATCTTAGTTCTAAAGAAGTTGTACATAGCTCTCATTAACAATCTCAAAATTATATTTGTTTCATATCAGATGGAGGTGCGTAAACCATTTTGGCAATGTAAGGATAATCATGAAATCACCTATTTAGTTCATCATTGTTTCTTTGTTTTATTAACAATTTTTTAATATGTATTCTTGTTTATTATTGATTATCAAAAAATAAAGCTTATTTGGTAGCAATAGTTAATAGAAAAAAGATGTTGTGTAATGTAGACATGCGCAAAAGTTATAAGTCCATAATTTTTTGTCATGAATAATCTATAGCTTTGGATATTAGGTTTAGAAAGTATCATGTAGCTAGGAAGGACTTGGTATATAGAATATACACCAATTGGAGTAAGTGTGAGCACATTCTAAAAGGATATCATAAGGCTAAGTTTAAAAGTTTTAAGATCTATGAAGAGACTATGGAGTATAGAGATTGTGTTGAGAGTTTGATTAGTGTCAAAGATGCTAGTTAATCCTAGTATTGTGCATTTTTGTTCAAATTTTATTTGAGGCAATGCTTTCGTAAATAAGTTTGCAAGCTATGAGCCTATGGATTTGTGATTCAAGCTAATTTTTCCTAAATTCACTATTTTTTCTTATAAAATGATGATATATCTCTATTTATTTTATTCTTGCATGGAACATAAGGTTTTTAACTAATTTGATTCTTGATTGGTTATTACAATATAAAAAAAATTATTGGGCATCTCTAATATAAGATTTTTATTCCTATTGCTAAGAAAGAACAAAGATGACATATACTGAATAGTTTATAGTTTAATGAGTAGTCTTCTCAACAAGATTGCTTCTAAGATTTCTATAGAGAGGCTCATATGTACAGATTTTTTTGACAATTTTGCTACAGTTTGTTAACTTATGCTTTGCCATGTGATTGCTTCTCCTATGATTATAAAATAATAACATCTTATAGATCTATGGATTTTTGGATAAGATGCATAATCAATTTATGTATAGCCTTATATATATAATTTATTATTAGTATAATCTAAAGTCTGTAGTATCCTTAAGATATCAAAGTATATATTTAATAGCTTTTAAATGTAGAATCTATGATTTTTCTATATATCTAAGATTGAACTAATAACAAATGTTAAGTTAGGTTTTATGGTTGTAAAGAAGATTAATTTTTCAACTATATAATAATATTCATAGAAGTCTATTGATAAAGCTCTCATATTAGTAAAAAACAATAAGCTTGAGAATAGGGATACATGTTTTTTTTTCAAGAATTGGTCATTCTAAATTCTCTTTTGCATATTGTGATTGTGATAGGAATAAATTAATAAAAAGAACTTTGAATTCTATCCCTATGTATTTATTGATGAAGTCTAAATCACTCATATCAAATTTGGATTTTAGTTATTGTATTAATTTTAAAAAATTGTTATTGTTCCTACTTATTATGAAAAAATATCTATATAGGCTACAAGTATGGTTTTATTATTCATTTTATAAATATAGTATAGATTATGATCACTTAGACTTTTCATCATACTTGATGTTTTCAAATAAGTATCTAATGTCTTGTACCACATCATTGAACTTTGGCATAAGTCATATAAGGATTTTTTGAATTTTCATACTATATGTTCATTTCTTTTTTCAATGAATCTTAAGAGCTGTTCTATATATACTTTGTTTGATAGGTCGTCTTGTGAAAAGGTTGTTTTAATATTTAAGTGATGTATAGAATATTGTATAATGGCAACTCTTGCTGCCAATGATCTAATAGTAGACCATTTTATTATAAGAGCAAAAACCTCATCAAAGTCAAAACTATGCTCATATTTAAAGCCATGCACTACAAGGCGGCTTTTTTTCATGAAAGTTGATTGTGAAGACTAAGATTTTTTGAAAAAAATTATTGAACATTGATATTGTATTTATCAAGTGGTAGTGGCATAAATACCTAACTATTATCTTTTACAATATATAATAGTTCTTCTTACATATTAATATTTTAGTCTTTATTTTTTAGTGCCTTTATTAGAGATACTTTGTCATTGTAGAAATCTAATAAAGCTTGAATAATATAGATGTTTAAGTCTTTGGATGTCATAGAAAAGATATAATCATATAATTTTATATTTTTTTTTCTAATTTGATTTGAATATTAAGAAAAGAGTTCATAAGTTGACGGTCTTTTGAAGCTATTTATAATGTTAGAGAATTTAAAAAGTCATTGATGCAATGGATCAAATTGGATGTTGGAATTATTGTAGTATCTTCGTGAAGTGGTGTAGTAGAATTCAAATCTAAGAAGGTGTAAAGTAAGTCATCTTTTGAAGAGATTGAATGTATAGTAGGTAGGATCTCTACTACTACTTTATTAAAGTAGACATCTCTTGATATAAAAAATTTATGTGTTTTAAAATCGAAGCACATATATACTTTAGATTTGTCATTATATCCTATAAGTATGGATCTTTGAGCTTTGGTTTCTAATTTAATTCTATTTTATAGATGATAATAAGCTAAATAGCTAAATACACATATATGAGATAGATTAGATTTTGACTTGAAAAAAGATATAGGAAAGTAATCCTATATAGATCTTAATATGAGGCATGATTGGAAATTTAATTAAATATGTGAGCTACTTCCTTCTATAAGTAAGATATATTCCAAATAATAAACCATGCATTGTCTCACAAAGATACATGTTTTTTTTTTTTGTGATGTTGTTTTGATGAGGAGTGCATGCTGCCATGAATTGGCTTTATATGTCATTTTTAAAGTAAGAAGATGTAAATTTACTTGATAAGTATTCTCTACTTTAATCAATGCATAGGCAAAATAATGTTTGATTTGTCTCTTTTCAACCATATTTTTGAAGTTTTTGAATGTTTCAAATGCATTATTTTTATATAGTTTAAAATAGAGTCATAATTGTCTTAAGAAGTTGTCAATAAAAGTTAAAAAGTATTAAGAGCTTGTGATAGATATGATAGATATAGGTCCATAAAAATCAAATTGAAGTAATTTAAATAATTTGATAGTTGGAAATAAACTTGATTTCAAGATTGGATGTTGGTGGTACTTATCAAATATACAAGCTTTACAAGAAATTTTAACAAGAAGTAAAGTCAACACCCCTGTGACCACTTTTTAATGTAATAGGTTGTATAAAGATTAAAAGTTGAGATAAGCAATGCACTTATGCCAAATTTTTGTTGTTTCTAATTAAAATATAGTGATAGCATTAATAGAAAAGCTGTCTTGTAGGAGATTTGATTTCTTGATATAAAATTATTTAAATTATAGAGATGATTTCTTAATTTTTTACTTCTTATAAATAATATTTTACAAGGATGAGATTTGTAGAGCATCCAATAATTTGTAAGGATAAAGATTGTGTAATAACCTAAGCAAGCTAATTTGCTAACTAATAATAAGTTCTTGATCATATCAAAAAAAAAAAAAAAAAAAAAAACATGGTTTAAGATTTTATTATTACTAGGATTTATAATTCCCTATCATGTTATTGATGGAGATTTTCCTCCAAAAGTGGTCACAATGTCACGGACATACATATAATTACCTATATGAATAGATAAAAGTATGTAAAAGTAGATAAAAGTAGGTTAATTATGTAATATCTTCTAGAGAAGCTTCTTAGAAGCTTCATAGACGCTGCTTTGACTTTATAGGAGTCTATAGTTGACTTTTAGGTTAGAAACTTGGTCAACAAGTTAGCCATGTGCCACGCATGTTGGAAGCTTAAAGAACAAGCTAACTACGTGGTCCATCCATAGAAAACTTGCCTTGCAAGCAAAGGCATGTGGCCTAGAAAGTCAACATATATTGGAGGTCTTATAGAACATCGCCACGTGGCTTCTAGTTAGATAGTATACATAGAGGCAAGAGTGAAGCCCTCTTCACTCTTGTCAACTCCTTTCTTGCTTCTAGTCTAGTTTCAAGGGTCTCTAGTTTTCTTGTATTTTGGCAATAGCCATTCCAGTTTCTTTCTTAATATACATATTTCTATTTTGTCCTATTTCTTTTTGAGAAAAGTCTCACTTACTCTTTAGCTTTCATCGAGTTCTTGTCCCTGACAGATTGACAAGAGTACACTTACAATATCAGAGCTTTGTCTTTTCTTGATTAAGAGTGGATTACCCCTTTTTCTTGATAAGACATAAGCGCATTAGAAGTTGCGGATTAGCCTCTTTTAAACTGATATTGTTCTTAGTATTTTCTTTGTTATCAATTCCTCTCTTCTATTTGTTTTGAGCGTTGTTAGACATCTTCTCTTTTCTAAGTGCTACTATGGCAGAGCTTGTTGAAATGAAGAGTGCAATGGCACAGATGCAAGAACAATTGAGGGAGTTAATGCTTGCGATGCATCAACTCAATTTACCACCACAAGGAGCAACAAGAATGGTAGGAAGTGAAGATATAGAGATGATTGGGGCTGCTTCAACATCTGCACCAAACCATGTCCCTTCTCCCAGAATGGAACACCCTTCGAGTGTTAGAGAACCGAGAGTTGCCTTGTCCGAGAAGTTTGATGGTACCAGATCCAAGTTTCGAGGATTCATCAATCAGGTCCAACTAGTGATTGAACTTCAACCCCAGAGCTATCCAACTCCAGGGTCACAAGTAAGATTCATTGGTACACTTCTTTCAGGTTCAGCATTGTCATGGTTTTCATCTTTTCTTGAACGACGAGATCCAATATTGGATAATCTGGAGGCTTTTTTGGCGGAGTTTCGATCCATGTTTGGAGAACATGATGCAATTCGTATTGCAACCAACAAGATCCGTATTTTGCGATAAGGCAATCGATCAGTAACATTATATGCTTCGCAATTTCGACAACTTGCAACTGATATCAAGTGGGATGATGCCGCACTTGTGAGTCAATTTCTCTACGGATTACAATATGAGGTAAAGAAATTGATGCTTAATTTACCTGATCCTCAAAAATTGAGTCAAGCAATTGACTTTGCTGTGAAGTGCGACAATCGACTTTTTGAATTTCGATCCGAGAGTCGCACAAGTGGGCCTCAACGTTACTACAATTCAATGGCAACACCGACGTCTCCTCAACACATACCTTCGGAAGTAGAGGATATGCAAATTGATGCGGTACGTTTCAAACCTCTTACTGAGCAAGAAAAGTCTCGTCGTCGACAAGAAGGATTGTGCTTATATTGTGGAGAACCTAAGCACACTGCTCAACATTGTCCAAAGAAGCGACGTAACTACAAAATGAGGAGTACGGCTGTCAAAGAAGACAGTATGTCAGAAAACGAATACGTCCAGCTACAATAGGGACCGTGCGGCTGGAATCTTGTACAACTTCTAATAAAGGTCCTATCCTCTCCTCAAAACCATCTCCTTGTTTTATAATAGATGTGCGTTTAGGACCTAATAATTACAAAGCCTCTGCCTTGGTAGATTCAGGAGCCTCATCTTGTTTTTTAGATGAAGTATTTGCTAGATGTCATAGAATATCATTAATACAAAAAACTAAACCTGTACACGTAGAAGTCATAGATGGTCGTCCGTTGTCTTCTGAAGATGTAACTCACGAAATACTTCCTGTAGATGTAATAATAAATGGTCATAGTAGTTGCGTAATTTTTAATATAATTAGATCTCCCTCTAATCCAGTAATTTTAGGCTTATCATGGTTAGAAAAGTATAATCCTCGAATAGATTGGATTTCTCGTAAACTTGATTTTCCTCAGAGCATTAGTAACAGTTCTATTAACCAAGTAAAAAACCATGAGTCTAGTATAGTAAAACTCACACCTATAGGTGCAAAAGCATTTATACACGCAGCAAAAGAAGGATCAACTTTTGCTATTTATGCTGCACCTATTTCTGAAAGCGTAAAGACTTCAAGTGGCATTCCAAGTCAATATCAGGATTATCAAGACGTTTTTGAGAAAAAGAATGCAGATATTCTTCCTGAGCATCGCCCATACGATTGTTCAATCGATCTCAAGGAAGGAACTCAGCCACCATTTGGACCAATTTACAGTTTATCGCAAGATGAGTTGGCTGAACTCAAGACATATATTGACGAGAATTTAGCGAAGAATTTCATACGCCATTCAAAATCTCCAGCAGGAGCTCCAATTTTATTCGTAAAGAAAAAAGATGGATCTTTACGAATGTGTGTTGACTATCGAGGACTCAACAAGATCACAATCAAGAACAGGTATCCATTACCTTTGATATCAGGACTCCTTGACCAGTTAAATCAAGCTAAGATCTATACAAAAATAGATCTAAGAGGAGCATATAATCTAGTACGGATCAAAGAAGGAGATGAATGGAAGACTGCGTTTTGAACCAGGTACGGGCATTTTGAATATAATGTCATGCCTTTTGGACTCACGAATGCACCAGCTGCTTTTCAACATCTCATGAATGATGTATTTCGTGAATTCTTAGACAATTTTGTCGTCTGCTACCTAGACGATATCCTGATTTATTCTAAGAATGTTGAAGAACATGAAATACATGTTCGTCAAGTATTACAAAAACTCAGAGATGCAGGATTGTACGCCAAGATGGAAAAGTGTGTATTTCACACTACTCAAGTTGACTTTTTAGGATACATCATTTCAAATGATGGTCTTATGATGGATTCTAAGAAAGTCCAAATAATCATGGATTGGAAGATTCCAAAGACTGTGAGAGATGTCCAATGTTTCTTGGGATTTGCCAATTACTATCGGATCTTCATCAAAGACTTCTCAGGAGTTGCAGCTCCACTTACACGCTTGATTAGTAAAGATAAATTCCAATGGAATCAAGAAGCGGAAGCAGCATTTGAAGCCTTGAAGACATCGTTTGTCTCTGCATCAGTCTTATATCGTGTTGATTTTTCCAAGGCATTTTTTATGGAAACAGACGCATCGGATTTTGCCTTGGGTGCAGTTTTATCACAAATGGGAACAGATGACAAACTTCATCCGATAGCTTTTCATTCAAAAAAATTCTCAGCAACCGAGATCAATTATGAGATCCACGATAAAGAATTTCTTGCAATCGTGGATTCCTTTCAAGAATGGCGTCATTATCTAGAAGGTGCTTCTAGTCCAGTCACTGTGTATACAAATCACAAGAACCTCGAGTATTTCATGTCAGCACGCGTGTTGAATCGTCGTCAAGCTCGTTGGAGTATGTCTTTGTCAAGATTCGACTTCATTATCACTTATCGGCCAGGAAAACAACAAGGTTTGTCCGATGCCCTATCTAGACGTTCTTATTTTGCACCAAAAGAAGGAGATGCAGCTTTTGAGCAACAAAGAACGGTCCTCTTGAAACCGGAGCAATTTCATCTCCGAGCAGTGAAATCAACATTGACTGTTGATTCAACTTTTCTCAAGCAAATCCAGTCCAGTATGTCCTCAGATCCTCTTGTTCATGATATCGAGAATAATTCTTCCAAGTCTCATGATTCTTCTAAGTTCGAGTTCAAGAATAATCTATTATATTTTGAAGGACGCCTATATGTTCCAGAAGGAAAAGCACGTTTGCGTGTTCTTCAAGCACGTCATGACTTTCCAGCAGTAGGGCACTTTGGATATAATAAGACTCTGGAACTCATATCAAGAGATTTTTGGTGGCCACAAATGTGGAAGTCAGTCAAAGACTTTGTATAATCATGTGATATTTGTTCAAGATCAAAAATTCCTCGACATCGACCTTATGGACTTCTTCAGCCATTACCTATACCAGAACAACCATGGTCTTCTGTTTCTATGGATTTCATCACAGATCTTCCAAACTCAAGATCTTATGATTCTATATTTGTGATAGTAGATCGTTTCACCAAGATGGCACATTTTATGCCATATACAAAATCTATCACAGGTGAAGAAACAGCTAAGCTTTTCATTGATAATATCTATCGCTATCATGGATTACCTAAAGATATCATATCGGATAGGGGAACTCAATTTGTGTCGAGATTCTGGAGGACTCTTTTCAAGATTTTAAAAGTGGACATAAAGCTATCTTCAGCTTTCCATCCTCAAACTGATGGACAAACAGAGCGCGTAAACCAAGTCTTCGAACAGTATTTAAGGTGTACCATCAACTACCAACAAGATGATTGGACAAACCTTCTGCCATTGGCAGAGTTTGCTTATAATAATACGGTACATTCCTCCACGCAACAAACACCTTTCTTTGCCAATTATGGCTATCATCCACGACTTGATACTTTTGATTTTTCAAAAGTTGATAATCCTGCAGCAAAAGATATGGCAAATCGGTTGTCAGAGTTACATGCAATAATGAAGGCGCAGTTGAAGAAAGCTCAAGAACGACAAAAGATAAATGCAGATGTATATCGTAAAGAGCAACCACAACTCAACGTGGGTGATAAGGTATGGCTACTTCGTCGCAATATCAAGACCACTCGACCTTGTGACAAATTGGACTATCGTAGGCTTGGCTCCTTTTCTGTTTCTGAACAGATCAACCCAGTTGCATATCGGTTACATCTACCGGAGTCAATGAAGATCCATCCTGTATTCCACGTGTCTCTTCTTGAACCATATAAGACAGTGGATATACAAGGAAGAAGACAAATGCCACCGCCTCCTATAGAAGTAGATAATAATGAAGAATTTGAGGTGGAAGAGATATTAGACTCAAGGCGGCGCCGAAATAAGCTGGAATATCTTGTTCATTGGCACGGATATGATATTAGTGAGCGCACATGGGAGCCATCCAGGAATCTAGCAAATGCATCAGCTAAAGTCAAAGTTTTTCATCAACGACATCCATCAAAACCAAGATGAAAACCTCTCTTATAAAAGAGACAAGATTGAGGCAAGATAACATTCAATTTCCTATCCTTGTTTGTAACTTCTTTGCATTTTGTGACGCTAATTAGATGGAGAGCCAACAACCAGCGGATTCAACTCAAGAACCTTCGTTTGCTGACTTACCGAATGAGACATTGCGATTGTCACAACCTTCAAGACGACGCAACCGAAATGAAGACCCTCAAGAACAACATGTTCTTCCTCGAATAGATGGTGAGATACAACGCGTTTGGTATCACGACCTTGGAAGAGATTCTCGATGTTTGGTGATATTATTGGAGATAGGAACGACTCCTGATGGTGTTTCAAATGTATTATTTGAAGGAAGTTATGAAGGCCTCAACAGTGATCAAATAACAGGGTGGTCTTCTCGCCCTGGAATGGGACACTATCGATGGCTAAGAGGACCCATCAACTATCTTCGAAGAGAACAAAGATCAGAGTATGTAGCAAATACAATTTGCCGCATATTAGATTTTTTCAATATATAATCACCGCTCCTCGTGGAACTCGTCCCTAGAAGGGGGGGTAATGTCACGGACATACATATAATTACCTATATGAATAGATAAAAGTATGTAAAAGTAGATAAAAGTAGATTAATTGTATAATATCTTCTAGAGAAGCTTCTTAGAAGCTTCATAGACGCTGCTTTGACTTTATAGGAGTCTATAGTTGACTTTTAGGTTAGAAACTTGGTCAACAAGTTAGCCATGTGCCACGCATGTTGGAAGCTTA
Organism: Physcomitrium patens; assembly: GCF_059467195.1. Lineage (NCBI taxonomy): Eukaryota > Viridiplantae > Streptophyta > Bryopsida > Funariales > Funariaceae > Physcomitrium > Physcomitrium patens. Next base: position 19,221,220 of record NC_143410.1, on the reverse strand, counting down.
AAGAACAAGCTAACTACGTGGTCCATCCATAGAAAACTTGCCTTGCAAGCAAAGGCATGTGGCCTAGAAAGTCAACATATATTGGAGGTCTTATAGAACATCGCCACGTGGCTTCTAGTTAGATAGTATACATAGAGGCAAGAGTGAAGCCCTCTTCACTCTTGTCAACTCCTTTCTTGCTTCTAGTCTAGTTTCAAGGGTCTCTAGTTTTCTTGTATTTTGGCAATAGCCATTCCAGTTTCTTTCTTAATATACATATTTCTATTTTGTCCTATTTCTTTTTGAGAAAAGTCTCACTTACTCTTTAGCTTTCATCGAGTTCTTGTCCTTGACACACAATGGAACAAGGTACAATTTTGACATCAATTAAGAATTCTAAGTTATTTTTAATATGAATATTAGCTTCAAAATCTATTAGCTAATATTGAGATTTCTATCAAGTTTCTATAGCACAAATTTCAAATACTTTTGTTAAAGTTAGATTCTTCAAAAGATGTATGAATTGTATAAAATGGAGATACCTTAACAACATTTGCAAATTAATTTGAATGTCATTGTAATGAGCTAGATTATGTTCAACCTTCTAAGTCTCATACTTTGATATAAAAATTTTTTAGCTTACAATTTTCTACTAAATGGAATGGACTTCTATACTTATTATAGGTTTTTTTTCAAACCTTGATTTTAATCTTTTATTATAGTATCTTGTTTGATGAGAGTTGGATTAAGGATATTTATTTAAAAAATTTGCATGATTGGAGTTGAGAGAACAATCACAAAAAAAGCAAAAGCATCACTTATATGAGTGGTTGGAATTACCACAAAAATTAGATCCAGAGATATATAATACTTTGTAATGAGCTATTGAGGCCTCTTCTTCTTCATTTTTTTTCGAGATTCTTAGTTTTAAAATTATCTTCTTATAAGAAGAGTTTTTCTAGCTCATTGAATGTAGGAGTGTAATTCCTTCCTAAAATCATTTTTTTGAAGATGTCCCAGTCCAAAGATAAGCTAGTCAATACTCTGTCAATTAGCTTTTTATTTGATATTAGTACTTTAATGTTTATAAGTTGTCTGATTTTATTGTTGATGACCATGAAATATTGCTCAATATTATCTTTATCTATCATTTTATTACTATAGAATTAAAATTAAAAATAGAATCTATGATTTATAGAACTAGATTGATACAAGCCTCTCAATTTAATCCAATTTTTTTTAAGATCTAAAACGTTCATAATATGAAAAAAAATAGATTTTTTTAATTATAAATATAATAATGCATATAGCCTTATATTGTTAGTCTTTGAGTAATGAACTTTGTATAGATGCAGCTAAGGATAATGGCACTTGAGTTTTGGATTTGGTATTCATCTACCTTGATTGAAATAAGCTAAAAAAAAATAAGATTCAAGAGTAAAAGCAATAGAGGGATCAACTATACTCTAAAGTTTTTTTTTTTTTTTTTTTTTTTTTTTTTTTGAAGTGACATTTTAAGTTTGTATGGCCAAATAGAGTAATTTGTAATGCCTTAGAATTTAGAATTATCAAAGATTTTTGTTTTTTCCATGAAAAAATCTATAATAAATAATTCAAAAGAAATAAAAAGTGAATAAAAAAGGAAAAGATGAAAAAGAGAGAAAAAGAAGAGACAAAGATTTGTGGCTACTCTAATACCAAATTACAATTTGAAGATTTTTTATGGTTGAATTATAAATTAGAAGAAGAATACATGAAGAAAAAGAATGTCTTATACATATTTTGGAATCTAGTTATAACTAATATAATATGACTAGTTAATCAACAAGGTTGTGTTAGTGAATGAATAGATGTGAATATATTATGTTAGTAATACAAGAATATTGACAATGAATTCATTAATCTGGTCCACATTTTATAAAAGATGTTTGTTTCATTTTGGTTTAATTTTTTAATTTTTTTTTAATACAAAAGAGTTTTTTATAAGTATCAATTTATTGCAATGAATTTGCAAAAATCATAGGTAATAGGATCTATAAAACTATTGTATGGTGAATTTAATATGGTGGATTCCTATTAGCAAAGTTGCAATGGCCTACTTCAATGTCTTTAGCATACCTATTGATTTAATTGAGGACTCTTTTTAAACCACTATTGAACTCTCATCAAAGTTTTTTTTTTTTTTTTTTTTTTTTTTTTTTTTTTTATACTTTTATAATAGATATCAACATTATCTTAAGTTAATTGAAGGATTTGGAACAAATGAGCATCCATAATGCTTAATAAAAGTATACCAATTACAAGAATAGGTGATCAATATCTATTTTGTAAGGTTGTTTAATTGATAAACAACTTTCATAACTCTTGTTATTCTTTTGTACTTTAATTGTTACATTTAGGATTTAGAAATGATCCATGAAGTTGATGAATATATAATAGAGGTGATATTCTTCAATTGGTTGTAAATAATTTTTTTGGTGATGTACCTTGATTATATCACAACAATTTTAGTTTATTCATGGATAGAGATTATTATCCTTGATGCAAAATCTAAACTATATGCAAGAATTGGGTTTTGTTTTGAGAGATAGTAATTGTAATAAGCTTCTTTGCTATAGAAAAATGAGACATCTTAATGGATATGTTGATAAATTTTGAACTTGCAGTAGTTTGGTATGGCTATATTGCACCACAAAGCTAACTCCACCATCAACTTTTCTCTAATTTGTACAAGTTCAGCTCTAGTAATTGTATTATTATGAAGTGAGCAATGATTATTAAAAAAAACATATTTGTTACATATCTTATGAAAGATTATACATATATATATATATAATTTATATATTTTTTGGTAAAATGAACCTTTACACCTCTTAATTAGTAGTTAATAATTATCTAAATCCATATCTAAATTAAAACTAAATACACTTAATATCCATTAAGCCTAAATAGTTAAAATATTTAAGTTGGATAAAATCATATTTAATATTTATACAATCATTTCTTTTATTCTATAAAATAATGGTTTTTTATATCTATGTTTAGACTTATTATAATGATAAGTATTTTTTTTACTGTAGCACAAAATTGGTTATTATGATACATATATAATGGTCATATTTGAGTAAATTTAATTTATTTTACTATTTTTTTGATTTAAATTGCTTCTTTTATTATTAATATATATATATATATATATATATATAATTTATTTAAATTTAATTAATGATAAAGTAATAATTGATTGACAACAATATTACCAAGAAATAGAGCCATAATTCAAAATAAAAACATAACTTGATACTAACTTTTTAAAATCTTTGTTACAAATTTAATCTAAGTTATACCAATATTAAACTTAATGTGGATATTCTAAAATTTTAATTTAATATTCAAATATTTATTTAATAAAATAAAATTTTAAAAATAAATCTCATAAATTTCTTATCAGCATATCAATGCACTAAGCTAGGATTTTCCATAAAATTATTAATTTAACCATTAGAATATATTAAGTTAATTATTAATATTGTTATAGCATTTATAAGGCAATCAACAAAAAAATTGGATATGATTTATCTTTTTTTTATTAACAAATTAAAAATAATAAAGATAAGAGTAGTTACATAGATAAAACTAAAATAAGTGAAGTTAATAATATCTTATAGAAAAGATTTATAGATGCAGATTTGATTTTTTAAGTATTTGTAGGTGATTGATTGGTCCAAAACTTTGCCTCATATCATATTTATATATTAATTTCTTACTTTAAAAGTTGGCCACATATTCCACATATTAATCACTTATTCTATAAGTTGGTTTTATGTCATATATATTGACTGCTTAATTTAAAAGTTGGCCATATAGTAAACATATTAATCTTTTATTATACAAATTTGTCTTAGAATTTTGTTCTTATTTATTAAGGTATAGATGCCAATTTATAATTAAAATTATTAAATCTTTTAAGGATCTTTATAAGTTATTTATTAAATATATAAAAAAAATTATTTTTTATATTACTTTCTATGACCAGAACTAAATATCCATCTCCATTTTTTTTTGATCTTCATTTATAATTTCAAAATCTATAGTTAGATTCTTTTTTTTTATTAAAAATAATGAATTATTATTTATTAATATATAATTTTTTATATATAAATCTAAAATAAAATTTTTATTATATATATATTCATATAACTAATGGTATCTAAAATAATTTAAATAAATATATTTATAATAAATTATTTACCAATTTTTTTATTTTTTATGAATAAAATTTTTTAGCCTATAATTAAGTGTGATTAATTTAAAAATCATATGTTAAAATTTAAAATTAACATACTTCTTAAATTGTGCCATATGTATGTATTTAAGAATACAACCTTAAAGTAATTTAACCTTTAGATCCATGTAATGGACATAAAGATCATAAATTTCAGCTAATATTTATAGGTTTTTTAAAAAAATTATTTTAACTATTGCTAAAAAGATTTTATTAAAAATATTTCTTCTTAGAAAAAACCATGAGCCTCTAATTTAACTTTTTATCAAATAGTTATATCCTATGAATTATGAAATTTCTTTAATATCTATTTACAAGTAATTACTAATTACTCTAGAAATAAGTTTGCTCATATCTATGTATAAATTTTTATTAATGAATTATTTTCTTTATTTAATATTTTTTCTATTTTTAAACATTAATAATATTCAAATTTCTTAAAATTAGATGGTGTATTTATATATAGTAATAAGAATAGATAATAATTTTGATAGTTCTTTGATTTTTAATTATTGATTTATTTCTTATATATTACTAAAAAATATCTAATTTTAATATTATTATTTAAATTTTATTTAAAATCTTCATAAATTTATATAATAGTTTCTTATAGTATCTATAAAATAAATTTAGAAATAATTTTATTAGCAAGTGTACCTTATAATAATGCTAATGGACTCTATGAAGGAAGAAGAGCTCCTAATAAGTATATTTACTATCAGTTTTCAAAAATAGTGAGGCTTAAAACTCACATTATATCAACAATTTCTTAAAATTCTTCTATAAAATTAAGAATAGAAGTATCTTCTATTATTACTAATTATTGTATTTTTTTCAAATTTTTAACTTATAAAACAATATTAATTTGTTGATAAAAAGTTTTTAACTTGATTCAAATAGCCTTTGATGTTTTAAGGATTTTAATGATATTAAATTATTTTTCATGACATTGCAACATTATAGTGGCATGTGCTTCACTATTCTTTTGTTTTTAAATGCATTAATTAATAAGATGTGCAATTCCAAAATCAGATTTACTACCATCTATAATTGTAAAATAATCATTTAAGATTAAAAAATAAATAAAATAAATAAATAAATTTGACACAAATAAAGTTCATCTTTATTGCAAATGATTAATGTATATATCCTTCGCTAAGTGGATTATATTAGAGGTTGTTCTTAGATATATAGCTACTTCTAGGACTGATTAGTTTCTATTCTGATTTACCTTTCTACCAAAATGCCAAGATATAATTTGAGCACCAATGTTGATAAAAGGTTTGTAAGTACTCCATTGCTATTATGGATATACACACTTATTCTAATATTTATCCATATGATTAAATAGAAGTAAATAAAAGTAAATTTATTTCATAATATTTTTTAAAAAAGCTTCTTAGAAGCTTCATAGATGTTGATTTGACTTTACATATATTTGTAGTTGATTGATAGATTAGAAACTTGGTCAATAAATTAACCACATGTTGATAGCTTGTAAAAGAAGCTAATTATATGGCACATATATAGAATACTTGCTTTGAAAGTTAAAATACATGTTTTATAAAGTAAACATGATTTGAAGGTCTTATAGGACTCTGTGATGTAGTTTTTAGTTAAGAATATATATGGAGATAAGAGTAAGGTCTTCTTCACTATTGTCAATACCTTTCTAGTCTGTTTATCTTTAGCAATAGCCATTCTAGTTTAATACTATATCATCTAAGAGTAATTTTTAGCCTTTTCAAGTGACACAAGAATATATTGACATTTTAGTTTTTTGAGATCCATGTCCTTGATAGTTTGATAAGAGTGTTGATTCATTATTCTTGTCTTGGTTTAGAAGTGAGTGGATTACTCTACTTCTATTTTTGTATTTTGAAGATTATAGATTGTCCACCTTTAAATAAATTATTTAATTTTCTAACACTGATATCTTTCTTAAAAAGAAAATATTATACTTTTTTGTAGAAATTTCTATTTGATATTAGAGGTTATGAATTATCTTCCTTTAATTTGACTTTTAGATTTATTAAGTTGTTTAAAATGGAAGGAAAAATCATAGATGTTATATTTGATAAAAGTAAATTTTTTTTTGCAACTATTGCTAATCTTGATGAACATGTCAATACTCTTAAGATAGAAGTTTTACACATCACAAGTATCAACTAAGAAAATACTAATCCTACACTGTCATATTATAATTTGGCTACCATGTAAAAATAATATATATATATATATATATATATATATATATATATATTTAATATATAATTTACTATGTAATGTAACAAGAGCCATGTTATTAGATATTAGTTAGTTAAAAAATATGCTTAGATTATTATTTTAAAATAATTAGTTTAAAAGGACTATTATTGAAGTTGATTTTATATTAAAAATAATTTTACATATTTATATCCATCTTTATTAGACATTGGTGATTCTTGAAATCTTTTTATTTATTTATTTTTTATTTGGTTTTTAGAGCACATATTATGCAAAAATTATTAGAAAAAAGACAAGAAAAAGATTTTATATTAAAAAAATAGTTAGGACCAACCATATAGATGAATGGAGATGGATGATGAAAATTGCCATTCTTATTGGCCAAAATTCATGCCTAGTGGACTTCAAGGAAGTTGCCTAAGATCTTATTAGGAATTAGGATTATTCTTTCAAGGCCATTTGAACTTAAAAGACTAGGATCAAAAAATTTAGATTTTTGGCTAAGATTTTGGTGTGAATTTTGAGTGAATATGAATTTGTATGAAAAAATATAGGCACTCAAAGTTAACATGTTGATTTTGTATCTATTGGCACTCCTTTGGATATAATGCATGCATAAAAAAATCAATAAAAGATTGGTAACTAGAGGTAGAAAGAATATTTTTTTGGCTATATTTTTTACATATTTTTTGATAAATTCTATATTTTAATAAAAGAAATATAGGAAGTTGAAGTTAGTTTTTGCAATCTAAGGATAATAAGTGATCCAATTCATTGGTGGTTGTATTTTGAACTATATCTTGAGCAATTTGAAAAGATTTTGGCTCAAAATTTCAAAAAATATGTATTATCATATTACAAAACTTTATATATAAATTTTATAGTATTTAGATTTTGGATTTTTGAGATATAGAGAAAATAATACTCAGATGCTTGTAAATTAGGATTTAAAGTACATAGTAGAATTTCTAAGATACCAAACAATTGGAAGTAGATTTATGGTTCATTCTTTTTATAGTAAAGATTAATAATATATTTTATATTATCTAGAAATTTAAAAGAAAATGAATAGTTGGATCAAGAGATATGAATTTTTAAAATTTAGAAAAAAAAATCTTTTGCAGAAGAAAAATGTTTTGAAAGGATTTTGCTTTAATTTGGAAATTTTATACAAAATAAAGAGATTTTTGAAAGTCAAGATTTTATATATATGTGAAAAATAGAGATATGGAGCTATGAAAAAATTATAATATAAAGATAGATTTTAAAAAAGAGATTATGGATTTTCTTTGAGCTCATTGAAAATCTAGCTTATTGGTAAATGATTAGTTATGACTTGGTATAGCAAAAGATGTTAGGACATTTTTAGATGATTTAGAAAGTCTTGTGTGCAAAGCTTCTTAAATATAAAAAGTTTTTATTAGTAGAATATCTTTTGATATTATTGTATTCATTTATCTTTTATAATAAAAAAAACCACTTATTAAAATTAAGCATATAAGTTAAAGCTCAACTCTCTACAGCTAGATATCTAATGTATTTTCAGATAGAAAATCATGCCATTCAATAATGCCTATGAAAGAAGTTCAAAGTCTATATCAAGAAGTTATGCTGTTGAAAGAAGCAAGCAAATCAACGTCTAAACTAAATCTAAGAAGTTTTACTTCTATAAGTACAACAAGGATAAGGATTAGTTTGCTTGAGAAGTTTGATGGAACAAGATCAAATTTTCAAGGATTTCTACAATAAATCAAGCTTTATTTAAGATTTCATTTCTTCCAATATCCTAATGAATTTACTCAAGTTGGATTCATAGGGACATTTCTATCTAAAAGTGTTTTTTCTTGGTTTGCATCTTTGATGAAAAAAGATTCACAATTCTTTTATGATTTGAATTCATTCTTAGAAGTATTTACAGCCAGATTTAAAAAAATAACAATCAAGAAAGAGTAGTTGAAATCAAGCTCTTATCATTATAACAAGGATCATGATCAATCACTATATATACTATTAAATTCTAAAACCTTGCTTGCGATGTAGATTCGAGTAACAAAGCCCTTATCAATCAATTTTAATATGGATCAAATGATAATATTAAAGACTGATTATTAACAATGCCAAAAGCAAAATCTTTAAAATAATTTATTGCTCAAGCCATTGCATGCAACAATTGATTATTTGAAAAAGTATTAAGAATAAAGACTTGATTAGAAAAGAACAAGTCAAGTAATGATGGCCACTCTTAAATTTTTAGAAATTTATTCATCAAGGCTAGAACCAATAAAAATTGATATTATACATTTTAAATTTCTTACAAAGCAAAAAAAGACTCGAAAATGTTGTCGTATTACATGGAATTTGGCTTGAGAATGTACCAGGCACCTAGTTGTAGAAGATAGAAGGAAAATTGCAACAACAAGTCCTAAAAATTCTAATGGATTCTTAATTAAATTATAATTAAAGATTAACAAATATAATCAAATATCAATAAAATTCAATTAAAATTTTAAAATAATTATACAAAAAATATAAAGAATTTTTAGAGACCTTTTTAAGAAATCATAAAGAAATAATATAGAAATTCAAAAATATATATGTACTAAAATAGAAATCTTAATAAAAAATTAAAATAAAAGTCTTAATTAAATCTTAATAAAAATCTAATCAAATCTTAGTCAAATCCTAGTCAAATCTTAGCCAAGCCTTAATCAAATCTTAAATGGTCCTAATTAAATCCTAAACAAATCCTAATCAAATTTCAAACAAATCCTAACCAAATTCTAACCAAATCCTAATCAAATCCTAAATAAATCCTAAATAAGCTTAATCAAATCCTAAGAAAATCCTAAACAAGCTTTAACCAAATCCTATTCAAATCCTAATCGAATCCTAATCAAATTTTAAACAAATCCTAACCAAATCATAATCAAATCCTAAATAAATTCTAACCAAATCCTAAAAAAATCCTAAAAAAATCCTAATCAAATCCTAAATAAATCCTAATCAAATCTTAAATAAATTCTAATCAAATCTTAGATAAATCCTAAATAAGTCCTAATCAAATTCTAGACAAATCTTAGACAAATCCTAGATCAATCCTAATCAATTCTAAGTAATTACTATAATAGATTTAGACCTCAATAACTAATGAATGAACTATTGATTTTAACTCAAAATTTTCACACTTCTTAACAATTAAGTTTTCAACAAGCATAAAAAAATTAAAAATGATCAAAATTACCAAATAGATGATAACCTCAAAAATGTGCTCGGGTATTGATCAGCCTCCTCTAATCTTGATGCCAATCTCCAAGAGCCAATTACTCTAGATTAAATTATTATTTTACTTTCAAACTTTATAAACTTATTAAAAATCAAGTTGAATACTTCTATAAAAAAATTTGCCTCAATCTAACTGGCGGATTGACAGATATCTAAGAAAACCTCATTAGTCCTCAAAATCCTAAATTTCGAAACCATAACTCATAAAAATCTTCATGCCTTTCAATCTAATTGTTCAATCAAATCCAAATTCACAGCGTAACTGAATTTACAAATCCAAAAAATTTCTCCTATAGATCTACTGCCAAACTTACAAAATTCTCCAAAAAGTATTACCCATTTTATTTCACAAATCCAGAGTCACTCCAAAACAAACTTCAACTTTGCAAAGCCCTTACAAAGTCAATACACACTCAAATCACTTCAAATCAATGCTAAAAATAATCTCATCAAGTCAACTCTTAGATTCTATTCTCTGATCTCCAAAAAAAATCCTAGAATCATCATTGAGGCTTGGTTTTGTGCCTTGAGGTCTGATTTTGATCTTGATTGATAACCCGTCCTCTTTGGGTATCAACTCTTGGATTTCTATGGTAATTTTTGCTACAAATTCCTCTTAACTTCTTTTCAAAGGCACCTATATTATTTATTTTTCTAATCTACTTTATTTTGCTCTATTTGTAGTCCTACAAAGTGAATAGAAGCCTATTTTGTAAAAGATAATATTAGCACTTTTAATTTTTCTATCCCTTTACTATTATCTATTTTTCCAAGATAATTTATTACAATATATTTGAAATAAGATCTTCAAAAATATAATATTTTTTTCATCTTTTCACCTATTAACTGTTTTACATCACGACAACAACAAAAAGGCTTATACTTATGTTGTAGAGAAGCTAAACACACTATTCAACATTGTCCAAAGAAACAATGTAATTACAAAATGATGAGTATAGTAGCTAAAGAAGGCAATGTGTTAAGAAATGCATTTCTCTAACTACAATGGGAACCATGTGGCTAGAATCTAATATAACTCTTAATAAAAATCTTATTTTCTTTTCAAATCCCTCACCTTATTTTATAATAGAAGTATATTTAGGACCAAAAAATCACAAAGTCTTAGCCTTGTTTGATTTAGGAGCCTCAACTTATTTTTATAGATAAAGAATTTGTCAAAAAATATGAGATATTTTTAATCAAGAAAACTAAACCTATATATTTAGAAATCATAGATGATTTTTTTTTTGTCTTATAGAGATATTATCCATGAGACTAATCTTTTAGATATAGCAATTAAAGATCATAATAATATAAAAATATTTAATATAATAAGATCTTTGTTCAATCTATTTATTTTAAAATTACCGTGGTTAAAAATGTATAATTTTGAAATAAATTAGATTTCTTATAACCTTAACTTTTTTTGTAGTTTGATCCAAAATTTCATTAGTCAATTAAAAATACATAAGCATAGTATATCCAAATCCTTATTGATAGGAGCGAGAACTTTTATGTATGTTGCAAAAAAAGAATCATCTTTTGCTATATATGCCATGCTCATTTTTGGTGGTGAGAAGATGTCAAGTGGTATTTCTAGCCAGTAATAAGATTTCTAGGAGGTTTTTAAAAAGAAAAATCCAAATACTTTTTTAAAGTATTGATCTTATGATTGTCTAATTAATTGGCAAGAAAGGGCTCAACTATCATTTGGACCAATTTACAACTTATCACAAAATGAATTGGCTGTATTAAAAGAATATATTGATAAAAACTTAGCTAAATACTTCATGCACCATTCAAAATATCTAGCAAAAGCTCATATCTTATTTCTGAGGAAAAATAATCGATTTCTATGGATGTGCATAGATTATCAACGATATAACAAGATCACCATTAAGAATAAGTATTCTCTACCTTTGATTTCAAGACTTCTTGATCAATTGAATCAAGCAAAGATCTATATAAACATAGATCTATGAGGAGTTTATAATTTGGTATACATTAATTAATTAAACAAAGATATGAATGAAAAATTATATTTTGAATTAAGTATGGACATTTCAAATATAATGTCATACTTTTTAGACTTACAAATGCATTAGCTACTTTTTAATATCTAATGAATGATGTCTTTTGTGAGTTTCTTGATAATTGTTTTGTATATTATTTGGATGATATCTTAATTTATTCTAAGAATACAGATGAATATAAAATTTATATTTATTGTGTGTTGTAAAAACTTAAAGATGCAAGATTATATGCCAAGTTACAAAAGTGTATATTATATACTATTCAAGTTGACTTCCTAAGATACATAATTTCTAAAAAAGACTAAAAAAGTCCAAACTATCATAGATTGGAAGATTCTAAAAATAATAAGAGATATATAATGCTTTTTAAACTTTTTTAATTATTATCTAATTTTTATTAAGAATTTTTTTCAAATTATAGCCTCACTTATATGTTTCACTTATAAAGACAAATTTGAGCGGAAGAAAGAAGCCAAAGTATTGTTTGATGTTTTGAAGAAGGAGTTTATTTCTGTACAAATCATATATTATGTTGACTTCTTTAAGGTATTTTTTATAGAAAAAAATGCATCAAATTTTGCTTTAAATATAGTATTATCACAAATAGGAGTTGATAAAAAATTCCATCAAATAGCTTTCTATTCCAAGAATTTTTTTGTAAGTAAAAATAATTATAAGATCTATAAAAAAGACCTCTTTGGAAATATAGTTTCATTTCAAAAATAGGATCATTACCTAAAAGGTGTCTTGAATCCAATCATTGTATATATAGATCACAAGAACTTTGAGTATTTCATGTCAATACATGTTTTGAATCATCGCCAAGCTTATTGAAGCAAGTTTTTATCAAGATTTGATTTCAAAACCACTTATCAACTAAAAAAACAACAAGTTTTGTTGGATGTTTTTATTAGACATACTTGTCTTGTATCAATAGAAGGAGATGTATCCTTTGATTAATAAAGAATGATTTTCTTGAAATCAAAGTATTTTCACCTTTGAGCAATAAAATCAACATTGATTATTGATTCAATCTTTGTTAAGCAAATTAAATTAAGTATGTCTTCTAATCATCTTATTCATAATATCAAAAATATCTCTTCTAAGGCTTATGATACTTTCAAGTTTGAATTCAAGAACAACCTACTCTATTTTGAAGAAAGATTATATATTCTAAAAGATGAAGTACAAATAAATATTCTTTAAGCTTGTCACAACTTTTCAGCATCTAAATATTTTGAATATAACAAGACTTTGGAACTAATATCAAGAGATTTTTTGGTGGCTTCAAATGTGTAAGGCCATCAAAGACTTTGTATAATTATGTGATATTTATTCAAAATCCAAAATCCCTCACCACAAATTTTATGGACTTTTTCAATCCTTATTTATTTCAAAACAACCATGGTCTTTTATTTCTATGGATTTTATTATGGAAATTTTAATTTCATATTTTTGATAGTAGATCATTTTACTAAGATGGCTCATTTTGTACCATGTATAAAATCTATCATAAGTGAAGAAATTGCTAAGCTTTTTTTTAACAATATCTATTATTATCATAGATTTCTCAAAGATATTATATCCGACATAAAAATTGAATTTATATCAAGATTTTGGAAAATCCTTTTCAAGATTTTAAAAGTAGATACAAAGCTCTCTTTGACTTTATATTCTCAAATTAATGGGTAAATAGAATGGGTGAATTAAGTCCTTGAGTAGTATTCAAAATATACCATCAATTATCATCAAGATGAATAGACAACTCTTTTGCTATTAACAAAATTTTTGTACAATAATTTGATATATTTTTCTACTCAACAAATACATTTTTTTGTCAATTATGGTTATTATCTATAATTTGATATTTTTGACTTTTTAAAAGTTGATAATCTTCTAGTAGAATATTTGACAAATCATTTATCAAAGCTACATGCAACAATGAATGCATAGTTAAAAAAAGCTCAAGGACAATAAAATGTCAATCTAGATGCTTATTGCAAGAAACAACTATAATTTAATGTGAATGATAAGATATAGCTACTTTATTATAATATTAAGATTATTTTTTCTTATGACAAGTTGGACTATCATAGGCTTGGATCTTTTTCTATTAGTGAATAAGTTAATCCTGATGCTTATTGATTATATTTATCAAAATCTATGAAGATTCATCTTGTATTCTATTTGTTTCTTTTTGACACATATAAAATAATGAATATCTTGAAAATAAGACAAATGCCACTTCTTCTCATAGAAATGTATAATAATCAAGAGTTTAAGATAGAAGAAGTTTTAGATTTAACATAGTATCAAAATAAATTAAAATATCTTGTTCATTGGCATAGATATGATATTAATGAAAGCATATGGAAGTCAATAAAGAATCTTGTAAATAAAAAAAAAGTAAATAGAGGCTTTTTATTAACAACATCCATTAAAATTAAGATAAAGAATAATAAATCTTTACTATAAATAAAAAAAGATTTTAAAAATATAGCATTCTACTTTTTATTCTTGTTTGTAACTTTTGTGACATTAAGAAAATAGAAAATCAACAACGAGCAGATTTAACTCAAGAACTTTGTCTTACTAACTTATTGGACAAGATATTGTAATTATTATAACCTTCAAGATAATGTAATTGAAATGAAGATCCTCAAGAACAATAGGTCCTTCCTTAAATAGATGACAAGATACAACGTATTTGATATCACAACTTTAGAAGAGACTCCTAATATTTAGTGATTTTATTAGAAATAAAAACAACTCTTGATGGTATTCTAAATATTTTATTTGAACGAAGTTATAAAGGCCTCAACAATGATAAAATAATAAAGTGATATTCTTTCCTTAATATGGGATACTATCAATGGCTGAGAGGACCTATCAACTATCTTTGAAGAAAATAAAGATCAAAGTATGTGGCAAATATAATTCACTACATCTTAAATTTTTTTAATATTTAATAACTGCTCTTTATAGAACTCATCTCTAGAAGAGAAAATAATGTCATAGACATATATATTTATTCTAATATTTATTTATATAGTGATTTAAAAAATTATTTCAAAGTTGATATATTTTGGAAAGAATGGTGTATTATAAATAAATCATAATGAATAATAATACATGGTTTATATAGCAAATAAAGTATTCTTTTATAGCTATAAAATGAACCTAAATTGAAAAGAATCCATTATGTAATTGTGGAGCTATGATCAATTTAATTTGAAATAGTATTGAAATATTTTTTTGAGTGTGGTATCCAATTACATATCAATATTTTGTAGAACCTCTTTTGATCTTGATAACTACTTTCAATCTCCTATGCATACTTTCTATTAACTATTGGTACAAAATTGCTTCAATATTATTCTATTCTATAGCTATTTTTTCCCATAATTCTCAAACTCCCTTTGCTTTTAGCTTCTAAGTGTTAAGCTAGCCTTTGAAGTCCTCTCAAAGATATTTAATGGGATTAAGATCAAGAGATTGAGTATGTCAATCCATTATTTTAATCCCATGATGATCAAACCACTTCTATGCTAATTTTGAATTATGCTTGGAGTCTTTATCTTTTTAAAAAATCACCTCTTACTTAAAAATGCTAGATTCTTTAATGCTAGGAAGCAGGTTTTTTTTAAAGATTTTCCACAAATTTCTTAGCATCTATTCTTCCTTCAACCTTTGCCATCTTTTCAACTCTATTCTATCCCATACAATTCCATACCATTATATTTTTACCTCCATACTTAACTGTTTTTTAGATCTTCTTGACAAATGAGGACTGACCTTTTTGTTTATATATCTACTTTCTACCATTTGATCAAAATCTATTGATTTTTGTCTCATATGATTAAATAACTTTCTTTCAATCCTCTATATTTTATTCTTTATATTTCAAAGAAAAATCCAAGTATTGTTTCTAATAGAGGGTAGATAATAATGGCTTTTTTTCTTCACCATGGCTTTCATATTCCATTTCTTGAAAATATTTCAAATTTTTTGGATTGACATAAGATTATTGATAATATTGTTAAGGTTATAAGCAACCTCAACAATATTTTTAGTCTTCCCAGTATTGATTTGGCAAATAATTGTCTTTTGATTTGCTAGAGTGAGCTTCTTTGGTCTACCTAACTTAAGGTTCTTCCTATTAAAAGTGATCTTTTTTGCTAGCCTAGAGATAGTGGCTTTACTGCACCCAAGTTTAGAAGCAATTTGGCCATAAGATTTTTGAAAATAAAAAAGAACAGATATAATGTTGTGTTGGAGAGAGCAAAGAATGGGTCTTATAGTTGATCAAGGAATTGTCAAAGATGCAAGAATTTGACAAAAAAATATGTCAATATTAAAGAAAAAGGATGAGATTGATAGTAAATGTGGTTCTAAAGATTTCTATTTATACTATAATATAGGTTACAAAAGTCTATGGTACTTTCTATAGGAGTTTTTAGAAGTCTAAACAAGCTTATAGAAGCCTATAGAACTTTCTAAAAGATTGTGAAAGATTCTACAAGTATCTAAAAGATTTTAAAAATTTGTAGAAGATTCTACAAGATCCTAAAGTGTAGTAATTTAAAATATGTCCATGCCAAAAATTGTGATTAAGAATGGTGCTTTTCTAGCTTCTAGTAAGCATTAATAATGTCATTAGATTGCTAATAATAGTTTTATAATAAATTTGATGATGATAAAATGTTATAGTATTGAGTAATTAATAGAATCCAAAAATTAGACACCACATTCAAAAACATTCTTTCAATACTATTCCATATTAGATTGGTCATAGCTCCACAATTACCAAATGGATTTTTTTCAACTTGAGCTCATTAGGTAGCTGTAAAGGAGTACTTTATTTTTTATAAAAATCACTTGTCATTATTCACTACAATTCATCTATAATATACCATTTTTTTCAAAATATGTCAACAATGAAATAATTTTTTGAATCACTATATGATTAAATAGAAGTAAATAAAAATAAAATTTTCTCCTAATATTTTTTAAAGAAGCTTTTTAAAAGCTTTATAGATACTATTTTGACTTTATATGTATTTGTAATTGATTTATAGGTTAGAAACTAGGTCAAAAAATTAATCAAATATTGATAGCTTATGAAATAAACTAACTATGTGGTATGCATATAAAAAACTTTCTTTACAAATTAAGATATGTGGCACACATATAAAAAACTTATCTTACAAATTAAGATATATATCTTATAAATTCAACACATTTTAGAATTTTTGTAGGATATCATCACATGGCTCTTAATTAAGAGTGTGTATGGAAGCAAAAGTGAAGCCTTCTTCAATCTTGTCAACTATGAGCTCTCAATTATACTCTAAAATCTAAATTTTTATTATTTTTCTATTTTATGATAATTGGCCATGTTAGATTAGGATTTATATAAGTAGAATTTAGTTTTATAGAATTTTTAGGATTACAACCCTTGATAGTATAAATTATAGTTTAATTCCTTGAATTAGGTTAGTTAGGATTAAAGTGATAAGAGTTAAAAAATTAGAATAGCAACTTAGTTAGTTTAATAATTTAAATATTGTTAGTCATTACCATGAGAGTTGACTAAAAGCCTATGAATACACCTATAATCATTCACATGATTTAGGAGTTGGAATTATAATTCTCTAAAAGATTTGTGAAAGTTCACAATGATAATTTTAAGTTTTCATCCAAATTTGACAAATTCAAGCAGCATGGTGATTCTTCTAATTAATAGGAGTCTTTTTAATGCAATGGTGGCACCAAATTAACCTTGTGGAGTGAAGAAAATAAGATCAGTACTCTCTCCTTCAAAATACTAGTGAAGCAATGAAATTCTAATTTTGAAGAATTTTACAAAAAATTGCCAAGATCCTTGTAAGTAAAAACTTCTATAAAAATTATAATTGAGCATGGATTGAGGCATGTGAGTAGTCGATCTTAGCTTAGAAAGATGTTTTGAATACAATGGTGTAGTTAGATTTACCAAAAAATGCTTTCTTGACCACTTACAAGAGCCATCGACCTTGGTAACGAGATTGGCTCTTGGATGAATGAAGGTCGTAGATCTAGATTAGAGATCTTAAAAATCAAGGATGGAGATGTAGCCACCCTTCTACAAGCCTTCACTCAATTATATAAGAGAGGCTTAGTTTTCCAAGCCCTCTCCCTCTCTTTCTTTGGGTATGTAAAATAAGTAGTTATTTTTTATAATGAAGATACCTAGTGTATAGTGTAAACAGGGATAGATAACTATTGAAAAAGTGGTTCAACAGGTAGAATGGATGAATAGTCATGAAAAGTAGTTATCATCTATAGTATAGGAGTTGGTATCTTGGGGTAGTATAAGGAGGATGGGAGAGGGGAAGAAAATGCCATCACTGTGATAGTTGTGAGCTGGAATAAGCTTGATGCTACTTTTTTTCTTTTGTTTGTTATTTTCTTTGAATAAGATGATTGAGAGTTTCTGAATATTGTGAAGTGAATTATGGAATGGAAATGTGATTGGTATTATTTGAGAAGAAGAAAGATTGAATGCTAAAATCTGATTGTAGTTCAGTAGAGAGAACAAGTCTATATTTGTGTGAAACACCGTAATGTGAATGGCAGTTCTATGTGAAGAATTTCAGTGATTGGAATGAGGGTAATTGTGTGCTGAAAGCTATGAGGGCACAATATTACAGTTGGAGATTATGAGGGTGAATATATTGGTGGAAATAATAATTATTGGTATGAGTGAATTAATGTAAAGAAGAGACCGATAAGGTGAAGGAGGAGATTATAGTTTCCTTGTGTATTCAGATATTGGAAATAAAGACGATACATTCAGGAGGTAATTGATTATGTGACTCTAACGTAAACGCTTAAGCAACTAGTCATTCTCCGTGTTTGAATCCCCCTATATGGGTTTATTCCCATTAGATTAATTTGGAATAAGTAAAACAAGCAATCACATTTTGGCGCCACTGCCGGGGAGTGATAATAGCTTTGAGTGTTAGAAATTAATTACCAAACGTGTGAAAAAATTGGCAATGGAAGACGATTTCAGTAGTATTTGAAGCAAGATTATTGTTAATAAGAACGAGAGTATTGCATCGAGGAAAATAAATCAGTTGAGAGAAAGACAAGGAAGAGCGCAAAGAAAGAACTTAGTTAGAGAGGAGCAAGAACGTAATCTTAAAAAGAAGCATCAACAAAATTGGATTAAACCAATTTTAAGAACCAGATAGACTATTAATTCTGCAATCGTATACACCATTAGAAAAATTGCCAAGAACACTCGCGGAAAATTTTGTTAACATTCTAGTGGAAATCTTGAGGCCATTAACTAAAAGAGAAGGAGGCGTAGAAGAATTTGGTACTCCATTGGATATTTTTCCAATAGGGGGTACCGCTGAAACGAGCAATAGGGACTCTTCAAATTGGCACAAATTGGTCGCCAATAAAGATAACTATATTGTATTTCAAAATTCGACGTTTTCACCTTTAATTCAACCAATAAAACTATTTGCAGAAAATAACAGTAAATCGAGGAGCACTAACAGATCAAAAATTAGAATAAGGAAAAGCAGAGATTATTTTAAAACGGAGTTTAGTAGAACAAGAAATTCAATGGTGTTTGGAAGACCAGCAGTTCCGATTGCAGTTCAAATGGGTGCAGTGGGTGATCGAACGACTAGCGTCGTGCTATTATTTACTTTTCAGGATTTGCCAGGTGCGGATCTAGATCAACATTTATTTTAATTTTTGATGATGTGTATTGCTAATAATGGCAAAATTGAAGATATTTAGTTAAGATGGCTGCCAACGACATTGAAAGACACAACGTTTGAGTGGTATAACTGCCAACTTGTGAAACAATTTATCAATTGGGAGGCATTGAAAAATATATTTTTAGCCCATTTTCAATCAATTGGTTTTGAAGAACATTTGAGAGAAAAATTAATGAATAGCAAAATGGTACCAAGGGAAGCGATACAATCATATTATGGTCGCGTAGCAAATATATTTCAAAAATGGCCAAATAACCAAATACCAAAATCGTTTGTGTTGTCCATATTGGTTAATAGACTACACCCACCAGAATTGAAGATGTTTGTAAAGGAGGCCTAATCAACCACTATTGCATCATCTCTTGAGCGAACAAAAGTATGGGAGGAATGTCACTATGACCAGAACTTAACAGTTGGAGCCACGATGATTCCATCTCAAGGAGGTTATCAAATGACAAATTGGAATGATGAATCAGAAAGTTATCCGAGAAGGAATAATTATGGTACAATTCCACAGGGAATCGTAGATGTCGTTCCATTGCAGGCTGTACCACCATCATCATCACAACCGTATGCACCTTATTCTACATATCAAAAACCAATACCTATGAAGGAATTACCAAATACATTGGTATCAAAGGATCCCAATGAGTCATTACTGTTAATATTGACAAAAAAAATGGATGAATTGGCTGTGAATGTGGCCAAGGATAAAGAAAAAAGATATAAACCAACCAATATGCGTCCCAATGTCTGGTGCAGCAATTGTAAGGGACAAGGTCATTTAGTAACAAAATGTCCTTCACCTCCTCAAATGACTATACAATATTGTCATGGACATACATTGGAAGATTCTTCGAATATTCTTCTAGAATATTCTCTAAAGATTCTCTAAAGATTCCTTTAGAAGGTTCTAGAAGATTCTTAGAATATTCTCTAAAGATTCTCTTAGAAGGTTCTAGAATATTCTTAGAAGATTCTAAAATATTCTGATAGATTCTAGGAAGTTGCTCGAGAAGTTTTCTAATTAGTAGAAGTTGTTGGAGAAGCGTCCTAGTTAGCGGAAGTAGCTCGAGAAGCTTCCTATTCAGTAGTATATATAGGAGTCGAAGCTGAAGGGTTCTTCAGTCTCGACAACACATCTCTTGGATTTCTAGCTCACCTTTCTGGTGTTGTTCTTGTACTCATCTGTTTAATCTAGTTCTGCCACTTCTTCTTGAACTTCTTGTTAGATTTCAAGTCTGTATTTTGTGTCCGTGACAGTTTGTCGAGACTGCATTTTCACTGGTATCAGAGCTAATTCTTTCTTGTTAGAGAGTGGATTACCCCTCTTCTTGAAGGTGTGCTAGTGTTTTAGAGGTTGCGGATTACCCTCCTCTAAACTGATATCTCTTCTTTCTCAATATTGGAGCCTTATTCTTCTTGGAGAGAGTGGATTACCCCTCATCTTGGAGTCTTAAGGCGTTTTAGAGGTTGCGGAGTACTCTCCTCTGAACCAATATTGTCCTCTTGTCAAAACTCTTTTTTCTTCTTTCTGAAGGTTAGCCGAAGGTTAAGACGTTAAAATGGCTGAAAGTTTGGAATCCAAACTAGACGCCATCATAAATGCTCTTGCCTCGTTGTCACATAGGACAACAGAGATCGAAGGAGTCATGGTAGGACTCCATAACAATGGAGCATCTGGGATAGCGCCATCTAAAGCATATCAGCCTCAAATTTTTGCGCCAGAAGAAGCAGTTCTACCTCCATTTCAACAAGATCGAGTAGTCCTACAACGAAAGGAGCCTCGAGTTAGTCTTCCGGATAAGTTTGATGGAACTCGTTCCAAGTTTCGAGGTTTTGTCAACCAAATCAGGTTGATAACAATTTTACAGCCCGAACGTTATCCGACGGAGGAAGCGCGCGTTGGGCTTGTTGGAACCTTGCTTACAACACAAGCTCTGTCTTGGTTTACTCCCTTATTCGAGAAGCGATCGCCAATCCTGAGCAACTTTGAAACGTTCTTGGAGGCATTTGCAGAAGCATTTGGCGAGCATGATAAAGTTCGATGGGCTACAACAAAGATCCGATCGCTACGACAAGGAACATGCTCTGCATCAGTCTATGCCTCGGATTTCAGACAATTGGCAAGTGACATTAATTGGGGTGAAGAGGCGTTGGTGAGTCAGTTTTATTGGGGCTTGAAAGATGATGTGAAGGACTTGCTGTTATCTCTTCCTGATCCTCAAACGCTCAACGAAGCTATTAGCCAAGCTGTAAAGTGTGACAATCGCCTATTCCAGCGTTGCCAAGACCAACGTCCAAGACACCAAATGACTCGTTACGACGTGACTATGTCTGCAAATAGCTTAAACTCACATTCGGAGGCAATAGACATGTAAATCGACACGGCGCGTGTCCGATCTCTTACTCCAACAGAGAAGAAACGGCGTATGGAGGAAGGGTTATGTTTGTACTGTGGAGAAGAAGGTGACAAGGTTGGAAATTGCCCAAAGAAGCAAAATTGGCACCCTGTCAAGACTAGAAGTGCGATGATTCTGGAAAAACGACGACGCCCAGCCACAGTAGGAACCGTGCGGCTGGACAATCTAATATCACGACAACAATCAAGTTCCTCCTTCTGTGTCCAACCTGCCCGTTTTTTTATAATTCCTTTGTTTTTAGGCCCTCAAAAACAAAAAACTTTAGCTTTATTGGATTCGGGGGCATCTACTTGTTTTTTAGATGAAGAGTTTGCTAAACGCCACAAGATCCGTTTAGTACAGAAGTCCAAACCTGTTCACGTAGAGGTGATAGATGGACGACCCTTATTGTCAGGCAACGTTACCCACGAATCAGAACCTATAGAAGTGGTGTTTAAGGACCATAGTAGTCACGTTATTTTTAATATTATTAGAACTCCATCAAGCCCTGTTATCCTTGGTCTTTCTTGGTTAGAAGATCATAATCCGTCCATTGATTGGAGGCTACGAAGGATAACATTTCCTGAAAAAAATAATAATTAACCTATTGGTAGAACCTACATGAAGAAATCCATGTTTATTGGAGCGAGAGCGTTCCTAAGATCGTCCAAAGAAGGCGCACCATTTGTCATTTATGCAGCTCGAACTAGCGGCGAGAATATCTCAACATCGAATATACCAGAGCAATATAGGAATTTTGAAGACGTGTTTCAGAAGAAGAACGCCGATATACTGCCGGAACATCGACCATATGATTGCGCCATAGACTTAGAGGAAGGAGCGCAACCACCTTTTGGTCCAATATTCAACCTATCGCAGACGGAGTTGGCAGAATTGCGGAAGTACATCGATGAGAATCTAGCCAAGAATTTTATTCGACATTCAAAGTCGCCAGCTGGAGCACCAATCCTATTCGTGAAGAAAAAGGATGGCTCACTGCGGATGTGCGTGGACTACCGAGGACTCAACAAGGTGACCAAGAAAAATCGCTATCCCTTACCTTTGATCTCCGGCCTCTTAGATCAACTTGGACGTGCAAGGATTTTTACAAAGATTGATTTAAGAGGAGCCTACAACCTTGTGCGAATCAAAGAAGGAGATGAATGGAAGACAGCCTTTCGTACAAGGTATGGCCATTTTGAGTACAATGTCATGCCTTTTGGTCTTACCAATGCTCCAGCGGTCTTTCAGCATATGATGAACGACATCTTTCGGAAGTACCTTGATGACTTTGTTGTCATCTATCTGGATGATATTTTGATATTTTCCAAGAATGAAGAAGAACATGAGAAGCACGTTTGTTTGGTTCTTGAAAAACTACGCGAACGAGGACTCTACGCCAAGTTGGAGAAGTGTCAATTTCACCAGAATGAGATGGAATTTTTGGGCTTCATTGCGACTACAGAGGGCTTGAAGATGGATCCAAAAAAGGTAGAAGCAATTATATCTTGGGAAGTTCCGAAGACGGTTAGAGATGTTCAGTGTTTTCTTGGATTTGCTAACTTCTATCGGATCTTCATCAAGAATTATTCTCAAGTTGCTGCACCACTCACGCGTCTAACAAGCAAAGATAAGCTCGAATGGGGATCACAAGCAGCAAAAGCATTTCAAGATCTCAAGACGGCATTCACTACGGCTCCAATCTTGGTACACCCTGACTTTGCAAAGGCTTTCTATTTAGAGACCGATGCTTCAGATTTTGCTTTGGGAGCTGTGCTTTCATAGATGGGCATAGACAAGAAGCTTCACCCAGTTGCGTTCTATTCACGAAAGTTCTCTGCTGCTGAGATCAACTACGAGATCCACGACAAAGAGCTGCTTGCTATAGTGGATGCCTTCCAAGAGTGGCGTCACTTCCTCGAAGGAGCTGCACATCCAGTGACTGTTTATACGGACCACAAGAATTTGGAGTACTTCATGACAGCTCGAATTTTGAATCGTTGTCAAGCTCGATGGAATATGTCTCTATCACGATTTGACTTTATTATCACCTACCGCCCTGGAAAACAGCAAGGATTATCTGACGCATTATCGAGGAGATCGTATCTTGCGCCAAAGGCTAGAGAAGCAGCGTTTGATCAACAATGTACAACATTGTTGAAACCAGAAAAATTCAGGATTTTTGATACTGTTGCAACTATCGATGACGGCTTCCTCAGCGAGGTACGTACTGCGACCATTGAGGATTCTATAGCTCTTGACATCAAACAACGTGTCGATAATGACAAGTTTAAGGTGGAGGGAGATCTTCTATATTTTGAGGAGCGGTTGTATATCCCGAAAGGACCAACTCGACTCCGAGTACTTCAATCTCGCCATGACTTTCTAGCTGCGGGACATTTTGGATTCAACAAGACTTTGGAGCTCATTTCACGAGATTTTTGGTGGCCCCAAATGTGGAAGGATGTGAAGGAATTTGTCCTTTCTTGTGATGTTTGTTCAAGATCCAAGATCCCTCGACATCGTCCGTATGGACTTCTCCAGCCATTGCCTATTCCGCACCGACCATGGTCTTCAGTTTCTATGGACTTCATTACGGACCTACCGCCATCGAATTCATTTGACAGCATCTTTGTTGTGGTGGATCGATTTACAAAGATGGCGCATTTCGTGCCTTGCAAGAAAACATCGTCAAGTGAAGACACCGCAAGACTCTTTCTTGATAACATATATCGTTATCATGGCCTACCAGATGATATCGTGTCGGATCGAGGTACTCAGTTTGTATCCAAGTTTTGGAGGTCCCTCTTTGAGATATTGAAGGTGGATATTAAGCTCTCTTCGGCTTTTCATCCTCAAACTGACGGTCAAACGGAGCGGGTGAATCAAGTTTTGGAGCAATATTTACGATGCAGCATCAACTATCAACAAGATGATTGGACTGCATATCTACCGCTTGTTGAGTTCGCATACAACAACACTCTTCATGCGTCAACTCAACAAACACCATTCTTCTCCAACTACGGATACCACCCCAAGCTCGATTTATTGAGTTCTTCAACAAATAACAACCCAGCAGCTGAAGGATTTGTGAAGCAACTATCGGAGCTTCAAGCGACGTTGAAGCTTCAATTGCAATCTGCCCAAGAGAGTTACAAGGCATCTGCAGATAAATATCGAAATGAGGCGCCTACTTTTAAAGTTGGAAGTAAAGTATGGCTTCTTCGACGGAATATCAAGACCAAGCGGCCATGTGACAAATTGGACTATTGGAGATTAGGGCCATTTGTTATCGAGAAGCAGATCAATCCGGTGGCATATCGTCTGGAGTTACCAGCTACTATGAAGGTACATCCAGTCTTTCACGTGTCTTTGTTGGAACCTTATCGAGAGTCAGCTTTTCCCCAAAGAGTACAAAGTCCGCCACCAAGTATCGAAATTGAAAACCATGAGGAATACGAGGTGGAAGAGGTACTAGATTCACGGCGTAATAGGAGAAAATTGGAGTATTTAGTGCATTGGAGTGGATACGACATCAATGAACGAACGTGGGAGCGTGCCAAAAATCTTGCCAATGCACCAAAAAAGGTACAAGAATTTCATCAACGATATCCTCATAAACCTAAGCCGATTCAACGATAGCTTCTTGCTGAAGCTTGCTCATCAAGTAGCATAAAAAGGAGGGAGGGCACCTCCAAAACTTATAGTTTGATAGTGTAGAACTTTGTTAGCAACTATAGTTTGCTCTCATCATTTTAGCCTTTGGACATGGATAGTCAAGATACTACACTTGTTATGTCATCTCAAGCAACTAGCTCACGAAGATGACCGCGAGATGAAGAACCGCCTGCACCACGACGACGTCGGAGGATACCGAGCAACAGATCGCTAGTAATTGTATTTGAGGTCGAGCCTGCCTACGACGGTCAGCCAGAAGGTGTGTTTGGAGGACAGTTTCACAATGAAGACACAGAAGTCCACGCTTGGTCAGAGGTTGAAGGTGTTGGTCACTACCGTTGGCTCCAAGGGCCGATGAATCATTTGCCTCGCGAACAACAATTGGAATTCATAGCGGATGTGATGCGACAGATTTTCATTTTCTTGCGTTGGTATTGACTGATAACAACATTGCTTCTCGGAGACCTCGAAGTTAGAAGAGGAGGTGATGTCATGGACATACATTGGAAGATTCTTCAAATATTCTTCTAGAATATTCTCTAAAGATTCTCTAAAGATTCCTTTAGAAGGTTCTAGAAGATTCTTAGAATATTCCCTAAAGATTCTCTTAGAAGGTTCTAGAATATTCTTAGAAGATTCTAAAATATTCTGATAGATTCTAGGAAGTTGCTCGAGAAGTTTCCTAATTAGTAGAAGTTGTTGGAGAAGCGTCCTAGTTAGCGGAAGTAGCTCGAGAAGCTTCCTATTCAGTAGTATATATAGGAGTCGAGGCTGAAGGGTTCTTCAGTCTCGACAACACATCTCTTGGAGTTCTAGCTCACCTTTCTGGTGTTGTTCTTGTACTCATCTGTTTAATCTAGTTCTGCCACTTCTTCTTGAACTTCTTGTTAGATTTCAAGTCTGTATTTTGTGTCCGTGACAAATATACCATTTGCGGGAGCAAGCATATTACTATCAACTGTTGGAATTTACGAAAGCAACAATAATTCAGTAACCAGATAATGACTCAACCAACTTTGTGGGATGTCAATCAAGTACAAACGAATAATAGGTTTGGTTGGAATAAAAATTGAGCGAATAAACAAAACAAGAATTATTCCAATTTCTTAAACTCTGAATTTCACCAAGAAGGTGTATCCAATACTCACGGATTGGCGATGAACCAACCAGGATACCATCAATATCTATCCATGATGAAGCCAATGCCAGAGTCTACAGTAACAATGGGTCAATCAAGATCCTTTACTCATCCGACATGGAACAGACCTAGCTGTTATATACTAGTAGAGACACCCAATATCCCTGAAGGAGCTGGCACGAGACCACTTCATTGCTATCATTGCAGAAAAATCAGACATTATGCGAGTGAATGTCCAAATTCAAGGACCAGTGATGACTATGCTCCAATATGTAGAAATTATAAGCAGTCTGGTCACACTTATTAGCAGTACAATATGCCCTTTAATTATAATAATCAGGACCAGTAAATACAAATAAGCCAACCGGCGGAGGACAAAGGTTTTGTTCAACGAGACTCACTAGTATATCATGTCAAGGTCGTGAATACAGTACTTACCAAAGGCCAACAAAAAGACAAGAATCCAATTCAGGACCTGAATGAACCAATCGCAGGAAAGCAAGTAGCGCAGTTCATGGGGCTAAATGAACCAATATCAGTATTGGGATGTATCCGAATATTGAGACCGCAACAGACTGAGGAACCCAATTCGATTCCACATACCATCAAGAATGATCGCAACTGACCAACTACCAATATCTGTATAGCCCAATAAAAGATGTTACGCATTAAAAGAACCTTTAGTGGTAGAAAAGTTCACAAAATTACCAGCGACAATCCCAATCGCCAGGAAAGAATTGCTATCGAATGGAATAAAATTGAAACCAATGAAACGTAAAAGAGCATTGAAAATTATTCTCAATATGGAATCCTATGACATTCTGAAGGATTTGGATGTTATTCAGCCTTCAATTATAATGAAGCAACTTTTGGCTGTAGCACCGAAATGTCGATCTACATTGAATTCAGCGCTAATATGACAAAGATCTTGCACTAAAGAAATTCATGAAGTTAGCTTAAATCCAAATCCGGGAGCACCAACAATTGATGTATCAATCGATGGCATTTTAATTCCAGGGGTACAAGTCGATAGTGACTCCAGTGTAAATTTAACGATCGCAGATACAATGGAGGACTTAGATCTAAAGCAATTGCTACCTACGACATTGGTCTTGCAAATGACAGATCATAGTCGGATAAAGCCAATGGAAATCTTACAAAATATTACTACTGTAATCGTGGGATTGACATACAAAATCGATTATATTATATTTTGATTATAGAGTTCTATATTATCGTATCCCATTTTATTGGGCAGACCTTGGTTTTATCAAGCCAAAGCTAAGAACGATTAGGGCCGAGGCACATTGACAATTGAAAAAGGCCGTGATCAAATTATTTTACAGATGTATCCGATACAATATCATGGAGAATCTCAATTGCCAGAATCAGAATTTACATCAGACAATGAAAGTCAATCGATTGCGGCAGATGACGATGCTATAGGTCTACCACATGTTGGGGTAGGATAAAACACTTCAATAGCAAAGACAGGAGTCTACTAATGTGGAAGTCTCGATGAATATTTACTGCATCAAGAGGATGCGACTAACTCGGATCATGCTATTGCCGAATAGATGAATAATCCCGCAGTCAATATAATCAACACATTCGAACCAAATTTGGATGGTTTCCATCTGTCGAATAATATAAGATATTCAGATCATGAGAAGACAATTAAATCAAAGGTTGTTGAAGACCATGTATGTCAATCTATTAACCTGGGCACCAACGAAATGCCACAGCTAATTAAAATATATGCCAAAATTATCGATACAGAATTGGATGCTTGAAAATAATTTTTTGTCCATCACAAATCTACCTTTGCGTGGTTGTATGTGGATATGAAAAGGGATTCCAATTGACGTGTATAAACACCAGATTATTTTAGAAGAAGGTGTTATGCTAGTTTGTCAAAGACAACATCGACTTAACCCAAAATATTTCCTTTTAGAGAAAGAGGAATTGGATAAACTTCTCGACGTGGATTTTATTTATCCTGTTCCACATAGTACATGGGTGTCGCCAATCGTGATGGTACCGAAGAAGAATGAGAAAATCAAGATATGTCAAGATTTCTAAAAGTTAAATGTGGCTACTAAGAAGGACTATTTTTCGTTACCATTTATAGATAGTATTTTCGACCCAGTGGCCGGACATGAATGTTACTCATTTTTGGACGGATTTTTGGAATATAATCAAATTAAAATTATCAAAGAAGACCAGTTGAAGACTACGTTTACGATAGATTGGGGCACATTTGCCTATAAAGTAATGCCATTTGGGTTATGTAATGCCCCGGCTATTTTTCAACAGGTAATGACACAAGCGTTTGAAGATTACCTACGTTTATCAATAGAGATATTTTTGGACGATTTTTGCACCTTTAGCACAATGGCTGAATATCTAGCATGCCTGGATAACTGTTTGAATCAATGCGACAAGTATGGGATATCTCTAAATTCAGAGAAGTATCAATTTGGTGTACCATTGGGAAAGCTATTGGGATACATTGTCTCTGTTGAAGGTATTGCTATAAACCCCGATAAAGTTACTCGTATATTGGGTTTATCAAAGCCAGATACGGTGTCGGGCGTACACAGTTTCATCGGCCATATCAGCTACTATTGGCATTTTATTGAATTCTTTGTAATTATCTGTCAACTGTTAACTCACTTGTTAAAGAAACCCCCGTCAGATGGATCTAGTCCAATATGGACTGAAGACTATATTTATTCATTCGACAAATTGAAACGGAAATTGGTATCTGCCCTAATTTTTGTATCACCTTGTTGGACAAAATCGTTTCATGTCTATGTAGACGCGTCCAATATTGCTATTGGATCCATTTTCAATCAAAAGGATGAAAAAAGATTAGATCATCCCATATATTATGTGAGCCGATAATTCGTTGCTGCAAAATAAAATTATAATACTACCGAGCGAGAAGTCCTCGACATGATCTACTCTGTACAAAATTTTTGCCACTATTTACTTAGATATCCATTTGTGTTCTACGTTGATCATGATGCGCTTAAGTACATGATAAATAAACCTCAATTCAGTGGACGAATTGCTCCATTGGTGTTACTTCTCCAGGAATTCAACTTTACAGTTAATGTTCGACTTGGCACGAAACATGCCAATGCAGATCACTTATCCCATTTATCTAATATACTGGATAATGAGCCGATAAACGATGCTCTTTTGGATGTACAATTATTCGTTGTGGATGTCATTACACCCGAATATGGTGAATTGATCCAATATCTAACGTTTCAGATTTTTTCCATTTCTTATAATGAACAATTAAAGAAGCGTCTAATTTTAAAAAATATGTCATATATCATGATTGGAAATACCTTGTACAAACAAGGGCGGAATGGAATTTTATGCCGTTGCATCTTTCAAAGTGAAGTTTGTATAATTTTGGAAGGATGTCATTTGGACAGTTGTGGAAGACATTTTGCAGGTAATAGCACTGCATGTAAGGCTTTAATGGCTGGATATTGGTAGCCAACAATGTTTTCAGATGCACACCAATATGTTCGTCATTGTGATCCTTGTCAACAAATTGGTCGCCTTACTGGAACTTCAGCAATGCCATTGGTACCAATTTTGGCACAGGCACTATTCAAAAAATGAGGTATTGACTTTGTTGGACCAATTGCACCTACCTCTCAAAATAGACATAAACATTATATTCTAGTAGCCACTGATTATGTCACCAAATGGGCGGAGGCCATGGCAACAAAAACTAATAATGCCGATACCGTAGCAATATTTTTATATGAGAACATTATCACTCGTTTTGGTTGTCTGAAAGAATTGGTTAGTGATCGCAGTACACATTTTCTTAATGCCACAATTGAAGAATTAATAGCAAAGTATGAGATCAAGCACCACAAAACTACACCTTATTATCCACGAGCCAATGGGCAGATAGAAAAGACCAATGGTATTCTATGTAAGATTATAACCAAAATAATTTTGGGTGCGGGAATGGATTGGGATACTAAATTGTTTGCAACATTGTGGGCATATCGTACTACATATAAAGTGACTACTAATTCCACACCATTTCAATTGGTGTACGGGCAAGAAACAATATTATCAATTGAATTGGAAGTTCAAAGTTTGCGCATTGTGTTGGATGAATGTTTGGGAGTCAGAGAATCTCTTCAATATAGATTAAACCAATTGGAGAAATTGGATGAAGCTAGGGCTACGACTCTCTTAATCATGGAAGCTATTTAGCACCATAGAAAGAGTTATGATGACAGTAAGTTATGGCTGAAATATTTTATATCCAATGATCTAGTGCTACTTTATGATAGCCACTTTAACAACTTTTTCAGTAAATTTTAAGTACAATGGCATGGGCCATATCGAGTGGTAGAAGGTTTTCCTAATGGTTCCGTTCAATTGGAAGATTTTTTGGGAATCCAATTCACAACGTACGTTAATAGGAATCGGTTATGTCTGTATTATACGTAAATCCGGGACGGGTTTATTCAATAGAGGGAGGGAGTCTTCGTAATAATGATTACCGATAGGATCAGAAAGGTGATAGTTAGAAAATAATTGATGGTTAGTTTTGGATACTAAAATTGACTAGTCAAGAAATTAGACATTCTTGATTAGACGTGAGAATAAGGTACACTGGAATAGATGTTCTTGATTTAGACCCCGAGTAAGCAATTAGGAGTGGGGCACTCATAGAAGGTTTCATTGTTACAAATTTCAGACATTGTGCTTTGAACTATAAGCTTTACGATAGTAATCAGTAATAGTATTAGCACGAGGAAGTATTGAGAGTTTGATTTTCACAATGTCAATGGAAAGAGCGAAGAGAGCACCGAAACGATCAGAAAGGCACCGCAATGTAAGACCTAAGTACGATCTGGGATCGCCGTCTCTTGTAGTTATCACCAACATGAAACCGATGAAGTTAGATATCTGTTGGTCATTGAAAAGGCAAAAAGATTTTAGAAATGCACAATTATTTACGTTTTTACGAGGATCGGATAAACTACCACCAATTGATATAAAACGAGTGGCAGAATATATAAAAAATTATGATCCAAAGGATGGTTTGAGTGTGGTAAGAGGAGTCTTAATTGAGATAGATGAGAATATCTTACACAAGGTCTTGTATCTACCAATCGGAAAGCTTGAGGTGGGAGGAGATGCGTCAAATGATTTCAGGTCAAGAAGCTACTTCAAAGGAAGGATGTCGTCTCTTGAGCAAAATCAAGGATGGAAGGTACAAGAGGCACTTACGTCCAAACTTATGGAATGGATGCGATTCATTCAGAAGTAGTTAGCATTGAATCGGCATATCACCTACATAGCGAAGCGATTACTATTTTCCACGATAGGAATACTGGAAGGCATGGTATTCAATTGGACAACTTATGTGGCCACAAGGATACATGCAGAAATGGGAGCTAAGCGAAAGACGGGGAAGTTTGCTTCACTATTATGTTCCAATTATGTAAACTCAGTGATTGAGTATACATTGAAACATGAATTTCAACCAATAGTTCCAAATTTACAAACAAGAATAGTTAGTCCAGGGGTAATGGTGTATGAAGTGGGAGAATCTAACAGAGTAGCAGAATGATGTCGGGGTAGAAAGAATTTGCCTCAAGAAAACGCTGGGCTTTTGGCTGTCACTAATTATTCAATCAAGCTTGAAAATAAGGGAAGCCCTAAGTTTATATATAATTTTTCTCTTTTTGAGTAATTACACCAAATACACAATCTTCAAGTAACCCTCAACTTCCAAAATATGATAAAATCTTCTAAATCCTTATTTATTCTTATGTGAAGATTTTTCCGAACTTCAATACTTCATATCTCTTAATCCGACCATTCAAAAAAACTCAAATTTTACATGAAGTATTGATGTATTCTTATTAACTTTTGTAACAAATTTCAACCGAAAATTCGTTGCAAAACTTGAGATATCTTGAAATTCCTAATAACCACTTCAAACCCTTGTCTTTATACATTGGAGTGCAATTTTCTTGATATCTCACAAAATATAAGCTCAAATGCCACGAAATTTGTATGTATAGCTTCTTAACACAAAATGTTACATTCTCCAAAAAGTTTGAGCCAAAAATTCGTCCGAAAACTCAAGTTATGGCTTCAACCATTACTACAAACAAACCCGCTTACTTACTGCTTTTGATTTGGAAGCGTCGCCTTCAACTCCTTACAACTCCTTCATATGAACTCCAAAAGCAATAATTCTTTCGTGAAAGATGTAGGCCTTGAAATCGCTCTTCCAGTGGCACCTTCCGATCTTCAAAAGCTGCTATAATACTCTTCGTACTTTCAAAAGAGTAACAGTATGTCTTAAATAAATACCTTAACTTCAAACGGTTATAACTTTTTCACCCTAACTCCAAATCCTCTAATTTTTGTACACAAATTATTCTCCAAACCCTAAACTTTACAACCCCAGATTCTAATCTCGGAATGCCTCCTTTGAAGTCGCCGAAACCCTTCTTAAGGTCGCGGACAGCCTCCTCAAAGCCCATTAGGCATGGTATTCGACCAATAGGGATGAAGTTCCCCATTCCTTGCCTTCATCCGACCATGCCTTGCTTTCATCCCTCCCAATTAGCTTCCTACTAGTTTAGATTTTCATCCTTAGGTTTCCACCTTTTCCCAAGGTTTCATACTAAACATTTAGGTCCTATATATATATATATATATATATATATTATTGTCAAAATCAAAAGAAATAAAGAAACAAAGTAAAGTTTCTTATATCAACTCCTTTTAATTTAATCTACTAGCCACTATAACATACATCTAGATTTATCAACATATAATATGTTTTAGGTAATTTTTACATACTGTAAGCATTTACAGTACGACAACGGGAAGCAAGATCAATATCTACACCAAAGCGAGTTCTAGTTTGACCGACAATAGAGATGATGATACCAATACCAGTTCCAAGGGAAAGCAACTAATTAGGATTTCAACGGGGTGTAACGGAAGGATGGAATCTTAAGAAAGTTATATTGGGTCAAATTTTCCAGCTGCAACTTACGATGAGTAAGCTTGAAGATGAGGGTGGCTTAAAAAGGTAAGTGGAAGCGAGCAAGAAAACAATATTGGAGCAAAATTACAAAATCAAGGAACAGAAATAAGACATCAAGGTAGAATCGAAATCCAAGATGCAAGTGAAGCGTGAATTAGATGAGAGAGTGAAAAACTGGTCAAAAGGAGAAACAGAGGATTCAGCATATCTTGGAAAATCAAAGTCAAGAATTACTACAAACTCACAAATTGTGTAGATTGGAACAGGAGAAGATGAACGCGGAGTTGAAGATGGAACAAGAGAAGAAGGAGGCATTGGAGCTTAAAAAGAAACAATTGGGTGACCAATATTGAATCAAAACGGATGAGCTACAAGTAGAAATTATAGTTTTGAAGGAAACAGTAACAAAATTGGAGAGTGATTTAGTCAGTATTGGTCAGTCACAGACATCTACATCAACGGGAGTAAGAATTGGAAAATTGGAGGAAAAATTGCAACAACAGCAAGAACAATTGGAAGCTAAAGATGTGAGAATCCTCCAATTGAAAGCTCAAGTTCAAAAATTGGGAGCGTATAATGAAGATTTAACAGCTCAATTAAGGACAAAGATTCAAGACAAGTCGAAGGAAGAAGATATAGTATTGGAACAAGACCAAATGGAGCCAGCGCCAAGAATCGAAGAGATTGAACAATCTAGTTAAAAAAAAAAAAAAAAAAAAAAAAGGTTTCTGTTTATCAATACAGTGTTTGCCAAGACGCTGCATAGTTAGGAGTGGGGCTATGTAGAATAAGTAGTTATTTTACATAATGAAGATACCTAGTATATAGTGTAAACAGGAATAGATAACTACTGAAAAGGTGGTTCAATAGGTAGAATAGATGAATAGTCAAGAAAAGTAGTTATCATCTGTAGTATAGGAGTTGGTATCTCAAGGTAGTATAAGGAGGATGGAAGAGGGGAAGAAAATGCCATCACTGTGATAGTTGTGAGCCGGGATAAGCTTGATGCTACTTCTTTTCTTTTGTTTGTTATTTTCTTTGAATAAGATGATTGAGAGTTTCTGAATATTGTGAAGTGAATTATGGAATGGAAATGTGATTGGTATTATTTGAGAAGAAGAAAGATTGAATGCTAAAATCTGATTGTAGTTCAGTAGAGAGAACGAGTCTTTATTTGTGTGAAACACCGTAATGTGAATGGCAGTTCTATGTGAAGAATTCCAGTGATTGGAATGAGGATAATTGTGTGGTGAAAGCTCTGAGGGCGTAATATTACAGTTGGAGATTATGAGGGTGAATATATTGGTGGAAATAGTAGTTATTGGTATGACTGAATTATTGTAAGGAAGAGACTAATAAGATGAAGGAGGAGATTATAGTTTTCTTATGTTTTCAGATATTGGAAATAGAGACGATACATTCAGGAAGTAATTGATTGTGTAACTCTAATATGAACGCTTAAGCAACTAATCATTTTCCATGTTTGAATCCCCCTATATGGATTTAATCCCATTAGATTAATATGGAATGAGTAAAACGAGCAATCATAGGGTGAAAGGCAAAGTCATGCCAAAATTTGGCCAAAATCCTAATCTTAATTTTATTTAGATTTTAAATCTCATTGTGAACCTTGTGATTGTATGTGTAGGGATTTTGAATTGTGAAGGATGGTCATTAATTTTTGAAATATGCTTCATTGAGATAGATAGCTCCCTCGGCCTCCCAAATATCCCAAGGGTTTCAAGGGCCTCGGATTTTTCTCAATCAATTACTTAGTTTCTTTTGTTTTATTATAAAACTCCAAAAAATTATAGATTTTGTTGTTAGCTTTTAGACAAGATAAGATTGGCTTGATTTGGAATAAGAAGGAATTTTTGGTGAATTTTTGAGTATGAGGGAGTTGACTGCCTTTGCAGTTTGGATCAATCGAGTTTGGAAAGGCATTTCTTAGTGCTTGATGATTGGCTTCATTTGAAATTTTGGAGGCATCAAGCTTTATAAGTTAAGCTCTAGAAGGAATAAGTTTTGTTGGATTTGAAGACAATCTGAATTTTTAGTGAATGTCTAAGTGAAGAAGATTGGTCGCCATGGCAGTTTGAATTATTCAACTTCAAAAGAGCAATTCTCATAATTGGATCATTAGATTGCAACGAGATTTTTTGGATCAGGAGTATCTTTTAGTTAGCCTTACAATAAGCTAAGAATCATTCAAATTAAAGCTAATTAAAAAATTTGGCAAATTTTGGAGTAGAAGGAGGTTGCTGTTTTTAATCCTTGCAAGTTGTCAAGGTACCTTCGCTTTCACCTCTCTTATTTTATTTTTACTATTATCTTCACAATGACCTGTAATCTCCACATTTCACCTTTTGGCTAATAAATTTTAAGTTTTAACTTTTAACCTTTAATATTCTCACTTTAACTTTTAACTTAAGTTTCAACTTTAACTTTTAAACTTAACTTTTAATTTTAATTCTTAAACTTAATCTTTAATTTTAAATTTTAACTTAACCTTTTAATTTTAAATTTTCACTTAATATTTTAATTTTAACTTTTAATCTAACTTTTTAAATTTAACTTTTAACTTTAACTTTTTAACTTAACCTTCAACTTTAATTTTTAAGTTAAATTTCAATTTTAATTTTTAATTCAAACTTAAATTTTTATTAATAAATTGATTGTAAGAATAAAAATTTATTAAAAACTTAATTAATTATTTTTATTATATTTCCATAATAAATTTGAAATGTATTAATTTGAGTTAAATTACAAACATCCACATTTAAATTTATTCAATAATTTTACAATTGTGAGTTCTTCCATTCTATTCCATAAACCTGTTGTGTGGCATCAATTTAATGAATGGTGAATTTAAGGTGCACATCAACGTCTTTCTAGTCCCTAGCCTTATTTCAAGTCTTTCTAGTCTTCTTGACTTTGGCAATAGCTATTTTAGTTTAATACTATATCATCTTTGACTCACTTTCTAGTGTTTTTAAGTGATATAAGAATGTATTGATATTTTAGTTCTTTGAAATTCATGTCTTTGACATCTAGTAATAGTTGGTAATTTCTAAAAAATATTTCATATTTTTAACTATTTTTGAGATCTTTCAATTCATGATAGTTTGAATTTTCTTAGGATCTATTATAAGGCCATTATTTAAAATAATATATCTTAAGAAGTCAATTTGAATAGTATAAAATATACACTTTTCTATCTTGGCATATAATCCTACATCTTTTAATTTTTGTAACATACAAGAAACATAAAGTTTATTTTTTTAATGTTCTTAGACTAAATTAAGTTATTGTCTAAATAATATACAATAAAGCCATCAAGAAACTCAAAAAAGATATCATTCATAAGATATTGAAAAGTAATTGGTACATTCATGAGTCCAAACTGCACAACATTATATTTAAAATATCCATACTTGATTTGAAATGTAATTTTTTATTTATTTATTTTTTTAATGAGTATCAAATTATATGCTCCTAGTAGATCTATTATAGTATAAATCTTTGCTTGATTGAGTTAGTCAAGAAGTTTTGAAATCAAAAATAGAGGATATATATTCTTGATAGTAATCTTTTTGAGACCTTATGTCAAGGACAAGAACTCGATGAAAAAGCTATTCAAACAAGTGAGCCTTCACTCAAAGAAAGGTAACAAAATATAAATAAATAAATATGTATATTTAAAGAGAAACTAGAATGGCTATTGCCAAAAGAAAAGAAAACTAGAGACCCTTGAAACTAGACTGGAAGCAAAGAAGGAGTTGACAAGAGTGAAGAAGGCTTCACTCTTGTCTCTATATATACTATCTAACTAAGGGCTATATGGCAATGTTCTATAGGACCTCCAATATGTGTTGACTTTGTAGGACACATGCCTTGACTTACAAGGCAAGTTTTTCTATGTGTGGGCTACATAGTTAGCTTGATCTTCAAGCTAACAACATGTGTGGCACATGGCCAACTTGTTGACCACGTTTCTAATCCAAAAAGTCAATTAAAGACACCTATGAAGTCAAAGCAACGTCTATGAAGCTTCTAAAAAGCTTCCATATTAAATACTATAGAATTAATTTACTTTTACCTACTTTTATTTACTTCCACCTATTTGTATATGTAATTACTAGCTTATATGAATATGTCCATGATATTATCCCTCCTTCTAAGGACGAGTTCCATGAGAAGCAGTCATCATATGTTGAAAAAATCTATGATGCGATGAATTTTATTAGCCACATAAGGTGATCTTTGTTCTCTTCGAAGATGATTGATAGGACCTCTCAACCATCGATAGTGTCCCATACTAAGGCAGGAAGACCACCTACTTATTTTATCATTGTTGAGGCCTTCGTAACTTCCTTTGAATAGAACATTTGGAACACCATCAGGAGTTGTTCCTACCTCTAGTAAAATCACCAAACATCGGGAGTCCCTTCCCAAATCCTGATACCAAACGCGTTGTATCTTGCCATCTATTCGAGGAAGAACATGTCGTTCTTAAAGATCTTCATCTCGTTTGCGTCATCTTGAAGGTTATGACAATCATAATGTATCGTCCAACAGCTCAGCAAATGAAGGGTATTGAGTCGAATCTGCTGATTGTTGGTTCTCCATCTCTTAAGCGTCAAAACTACAAAGAAGCTACAAACAAGAATTGAAAGTAGAATGTTATCTGGCCTAGATGTTGTTTCTTTTATAAAGAAGATTTTCATCTTAATTTTGATGGATGTCGTCGATGAAAAGCCTCCACCACCTTTGCTGTAATTGCAAGATTCTTTATTGGCTCCCATGTGCGTTCACTAATATCATATCCGTGCCAATGGACAAGATATTATAATTTATTTTGGTGCCGCCTTGAATCTAAGACTTCTTCTACTTCAAATTCTTTATTATTATCCACTTCTATAAGAGGAGGTAGAACTTATCGTCTTCTTCATATGTCCACTATCTTGTATGGTTCAAGAAGAGATATGTGGAATACAAGATGGATTTTCATTGACTCTGGTAGATGTAAATGATATGCAACTAGATTGATTTGTGCAGAAATAGAAAATGGTCCCAGCCTTCAATAGTCCAACTTGTTACAAGGATGAGTGGTCTTGATATTGTGACGAAGTAGCCATACCTTATCACCCAAGAGGAATGGTGGTTGTCCCTTTCGATAGACATCCGCATTGACCTTTTGTTGTTCTTGAGCCTCTTTTAACTACGCGTTCATCGTTGCATGTAGCTTTGATAAATGAATCGCCAAATCTTTCGTAGAAGGATTATCAACTTTTGAAAAGTCAAAAGTATCAAGTCGTAGATGATAATCATAATTAGCAAAAAAAGGTGTTTGTTTTGTAGAAGAATGTACCCTGTTATTATAAGCAAACTTTGCCAATGGCAAAAGAGTTGTCTAATCTTCTTGTTGGTAGTTAATGATACATCTTAAATATTGCTCCAAAACTTGATTAACATGCTCCGTTTGTCCATCAGTTTGAAGATGGAATGCCAAAGATAGTTTTATATCCACTTTTAAAATCTTCAAAAGAGTCTCCCAAAATCTTAATACAAATTGAGTTCCCTTATCTGATAAAATATCCTTGGGTAATCCATGATAGCGATAGATATTGTCAAAAAAGAGCTTAGCTGTTTCTTCACGTGTGATAGATTTTGTACATGATACAAAATGTGCCATCTTGGTAAAACGATCTACTATCATGAATATAGAGTCATAAGAACCTGAGATTGGAAGATCACTGATGAAGTCCATAGAAACAAAAGACCATGGTTGTTTTGGAATGGATAATGGCTAAAGAAGTCCAAAAGGTCGATGATGAGGAGATTTTGATCTTGAGCAAACATCACATGATTGTACAAAATCTTTGACTGCCTTCCACATTTGAGGCCACCAAAAATCCCTAGATATCAGCTCCAAAGTTTTATTATATTAAAAATGTCTTATTATTGGGAAGTCGTGACGAGCTTGAAGAATACGTAAACGTGCTTCTCCTTCTTGAACATATAGGCATTCTTTGAAATAGAGTAGGTTGTTCTTGAATTCAAATTTAGAGGGATCATGAGATTTAAAAGAATTATTCTTGATATCATGAACAAGAAGATCTGAAGTCATACTTAATTGGACTTGCTTAAGAAAAGTTAAATCAACAATCAATGTTGATTTTATTGCTCGAAGATGAAATTACTCTGGTTTCAAGAGAATTATTCTTTGTTGCTCAAAAGCTGTATCTCCTTCTTTTGGTGCAAGATAAGAACGTCTAGACAAGGCATCAAAAAAAACTTGTTATTTTCTTGGCTGATAAGTGATGATGAATTCGAATCTTGATAAAGACATACTCCAACGAGCTTGACGATGATTTAATACGTGTGTTGACATAAAATATTCGAGGTTCTTGTGATCCGTATACACGATGATTGGACTGGAAGAGCCTTCTAGATAATGATGCTATTCTTGAAAAGAATCCATAATTACAAGAAGTTTTTTATCATGGATCTCATAATTGATTTCTATTACTGAGAATTTTCTTGAATGAAAGGCTACTGGATGGAGTTTATCATTTGTTCCCATTTGAGATGAAACCGCACCTAGAGCAAAGTCTGATGCATCTGTTTTCATAAAGAATGCTTTGGAAAAATCAACATGATACAAAATTGGTGTAGAAACAAACGTTGTCTTCAAAGATTCAAAAAAAACTTTCGCTTCTTGATTCCATTGGAGTTTGTCTTTATAAATCAAACTTGTAAATAGAGTTGCAACTCAAGAGAAGTCTTTGATGAAGATCTAATAGTAGTTGACAAATCTCAAAAAACATTCGACATCTCTTATTATTTTTGAGATCTTCTAATCTATAATAGTTTAAACTTTCTTAGGATCCATCATAAGTCCATCATTTGAAATAATGTAGCCTAAAAAATTGACTTGAGTAGTGTAGAATACACACTTTTCTATCTTGACATAGAATCCTGCATCTCTTAATTTTTGTAACACACGACGAATATCAAGATCATATTCTTCATGATTCTTAGAATAGATCAAGATGTCATTTAGATAGTTGACCACAAAATCATCCAAAAACTCTCAAAAAACATCATTCATTAGTTGTTGAAAAGCTACTGGTGCATTTGTAAGTTCAAAAGGCATGACATTGTCGGGGTAGAGAGAGTTTGCCTCAAGAAAACGCTAGACTTTTGGTTGTCACTAATTATTCAATCAAGCTTGAAAATAAGGGAAGCCCTAAGTTTATATATAATTTTTTCTTTTTGAGTAATTACACCAAATACACAATCCTCAAGTAACCCACAACTTCCAAAATATGATAAAATCTTCTAAAATCTTGTTTATTCTTATGTGAAGATTTTTCCGAACTTCAACACCTTATATCTCCTAATCCGACCATTCAAATAAACTCAAATTTTACATGAAGTACTGATATATTCTTATTAACTTTTGTAACAAATTTCAACCAAAAATTCGTTGCAAATCTTGAGATATCTTGAAAATCCTAAAAGCTGCTTCAAACCCTTGTCTTTATACATTGGCGTGCAATTTTCTTTATATCTCACAAAATATAAGCTCAAATGCCACGAAATTTGTATGTATAGCTTTTTAACACAAAATTTTACATTCTCCAAAAAGTTTGAGCCAAAAATTCATCCGAATACTCAAGTTATGGCTCCAACCATTATAACAAACAAAACCACTTACTTACTGCCTTTGATTTAGAAGCGCCGCCTTCAACTCCTTACAACTCCTACATATAAACCCCAAAAGAAAATAATTCTTTCGTGAAAGATGTAGGCCTTGAAATCGCCGTTCTAGTCACACCTTCCGATCTTCAAAAACTGCTGTAAAACTCCTCGTACTCTCAAAGGAGTAACAGTATATCTTAAATAAACACCTTAACTTCAAATGGCTATAACTTTTTTATCCTAACTCCAAATCTTCTAATTTTTGCACACAAATTGTACTCCAAACCCTAAATTTTATAATCCTATCTTATAATCTCCAAATGTCCTTGAAAGAGGAACCCTAATTCCTAATAAGGCCTCTGGCAGCCTCCTTGAAGCCCATTGGACATGGTATTTGACCAATAAGGATGAAGTTCTCCATTCCTTGCCTTCATCCAACCATGCTTTGCTTTTATCCCTCTCAATTAGCCTCCTATTAGTTTAGATTTTCATTCTTAGGCTTCCACCTTCTCCCAAGGCTTCATACTAAATATTTAGGTCTTATATATATATTTTTTTTAATGTCAAAATCAAAACAAGTAAAGAAACAAAGTAAAGTTTCTTATACCAACTCCTTTTAATTTAATCTATTAGCCATTCTAACACAAATCTAGATTTATCAACATATAATATGTTTTAGCTAATTTTTACATATTGTAAGCATTTACAATATGATAACGTTGTATTCAAAATATCCATACCTAGTTCAAAATGCAGACTTCCATTTATCTCCTTCTTTGATGCGTATTAGATTGTATGCTCCATAGAGATCTATTTTTGTATAGATTTTAGCTTGATTCAGCTGATCAAGAAGTCCAGATATTAAACGTAGTGGATAGATGTTCTTGATGGTAATCTTGTTGAGTCCTTGATAATCAACACACATCCGCAATGATCCATCTTTTTTCTTCACAAATAGAATTAGAGTTCTTCTCGGAGATTTAGAATGGCGTATGAAATTCTTGGCTAGATTTTCTTCAATATACTCCTTGAGTTCAGTCAACTCATTTTGTGATAAACTTTAGATTGGTCCGAATGGCGGTTGTGCTCCTTCTTGAAGGTCAATTGAGCAATCATAGGGATGATGTTTCGGGATTGTATCCGCATTCTTTTTTTTGAATACATCTTAAAATTCTTGATATTGGCTTGGAATGCCACTTGAGTCTTTCTACCAGTAGAAATAGCTATGGCATAAATAATATATGGTGATTCTTTCATAGTAGTATGCAAGAAAGCTTTTGTACCTATAAATACGGGTTTGATTGAATTAGACTTATGACTCTCTACTTGATTAATTACACTGTTAGTTATACTTTTAGAGAAAATAAGAGTTCAAAAAATCCAATCTATTTGAGGGTTGTATTTTTCTAACTATGATAAACCTAAAATGACTGGATTAGAGGGAGATCTAATGATATTAAATACTACAAAGCTATTATGACCATTGATTATTACTTCTATAGGAAGGGTTTCGTGAGTAATATCCCCAAAAGACAATGGACGACCATCTATGACTTCTACATGAACAGGTTTAGTTTTCTTTACTAAAGATATGCTATGTCTTTTAGTAAATTCTTCATCTAAGAAACACGTCGAGGCTCTTGAATCTAACAAGGTAGAGGCTTTGTAATGTTTAGGTCCTAAAATAATATTTAATATAAAACAAGGAGAGGGCTCTGAGGAGAGAATAAGACCTTTACTAGATGTTGTGCAAGGTTCTTGCCGCACGGTCCCTATTGTAGCTGGACAAACTTATTTTCTAACATATTATCTTCTTTCACAACCATACTCCTTGTAGAATAAGTAGTTATTTACTAATTTGTAGATACTTAGT
The DNA here is from genome assembly GCF_059467195.1 of Physcomitrium patens. NCBI lineage: Eukaryota > Viridiplantae > Streptophyta > Bryopsida > Funariales > Funariaceae > Physcomitrium > Physcomitrium patens. The sequence continues at coordinate 19,177,773 of NC_143410.1, read as the reverse complement.
TTATAGTGTAAACATAGATAGATGACTGTTAAAAAGGTAGTTCAGTAGGTAAAATGGATGAATAGTTAGGAAAAGCAGTTTTCATTAGAGATGTAGCAGTTGGTATCTCGTGGTAGCATAAGGAGGATGGGAGAGAGGAAGTAAGGGCCAGACTATGAGAGTCGTAAGTCGAGGACCAGACTGTGAGAGTCGTAAGCCGAGGGCCAAACTATGAGAGTCGTAAGCCAAGGGCCAGACTGTGAGAGTCGTAAGTCGAGGACCAGACTGTGATAGTATGAGCCGGGGTAAGCTTGATGCTACCTCTTTTCTTTTGTTTGTTATTTTCTTTGAATAAGAAGATTAAGAGTTTTTGAATATTGTGAAAGTAAATTATGGAATGGAAGTATGATTGTTATTAAATGGAAAGAAAAAAGATTGAATGCTGAAATTTGATTGTAGTTCAGCAGAGAGAATGAGTCTGTGTTTGTGTGAAACACTGTAATGTGAAGGCAGTTAATGGTGAAGAACTCCAGAGTTTGGATTATAGTATGATTATGTCCTATCATTTAGGATAGTATGGGATTACATGTTGTTATCAGTGATGGTGGAGTATTATTAGGAATTGGAAAGCATTGTAGTGTTTCCTGGGTGTTTTAAGTAGTGTGGAATACAGTTAATTGTGTGACCCTAACATGTAAGCTCATGCGATATTCTTTCCCTGTGTTCGAATTCTCCTATACAGGTTTACTCTGATTAGATTAGTTAAAGTAAGTAAAATGACAATCACATTTTGGCGCCGCTACTAGGGAAATTGATAATAGCATGGAGTATTAGGTATTAACTGCCGGTTGAAGTAGATGGGAAATAGGTAGCAGTCGCAAAAGAATATAATGAAAGAATATGATTATTAAGAATGAAAACTTAACAGTAAAGAAAATACGAAAGTCAAGAGAAAGAATAGAGAGATCGCAAGCAAGAAATTTGTTACGAAACGAGCAACAAAGAAAGTTAAAAAGGAATCATAGACAAAACTGGATTAAGCCATGGTTGCATGCCTGTCGTCATATTCGAGCATACACAGAAGTTAATCGACATCTAATATTTCAGAAATATATACCGTTAGAGAAATTACCAAGAGCACTTGCGGAAAATTTGATCAATAGGCCAGGGTTTCTTCTGAGACCGTTAACTAAGAGTGGGGGAATCACAGAAGAGTTGGATACTCCATTGGGTACGTTTCCAATAGCGAAAACTGTCGATTCCGTCAAAATTGGTTCCATAGAGTGGCATAAATTATTGGTCAATAAGGGCCAATTTAGTGTGTTTCAAAATCTGTCATTTTTACCTCTTATTCAATCAATAAATTTATTCAAGGATAATAATAGTAAATTGAGCAAGGTGGAAAGTTCAAAAAATATATTTGGGAGAGACGCAGACTATATTAATAAACGATTAAGTGTCATATTGTCAAATTCAATGACGACGGGAGGTCCAGCGGTTCCCATAGCAGTACAAATGGGTACTATCAGTGATCGCACAACTAGCGTGGCTCCATTACCTACCTTTAGGGGCTTTTCGGGTGCGGATTCAGATCAACATTTGTCGTAGTTTTTGACAGCATGTATCACCAATAATGGGAGAACCGAGGATATTTGATTACGATGGTTGCCAGCAACCTTAAAGGATATGGCGTTTGAATGATATAACCGTCAATCAGTTGGTCAATTTTTGAACTGGGAAGCATTGAAGAATACATTTTTGACCCATTTTCGACCAATTGGTTTTGAAGATCATCTTCGAGGAAGGTTAATGAAGAGCAAAATGATCCTAGGAGAGGAGGTAGAATCGTACTATGGTCGAGTGGTTGATACACTTAGTAAGTGGCCAAACCACCAAATGCCGGAGGCATTTATATTATCTATATTAATAAATGGTTTGCACCCACTAGAGCTAAAAATGTTTGTAAAAGAAGATCAATCAGTTACGATATTTACATCCCTTGATAGAGCCAAGGTTTGGGAGAAATACTATTATGATCAGTTTTTAATTGCGAGTGCCACGATGATACCAGTTCAAAGTAATTATCAATATCCGGCTTTGAACGGATTAGTGGGTAGTTATCCACAGATGATCGAAACAATAGTCCATTCAAGTCCTAATACTCAGGGGCCAGTTAATGTTACCCCATTGCAAGCTTTACCACCGCAAGTCACAACAGCGTATGCTCCATATTTTCCATATCAAATACAAGAGTCAACTTTGGCAGAAAAACAAATAATACTAGCTTCAAAAGATTCCAATGAAGCCTTGTTATTGAACTTGACAAAGAAAATAGAGGAAATGGCCGTTAATATGGCCAAAGATAAGGAGAAGAGGCAAAAGTCAACCAATACTAGGACCAATGTATGGTGCAGTAATTGTCAGGGCCACGGTCATTTAGTAACGAAATGCCCATCACCTTCACAAATGTTGGGTACATGTACATTTTGTAGAGGCAAGCACTTAACCGCTAATTGTTGGAATTTGTAAAGACAACAACAATTCAGTAATCTGACCATGATTCCACCAACTCCATGGGATGTCAATCAAGTTCAAACAGGAAATACGTTTGGATGGCATGGAAATCGATCTAACCGACAAAATCGAGCAGTCAATCATTTTCAGAATTCTACTTATAATCAGGGGTTTGTATCAAATCCTCAGAACTATGGTAAGGAGCAGCATGGGTATCAGCCATATGCTCCCTCGATGCCATTGAACCAAGTATAACCGGGACAACCAAGATCATTTTCTCGACCTACATAGAACAAATCTAGTAGGTATATACCGGTGGAGACACCCAATATGCCTGATGGGGGTGCAAAAAGGCCATTACGTTGTTTTCATTGTAAACAGATTGGTCATTATGCCAATGAATGTCCCAATCCAAGAGCCAGTGACAATTATGCACCAGTTTGTGGGAATTGCAAGCAGTCAAGGCATACGTATCAGCAATGTAATGCTCCATTCAATTTCAATAATCAGGATCAGCAAATTCAGAGTCCAAGAAAAATGGAGGAGATAAATCGAGGTCCTCAAGACTCTTCAGTAAATCGGGTGGAATGTGTCCATACCGTTCTTACTAGGAGTCAACAAAAAGGGAAGGGCCAATCACATCCAATTACGGATCCATCCCATTCAGGTCCTGGCAGTGGAAAAGTCTTGAGCCCTGATTTGGTTGCGAAGCCCAATGAGGTTCCAATTACGGAGTCTTCAGTTCCGTCTCGAGCCGGTCTGTTCCCACCGCAGTTCCAAGAAGTATCATACCCGTTGAAAGATCCCCTTGGAAAAGGTAGTCCCAAAGAAGCTCAAGCTGCTGTTCCAATTCCAAGTCCAGGGCGGCAGAATAATTTACCTCACGGAGTTAAACTCAAACCCATGAAATGGAAGAAGGCATTGAAAATTACCCTAAATATGGAATCCTACGATATTTTAAAGGATTTGGATGCTATTCGGCCTTCAATTTCTATGAAGTAACTTCTAACAGTCGCACTAGAGTGTCGTTCCACCTTGAATTCATCCCTAACTAGATATCGGCATCGTAATATGGAAGTTTGTGAAGTTAGTTTGAACCCTGATCCAGGTGCACCAACCATTGATGTTTCGATTGATGGTGTTCTGATCTCTGGCGTCCAGGTAGATGGAGGTTTCAGCGTCAATTTAATGAATGTTGATACAATGGATGCTTTAGATCTGGAACAATTAGTCCCCACGACATTGGTATTACGGATGACAGATCATAGCCGAGTTAAGCCAATAGGTATTTTACGGAGTGTTCAAACTATAATTGCAGGTATTGCATATGAAATTGACTACATTGTCTTTCGCTTACAACATTCGACTTTATCGTACCCTATTTTATTGGGACGACCTTGGCTGTATCAAGCAAAGGCCAAGAACGATTGGGATCGGGGTACTTTGACAATTGGTAAGGGCGTAGATAAAATGGTGTTACAAATATACCTAGTACGCTATCACGGGGAGTCTCAGTTGCCAGTATCTGAATTGACGTCGGACGAAGAGCTTAGCTCTGAGGATAACATACAAGTACCGAGTACGATGTCGTATTACGTGCTTTCCTGCTCGAGAACGCGCCGGGCGTCTGGCTGTAGAAGGTAGTATGGAGATTCGCCAATAGTCAAGCAGTCTATCAGATTTTGACTGCTGGAATATAAACGACTGCAAGAATACACCGTAAATCTATACGGATGCCCTTTGACTGTTTCTCGAAGTCCTTTTTGCCCCAGCCAATAGGTCTCTAGACGTTACAGAGAACCCCAAACAACCCAATCTGCTAATCTCCGATACCGATTTGTACTTACGATCTTGTATCCACTGACTGTCTTGTTAGATTAACCCAATAAATTTCATTCACTCCACATACTCAATCCTATAGACACCTTTTTAATCCTTCAAACACAGACGTAACTCCATTTCACAAAACAATCAGAGTAATCAAACCTACTTCATTAAAAATCCTGATTCACCATTACAACACTGACTTCAGCAACGATTGCCTTTGTCTTCCCAAAACTCTATGAAGAAAAAAAATCCAATTCTCTGTCTTTTCTTCCCCGACCCGAAGCATGAAGCTAGCTCCTTCTAATCTCCTTCCTCTCTGCCCTGAAAAAAAAAAAAAAAAAAACCCCCACAAAACTTATTTTTTTTCTAACCTTATCCTCTGAATTTCTTCAATCTTCCGTCTTGGATCCGGAATTGGCTCCCATCGTCAGAGCTTAGATCCGAAATTGACTCCAGCCGTCAAAGCTTCCTCCTCCGTTTTTACCTTTAAGAAATCTATTTACCAAAAATAATGTTCCCTGAAACGGCACAGAGAATAGGACAGCCTGAAACAAAATCGAAACCCCGTACTCGGGTCCACATTGAGTCGTCCGACCAATTCAGGTCTCATATTGGATAAGATGGCCATAGTAACCTGGATGTTTGCGTAATTGGGTCAAATTGGTCTTCGCGTCAAACTGGCTGAGGCCCGTAGTAAGACCTGGATTTTCCCGTAACTAGACTGCATTGGGTTGCCTGACCAATGTAGGTCTCATATTGAGTAAGAGGACCCGTAGTAAGACCTAGATTTTCCAGTAATCAGACTGCATTGGGTTGCCCGACCAATTCAGATCTCATATTGGATAAGAGGACCCAGATTGGATTCTCGAAATTGGATCCAATTGGCTCTTCGAACCAGGCTCACCCGTCGCATGAATTGGTCCTTTTCCTTCCTGCTGACTCCCGTTATTGGAATCGAATGGAACATTTCAGTATGCCCTGGCTGATTGTAACGGAGTGACTGAACCTGACCACTCAGTATTTGCACAGGAGTTGGTCGTTGCTTCCAATACTCGAGGTAACTGAACATTAATGAAATTCCCCTTTCTTTTTATTTTCACGGTATACTCGTGTTACAACACGACATCCACCCCCTTTGAACCTGTGCATCCTCCGGTATGCACCAGTTTACCCAATTGCTGTTTGATTTAGAATATATCCTCTACTTCTTTGCCCAATTCGTCTTCGTCACCTTCATTATCTAAATCACTTTCATCTTCTTGCTGCGGAATCTCTATACCTTCATTAAGGTCTTCCATATTCATCTCCGCGTGTCTTCGTTTAAATATTTTTACTCGCTTTCCTGCAATTGGTATTTTCAATTTTGTACCATTCAACTCCCGTAACGAGTAAGTCACATTATCATGAACTGTTGTTACCACATATGGCCCAAACAAACGTTTTGAAAATTTTTACAAAGTACTATGTTGATTATCCAAACTATTGTCATAAACAAGCACCCAGTCACCTTCCTTGATTGCTTTTGGTCTCAATCGATGTTGCTTATCAAATCGCGCCTTGTTTTGTAACCGTGCTCTTTTCAACCTTCCCAATGCTATGTAGACATCTTCCATTCTTTGCTCCAATTGTCGAATCCTAATAGCCAGAAGTTCTTCTCTTGTCAATCCATCTTCCCATGGTAGCATACTCCAAGTAAGTACCTTTTTTTCAATCGGTATAATTGGTTTTTGACCTGTCATAAGTTCTACTGGTATATATCCTGTCACCGAACTATGTGTTGTTCGATCAGCCCATAATGCAAATGACAAAAGCCGTGGCCACTCTTTAACTTTCCCATTACAAGCTTTAACTAATGCTTTCACAATCGGTGGGTGACCGCATTCGTTTTTTGCATTCCCCTCCGGATTATATGCAGTAGTCAGTGATAGTTTAACTCCACATCTTTCAAAGAACTTACGAGCTTCTTGTGCATTTAATTCTCCACGATCTGCAGTGACTTTTCCTACGCATCCGTAGCGGCAAATGACATCTTCAAGCAAAAACCTACAAATCCCCTTTGTAGATTTTGTCCTCAATGCTCTTCCTTCTACTTGATTTGATAAATCTTCACGAGCTAAAACCAAATATCTCATCTGCCATAACCCAACCGGCATAATAACCAAATCAACAATCCATTTAAAATGAATAGCCAGAGGATACGTAGGATGAAGACCATCTCGATGTCGGATATTAGAATACGATTGACAGATTACACATGACTCTACAAATGAGAGCACATCTCGATACATATTTTTCTACCAATATTGTTCCTTGAGTTTAGCAAAAGTAGCCCATATTCCTCTATGCCCTACCCATAAACTATCATGAAACTCCTTTAATAATTTTAGTTTTTCTTCTTTTTTGCCTACCACTCATTGTGGCATCCCAATTCCTTTCTTCGGTCTCTTCCATAAGAATCCATCTCGAAGTAAAAATCCATATGTTTTATTTCTTATTTATTTGAATTTTTCTGTAGACCAATTCCCGTGCTTAGTCAAGGTATTCAAGTAATGACCAATATCCAATAATTCTCCTTCATAAGATTCTTCAAGAAATAGCTTGTCTTCTCTGTTGAGATTTGATATTGAATAGAATTTTAATCCGACGTCATCAATGTCTTCAACCATTTCGTCCTCCCTCTCGTATCTTGCTCGAGATAGCATGTCTGCTACTAAATTGTCCTTCCCAGTAATAAGCTCAAATTCTGGATTTAGTGACTTAATATAAGCAATCCATCTCAACATTGCAATATCTGGCGTTGAACAGTTAATAATCATTCCAAGCAATGGCAAGCAATCTATTTCAATTACTACTACTGCTCCAATCAAATAGTCCTTTTCAGCTTTCATAGCCAAAACGACTCCCCAAAGTTCTTTTTTGACTTGCGAATATGCACGCTGACGAATACTTAAAACTTTAGCCCCAAATCGAACTGCAAATCTATTCCCACTGGAATCATCTTGACCCACAGCCCATCCAATGGCAATTGGACTAGCGTCCACAGTAAGAATCACTAGTCTATTGCACTTATAATCAACCTTCCTCAATATTAGAGGTGACATCAATAATTTCTTCAATCTTTGCATTGCCTGAATATGCCTTTCTTCTCATTTAAATCGGTAATCCTTGCGTAAAAGTTCATATAATAGATCCGCTATGTGAGCAAAATGAGGGATCCAGATTTGATAAAATACACATGCACCCAAAAACCTGCGAACCTCTGTTAAAGAATCCTAATCCTCTTTCATCCTTCCAATTGCATCAACTTTAGTCGGATCTGGTTTTCTTCCGTAAGATCCACATAAATGTCCAACAATTACAACCTCTCGTACTCCAAATACGGACTTCATACCCGATAATGTAAGATGAACTTTTCCAAGCCGAGTTAAAATCTTTTCACAATCTTGTATATGATCAACAACATATCTACGACAGCCCCTTGTATCTAAAGTTTCATCCTTGTCTCCTTCTCTGCATCCTTTTATAGGAACATCATCCAGAAAAGGCATAGTCTTTTTCGGAATAAAATCTCTCAATACATTATTCATCCCATTCATCATATGCGCAACTGAGTTGGTCGCGCCTTGAGGAAGAATGCACATCCTAACCAATCCAAGTAGTGTCCTCATTGTTGTCATATCCCTACTTCCTTCGGCAAGTTGAAATTGATCATAACCTGAATACAAGTCACCCATTGAATAGATCGCCCTTCCAGCAAACGCTTCAACAAATTCATCCACAATAGGTCCAATTCCTGCATTTCTGAAAGTTACTGCATTCACCGGTTGCATATCTTGAATAAATCATAGTGACCCATTCTTCTTAGGTACCGTAAACCATCGACTAGAATACGGCGCAAATGAAGGTTCCAATATTTTCATCTTTATCTTTTCTTTTAATAGTTCAACCAATTAAGGTAAATGAGCCCTCGGTACTGGAATCGGTCTTAGATTCCAAGGTACATGCGATACAGTGAAGATAACCATAGGTGTTATAATATTTGGATCCACACACCTAATTCCATAAGATTCGAAGGCAAACGATCTACCTTGTTTAGCCAACATCTTTTTGAAGCAAGTAATTTCCTCCCATAATAAAGAACCATCAGAACCAATCTTCAATTCTTCAAAAGTCTCTTTAGTAAACTGATGTCCAATACTCATTGGATCTTTTAAACTTGCTTCTTTTGATGCTTCTCCCATTTGTTCTTTAGAATCTTCTGGTAATGGTCCGGCAACAGGCTTTACCTTCTTATCTACTGTTTTATATCTCGTCTCTACAGTGACTTCTGGTGCTTGAAAAGATTCAAGCATGGTATAAACCTCTCTTGAATGAATCTCAACAATCTTATCATTATCCCCTAACCCAATAGATGTAATCAATTCCAATGAATCTTCCAGTCCATTTTCTTCATAAACACCTAAAATCCTCTCATCATCTTGCAATGTACCTAACTTGCATAATTGTCCTTCAATATCATATAATCTTTTTCTTTCTTTTCTTTTAAAATCATCAACTTTCTTATACATAATAATTCCATTCTCCGATATACCAATAAAACTGGCATCAAAGGCACCTTCATCTCGCGAGAGTACCTCCTCTTTTGTACCTCCATAATCTCGCTTTACAGTGGTACCTCCCCAAAATCCTTAAATCCTTCAACAATCTTTGGCAATGGTTTCTCCCTCAACCTATCTCGATTCCGTTCATGGTTAGGAGGTACTGTTAGAAATTGTATAGCTTTCCTCCCATCTTTGCTCTGTACCCTTGCATAAGAAGAACCATCGTCCAGTACTTTTGTTTCCATCCGTGTTGCCGTAATATAAGGTTGTCCTAAAATCAACGGATAAGACGTTGTATCTTGAACAAAGAAATGTTACTCCGTCGCAACATCCCCAATCTGAATTTTGACATCAGGACAAGCTCCATATAATTCGCCCCGTGTGTTATTAGCTGCTCGAATTGCCCATCCATGTTCCATATCAATCGGCCATTTTTGCTTCTTATAAAGATCTTTAGACATGAGATTTATTTCAGAACCATGGTCGACTAAAGCAACAATTGGTTCTTCTATATCTCCTACTTTCACCAATACCTCAGTAGTTGCCCTTGCCCAATGCTTTCGAGTATAATGGCTCAAAGTTCCCATTTCCTTGTCACTAAAATCTTCGAAAGGTACTCGTTGATTATACCCATTCTTTTCATTTATTGGTTGCTTGTAACCAATATCAACCTCTTCTTCATCTTTATATATTCTTGCATCAATAGCATGACTCATTCCAGTTTCGTCCATTAATTACCTCTTTCGCTTAATGCTGTAAATGATGACATCATGAAACTCCTTCTTTGCAATTCTCAAGACTTCTTTCAATGTGAATTCCACCTTATCATTTAATATACGTTCTTCCAACACCCCTTTCAAATTTGTTGCATCTTCAATGTCAGAAAGTAGCTTATAAGCAATTGATTTGCCCTTATCTTTTGTCTCCTTTGTTTTTTCTCTAAATGATGCTGAGGTATCTTTTACAAGTAATTCTTGTGAAGTTTCGTCCCAAGCCTTGTCTCCTCGAGTTTGCCTCTTAGAAGAATTTCCTTCTCTAGTATCATCAAAATTTCCTCGTCTCTTTTCTTCCATCAAGGCTTCATGTTGGCTCTTAGCAATATATGCATGAACTGAAAGAGACTCAACAGGATCCTCCTAACCTGTTCTATCTCGTATTGTAGCTGCAGTTTTCAATAACGCTTCTCAAGGTAATTTCCCTTCTTGCATTGTAAAAACGGCAGAAGTCCAAAATTCATTAGTTTCCATATTTCCACCAATTTCATCATCTACTCTAGCACCATAACTTGTACTTTCTCGTGTTGCTGTTTCATGCTCTTTTAGGTAATCTTGAACCAATGCTTTCATTCCTCCCTTGCCAAAATTAGTTTGAAGAAGATCCTCTCTATTTTTCAATGCTATCTTCATATCTTTCCAGTAAATAATTCCCTGCCGTATCATATTATTAAATTCATTGCAATCTTTTCTAGTGTGTGAAGCATCATCACACCAAATGCATCTTTGTACATATCCTTGTTTTGAAACATTCTTCGAATTGTTTATAGAAGTATTCTCTTCAAGTCTTGCCAATTTGATTTGAAGATCTCGCATTCCTTGTATAATTTCTTCCATCCCCATATCTGCTTTCTTTGACAAGGATGTCGAAGGTTGAACTGTAGGTATTGTTGGTGGTGTTGTACGTATTGGAGCTTTGGGTGCTTGTACTGTTTTCGGAATATTGCTCCTATCCTTCCTCCTTTCTTTTTTTGTAAGTAATCCCACCGCGTCTTCAATGTTCTTCCACTTTGTTGTCAATCCTTCATCTTCTTCTTTGTCTTCAAGGAGGAGTTCTAATTTTCTTTGCAATTCTCCATCAGCAGCTTGAAGAAATAGATCAACTTTGTTCGGTTCCAATGTCAATTTTTCTACCTTCGACAATTAAGAGTATTGCCTCTCAAATTCCCTTAGTAGCTCTGTTGCTTGCAAATTCTTATTGGGCCGTTCGATCCATTCCAGAAACAGCTTCTTAGTAACACGATCAACATCTTCCAAGAAATATTCGTCTTTCAATGCATGTGAAAAAATCTCCCATGAATTCCCATAACGATCCATAATCGATGTAATGTAGTCTCTTATCTCCGGTATCGTGGTAAGTCCAAATAGTGCAACCATTTTCTTCTCAGAAACCTGATTTAATTCCATTTCACGAACATAACATCTTAAATACCTTGAAATATTCCTCCCATCAAATTGATCAATTTTATTGACCACTGCTTGCAATGCTTTGGTTGCTAAAGCTTCTTTTTGATCATTGCTTTGCTGTTGCTGCATTGACAATGAGAAGGCTTGAAACATACTAGCAATAGAGGGATCCATGTGCATACCTTGTCCTTTAGAAGACTCCCCACCAGAAATTCCTACCAAAACTCCTTCAAAATTTTTATTTTCGTTTTCCATAAAATAAAGATAAAATCAACCAAAATCCAATACCTTCCACTTCAAGCTTTCACGTCGGGTTCATCACTTTTGTCGTATTATGTGCTTTCTTGCTCGAGAACGCGCCGAGCGTCTGGCTATAGAAGGTAGTATAGAGATTCGCCAATAGTCAAGTAGTCTATCAGTTTTTGACTGCTGGAATATAAACGACTGCAAGAATACATCGTAAATCTATACGAATGCCCTTTGACTGCTTGTCGAAGTCCTTTTTGCCCCAGCCGATAGGTTTCTAGATGTTACAAAGAACCCCAAACAACCCAATCTGCTAATCTCCAATACCGATTTGTACTTACGATCTTGTATCCACTGACTGTCTTATTAGATTAACCCAATAAATTTCATTCACTCCACATACTCAATCCTATAGACACCTTTTTAATCCTTCAATCACAGACGTAACTCGATTTCACAAAACAATCAGAGTAATCAAATCCACTTCATTAAAAATCCTGATTCACCATTACAACACTGACTTCAGCAATGATTGCCTCTGTCTTCCCAAAACTCTATGAAGAAGAAAAATCCAATTATTTGTCTTTTCTTCCCCGACCCGAAGCTTGAAGCTAGCTCCTTCTAATCTCCTTCCTCTCTGCCCTGAAAAAAAAAAAAAAAAAAAAAAAAAAAAAAACCCCCACAAAACTTATTTTTTTTCTAACCTTATCCTCTGAATTTCTTCAATCTTCCGTCTTGGATCCGGAATTGGCTCCCATCGTCAGAGCTTAGATCCGAAATTGGCTCCCGCCGTTAGAGCTTCCTCTTCCGTTTTTATCTTTAAGAAATCCATTTACCGAAAACAACGTTCCCTGAAACGGCACAAAGAATACGACAGCCTGAAACAAAATCGAAACCCCGTACTCGGGTCCACATTGAGTCGCCCGACCAATTCAGGTCTCATATTGGGTAAGATGCCCGTATTAACCTGGATGTTCACGTAATTGGGTCAAATTGGTCTTCGCGTCAGACTGGTTGAGGCCCGTAGTAAGACCTGGATTTTCCCATAACTAGACTGCATTGAGTTGCCCGACCAATGTAGGTCTCATATTGGGTAAGAGGACCCGTAGTAAGACCTGGATTTTCCCGTAATCAGACTGCATTGGGTTGCCCGACCAATACAGGTCTCATATTGGGTAAGAGGACCCAGATTGGATTCTCGAAATTGGATCCAATTGGCTCTTCAAACTAGGCTCAGCTGTCGCATGAATTGGTCCTTTCCCTTCCTTCTGACTCCCGTTATAGGAATCGAACGGAGCATTTCAGTATGCCTCGGCTGACTGTAACGGAGTGACTGAACCTGACCACTCAGTATTTGCACTGGAGTTGGTCGTTGCTTCCAATATTCGAGGTAACTGAACATTAATAAAATTCCCCTTTCTTTTTATTTTCATGGTATACTCGTGTTACAATACGACAACGGAGGCCAATGTGGAGGCAGCACATCACCTTGAGGTGGTGTACCAATGTGGAGGTCCGAGGGAGTACTTAATATACCCGAAGGATTCGGAAAACTCTGCTTATGTTAGTATTGAGTGGAAACCTCGGCACGATGTGTACCATGTTAGTGCCCTTGAGACGAGATTTGTTACTTTGCATATCCGGACATACCGAGTAACTTTAAATCACTGCGAGAATTGAAACAGAGTATTGTTGTTGAACTTGTATGTCAAACTATTAACTTAGCGACCACGGCCAAACCTCGGCTAATTAAGGTCTACGAAGGTATTAAGGAACAAGAGTTGACCTGTTGGACAGACTTTTTTTTACATCATAAATCCGCTTTTGCTTGGACTTATGATGATCTACAAGGTATCTCCACTGATGTCTGTGAACATCGTATCATATTGGAAGAAAATGCTAAACCGGTACGCCAGAGGCAACATCGCCTTAATCTTAAATATTCCCTTATGGTGAAGAAAGAATTAGGCAAGCTTCTTGCGGTGGGTTTCATTTACCCGGTACCGAATAGTGAGTGGGTTTCTCCAATTGTGATGGTGCCGAAAAAAAACAAAAAAATTTGAATTTGTCAAGATTTCCGGAAACTTAATGCAGCCACTAAGAAAGATTACTTTCCGTTACCATTCACGGATAGTATATTGGACGCCGTCGTCGGTCACGAATGCTATTCGTTTCTCGATGGTTTCTCCGGGTATAATCAAGTTCAAATTACAAAAGAAGTCTAGCTCAAGACAACCTTTACTACGGATTGAGGCACATTTGCTTATCGCGTGATGCCTTTTGGGTTATGTAACGCCCTAGCCACGTTCCAACGCGTGATGACTCAGGCTTTTTAAGACTATCTCTGGATGTTTATGGAGATCTTTTTAGATGACTTTTGTACATTCAGTACCAAACAAGTTCATCTTCATTGTTTAGACAAATGTTTGGCTCAGTGTGTCAAATTTCGGATATCGTTGAATTCAAAGAAGTGCCAATTTGGTGTTCCATCCAAAAAATTATTAGGCCATATTGTTTCCAGTCGTGATATTGCTACGGATCCTGATAAAGTGCAGCATATCATGAACTTACCCAAACTAGAAATAGTCTCTGGTGTTCGAGGGTTCGTTGGTCATGTCAATTATTATCGACGATTTTTAAGTTTATTTGCGGTTATTTGTCAACCTTTAACGAACTTACTGAAGAAACCTCCGTCCGATGGTACTAGTCCCCTCTGGACCAAGGAGTGTACTATAGCCTTCGAGGTCTTAAAGTCAAAATTAGTCTCTACACCAATATTAGTGGCTCCTTGTTAGACAAAGCCATTTCATGTGTATGTTGATGCATCCAATGCTGCTATTGGCTTGGTGTTAAGCTAGAAGGATGATAAGGGATTAGATCATCCCATATATTATGCCAGTTGATAATTGGTGGCTATCGAACGCAACTATACTACTACTGAACAAGAGGCGTTGGATATGATATACTCGGTTCAAAAATTTCGGCACTATTTGCTTGGGTATCTGTTTGTATTTTATGTGGATCAAGATGCTCTCAAATATCTGATTAATAAGCCTCAATTGAGTGGGCGCATTGTTCGCTGGGTCTTACTCCTCTAGGAGTTCAATTTTACGGTGGTGGTCAGACCTGGGAAGCAACATGCAAACGCGGATCATTTATCCCGGTTGTCTAATATTCTCGGCAACGAGCCTGTTCCCGATGATCTTTTTGACGCTGCATTATTTGTGGTAGATGTGATATCCCCCGAGTATAGCAAAATTATTCAGTTTCTGACCTTCCATACTTTTTCGCCGACTTTCACGAACAAGCTTAAGAAGCGCCTTATTCTGAAGAGTGCTCCATACACGATGATTCGTGATGCTTTGTATAAACAAGGCCAAGATGGTCTTTTACGGCATTGTATCTTTTCCAGTGAAGTACAGTCGATACTTATCGATTGTCATTTGGATAGTTGTGGTGGTCATTTCGCGGGAGACAGCACTGCTCGCAAGGCTTTAATGGCCGGATATTGGTGGCCCACAATGTTTTCTGATGCCCACCAGTTCGTTCGCTGTTGTGATCCTTATCAACGAATTAGTCGACCTACGGGTATTTCTGCCATGCTGTTAGTACCAATCTTGGCCCAGGTCCCGTTTGAAAAATGGGATATTGATTTTATTGGTCCCATTGCACCTGCGTCAAAACCTGGTCAAAAGTGGTATATCTTAGTCGCCACAGATTATGTCACCAAATGGGTAGAGGCGATTGCTACTTGCACTGATAATGCCAGTACGGTGGCAACTTTTATGTATGAGAATATTATCACTCGCTTTGGGTATCCCAAGGAATTGGTCAGTGATCACGACATCCATTTCATCAATGCTACCATCACCGCCTTGACGACCACATATGAAATCAAGCATCGTAAGACCACTCCCTATCATCTTCGTGCCAATGGGCAAACGGAAAAGACCAACGACATTTTGTGCAAAGTCTTGAGTAAGACAATTTCAGGGGCCGGTACTGATTGGGAGACCAAACTCTTTTCAGCTTTGTGAGCTTATCGTACTGCCTATAAAGTAACTACCCACTCTACTCCGTTCCAATTACTTTATGGTCAAGAGGCAATTTTACCTATCGAATTGGAGGTTCCCAGTTTACGTATTACCTTAGATGAACGCCTCAGTGACACCGAGTCATTACACTCTCGGTTGATGAAATTGGAGGAATTGGATGAAATACGGGCTGTCGCTCTATTCCACATGGAAGCCACTCAAAAACAAAGGAAGAGTTACTATAATAGTAAACTGTGGCCAAAGTATTTTATGCCCAATGATTTGGTATTGCTGTATGACAGCCAATTCAATCATTTTCCAGAAAAATTTCAAGTTCGCTGGCATGGGCCATATCGCATAATTGAAGGATTTTCTAATGGGTCTGTTCAATTGGAGGATTTCACGGGCCATCGTTTCAGTACTCACATTAATGGAAATCATTTATGGTTATATAATACCTAAAATCTGGGACGGGTTTTATTTCATTTGAGGAAAGGGGACTTCAAATGGACTCAAGAGGGACCTAATTATGGTACAAGGCATAGAGGCGGCTGCAAGGATATTTAGTTATCACTATTGTGTCAGATGCGAAGAAAGTGAAAAATGGATAGTATGGGTACCATGTTGTCGTTCTCATCACTAGGTAATAGAATAGGAGTGGGGCTCTTATTAAGGGTTATTCTATGGTGTTATATTCTGTTGTTGCTTATTTGTGTTGCATTTCAGTGTTTCTGGCATACTGAAGAGTCGCATTGACGGTTAGGACCTGTAAGCGTTTGAGTCATGGCGATTGAAAGTACCAAGAGAGCTATAGACAGAGATGAAAGTGGCCGGAATGTGAGAGCATAGCAAAACCACCGACTATGATAATCGTTACCAATATAGAGTCGATGAAGTTAGAAATCTATTGGACGTAGAGAAAAATAAGGGATTTTCGGATTGCGAAGCTGTTCCAGTTTTTGCACCATTCAGAGCATTTATCATCAATCAATGTGTGATTAGTGGAGGAATACATTGAGAATTATGACCCCGAGGATGGATCGAGTGTCGTTCACGGGCAAATTATTGGAATTGATGAAACAATCCTGGAAACAGTGTTGTTTCTTCCCATTGGAGAGATGGTAGTAGGGATTGATGAGTCAAGCGATTTCAGCCCAAGTAGATATTTCAAGGGAGGAATGTCATCCTTTGAAAGGAACCAAGGATGGCGGACTCAGGAGGCGATTACATCAGAATATGTGGAATGGTTGCAGTTCATGCTGAGGCGGTTAGAATTGTACCGACACTCTACATTTGTGTCAAAACGATTATTGTATGTAGCAGTAGGAGCGTTTGAAGGGATGGTGTTCAACTGGGCAGCTTACGTAGCTACTCGTATTCATGCGAAGATAGGAGCCAAGTTCAAATTGGGGAAGTTCACATCCTTGCTTTGTTCAAATTATGTGTATGCTGTCATCGCGCACACATTGCATCAACCACCATCAGAAGAGGAAAACCCTATACCAGTGTCAGCACCTTTGTAGAGAAAACGAAATTTATTGGTACAGAATTACAATGCAGCAGATGTAATACATCAAATTGGAGAATCAAGTCGTACAGTGGTTCAAGGGGTAGCTCCAGTTATCGAAGCGAGATGGGTTCCAAGTGGTGTTGCGGTGGAAGAGGAGAATCAAGTCCCATTATTGATAGATATCAACCAGTTGGCATTTCCAGAAGGTCGATTACTTGAAGAAGTATCTCTTAAAAATGCCGTATTGAAGCACATTTTGTAAATACATTATATGGTACGAGCATTGGATGTAGAAGACAGAAGTAAACAGGATTGGGAGGACATTAAAAAAAAGATATCGGATCAAAATCAAAAAATTAGGGAGCAAGAACTGAGGATTCAAGAAATTGAACAAGCTAAGTTGGTCTTGGAGCGGAAATTGGTTCTCCAATATGAGGCTTGGACAAAAGAAAAAGAACAGATTTCACGGATTGTGGAAGGACAACAGGATGAATTGATTCAGAATAGGAAGTCATGGGATTTGGAACGGGAGAAGTTCAAATGCCAGTTGCAAGCGAAAGTAGACAAGACAAAGTTATTGGTGACAGAGAAAGCGTTATTGTGTGACCAATTGAGATGTGAAACGGGGAAAATGAGGTCTGAAATTGAAGTTTTACAAAATGAGGTGTCAAAACTGATGAAAGAGTTAACTTTGAGGAGCCAATCTCAAGTATCGATTGAAGATGTCCCAGAAGAGATGAGTCCGCAGCAACATCAGTTGGAACTTCGCGATGCCCAGATCCTGTAACTAGAAGCTCAGGTCCGTGAATTGGGAGAATACAATGAAGATCTTTCAGCCCAGTTGAGAAAGGAGTCTTTTGAAATATTGGAAGAAGATGAAGACATACCAATAGAGCCAGAATCGGTGGAACCAATAACAGATAATGTAGTAATTGATCAATTGGGTGTATAAGATAAATAGAAATTTTGGAGAAGTTTTTTTTTAGTTATGTATCGATTCTATGTTTGCGAAGATGCTGCACAGATTGGAGTGGGGCTATGTAGAATAAGTAGTTATTTGCTGATTTGTAGATACTTAGTTTATAGTGTAAACATGGATAGATGACTGTTGAAAAGGTAGTTCAGTAGGTAAAATGGATGAATAGTTAAGAAAAGCAGTTTTGATTAGAGATGTAGCAGTTGGTATCTTGTGGTAGCATAAGAAGGATGGAAGAGAGGAAGTAAGGGCCAGACTATGAAAGTCATAAGCCGAGGGCCAGACTGTGATAGTGTGAGCCAGGGTAAGCTTGATGCTACCTCTTTTCTTTTGTTTGTTATTTTCTTTGAATAAGAAGATTAAGAGTTTCTGAATATTGTGAAAGTGAATTATGGAATGAAAGTATGATTGTTATTAAATGGGAAGAAGAAAGATTGAATGCTGAAATTTGATTGTAGTTCAGCAGAGAGAATGAGTCTTTATTTGTGTGAAACACTGTAATATGAAGGCAGTTAATGGTGAAGAACTCCAGAGTTTGGATTATAGTATGATTATGTCTTGTCATTTAGGATAGTGCAGGATTATATGTTATTGTTATCAGTGATGGTGGAGTATTATTAAGAAGTGGAAAGCATTGTAGTGTTTCCTGGGTGTTTTAAATAGTGCGGAATACAGTTAATTGTATGACCCTAACATGTAAGCTCATGCGGTATTCTTTCCCTGTGTTCAAATTCCCTTACACAGGTTTATTCTGATTAAATTAGTTAAAATAAGTAAAACGACAATCACACTCCTCATTTTGTGATTGCATCATTTCTTTGGATAATGTTGAGCAGTGTGCTTTGGTTCTCCATAATATAAACATAATCCTTCTTGATGATGATGAGTCTTTTCTTTCTCAATAAGAGGTTTGAAACATACTGCATCAATTTATATATCTTCTACTTCTGAATATATGTGTTGAAGAGGTGTTGGTATTGCCATTGAATTATAGTAACATTAAGGTCCACTTGTACGGTTCTCAGATTGAATTTCAAAAAGGTGATTGTCGTACTTCACAGCAAAGTCAATTGCTTGACTCAATATTTGAGGATCAAGTTGAGCATTAATTTTTTTTACCTCATATTATAATCCATAGAGAAATTGGCTAATAAGTGTAGCATCATCCGACTTGATATCAGTTGTAAGTTGTCAAAATTGTCAAGCGTACAATGTTACTCATGGATTGCCTTATCGTAATATATGGATCTTATTGGTTGCAACATGAATTGCATCATGTTCTCCATACATGGATCGAAATTCCACCTGAAAAGCCTCTAGATTATCCAATATTAGATCTTGTTGTTCAAGAAAAGATAAAAACTACGATAGTGCTGAACCTGAAAGAGGTGTACCAATGAATCTAACTTGCGATCCTAGAGTTAGATAGCTTTGGGGTTGAAGTTCAATCACAAGTTGTATTTGATTGGTAAATCCTTGAAACTTAGATCTGATGCCATCAAACTTTTCAGGTAGGATAATTCTTGGTTCTCTAACACTGGAAGGGCGTTCTACCATAGAAGAAAGGACATGGTTTAGTACAGATGTTGAAGCAGCTCTTACCATTTCTATATCTTCACTTCTTGCCAATCTTGTTTCTCCTTGTGGTAGTAAATTAAGTTGATGCATCGCAAGCATTAACTCCCTCAATTGCTCTTACATTTGTGCGATTACACTCTTCATTTCAACAAGTTGTGCCATGATAACACTTAGAAAAGAGAAGATGTCTAATATCGCTCAAGACAAATAGAAGAGAGGACTTGAGAACAAAGAAAATACTAAGGACAATATCAATTTAAAAAGGGATAATCCGCAACTTCTAATATGCTTATATCTTATCAAGAAAATGGGGTAATCTACTCTTAATCAAGATTAGACAAAGCTCTGATATTGTAGGTGTACTCTTGTCAATCTATCAAAGACAAGAACTCTATGAAAAAGAAATTCACACAAGTGAGCCTTCACTCAAAGAAAGGTAACAAAATATAAATAAAAAAGTATGTATATTGAAAGAGAAACTAGAATGGCTATTGCTAAAAGACAAGAAAACTAGTGACCCTTGAAACTAGACTGGAAGCAAGAAAGGAGTTGACAAGAGTGAAGAAGGCTTCATTCTTGTATTTATATACTATCTAATTAAGCGCTATATGGCGACGTTCTATAGGACCTCCAATATGTGTTGACTTTGTAGGACAAATGCCTTGACTTACAAGGCAAGTTTTTCTACGTGTGGGCCATATAGTTAGCTTGATCTTCAAGCTAACAACATGTATGGCACATGGCCAACTTGTTGACCACGTTTTTAATCCAAAAAGTCAATTAAAGACACCTATGAAGTCAAAGCAGTATCTATGAAGCTTCTAGGAAGCTTATACATAAAATACTATAGAATTAATTTATTTTTACCTACTTTTACTTACTTCCACCTATTTGTATATGTAATTACTAGCTTATATGAGTATGTCCATGACACCTTAATAGTCTATACACATCTATAGAGATCCATCTTTTTTCTTCACAAATAAGATAAGAGCCTTTGTTGGAAATTTAAAATGGCATATGAAGTTCTTAGCCAAATTCTCATCAATGTATTCCTTGAGTGTAGCTAATTTTTTGTTGTATTATGTAAAATCTTGCTTGAAAATGTATTGGACATATGACTATGGAAGGTAAAAAAAAACTATAACAAATCCTTACAACTCTAATAGAATCATGTATAAAATGCAATTGAAGCTTTATAAATATAATCAAATATTGATCAAGTCCAATTAAATTTTCATAGAAATTTTAAAAATATTACAAAGAAATCCTAAAGAACTTCTAAAGAAATCATAAAAAAATAATAAAAAAATCCTTAAAAAATCTTTAAAAAATACAAAAGAAATCTCAAAGACATTCTAAAGAAATTCGAAAGAAATCTACAAGAACCTTAAAGAAATCTTTAAGAAATACTAAAGCATCCTCAAGAATTTTAAAAAAATTCTAAATCCTAAACCAAATCCTAATCAACTTCTAAAGAAATCTTAGCCAAAACCTAATCAATACAAATCAATCCTAGAGTAATTTTAGAACCTCCATATTTATTGACTTAATTATTGATCTTAAAATTTTAGATATTTTTCAATTTCTTACTTAAAAACAAGCACAACAAATTTAAAAAGAATCAAACTTATAAAATGGGAGAAAAATGTCATAATCCACTTAGGTATTGGCTGGCCTCCATCTTTGACCTTAATTTTCATTTTCTAATAATAATAATTC
The DNA here is from genome assembly GCF_059467195.1 of Physcomitrium patens. Taxonomy (NCBI): domain Eukaryota; kingdom Viridiplantae; phylum Streptophyta; class Bryopsida; order Funariales; family Funariaceae; genus Physcomitrium; species Physcomitrium patens. The sequence goes on along the minus strand of NC_143410.1, from coordinate 19,156,606 downwards.
TTAATTGAACCATTAACTTTCTCTTAAATTTTTTATAAATATTAGAAATCAAATTAATTATTAATTCTAATAAAAATAAACTCAATTAAATTAGCAAATCATTGTATATCTTAAATGACCTAATTAGACCTAAAAATCCAAATTCTAAGTTCTTAATTCAATTAAATTTCAATATCCTTCAATCTCATTGAATAAATAAGTTCAAATTTATAAAATATATTTAATACAATTATATTCATAATTACATAAAATTTGACTTATAGATCTGCTTCAAAACTTATAAAATTATCCAAATTATAAATCTTATATTAATTTATTAAACCTAGAGTCATTCAAAATAATCTTAACTTTGCAAAGCTCTTAGAAATTTATTACAAACTCAAATTACTCAAAACTAATGCTTAAAGAAAGCCTATAAAGTCTTCTCTCAAAACTTACTCTTCAATTTACAAAACAACCTTGGAGTTGCTATAGGTATATGGTTTTATGTTGTGGAGTTTGATTTTGACCTAAGTTAACAACTAGTCCTCTTTGGATGTCAATTTTTTTCTTCTTAAGATAATTATTGCTAAAATAAAATTTTAACTCTTTTTATATATGCCTATATCTTTTATTTTTTTAATCTATTATATTTTACTTTATTTATGGCCTTATAAAATAAATAAAAGCCTACTTTATAAAAAATAGTTTTTATATTTTAATTTACTATCCTTCGACTATTATTTGTATTTATAAGATAATTTGCTATAATATTTTAAAATAAGATCTTATAAAATATAATATTATCTTCACTTTTTCATCTATTAGTCATATTATATCATAGCATTGGTCTGTGATAGGCTATAAATTGGTCCAAATGGTAGTTGAGTTCTTTTTTAAAGATTGATAGAACAATCATAGGGATGATGCTTTGAAAAAATATCTACATTCTTCTCTTCAAAAATGTCTTAAAACTCTTGATATTGATTTGGAATGCAACTTAAAATCGTTTTTCTATCAATAATAAGTATAGCATATATAATAAAAGTTGATCTTGCTTTTGAAGCATGCATGAAAGCTCTTGTAACTACCAATAAAGGTTTGGATATATTAGACTTATGGATTTTTATTTCATTAGCAAAATCTTGAACTAAACTACAAGAAAAATTAAGATTATAAGAAATCCAATCTATTTGAGAATTATATTTTTTTAGCCATGATAATCCTAAAATAATTGAATTAAAAAGAGATCTAATGACAATAAATATTATTAAGTTAATATGACTACTAATTGGTACATCTAAAAGAACTTGATCTACTTGCTACTCTTAAGTACATAATTTTTTAGTACATACATTAAACTTCATTGTTAACTTCTTTTATAGGTGTAGAAATTATTAGACACCATACATAAGAGAAGGATTCAAGACCAAGGAATAGATCTAATTTGACATTAAAACAATAATTAGATATAAGGCAAGAAGGTCATGGCTAAACCACAAGAAGTGAATTTTCAAGACTAAGGATCTCCTAAGCATCGACTCTTATATATACTAAGTCCTAGAAAGCTTCTAGAAAAGTTTCTATGAAGCTTGAGAATAAAGTAAGCCTAAGTTCTTTTTTTAGTAACTTCTTAAATCATCTAAAGGCTCCTAGAACCTTCTAAAAACTCCTATGACCTTCTAGAACTTTCTTAGAATCTACTGGAACCTTTCAAAACCTTTTGGAACCTCTTAAAACCTTCAAGAGCCTTCTTAGAATCTACTAATACTTTCTCGATCTTTAAGAACCTTTTGGAACCTTCTTCAATTGTATGTCCATGACATGACATCTTCTTCTAGCTTTGAGGTCTCTGAGAAGCAATGTTACAACAAGCTAGTATATATGCAAGAAGTTGAAGATCTGTCACATAATATTTGCTATATATTGCAGTTGTTTTTTACAAGATAAATGCTTCATAGGTCCTTGTAGCCATTGATAGTACTCCAAGCCTTCTATTTGTGACTAAGCATGAACTTTGATATCTTTATTATAAAATTATCTAGTAAATACTCCTTCTACATGTCCTTCGTAGGTAAGTTTTATGTCAAACACAATTACTAGTGACCTATTATTAGATATCCTTTGACATCTTCATAATTCAAGCGGCTCTTTATCTCGGGGTTGTCTCCGCGAGCTACTTAGTTGAGTTGGTATGACCAATAAGACATCTATCTCTTAACTATTTATATCATATAAAGTAAATAAGACCAAAAGAATATAAACAGGCTATAGTTGTGAACTCAAACTATTGACTTATACTATTTTAAATATTTGACAACAATTGCCTCATCAAAGGTTGCATCTTCCCCTTCTTTATGAAGCGAAGAACTAAGAATCTTTATGATGAAGCTATCTTACCAAGCAACTATTCTTCATTTTTCCGCTTTTGGTCTAGATAGATATCATTGATGGAACCTTTGAACCTTCATTTGTATATTTATAAGATTTCTAGCTGGTTCCCACATATGATCGTTGATATCATATCCATGCCAATGGACCAGATATTCAAGCCTTTTATGTCTTAACCTTGAATCTAATACCTCTTCTACCTCAAATTTAACATGATCATTGATTTCAATTATAAGAGGTGGTAGTTGTCTTCGACTTGGTATGTTTGATTCTTTATACCTTTTCAAAAGTGAAATATGAAAGATTAGATGAATCTTTATGGATGAAGATAACTCCAAGCAATAAATTACGTAATTAATTTATTTTTGAATCACAAATGGTCCCAACCTTTAGTAGTCCAACTTATCATATGGCGTGTTGGTTTTTATATTGTACCAAAGAAGCCATAATTTGTCACCAACTTGGAATAGAGGATGTTCCTTCCTGAATTCATCTGCTAGTAGCTTATAACATTATTGAGCCATTTTTATGCGAGTCTTCATGGTTACTTGAAGTTTGGCCATCTTCATAGCAAACTCTTTTGTTGCTAGATTTTTTGACTTTGAAGGATCTATCATATTCAACTTTGGATAATGATTGTAATTTGAGTAGAATGGCATTTGTTGTATAGATGCATGGATTGTATTGTTATATGCAAACACTGCCAATAACAAATAGGAAATCTAATCATCTTGTTGATAGTTAATGGTACACCTCAAATATTGCTCAAGGATTTAGTTGATCCACTTTGTTTGACCATCAATTTGAGGGTGGAAGACAGAGGAAAGGTTGATGTCAACCTTAAGAATCTTGAAAAGTTCCTTTTAAAATCTTGATATAAATTGCGGCTCACGATTTGACATAATATTATTTCGTAACCTATGATAACAATAGACATTGTTAATAAAGAATCTTGTCATCTCTTTACTAGTAATTGACTTCTTGTAAGGTATAAATGTGCCATCTTAGTCAATCAATCATTAACTATGAAGATAGTGTCAAATGAGTTTGATGGTGGAAGATCTACAATAAAATCCATAGAGATAGATGATCATGGTTGTCTTGAAATAGGAAGGGATTGAAAAAGTCCATATGGACGATGTCGAGGATTCTTTGATCTTGAATAAGTATCACATGATAGTACAAATTTCTTAACGTCCTTCTATATTTTATGCCACCAAAAGTTTTTAGAATTTCTAATAAAATTTCTAATAAAATTCTAAAGACTTTAGAATTTCTTAACAAATTTCTTAACGTCCTTCTATATTTTATGCCACCAAAGGTCTTTTTGAATCCAAAGTATTCAACTGTAAGAAAATCATGGCATATTTGAAGAACGCGCAAGTGAGTTGGTCCTTTAGGAATGAACAAACATTCTTCAAAGAACAAGAGATTATCTTCATACTTGAATTTAGAAGACTCTTCAAGAACGTTGTTGGCAAGCTGCTTGATATTAAGAACAAGAGGGTCTATGTTTGAGGTTTTACGAACCTGATCAAAAAATGATAAATCCACAGGCATTGATACATTAGTTGCTTGAAGATGAAATTACTCAAGTTTGAACAAGGTTGCCCCTTATTGATCATATGTTGCCTCGCCTTCTTTTAGTTGAAGTTAGGAATGTCTTAATGATGCATCTAATAACCTTTGTTGACTCTCGAGTTGATATGTGATGTAAAAGTTAGATTATAATAAAGATATATTCTAATGTATTTGGCGACGATTCAATACTTGGGCTGACATGAAGTATTCAAGATTCTTGTGATCTATTTATACAATCATCTCATGAGAGGAGCCTTCAAGAAAGTGGCACCATTCTTGGAAAGAATCTACGATAGAAAGTAGCTCTTTATTGTGGATTTTGCAATTAATTTTTATTGTTGAAAATTTTCTAGAATAGAATGCAACTAGATGAAGTTTGTCATCTTCTCCATATTGCAACAAGATTGCTCCCAATGCAAAATTTGAAGCATCCGTTGTCGTGTTATAACATGACTATATGATAAAAGATGATAATATGGATCTTATTATAAAAGAGCCAAGTTAAAAGATAAAGTAAAAAAATATGAATAAAAGATAGGAAGGTAGTAAAATTTTTAGTAGTACTACTACTTTTTTACAAAAATAACTTCTATTTACTTTATAGGGCCATAAATAAGACAAAATAAGATAGATTAGAAAAATAAATGATATAAGTATCTTTAGGAGGAAGTTAAGAGGAAATTCTAACAAAAATTACCTAAAAAAACTAGATATTAATACCCGATAAAGGCCGGTTATTAACTTAGGTCGAAATCAGACCTTGAGGCACAAAACTGAGCACCTATGTCAACTTAGAGGTTCTTTTGCAGATTGAAGAATAGGATTTGATAGCAGACTAAATAGGTTTTTTATGAACATTGGTTTTGAGCAATTTGGATTTTTAATGATTTTATAAGAGCTTTACAAATTTAAGTTTTTTTTTGGATGACTTGGATTTTGTTAAATAAAATAGGATTGACGTTGTCGTGTTGTAACACGAGTATACTATGAAAATATAAAGAAAGAAGACTTTTATTAATGTTTAGTTACCTCAAATATTGGGAGCAACGACCAATTCCAGTGCAAATACTGAGAGGCTAGGTTCAGTCACCCCGTTACAGTCAGCCAGGGCATACTGAAATGCTTCGTTCGATTCCAATAACGGGAGTCAGCACAAAGAAAAAGGACCAAGTCAACGACGGGTGAGACTGGTTCGAAGAGCCAATTGGATCCAATTTCAAGACATCCAATCTAGATCCTATTACGGGCCTCTTATCCAATATGAGACCTGACTTGGTCGGCAATCCAATGAATCTAATTACGGGAACATCCAAGTCTTACTACATGCCTCTTAGAAGATATGAGACCTGAATTGGTCGGGCGATTCAATGTGGTCCTGATTATGGGACTCCTATTCTGTTTTAGGCTGTTCCGTTCTTTGTGCCGTTCCGGGAACGTCCTTTCAATAAAAAGATCTCTTAAAGGTAAAAACGGAGGAGAAAGCTCTAACGGCAGGAGCCAATTTCGGATCCAAGACGGAAGATTGAAGAAATTCAGAGGCTAGGATTTGAAAGAGGAGAGAATTAGGTTTAAAGGAGAGGATAGGTTAAGAAATGAGGGGGAGAGAATAAGGTTTTTTTTGGGAAGAAGGGTCGGAGAGCTAGCTTCATGCTTCGGGGCGAGGAAAAAAGACAGAGAATTGGGGTTTTATTTCTTCATAGGATTTTGGAAAGACTGAGGCAATCATTGCTGAAGTCAGTGTTGTAGTAGTAAATCAGGATTTTAATGAAGTGGGTGTGATTACTCTTGACTGTTTTGTGAAATCGAGTTACGTCTATGATTGAAGAATTAAAAGGGTGTCTATAAGATTAAGTATGCGGAGTGAATGAAATTTATTGGGTTAATCTAACGAGACAGTCAGTGGATATAAGATCATGAGTATAAAGCGGTATCGAAGATTAGCAGTTTGGGTTGTTCGGGGTTCTCTGTAACGTCTAGAGACCTACTGACCGGGACAAAAAGGACTTCGGCGAGCAGTCGAAGGGCATCCGTATAGATTTATGGTATATTCTTGCAGTCGTTTATATTCCAACAATCAAAAATTGATAGACTGCTTGACTATTGGCGAATCTCCATACTACCTTCTACAGCCAGACGTCCAGCGCATTCTCGAGCAGAAAAGCACGTAATACGACATAAGTGGTGAACCTGACGTGAAAGCTTGAGGTGGAAGGTATTGGATTTTGTTTGATTTTATTTTTATTTTTATTTTATTGAAAACGAAAATAAAAATTTTGAAGGATTTTTGGCAAGAGTTTCTGGTGGGGGTTCTTCTAAAGGACAAGGTATGCACATGGATCCATCTATTGCTAGTATGTTTCAAGCCTTCTCATTATCAATGCAGCAACAGCAAAGCAATGATCGAAAGGAAGCTTTGGCAACCAAAGCATTGCAAGCAGTGGTCAATAAAATTGATCAATTTGATGGAAAGAATATTTCAAGGTATTTAAGATGTTATGTTCGTGAAATAGAATTAAATCGGGTTTCTGAGAAGAAAATGGTTGAATTATTTGGACTTGCCATGATACCGGAGATAAGAGACCATATTACATCGATTATGGATCGTTATGGGAATTCATGGGAGATTTTTTCACATGCATTGAAAGACGAATATTTCTTGGAAGATGCAGATCGCATTAATAAGAAGTTGTTTCTGAAATGGATTCAATGGCCCAATAAGAATTTGCAAGCAACAGAGCTACTAAGGGAATTTGAGAGGCAATACTCTTAATTGTCGAAGGTAGAAAAATTGACATTGGAGCCGAACAAAGTTGATCTATTTCTTCAAGCTGCTGATGGAGAATTGCAAAGAAAATTAGAACTCCTCCTTGAAGACAAAGAAGAAGATGAAGGATTGACAACAAAGTGGAAGAACATTGAAGACGCGGTGGGATTACTTACAAAAAGAGAAAGGAGGAAGGATAGGAGCAATATTCCGAAAACAGTACAAGCACCCAAATCTCTAGTACGTACAAGACCACCAACAATACCTACAGTTCAACCTTCGACATCCTTATCAAAGAAAGCAAATATAGGGATGGAAGAAATTATACGAGAAATGCGAGATCTTCAAATCAAATTGGCAAGACTTGAAGAGAATACTTCTATAAACAATTCGAAGAATGTTTCAAAACAAGGATATGTACAAAGATGCATTTGGTGTGATGATGCTTCACACACTAGAAAAGATTGCAATGAATTTAATAATATGATTAGGCAGGGAATTATTTGCTAGAAAGATGGAAAGATAGCATTGAAAGATAGGGATGATCTTCTTCAAACCAATTTTGGCAACAGAGGAATGAAAGCATTGGTTCAAGATTACCTAAAAGAGCATGAAACAGCAGCATGAGAAAGTACAAGTTATGGTGCTAGAGTAGATGATGAAATTGGTGGAAATACGGAAACTAGTGAGTTTTGGGCTTCTGTCGTTTCTACAATGCAAGAAGGGAAATTACCTCGAAAAGCGTTATTGAGAACTGTAGCTACAATACGAGGTAGAACAGGTTAGGAGGATCCTGTTGAGTCTCTTTCAGTTCATGCATATATTGCTAAGAGCCAACATGAAGCCTTGATGGAAGAAAAGAGACGAGGAAATTTTGATGATACTAGAGAAGGAAATTCTTCTAAGAGGCAAACTCGAGGAGACAAGGCTCGGGACGAAACTTCACAAGAATTGCTTGTAAAAGATACCTCAGCATCATTGGGAGAAAAAACAAAGGAGACAAAAGATAAGGGCAAATCAATTGCTTATAAGCTACTTTCTGACATTGAAGATGCAACAAATTTGAAAGGGGTGTTGGAAGAACGTATATTAAATGATAAGGTGGAATTCACATTGAAAGAAGTCTTGAGAATTGCAAAGAAGGAGTTTCATGATGTCATCATTTACAGCATTAAGCGAAAGAGGTAATTAATGAACGAAACTGGAATGAGTCATGCTATTGATGCAAGAATATATAAAGATGAAGAAGAGGTTGATATTGGTTACAAGCAACCAATAAATGAAAAGAATGGGTATAATCAACGAGTACCTTTCGAAGATTTTAGTGACAAGGAAATGGGAACTTTGAGCCATTATACTCGAAAGCATTGGGCAAGGGCAACTACTGAGGTATTGGTGAAAGTAGGAGATATAGAAGAACCAATTGTTGCTTTAGTCGACCATGGTTCTGAAATAAATCTCATGTCTAAAGATCTTTATAAGAAGCAAAAATGGCCGATTGATATGGAACATGGATGGGCAATTCGAGCAGCTAATAATACACGGGGCGAATTATATGGAGCTTGTCCTGATGTCAAAATTCAGATTGGGGATGTTGCGACGGAGTAACATTTCTTTGTTCAAGATACAACGTCTTATCCGTTGATTTTAGGACAACCTTATATTACGGCAACACGGATGGAAACAAAAGTACTGGACGATGGTTCTTCTTATGCAAGGATACAGAGCAAAGATGGGAGGAAAGCTATACAATTTCTAACAGTACCTCCTAACCATGAACGGAATCGAGATAGGTTGAGGGAGAAACCATTGCCAAAGATTGTTGAAGGATTTAAGGATTTTGGGGAGGTACCACTGTAAAGCGAGATTATGGAGGTACAAAAGAGGAGGTACTCTCGCGAGATGAAGGTGCCTTTGATGCCAGTTTTATTGGTATATCGGAGAATGGAATTATTATGTATAAGAAAGTTGATGATTTTAAAAGAAAAGAAAGAAAAAGATTATATGATATTGAAGGACAATTATGCAAGTTAGGTACATTGCAAGATGATGAGAGGATTTTAGGTGTTTATGAAGAAAATGGACTGGAAGATTCATTGGAATTGATTACATCTATTGGGTTAGGGGATAATGATAAGATTGTTGAGATTCATTCAAGAGAGGTTTATACCATGCTTGAATCTTTTCAAGCACCAGAAGTCACTGTAGAGACGAGATATAAAACAGTAGATAAGAAGGTAAAGCCTGTTGCCGGACCATTACCAGAAGATTCTAAAGAACAAATGGGAGAAGCATCAAAAGAAGCAAGTTTAAAAGATCCAATGAGTATTGGACATCAGTTTACTAAAGAGACTTTTGAAGAATTGAAGATTGGTTCTGATGGTTCTTTATTATGGGAGGAAATTACTTGCTTCAAAAAGATGTTGGCTAAACAAGGTAGATCGTTTGCCTTCGAATCTTATGGAATTAGGTGTGTGGATCCAAATATTATAACACCTATGGTTATCTTCACTGTACCGCATGTACCTTGGAATCTAAGACCGATTCCAGTACCGAGGGCATATTTACCTAAATTGGTGGAACTATTAAAAAAAAAAGATAAAGATGAAAATATTGGAACCTTCATTTGTGTCGTATTCTAGTCGATGGTTTACGGTACCTAAGAAGAATGGGTCACTACGGTGTCGTATTACATGCTTTCCTGCTCGAGAACGAGCCGAGCGTCTAGCTGTAGAAGATAGTATAGAGATTCGCCAATAGTCAAGCAGTCAATCAGTTTTTGACTGCTGGAATATAAACAACTACAAGAATACACCGTAAATCTATACGGATGCCCTTCGACTGCTTGTCGAAGTCCTTTTTTGCCCCAGCCGATAGGTCTCTAGACGTTTCAAAGAACCCTGAACAACCCAATCTGCTAATCTCCGATACCGCTTTGTACTTACAATCTTGTTTCCACTGACTGTCTTGTTAGATTAACCCAATAAATTTCATTCACTCCGCATACTCAATCGTATAGACATCTTTTTAATCCTTCAATCACAGACATAACTCGATTTCACAAAACAGTCAAGAGTAATCAAACCCACTTCATTAAAAAATCCCGATTCACCATTACAACACTGACTTCATCAACGATTGCCCCACTCTTCTAAAAACTCTATGAAGAAAAAAAATCCAATTCTTCATCTTTTCTTCTCCGACCCGAAGCATGAAGCTCCTCTCCAATCCCCTTGATCTTCAAAAAAAAAAACCTCCCAAAAACTTATTCCCCCCCTAACCTTATCCTCTGAATTTCTTGAATCTTTCGTCTTGGATCCGGAATTGGCTCCTGCCGTCAGAGCTTAGATCCGAAATTGGCTCTCGCCATCAAAGCTTTCTCCTTCGTTTTTACCTTTAAGAGATCCATTTACCGAAAACAACGTTCCCTGAAACAGAGAATAGAACAGCCTGAAACAAAATCGAACCCCGTAATCGGGACCACATTGAGTCGCCCGACCAATTCACGTCTCATATTGGATAAGAGTCCAGTAGTAAGACCCGGATTTTCTCGTAATCAGACTGCACTGGGTTGCCCGACCAATGCAGGTCTCATATTGTGTAAGATACCCATAGTAACCTGGATGTTCCTGTAATTACTCTGCATTGGGTTGCCCGACCAATACAGGTCTCATATTGGGTAAGATGCCCGTAGTAACCTTGATGTTCCCGTAATTAGACTGCATTGGGTTGCCCGACCAATACAAGTCTCATATTGGGTAAGAGGACCCATAGTAAGACCTGGATTTTCTCGTAATTACACTACATTGGGTTGCCCGGCCAATACAAGTCTCATATTGGGTAAGATGACCCGGATTGGATTCTCGAAATTGGATCCAATTGGCTCTTCGAACCAGGCTCACCCGTCACGTGAATTGGTCCTTTCCCTTCCTACTGACTCCCATTATTAGAATCGAACGGAGCATTTCAGTATGCCCCGGCTGACTGTAACAGGGTGACTGAACCTGACCACTCAGTATTTGCACTGGAGTTGGTCGTTGCTCCCAATATTCGAGGTAACTGAATATTAATAAAAGTCCCCTTTCTTTATATTTTCATGGTATACTCGTGTTACAACACAACAACGATTTATTCAAGATATGCAACCGGTGAATGCAGTAACTGTCAGAAATGCAGGAATTGAACCTATTGTGGATGAATTTGTTGAGACGTTTGTTGGAAGGGCGATCTATTCAATAGGTGACTTGTATTCAGGTTATGATCAATTTCAACTTGCCGAAGGAAGTAGGGATATGACAACAATGAGGACACTACTTGGATTGGTTAGGATGTGCATTCTTCCTCAAGGCGCGACCAACTCAATTGCGCATATGATGAATGGGATGAATAAGGTATTGAGAGATTTTATTCCGAAAAAGACTATGCCTTTTCTGGATGATGTTCCTATAAAAGGATGCAGAGAAGGAGACAAGGATGAAACTTTAGATACAAGGGGGTGTCGTAGATATGTTGTTGATCATATACAAGATTGTGAAAAGATTTTAACTCGGCTTGGAAAAGTTCATCTTACATTATCGGGTATGAAGTCCGTATTTGGAGTACGAGAGGTTGTAATTGTTGGACATTTATGTGGATCTTACGGAAGAAAACCAGATCCGACTAAAGTTGATGCAATTGGAAGGATGAAAGAGGATTGTGATTCTTTAACAGAGGTTCGCAGGTTTTTGGGTGCATGTGTATTTTATCAAATCTGGATCCCTCATTTTGCTCACATAGCGGATCTATTATATGAACTGTTACGCAACGATTACCGATTTAAATGGGAAGAAAGGCATATTCAGGCAATGCAAAGATTGAAGAAATTATTGATGTCACCTCTAATATTGAGGAAGGTTGATTATAAGTGCAATAGACTAGTGATTCTTACTGTGGACGCTAGTCCAATTGCCATTGGATGGGCTGTGGGTCAAGATGATTCCAGTGGGAATAGATTTGCAGTTCGATTTGGGGCTAAAGTTTTAAGTATTCGTCAGCGTGCATATTCGCAAGTCAAAAAAGAACTTTGGGGAGTCGTTTTGGCTATGAAAGCTGAAAAGGACTATTTGATTGGAGCAGTAGTAGTAATTGAAATAGATTGCTTGCCATTGCTTGGAATGATTATTAACTGTTCAATGCCAGATATTGCAATGTTGAGATGGATTGCTTATATTAAGTCACTAAATCCGAAATTTAAGCATGTTACTCGGAAGGACAATTTAGTAGCAGACATGCTATCTCGAGCAAGATACGAGAGGGAGGACGAAATGGTTGAAGACATTGATGACGTCGGATTAAAATTCTATTCAATATCAAATCTCAACAGAGAAGACAAGCTATTTCTTGAAGAATCTTATGAAGGAGAATTATTGGATATTGGTCATTACTTGAATACCTTGACTAAGCACGGGAATTGGTCTACAGAAAAATTCAAATAAATAAGAAATAAAACATATGGATTTTTACTTCGAGATGGATTCTTATGGAAGAGACCGAAGAAAGGAATTGGGATGCTACAATGAGTGATAGGCAAAAAGGAAGAAAGACTAAAATTATTAAAGGAGTTTCATGATAGTTTATGGGCAGGGCATAGAAGAATCTGGGCTACTTTTGCTAAACTCAAGGAACGATATTGGTGGAAAAATATGTATCGAGATGTGCTCTCAGTTGTAGAGTCATGTGTAATCTGTCAATCGTATTCTAATATCCGACACCGAGATGGTCTTCATCCTACGTATCCTCTGGCTTTTCATTATAAATGGATTGTTGATTTGATTATTATGCCGGTTGAGTTATGACAGATGAGATATTTGGTTTTAGCTCGTGAAGATTTATCAAATCAAGTAGAAAGAAGAGCATTGAGGACAAAATCTACAGAGGGGATTTGTAGGTTTTTGCTTGAAGATGTCATTTGCCGCTACGGATGCGTAGGAAAAGTCACTGCAGATCGTGGAGAATTAAATGCACAAGAAGCTCGTAAGTTCTTTAAAAGATGTGGAGTTAAACTATCACTGACTACTGCATATAATCCGGAAGGGAATGCAAAAAGCGAATGCGGTCACCCACCGATTGTGAAAGCATTAGTTAAAGCTTGTAATGGGAAAGTTAAAGAGTGGCCACGGCTTTTGTCATTTGCATTATGGGCTGATCGAACAACACATAGTTCGGTGATAGGATATATGCCAGTAGAACTTATGACACGTCAAAAACCAATTATACCGATTGAAGAAAAGGTACTTACTTGGAGTATGTTACCATGGAAAGATGGATTGACAAGAGAAGAACTTCTTGCTATTAGGATTCGACAATTGGAGCAAAGAACGGAAGATGTCTACATAGCATTGGGAAGGTTAAAAAGAGCACGGTTACAAAACAAGGCGCGATTTGATAAGCAACATCGATTGAGACCAAAAGCAATCGAGGAAGGTGACTAGGTGCTTGTTTATGACAATAGTCTGGATAATCAACATAGTACTTTGCAAAAATTTTCAAAACGTTGGTTTGGACCATATGTAGTAACAACTGTTCATGATAATGCGACTTACTCATTACGGGAGTTAGATGGTACAAAATTGAAAATACCAATTGCAGGGAAGCGAATAAAAATATTTAAACGAAGACACGCAGAGATGAATATGGAAGACCTTAATGAAGGTATGGAGATTCCGCAGCAAGAAGATGAAAGTGATTTGGATAATGAAGGTGACGAAGACGAATTCGACAAAGAAGTAGAGGATATATTCTGAATCAAACAGCAATTGGGTAAACTGGTGCATACCGGAGGATGCACAAGTTCAGAGGGGGTGGATGTCGTGTTGTAACACGAGTATACTGTAAAAATATAAAGAAAAGGGACTTTTATTAATATTTAGTTACCTCGAATATTGGGGGCAATGACCAATTCCACTGCAAATACTGGGAGGCCAGGGTCAGTCACCCCGTTATTGTCAGCCGAGGCATACTGAAATGCTCCATTCGATTCCATAAACGGGAGTCAGCAGAAAGATAAGGGACGAATTCAACGATGGGTGAGCTTGATTCGAAGAGCCAATTGGATCCAATTTCAAGACATCCAATCCGGGTCATCTTACCCAATATGAGACCTGAATTGGTCAGGCAACCCGATGCAGTCTAATTACGAGAAAATCTAGGTCTTACTACGGGCCTCAGCCAATCTGACGCGAATGATCAATTTGATCCAATTACGGAAACATCCAGATCTTACTACTCGACTCTTACCTAATATGAGAACTGAATTGGTCGGGCGACTCAATGTGGTCCCGATTACGGGGTTCCGATTCCGTTTCAGGCTGTTCCATCCTTTGTGCCATTCCAAGAACGTCCTTTCGGTAAAAGGATCTCTTAAAGGTAAAAACGGAGGAGAAAGCTTTGACAACGAGAGCAAATTTTGGATCCAAGCTTTGACGACAGGAGCCAATTTTGGATCCAAGACGAAAGATTGAAGAAATTCAGAATTAAGGTTAAGAAATGAGAAGGGGGGGAGGGAGTTTTTTTTGGGTTTTGAAGGATCAGAGAGCTAGCTTCATGCTTCGGGGCGGGAAAAAAAGATAGAGAATTGGATTTTTTTTTTTCATAGGATTTTGGAAAGACTGAGGCAATCGTTGCTGAAGTCAGTGTTGTAATGGTGAATGGAGATTTTTAATGAAGTGGATTTGATTACTCTTGACTGTTTTGTGAAATCGAGTTACGTCTGTGATGAAGAATTAATAGGGTGTCTATAGGATTGAGTATGCGGAGTGAATGAAATTTATTGGGTTAATCTAACGAGACAGTCAGTGGATACAAGATCGTGAGTATAAAGCGGTATCGAAGATTAGCAGTTTGGATTGTTCGGGGTTCTATGTAACGTCTAGAGAGCTACCGGCCAGGATAAAAAGGACTTCAGCGAGCAGTCGAAGGACATCCGTATAGATTTATGGTGTATTCTTGCAGTCGTTTATATTCCAACAGTCAAAAATTGATAGACTGCTTGAGTATTGGTGAATCTCCATATTACCTTCTACAGCCAGATGCCCGGTGCATTCTCGAGCAGGAAAGCACGTAATACGACAGCGGAGGATGACCTTTCCCACATAACCACCCAAAAGCAAGCCTAGTAGAAAACCCCAAATAGAGAAATCCTTATTCATTGGAACAAGAGCGTTTATAAGATCGTCCAAGGAAGGCACACCGTTTGTCATTTATGCAGCTCTAACTACTAGGGAGAAGATCTCGACAGCAAGTATACCGGAGCAATATAAGGATTTTAAAGACGTATTTCAAAAGAAAAATCCTGACATGCTACCAGAACACAGACCATATGATTGCGCCATAAACTTACAGGAAAGAGCACAACTGCCTTTTGGCCTAATCTACAATCTATCGCAGACGGAGTTGGTGAAGTTGCGGAAGTACATCAATGAGAATCTAGCCAAGAACTTCATCCGTCATTCAAAATCATCAACTAGAGCACCCATCTTATTTGTGAAGAAGAAAGATGGCTCATTGCAGATGTGCGTGGACTATCGAGGCCTCAACAAGGTAACAAAGAAGAATCGTTACCCGTTACCTTTGATTTCTGGTCTCTTAGAACAACTTGGACGTACAAGGATCTTTACAAAAATTGATCTAAAGAGAGCTTATAACCTCGTACAAATCAAGAAAGGAGATGAGTGGAAGACAGCGTTCTATACAAGGTATGGCTATTTTGAGTATAATGTCATGCCCTTTGGTCTTACTAATGCTCCAACGGTCTTTCAACATATGATGAATGACATTTTCCGAGAGTACCTTGACAATTTTGTTGTCATCTATTTGGATGATATTTTGATATTCTCCAAAAATGAGGAAGAGCATGAAAAGCACATTCGTTTGGTCTTGGAAAAACTATGCAAGCGAGGACTATATGCGAAGTTAGAGAAGTATTTATTTCACTAAATATAAATGGAGTTTTTGGAATTTGTTGCGACTACGGAAGGCTTGAAGATGGATCCCAAGAAGGTGGAAGCAATCATGTCCTGGGAGGTTCCAAAGACGATGAGAGACGTACAATGCTTTCTTGGCTTTGCCAACTTCTATCGAATCTTCATCAAGAATTACTCTCAAGTTGTTGCTCCTCTCACTCGATTGACATGCAAGGATAAGCTGGAATGGAGACCTCTAGCGGAAAAGGTGTTTCAAGACCTGAAAATCACATTTACTACGGCTCCAATCTTGGTACATCCAGACTTTACAAAGACCTTTTATTTAGAAGCTGATGCTTCGGATTTTGCTTTGAGAGCTGTACTTTCATAAATGAGAGAAGACAAGAAGCTCCATCCGTTTGCATTCTATTCTCAAAAGTTCTCTGCTGCTGAAATCAATTATGAGATCCACGATAAGGAACTTTTTGCTATAGTAGATTCTTTCCAAAAATGGCATCATTTTCTTGAAAGAGCTGCACACCCAGTGACCGTATACACAGATCACAAGAATTTGGAGTATTTTATGTCGGCTCGAGTTTTAAATCGACGTCAAGCTCTGTGGAATATGTTGCTATCTAGGTTTGATTTTGTTATCACTTATCGACCTAGAAAGTAGCAAGGACTATCTGATGCCTTATCGAGGAGATCGTATCTTGTACCAAAGGCTAGAGAAGCAGCGTTTGATCAACAATGTATGACGTTGTTGAAGCCAATTTTGGCTTTGCGCTATTATTGTACCAATTGATGCTGACTTCTTGAATCAAGTCCGTGCCGCAACCATTAAAAATTTAGTAGCCACTGATATCAAGCAATGTACCAATGATGACAAATTCAAGGTGGAGGGAGATCTTTTATACTTTGAAGAGCGGTTGTATATCCCAAAAGGACCAGCACGACTCCGAGTTCTTCAATCTCGCCACGATTTTCCAGCTGTGGGGTATTTTGGATTCAACAAGACATTGGAACTTATTTCTCAAGATTTTTGGTGGCCCCAAATGTGGAAGGATGTGAAAGATTTTTTCCTCTCCTGTGACATCTGTTCAAGATCCAAAAATCCTCGGCATCGCCCTTATGGACTACTACAACCATTATCGATTCCACGTCGACCATGGTCTTCAATTTCCATGGGCTTCATCATGGACCTTCTATCATCGAACTCATTTGATAGCATCTTTGTCGTAGTAGATCAGCTTACAAAGATGGCGCACTTTGTTCCTTGTAAGAAGACATCGTCTAGTGAAGTCACAGCAAGGCTCTTTTTTGATAATGTGTATCGATATCATGGACTACTACATGATATCGTATCAGATCAAGGAACTCAGTTCGTATCAAAGTTTTGGAGATCTCTCTTTGAGATACTGAAGGTGGATATCAAGCTTTCTTTGGCTTTTCATCCTCAAACTGACAGCCAAACGGAACGGGTGAACCAAGTCTTTGAACAATACTTACGATGCAGCATCAACTATCAGCAAGACGATTGGACCACATATTTGTCGCTAGCCGATTTTACATATAACAACACCCTCCATGCGTTGACTTAATATACACCATTCTTTTCCAACTATGGGTATCATCCGAAGCTTGATTTATTGAGTCCATCAACAAATAACAATCTAGCAGCTGAGAGATTTACGAAACAATTATCAGAGCTTCAAAATATGTTGAAGCTTCAATTACAATCCGCTCAAGAATCCTACAAGGCGTCTGCAGATAGATTTCAGAATCAAGCACCTACTTTTAAAATTGGAAATAAAGCATGGCTTCTTTGATGGAATATCAAGTCCAAGCGACCATGTGATAAGTTGGACTATCAAAGATTGTGACCATTTATCATCCAGAAGCAAATCAATCCAGTGGCATACCGTCTGGAATTACCGGCTTCTATGAAGGTACATCCAGTCTTTCATGTTTCTCTATTAGAGCCTTATCGAGAGTC
This sequence comes from Physcomitrium patens, assembly GCF_059467195.1. NCBI lineage: Eukaryota > Viridiplantae > Streptophyta > Bryopsida > Funariales > Funariaceae > Physcomitrium > Physcomitrium patens. The sequence goes on along the minus strand of NC_143410.1, from coordinate 19,138,956 downwards.
GTCTTTTCTTGGAAGAGTACAATGTCCGCCACCTAGTATTGAGATCGAGAACCATGAAGAATATGAGGTTGAAAAGGTACTGGATTTACAATGAAGGTGGGGCAAGTTGGAGTATCTTATTCATTGGTGCGGCTACGACATTAATGAGCGAAAGTGGGAGCCAGCTGAAAATCTTGCCAATGCGTCGCAAAAGGTACAGGAGTTTCATCAACAACATCCTCATAAACCTAAGCCGGTTCGACGATAGCTTCCTTCTGAAGCTTGCTCACCCAAGAATATAAGAAAAGAGGAGAGCACCACCAAAATTTGTAGTTGATGTAGTTATTTTCTCCAAGATAAAATAGAATTTTTTCAGTAGCCATAGTTTGATCTTCTGATATGGATAGCCAACAGATAGATACTATGCCAGTCAGATTATCTCAACTGACTAGTTCACGAAGGCGACCCCGAGATGAAGAACCACCTACACCATGATGACGACAGAGGATACCGAATAATCGATCACTGGTGATTGTATTTGAGTTCGAACCTACTTACGATGGTCACCCAGAAGGCGTGTTTGCAAGAAAATTTCACAATGAGGACATAGAAGTTCATGTTTGGTCAAAAATTGAAGGAGTCGACCACTATCGTTGGCTTCAAGGGCCAATGAACCACTTACCTTGTGAACAACAATTGGAATTCATAGTAGACGTTATGTGACAGATCTTCATTTTCTTGCGTTGGTACTGATTAACAACAACATTGCTTCTCAGAGACCTTGAAGCTAAACAAGGGGATGATGTTAGGGACATAATCCTTAGAACCTTCTAGAGATAAATTTCTAGAATCTTCTAAAAGCAAGTCTCTGGAACCTTCTAGAAGCTTCTTAGTTGGTAAAAGATGTTAGAGATATAGTCTTTAGAACCTTCTAGAAGCTTCTTACTTGATAGAAGATGTTAGGGACATAGTCCTTAGAACCTTCTAGAGATAAGTTTCTAGAACCTTCTAGAAGTAAGTCTCTGGAACCGTCTAGAAGCTTTCTAGTTGATAGAAGCTGTTTGAGAAGCTTCCTAAATAGGAGTATATATTGGAATCGAGGTTGAAGAGTTCTTCAGTCTCAACAACACATCTCTTGGAGCTCTAGCTCACCTCTCTAGTATAATTCTCATCTGATTAATCTAGTTCATGTCAATTCTTCTTGAACTTCTTGTTATATCTCGAGTCTGTATTTCTGTGTCCGTGACAGGACCAAAAAATGGAGTTAACTCGATATTAAAACAACAACTAGATACAATGCAAGAAGATCATGGCTAGACCATAAGAAGTGAATTGTCAAGACTAAAGATCTCCTCAGCCTCGACTCCTATATATAGTAGATCTTAGGAAGCTTTTTGAGAAGTTTCTATGAAGCTTGAGAATAAAGTAAGGCTAAGATCCTTCTTCAGTAACTTTTTAAATCATTTAAAGCCTCTTAGAACCTTTTAGGACCTTGTATGATCTTTTAGAACTTTTTAGAATCTATTGGAACCTTTCAAAACCTTTTAGAACCTCTTAAAACCTTCAAGAGCCTTTTTAGAAGCTATGAGTACATTTTAGAACTTTTTGGAACCTTTTGGAATCTTCTTCAATTGTATGTCCATGACAGAAATAGTACTTCTATGATTTATATTAAAAATATGTTAGATTTCTATCCTAAGAGTATCAATAAGCTTATGAAGATTTACAATAGTTACAAATTTATTCTTATTTTGACTAAAAGTAGTATCTATAAATTTTTTTTCCATAGACAACTCAAATAAATTCAAAAAATTAAATTAGAAGAAGATAATCTATAATCTTTGATATTAAATAAAAAAATTACAAATAAAAATAATATTTTTTTAAGAAAAAAATTAATATAAAATAATTATAGCTTAATTTAAAGATTATCATCTACAACCTTTAAAAATACAATAATAGAAGTAGAATAATCTACTCACTTCTAAAAAAAAATAAGAATAATGAATTAGGAGTCTTGTCAAATTGTCAAGGACATAGATCTTAATAATAAAAAATCTCAATATACTCTTATGTTATTCAAAAAGATTAAAAAAATATTCAAAGATAATAATATACTAAATTAGAATGACTATTACTAAAGAAAAAAAACTAAAAAGTCTTAAAAGAAGACCATGGACTACAAAGGCATTGACAAGAATAAAAGAAGCTTCAATCTTGCGTCCATATATACTATCTAGTTAAAAGCTATATAGTTACATTCTATAAGATCTCTAATACATCTCTAAATTCCAAGATACATATCTTAACTTGTAAGGCAATTTTTTTTATATGTGTGCCATATAATTAACTTGTTCAATATGATATCAATACATGCAATTTAAGACAAACTTGTTGACCAAGTTTTTAATCTATCAATCAACTATAAACATGTGTAAAATTAAAGCCACATCTATGAAGCTTCTTTATAAGATATTATTTAATTAATCTATTTTTATCTATTTTTACCTAATTATATAGGAATTTATTAGAATAAATATTTATATTTGTGATATCTAATTATTTTATTGCTTATCATATATATTAGAATCTATTGATGTATGGCTTTGTTATCTCTAAATATAACAAAGTCTATTGATGAAGACTACCTATGTTTTCTCTTCTTCTTACATTAATTAAAATTGAGCTTGAATTTCCTTAAAATTAATGATGTATCCATGTATCTACATGTCTCTATATTTTCTTAAGCTATTTTGGTGTAGATTTGTTCCCTTCATCTTGTTGAACTTATAAGCCAATACACATAACATTAAGTTGGTATCATAATTTATTACATAATCATTCTTTATGGCACAATGAGAGTAAATATATAATATATTGAAGAAGTATGGTTTAAGTTATAGAAATCTTATTCTATACTATAGTTCATTTTTTACTTTGGTATTATGATGAGGTAATGAATTCTAAATTTGAATGCCATTTCTTTCTCATATATGGTTGAAATTGGCCAAGATAATATCTTAATATCAAATATAAGTTGAAGGTGCTTGATTCTAGTGCATTAATTATCCATTTGATTATTAAGATTGATATTATGTTAATAAAATTAAAAATATTAATTTCTCCTTTATGCATAGATTGACGATATTATAGTCATGCAAGTTTGGTGTGGACATGTTATGTAGTGCTACTTGCCAAATAACTCCCAAAGAAGGTTTTAATATTTATTATGTCTCTCTTTATTTCTTTCTATAAAGCAATAAAAAAAAAGTTATAGAAAGTAAGATAATATTGATAATAATTCCTTTGCTTGTTACATTAACCATTAATAAATTCTAATATTTAAGTTTTTTATCATATTTTTTCTATAAAAAACTATTGAAGATTATAAATGTAATTGAGAGCCAAATAGTGCTCTTAATAGCTTGCTAATATTTTCTTTGTTTTTCCATATAATATCCATTTTATTAGTCTATGAGAGGCAAGTAATTATCTATGGATTTTTTTAATACTTGCTTCATTTTATCCAATTTGAAATAAGGCTTGAACTTAAGAAAAAGATTTTTAAGATACGAATTGCACAAAATATATTTTTTTCTATACCTAATAGAGTTAAAGAAGTGTTATCAGCATATTTATTGTTTACACATCTTAAATAATTGTATACCTTACGTATCCTCCCTTTCATTTCTTTTTATGATCATAGAGTTGAAAACTACTACCATAATAAGAAATAAGTATGGTACCAATGGATAGTCTTATCTTATGCCTCTTTTAATCACAAACAATTCAAAGAGTAAGCCATTGATCTTTACATTAGCTTTAGCATTGATAAATAATAGTTTTATCATAAAATTAAATTTCCTATAAAATTATATTTTTTCTAAAATTATAAATAAGAAGCTCTATTCAACTATGTCATATATTTTGAAAAAATCTAGTTTTAAGAACAAAAGAAGTTGACTTGATTTCTTTGTCTATGCTATAGTTTTATGTATTAAAAATAAATTATTTAAGACATGTCTATTAGGTAAAAATTTCAATTGATCTATGCTAATCATATGCATGAATACAAGTTGAAGCCTAAATTGCAAAGCCTTTTTATATATCTAATCTTCAATATTTAATAAAGTGATTAGCCTCCAATTGAATAAATCAAGCTGAAGTTTGTTCATATGTATCAATGTTATCAATCCTTGAGTTATCTCTTGAGATAGGTGGCCATTAGATATGTTCTTATATATCATGGCTAATTAATTTGGACCGAGTATATCTCAAAAATATTTATAAAATTTCAAAATAATTCCATTTGAATCAAAGGATTTTTCACATGCATATCACTTATTCCTATTATAAGTTCTTTTAGTATAAGTAGTTTGCTTAGCTTATATTTCACCTCTAGATCAAGCATGTCGAAAATGCATATCTTAGCTTGTTATCTTACTTCCATGGTTGTTGGTCTAATATCACAAACTCAATATAATTCATTGTAAAAATTTCTACATATGTATTCCATCATTATGGAATCGTTATGGTCCTATTCACATTCATCTATTGATTTTGTAATGTAAGAAGAGATGGATTGTTTCCAATGTACCTAAAAAAATTTCTTTGTAAAATCATTTTTTATCTTCTTCTACTTCAGCTATAATTACAAAGCCTATCCTTCCATATTTTTGAACTTTGTAAGTTTGAAGCAATTGGCATGATTGACTACCTTGATTTGGTAGCTCTTCTCTTTTAGATTTTATTACAATTCTTCTATTGAGGTATGAAGTTCTTATTAGAGGCAATTCTCTTAAGCATGTCATTTTATTACCTTTTGTACATAATAGGTTTTATAAAATTAGATGCATATATACAACTTGCTATAAAATAGAAGTATAGTGTATATCCTTCAAATCTAGCTAATGTGCCTCTATACATCTTCTAAATCCAAAAATTGTGCACTCATTATGTATCTCAATTTTTTGTGTGGTTTTGCTTATAAATTCAATTGTCTCTATATTGCCATGTAATTAGAGTGAGCACTATCTCCTAAGATGCCATCTAATCTACAAGTTGTTAATTGAAGGTCCATGAATATCAAATATATAAGTTAGATCAAGGTAGGCCATGATATATAAGTCATTCTTCTTTTTATTGTCTCAACTATATCTTAGAATATGTGACAATAAAAAATTATCTACAATTTGTAGGTTAGATAGTAAGATATGAAACAATTTATATTCTTTATCCATGAGTATTATTTTTTGTCTATTTGATTTATCACCACTACATTCAATAAAATTTTAGTTCTTTATAAACATCCATTGATAGTCTTTGAGTAAAATATCAATTAACTCATATCATAGTATTTACTATTTTCGAGTAATATGTAATATATAAATATTCAAGATGGAAATATCTTCCTTTGACACAACTTAAAGCCAAATCTATTGCATTCTTTCAGATCTCAAATAGCTTAAAGAAGTGACCAAATGTGCCAAAATAGAGAAGAACTACATTTTAATCCCTCCTTTGTCAACTCCTACTTCATCTACTATGTGATTATATGTAATATGTACCTCTTATCTAAAAAGCTAGGCTTTCAACTAGATCTAGTTTTTAATTATTATTAAATTGAGGCTTGTTAATTTGTGCTCTTATAAACACAAAATATCAATTTTGTATCAAAGTTTTGTAAAATAGCTGTAATTTTTTTTTTTTTATCTTAGCTAGATCATTGAAGCTTTGAATATTTTGTATGAGTATATATAGCTTCATGATTTGGATTAAAAGAAAGGAAACTCAAGACTCTTGGCTTATTATCTTGTAGGGCCGAATGTAGTTTGGGTGTCTCTTTCAGTTGTACAGAGTTGCTTTTTGATTTTTTCTTGTTCTTCATTTCTTTTCTGTTATGATTTGAATTGAAAAGAGAGGTAGGTCATTTTCCTAGCCTTATCTTCTTAGCCACTTATTGAAAGAGGGTACTAAACAAATAGTACACTTTCTATTTGTTTTATTTATTTTATAAATTATCTTCATAGGTGCACCAAGAGATTAAAAAGTTCCTTCAAACCACACCTCATTTGTATTCTATTGTGCCAAGTAAGTTGTTCCTAATTTTTTGTCTTAAGAATATAGTTATATATCTAGTGGCATTGAATATGATGAGTTTTCTTTCTTGAAGTCAATATCAATTTGATTGGATTGATATCGTAATACTTCAATTGTTTATGCATGTGATGGTTCTTATACCATGATGGTGATGGTATCATTATACCCTTAATTCTTTTGAGCCTCTATCTCTATTTGTCCACTCCATCTAAGCCAAGGTGAGATTATGGTCCATGTTTGGTTTTTTTTTTTTTTTTTTTTTTTTTTTTACTTCAATAAAAATAAAGTCAACCATAGTGGACTTATGTAATTCATGTTAGTTTCTTTCTATAATATTTACTTAGTATAAATCAACTAGAGTTATCTCTCTACTTTCTTTTGCTTGATTTTGGTTTTTTTTTTTTTATTCACATAGGGGAGCCATAATCAAGAAGTAGATTCAACTAGCTTGATTTGTTGATTGTTGATTGTTTATATTCAACTTTGTCATTCTTCATTTGGACCAATCATTTTTTACCTCACTTAATTCATTAATATATGAAAACTTTGAAGTATTGGGAGATGACTCTTTGGTGCAATCATGTTATTTGCCAAGCTACAAGGCTCAATCTAGGCTACTTTGGTATGAGTTATTTCTATTCACTCTATCTCCTATGATTGGATTTTCTTGTGTACTATATAGATAGCCTCCTTACTCCAATTTGTCGGAGCTAGCAATTGATTCAATTATTAGTATTTGAAAAAGAAAGCTTGTTATCTCTTTTTTTTTTTGATAAGTGGAGGTAAATTTTTGATACAATAGAAGCCATCCTTGCCATATTCTCTATTAGCAATCTTCTACTTTGTATTATAAGTTTGTTTGGATTTGATATTTTTAGTATGTATCTCCCATCATGGTCTTTTTATCATTGGCTAGATAGTGAGGGATAATCTTAGACAAGATGTACTATGGATAAATAGTATCTACACCCAATGGATAGATTTTTTATAGTCCACAAAAATATGAATCACCTTTCCTATCATCATATTTAAATATCTCGATTGTAAGAATATATAATGCTCTACTTGTTAAAGCTACAAAGAACTTCTACATATATTACCATTATGAAAGCTGATTACCTATCTTCATAGCATAGCCATTGTGATGTAAGATTACACATACTTATACTGAAATCCTAAAGTATAGCATAGTTCCAACTATGTGTTTCTTTTGTTGCAATTGTCGCAAAAGGTAGTAAAGAGTAGATCCGATTATATTCACACTTTTTTTACACATGTGTTTGAAAAATTGATTATCTAAGGACTCCAATGTATGAAGGTGATTATTCTTCAAGTTCTCCTTCTTTGTGGAATAAAGTGCTTTGGAGCGTCATTGTGTCCCTCTAAAGCTATTTCATTTTGACTAATATCACAAACTTCTAACTCCTTCTTTGATAAGGTGAAGCATCACATCTCTTAATTATTAATCCACATGATCTAAATATCAAAATCCTACTAAACTTGTCCTTCAAAATTTTGATATCAAAAAATATATATATATATATATATCAAACCATAGAGGTTGATGTCTCTCAATATATTTACACAAATATAAGAAGCATTTTTTCTGCTTAGAGTCTTTTTGAAAGAAAAAAATAAAATAAAATAAATAATACTAGTAGGTCATTGTGACTTCTCTATGACAAGTGTCATTATTGAGATGAACAATCTACATAACTCACAAGTCTATATAATAAATTAAACCATTGATTTGAAAGAAGTCCCATGTCTCCACTCATTCATCCATTTCAAAAAAATTCATCTATTATCATACAATGGGTTTCATTTGTGTTATACGACATACAAGATAATTGTTGCACAATATTATAATGCACTTTTTATTTTTATTTTTTTATGTTTAATAGTCAGTTTTCAAAAAGAAAGTATAGGTATCACTTTAGGGTTTAGTGAAATGAAATGTTAGGTGCATAAAATTAAAAAATTTAGAGGTTTGGAAATATCGAGATTTGAGTCTCTAATGTTGTGGTTTTTAACACACATATATGTCTATATATATATATATATATATATATATATTCAACTTATAAGACCAATTTGATAATAATAACATACTTGAAAAGAAATGTGGGTTTAAAAAATAGTGCAATAATACCAAATAAACACCATCAACAAAATATGTCTACACTATAATTCTGTATTGTATAATAATAAGTTACATGTTTCGATGATTTGAAGGTTGATTCAAACTTTTAAAAGTAACACACTTTTGGTAAACTGAAGTTTCACAAAATTTACTAAGTATCAAATGGACATTGGCACCATTCTTACCATAATTTTTTCGTGATATCTTTTGGTTTTCATTCTAATAAAATCTGGTTGTAACAATTTCAAATCTGATTTTTACTCAGACTTTTACAGGGAAAAGCAGCAGCAGTTGCACAAGCTTCTCAAAGAAATAATTTACAAAAAAACTTAATAATGTCCCAAACCTCAACTAATTTAGCCATCTTTGGTTCTTAATCTTCATCATTTACTCATAAATACTAGTCAACTGCATAAACTACTAATTATAAAATAAATAAATAAAATTAGAGCAGTTGCATTCAAACAGTGAACAGTCTGAATTGAAAGATGCGTTGTATAGGATTAGAAACAAGGGAAAATGAGTGAGGTCAGTCCATCCACTCTTTCCCTGGCCCTTCACTGCTCCAGCCCACATGCATCAGTACCCTACAGGAACCAGAAAAAAGCAACTCAGTCTCAAAGCCCAGCCCAGACACACAGAGACACACACACACAGAGAGAGAGAGACAGACAGACAGACACACAGACAGAGCATTTCTGCCTAAACCCTATTCACACAGTAACAACAAGCCCAAGCAAGCACAAAGTGCGACGAACGTTCTGAATTCAGCACGGAGTTCATTCGTTCGATCACGGAGGGATGAGAATCATTTGGAAGTGGGAGAGTGTGTATATGTGTATTTAAGTATTTTTGTTAATGCGTAGATACCATGAAAATGGGGTATTGTACACAACCCCACATTCTGTTCACACTGACACCAAACCCTATGATTGAAGTCCTGCATGGTAAGATTTAGTCAACTTGTCCTTTAACTGCACACAGAACTCTGTTTACTCCCAATGCCATAGTTCAATAAATAAATAAAATCCAATATAATTTATTTCAATCTACCTTGATAGTGTAGTAACCATAAATTTCTCTTCATGGAATTCTTTGCTTTGGTGCAAGTGTATGAGATTGAACTAAAAATGAGTGAATTGAATTGCGTCTTCATTTATACATCAATCATGAGAATTGAATTATATTATGATTACTCTCTATTTTGTAAAAGAAAAAAAAAAGGACCCCCCAAATTCAAATCCAATCCAATCCAATCCTGCCCTCAATCAGTCAATCACATGAACGCTTAAATAACTGAAAGCGTCTTCTGCATTACCACATTCACTCATTTATTTTAATTAAGGCTATTACATATGGCTGAATTATTTCTTTATTTTTTACTCTTCGCCAATTATGTGAAAGTTTGTTTTGACCACCAAATTTATGTTGTGTTTGTATTTGCTTAAACTTAATTGAAAAAATCAGCACAATTCAATTTCCACTACAACAATGTGCTTTTTGAAGTGCTTGGTAAGGTTTTTTTTTAATCAAATATTAATTCCATATTAAATCCTACACAAAGAAAATGTAAATTTGTCTTAAATTGTTAAGTGACTTGGTTTTCAAGATAAAACAAAAGACAAAGGTAGAGAGAGAAGTAAAGCACGGCAATGCAATGAATATTCTTAAGACAAAACAACAAAATTGAAACAAAGACAAAGAAATTTATTTTTTGACTCTTACTTAAATTTACTTATTTTCATATTTGCAGTCATTGTCATTGAGGTGTTGAGGAAACTTCACTTAGATTTCATTGAAAAATAAAACACACACACATACAAACACAAAAAAAATGATTTAAAAGTTTGTTTGTAACTGTAGACAGTAGTAGAAGCAGTTGTCAATCAAGAATAATTTATAAAATTAAACCCAGTAAAATTTTGTGCTTAACAATGTAAAGTTTGGCTTGAAAACATATATGTATACAAATGAATGAATGAATGAATGAATGGGATTGAATTAATGGCACCCCTTATTACAGTTGGTTGACTCTAGCAAAAGCAGTACTTCCCGAAGAGTCCCCTTTCCCTTTCATTATAAAAACTGAGACATTTATGGAATTTAAAGAAGGGAAAGGGAAGGAGAGATTGAGGCTTGCCAACCACTTTGCACCCACAATGCACGGACCTCATGCTCTTCTACTCCCCCTATCCCTATCCCACTTGCTCACATATACATATTCACAAATATATTTCTTCTTAGCTACAGTGACTATTCATAACATAAGACACATCTAATCACATACCACTGGGGTGGTTGTCATGGACAACAAGTTTTTATCATGTGAACTATTTTATTTTATTTTATTTTATCATGGATGTTAATTTAGTGCAAAATTATCATTGTTGGTGGAAATTATAATAACCATGATAGCGAAATCAATCATTCAAAACAAAGACGTGATTTACGGTTTGTTTTTAGTTCCTTAGAGGAGAAGGAAATGCCAACAGACTTAGTTTTATGTGGAACAATGCACCAGAAGTTTACAAAAATAAAAAACAAAAGCAAGGGGAATGAATTAGACCAACGAAAACCTTAAATTAATTAAATGTAAAGAGGAAGTTAGATGAAAGGAGACCAAGCAAACCTGGAACAACAACAAAGAGGGGTACCACCCACAAGGAGGGGAAACAGCAACGGTGAACATTCAGAGGGAATGTGGAAACATGCGGCGCTAGGCTCCCTAAGCTTTCTAATCAACGCCATGTAATTAACACCGCTAATTGGATTGCACTGGATCTTTTGCTTTGACTACCAACGCCTGAGCCTCTGTCGCACTCTGTCCGTCCGGCTGTCTGTCTATCTGTCTGTAAGTTTGTGCGTAACAGTGTGTGTGTGTGTAAGACTGTGTGTGTATGTGAAAGACTGAGTGTGTCTGAGCTCCATGACACTGGCAGCATCCGGTCGAGGTTTGCAGTTATTCAAGTTCGAAGGAAGCTCAGCAATCCAGTCGTGGCGCGCAGCAACTCTGCAGGTGGTCTGATCCCAAGAGTATCATTCCAAACGGACGTGGGTCACAGCTGCAGCATCAGCATCAGCTGCAGCTTTGAGGTTTGCTTGCCGCATCTCGGGGCTCTCGCCTTTCGGTAATATCTAGATCTCACATTCCGCATTGTTTTGTCGCAAGTGTGCATCGCATATGTGTGTGTGTGTGGGTGTGTTTAGGATCGAATAAGCTGCAGTTTTCTACACTGGTTTAGCTAGCAGCTGGTTTTTAGCTAGCTTGTGTAATGTGTCGGTTCCGGGGTTGTCTCGGGGTGAAACGGAGAGTTAGGTGGTGGGTTGAAGAGCGATGGGGCACAGAAGATTGTGGCTCTTCGCAGCTGGTCCCTTCCGAAATGCCTCTCGTGTTTACTGTTCGACTGTTGCGGTATTGAGCTGAGAGCTTTAACATGCAGCTTTGCTGTTTATGGCATTCATCAGTAACGTCGCATTGTTTTTCGTTGTGTTTTGATGCACACGGTTCAGGTAGCTAGATCTGCTGAACAGCTAGAAAGGGTTCGTGTACCGACATTGGTCAGTCAAAGCTGTGGCGCTACGATACTCAATTTCATTCGAGCTTCAGAATGTAGGGTATTTAAACACTACGCAAAATTTGTAAATTACGTGCGTCGGTCAATGACGATTTAATTCCGGACATGCAGTTGTCAAGTTGGTATAGCTGAATCTTAGTTTTGCGGTTTTTGATGCAGTGAGAGCTCGACGGAAGTGCTTGCTTCTCGGCTGAAGCTCGTGCAAGAATAGGATGACTGGGTTCACAAGATGGACAATGCGGCAGAGAAGCAGTTGCAGAATGTTCAGCCTGGCCGTGCCAAGAAGATTAATCCAAATCGCTGGGAGCGCTCATCATCTAGATATACAGCCCCCATCTGACGATTTGGATAATTACAGTACAATATTTTTCTGAATGCAGTCAACAGTAATATCGTTAGGAGTTTCTTGTGATTTGAGAATAACCTTGCTGTAGCCGCCATAACTTTCAAGTTGCATGATCGGGATTGTTGACTACTGCTTTCAACTTTGAACCTCACAAGCTCGACATCCTTCCTGAAAGCAATTGTCCTGACATTGAGACATTGAAACTTCTGAGACGAAAAAATATATCCGGAAGCAGCCCTCGCCCTCATTTATGTGGACATGGATCACCTACAACATCTCACTTCTTAAGGATGTGCTATGGTAACTCTCTGATCAATGAGGGTTTCTTCAAGCTTCAACCATGGGGAAGCCAATCTCTGGTAACACAGCTCAAGCGCCAATATCTCTGTCTGGGGGGAAGCGCCAGCAGTCGCTCTCGATGGTCTCCTTGCAATTTGAGCAGCTTGGGCAACTTGGAAGTATCGATTGCGGGAAAAGAACGTCGGTCAGCGCACTTAACAGTCCTAAGGTCATCGACAAGTCTCTTTCATCTTTTCTCGGTGCTAGACAGGGTTTATGGAGAAAGCCGTCGTCTCTCAGTGGCACCGAAGAATTTTTGAAAGGTCTTGAGCTTGATGGTGGGGCTTCGTCTACGGATCAAGACATGAAATTTCCAAGCCTTCACATATTCCGAGGTGGGTTCAATCTTAACCCTATCTTCCTCAGACTAACAATTTTTCCCGACCTCTTCTTGTGAGTTGGAGTAGTTAGTCGTTGGTTTTGCAGTTCTGAACTTAAAGTCTAAACTATGGAACTGGACAAATGACCCACCAGATCAAAGGGTTGGTTCAAATAACATCGTCAAACCTTTTATACCTTCAGAGTCGCCGAAGGCAAAAGTGTCAAGCTCGTCTCCAAGCAAGCTTCGCAAAGACGCAGATGCCAAAATTGGAGGCCCACATTTCCACTCTAGCACAATGCTTGAGCGCTCCTCCTCAATGTCGAGGATAGCTCAACAAGACAAAGCAGATGTGGAGAAAAGACGACACTCCGGACCTTTATCTGTAGAGGAACTCATTCTATCTGGCAAGCTACAGCGAGGATCATTATCCCTGCAACTAGATTCTCAATTGACACCGAGCAACGAATTACAAAAATCCAGAGCTGTAGACGGTGGCAACGAAGGCAGATCTGATGCTTTGGCTGTGGACATAGATGGTAAAGTATACTTCCCTGCATGTGTAGACCACCAGAAGTTGAGAGATTCGCGAGGAGTTTCCAAGGTAGGGAAGCATAATTAGCATCAAAGAATTGCGGTAACATCGGAACAAGAATGGGGACAATACAGTACTATGCAAAGGGCTTGGGTTCATAGATTGTAAATTGGAATCAATTCGATTTTCCTATGAGTTATCATCTGCTGATGGAGAGTTTGCCCGTTTTGTCGAAAACGCACCAGAACCACCTACTCAGACTACCCCTAATTCGTTGAGGTGTTCATTTCTTTATTTGCTGTCTTCTCAGAGCCAACAATCTCTCTGACCACAAACGCTTCATCTCCCCAAACGTTGAAGGACGAGGGAGAAGCAAATCAGTCTACCAGCGCAGTTGAAGATGCTCTCACTTGCTCAGAAGATGCTTCGAGAATATCTTCAACTCATTCTCTGTCGGCTGTTGACGACACTGAAGGCAAACCCATTATTGAAAGAGATTCAAGTGATCAAGAGGTTTCGTCTTTAACCAAAGAACCGTCTTCCTTAGCCACACATAGCCCACAGAGTTTGACGTGGCCAGAGGAAGATTATCAACCTTGTGACATCACGTCGAAATCCAAGTTTCTGCCTTCTATAGCGAGCCCTGCATTGGGGTCTTTCCACTTTGAGCCAGGGAAAATCATATTGCCTCAGGAATTTGATTCTCATGACTGCTCTGCAACATCAACAAATAAAACTGTTGCCGAGAATTGTACAATCAAAGGCATCCGATCGAGCCCTCTTTTTGTTTCTGGTAAAGTAACTGAGGAAGAACTCACAGAGGCTGCAGTATTGTCCAGCCTTATGAGCGAAGATTCAATGAATAATGAGGGGAAAAACATCTTATTAGAATCACCAAGCACATTTAATGAAACGGATTCGGAGATGACATGCAAATCTGATGATTGTCTGGCTAACAGCTCCTTTGAGACTATCGTGGGAGGTAAATCTGACCGCGCGCAGTTGAAGCTTAAACGAAAGAGAAGACGGAGTGTCTCTGCCTCAGGATTTGGAGCCATGCTACTGAAGGTCGTGCGAGTCGCAGACTCCGGATCTGTGGTGATGAAGAGAATGCCCACAGGGGGACCTGAAATGATGTCTAGGGTAGATGCATCGCGGGCTAGAAAGTTTGTTCTTCAGAAAACAGCTCAATTTACTGTAGGACCTGCTCCTGCTGGTTCATTTTCTTCAGCTTCTGCTCACGACGGTGTGGATGGCATGGGTGAGTTTGTCATAAACACTGAAGCTGAAACCCAGTCAGAAAAAGTTGGGTTCTCTGTCGTGCAATCAGTTGAACTGAAGAGTGGCACCCAATTTGAGCACATAAATGGAGATGAGGATTTGAAGCAATTAGATTTATCTCCTGCAGAAGTCACCCTTGGTACGTTGTTTAAATGCCAGTTCGACCAATCTGCTGCGCTGTTTGCTACAAATTGCATAGTTATTCTTGTTGTAGGTGCTAAGAAAAACAATTGTGTTCGCCTCTTTAGCTTCTTCTCACATGTCCAATATTTTTGTGACGATGTTATGAAGGCCTTCAAGTAGCTACAACTCGTGAAACTGGGAGCATTGACCATCAAGCTAAACCACAGCACCTATCAGAGATATCGTCACGGCAACTTCTCGGCTTGGGTAATAAGATCGCCGAAAACACTTGCACACATGAAGAGCCAACTCCTACTTTGACGAAGGTGGAGAGTTGCGCTCAGGAGTTAGTGGAACAGGTAGACTCAAAATTTCCCAGGCCGACGGCTGGTGGCAAAAGTGACAGCCAAACCAAGTCTGGTATTGAAACCGGAGTCGACACAAACATATCCATGAACAACGCAGCAGGAAATAATGAAGATGGCAGGCATGGTGGAGGGTCGGGTGCTAGGAAGAAGTCGTCCAGCAGAGGAAGAAACTCCTACGACCTGGACTCTTTGGCAGGTGATGTTTCGTTACTGATACTGTGTAGGCTGCTCAGTCAGAGTGACTAGAAAACACAAACGTCATCCCAGTCGAGGTTAGACAATCAACAAAGTAACTGATTCTGGACATTGATACTTGCGCAGGGTGTCTTCAAGCAACGAACGGGAGCATGGGTGCACTGGAGCAAGCCCCGACGAGGACCATAAACAGAACCCCCATAACACGAGAGAGATCACGAAGCTTTGTATCCAGGCTGCAAACTCCTTCCGGAGCACTGCCCTTTGTGGACGTGTACCCTGTGACCTCGTCCGTGTCCATTTTGGCCAACCCATCGTACTCCAGCTCTCAGTGCCAAGACAGAATCTGGGAGGAGCAAGCAGAGATCTACTCCAGCGGCGGACGCGGCACTCCCGGACGTGAAGACGAAACCACGACTCCAAACTGTATGCTTCATTCACCATCTCCTAGAGCTGGTGCTATCTCCTCCGAAGATCATCAGGTCCCTTCTGCATCAGTGTCATTGAGGAGAGGTCCCTCCCACTCCACCGGCAGACTTCCCTCGACAATCCTCGGAGCCAAGGAAGCACAACAGAAAGGCAAGAAGAGAGGCCGATCACCTCGGACACCGCTTCAAAGCTTGTTGGGTGATGGTGCTCACAGCAAAGCAGCAGCAGCAGCAGCAGCAGCAGAACCAGGCTGTGCAATGAGGTCACCAAGGTCACCCACTGGTGCTCATTTCATACAACAAATCATGTCTAGAATCCGAGGCAACTCTCCCAAATCCTGCAGCTCTTCAAGCTTACAGCCTGCCATCGCCAAAAGACGCAACACCTGGAGCAGCTGCATCTGTTTTTCCATCAAATGAAAGCCTCACTTCCTGTGCAGCTTCTGTCTGTCTGTCTGTCTGCCATGAACCATGTTTGTTGCAATGAACCAAGACGGGATTTGCCACTCACTCTTTTGTGTCTTTCTCCTTTGTTTTCTTCATTATGAATGCTTACTATGGGCTTTATTTTCCACCATGAATGTATGAATGAACACAGCCAGTGTTGTTATTGTTGTTGTTGTATGTGTCCTCAGCTTCTGCAGAGTTGCTTGAGGTTTCATGCTAGTTTTTTGCACGTTGTGTTCAGGTTTCTGTTGATGATATTTCTGTGTATATGTATGTATATACGTGGTACAGGAGGAATTGTACACATATATTTTTTTATTGTTCATCTGTGTCAATTGCAGGTAAGGTTTGTTGAGGTTATGTTTCTAGAATGAATGATTGACTGTTAGAGTATCAGAATTATAGAAGTTGTTATTATGGACCCATGTGCACTATACCTTTCTAGAAGCTCAGCCTTCACAGAATTGGATGAAGAGTTTATCTATGTTCTGTTTTTGTGCATTTTGTGCATTGTTGTCCATATGGAACCTCTTGGAATAATTTTTACATATGAAAAAAATGCAAATATAAATGAAAATGAAATGCAATAATAATTTTTCTTTTCTATAAATTTAAAGAATTGAAGATATTTTAAAACATCTTATATCAAACATTAGACACTTAAGACATTTGCCAATGTTGTATTTCATCTAAATGCTTTCTTGTTTTACAAATCTATTCTATTCATGTATTGTATTTTTAAAAAAAATTCTCTAATTAATCATTCATAAATATTCTAAATATCAATTTCTTCAAATTTTATATTTTCTTCAATTTTTTTGATTTTTTGATTTTTTTAAATTATAATTTTAAAAATCAAATCATTCAATGCATAATAAAAATATTTTTACTTGCTTAATTTGGTCATTGGATGGAAAAAAGAGCATACTAATTGGTGAGACAAGTAGGAATCAACTGTTGTTGGAGTTGATGGAGATGGTCGCCACTAGCATAGTAAAAGAACTCACACCAAGGATGAGGGCAATAACAAGCAACTACATAGCGGCTCCCATATTGAATTGGTCAAGGTGTAATGGATGCAAGAGTATAAAATAGGCTCTACTTTATCTATTAGTATTGGTTCCTTAGATGGAGAAAAAATCAAGTTGGCATCCTTGTCTATCTTATAAAGAAGAAAATTGTATGCCATCAAATAAAGTTTCAAGTTTGAAATTTATACTATATAAAAAGAATATAAGCATTGTCGTATTGTGGTTTGACTACCATGTAAAAATAATACATATATATATTTAATATACAATTTACTATACAATGTAGTAAGAACCATGTAATTAGATTTTAGTTGATTACAAAATATAATTAGATTATTACTTAAAAGTAGTTAGTTTAAAAAGGCTATTATTAAGGTTGATTTTATACCAAGAATAGTTTTTATATATTTAGAGCCATCTTTATTAAACATTGGTGACTTTTGAAATCTTGTTTTATTTTTTTATTTGATATTTAGGGCACATACTAAACAAAACTTATTAAAAAATGATTAGAAAATGATTTTTATATAAAAAAGAATAGTTATGCCAACCATATAGATGAATGGTAATGGATGATAAAAATCTCCATTTTTATTAGCCAAAATTAATATCCAATAGGCTCCAAGGAGCTGCTTGAGGCCTTATTAGGAATTAGGATTATTTTTTTGATGCCATTTGAATTTGACGAGTTAGAATCATGAAGTTTAGGATTTTGGCTATAGGTTTGATATAAATTTTGAGTGATTTGAAGTTTTCATGAAAGAGATATAAGTGCTCAAAGTTAAGGTACATATTTTATATTTATTGCCACTCTTTTGAACATAACACATGTATAGAGAAAGCAATGAAGGATCAACGATTGAGATTGAAGAGAAAACTTTTTTGGCTATACTTTTTACATACTATTTAATGGATTTTAAATTGGAATAAAGAAGACATAGGAAGTTGAAGTCAGTGCTTGCAATCTATTAGCAGTAGGTGACTTGATTTATTGGTGGTTGTATTTTGAACTATATCTTGAGCAATTTGACAAGATTTAGCTCAAAATTTTCAAAAATATGTACTATCATGTTTCTAAACTTCATACAAAAAATTTGTGGCATTTAAAATTTGGAATTTTGAAATATAAAGAAAATAGTATTTAGGTGCTTATAAATTAGGAATTAGAGCACATGCTAGAGTTTTTAAGATGACAAAGGATCTATAGTAGATTTATCATTCATTTTTTTTGTAATAAAGCTTAGGAATAAAATCTATATTATTTGGGAATTTAAAAAAAAAAAAAAAAAAAAAAAAAAAAAAAAAAACTAAATGGTTGAATCAAGAGATATAAATTTCTAAAATGTGAAGAAAAAAAATCTTTCGCAAGAAAAAAATATTTTGAAAGGCTTTTGCTACAATTTGGACATTTTATACAAAGTAAAGGGAGTTTTGGAAGCTAAGACTTTATATATATATGTGAAAGATGGAGATATAGAGCTATGACAAAATTATGATACAAAGATGGATTTTTAAAATGAGATTATAGATTTCTTTTGGCTTATTAAAAATCTATGTGACTTGCAGATATTTAATTATGATTTGGTATCATGGACATACTCATGTAAGCCAATAATTACATATATAAATAGGTAGAAGTAAATAAAAGTAGATAAAAGTAAGTTAATTCTATAGTATTTGATATAGAAGCTTCCTAGAAGTTGTATAGACGTTGCTTTGACTTTATAGGTGTCTTTAATTGACTTTTTGGATTAAAAACGTGGTCAATAAGTTGGCCATGTGCCACACATGTTGTTAGCTTGAAGACCAAGCTAACAATGTTGCCCACACATAGAAAAACTTGCCTTGTAAGTCAAGGCATTTGTCCTATAAAGTCAACACTTATTAAAGGTCCTATAGAACGTCGCCATGTACTCCCTAGTTAGATAGTATATATAGAGACAAGAGTGAAGCCTTCTTTACTCTTGTCAACTCCTTTCTTGCTTCTAGTCTAGCTTCAAGGATCTCTAGTTTTCTTGTCTTTTGGCAATAGCCATTCTAGTTTCTCTTTCAATATACATACTTGTTTATTTATATTTTGTTACCTTTTTTTGAGTGAAGGATCACTTATCTGAATTACTTTTTCATCAAGTTCTTGTCCTTAACAGATTGACAAGAGTACACCTACAATATCAGAGCTTTTTTTAATCTTGATTAAGAGTAGATTATCTCTTTTTTTTTATAAGATATAAGCATATTAGAAGTTGTGGATTACTCCCTTTTAAATAGATATTGTCTTTAGTATTTTCTTTGTTCTCAAGTCCTCTCTTCTATTTGTCTTCAGCGATATTAGACATCTTCTCTTTTCTAAGTGTTATCATAGTAGAACTTGTTGAAATGAAGAGTGCAATGGCATAAATGTAAGAACAATTGAAAAAATTAATGCTTGTGATGCATCAACTTAATTTACCACCACAAAGAGCAATAAGATTGGCAGGAAGTAAAGATATAGAAATGGTTGGAGCTGCTTCAACATCTGCACCTAATCATGTCTTTTCTCCTATGGTGGAATGCCCTTCCAATATTAAAGAACCAAGAATTATCCTACTTGAGAAGTTTAATGGTATCAGATCCAAGTTTCAAGATTTATCAATCAAGTGCAACTTGTGATTGAACTTCAACCCCACAGCTATCCAAATCTAAGATCGTAAGTTAGATTCATTAATACGCTTCTTTCAGGTTCAGCACTATTATGGTTTTCATCTTTTCTTGAACAACGAGATCTAATATTGGATAATCTAGAGGCTTTTTTAGCGGAGTTTCGATCCATGTATGGAAAACATGATGCAATTTGTATTGCAACCAATAAGATCTATATTATACGACAAGGCAATTGATCAGTAATTTTGTATGCTTTACAATTTTTATAACTTGCAACTGATATCAAGTTGGATGATATTGCACTTATTAGCCAATTTCTCTACGGATTACAATATGAGGTAAAAAAATTAATGCTCAACTTACTTGATCCTCAAACATTGAGTCAAGTAATTGACTTTGTTGTGAAGTGCAACAATCACCTTTTTGAATTTTGATCTGAGAATCGTATAAGTGTACCTCAACATTACTACAATTCAATGGCAATACCAACACCTCTTCAACACATACATTCGGAAGTAGAGGATATGCAAATTGATGCAGTACATTTCAAACTCTTACTGAGCAAGAAAAGACTCGTCATTGTCAAGAAAGATTATGTTTATATTGTAGAGAATCAAAACACACTGCTGAACATTGTCCAAAGAAACGACGCAACCACAAAATGAAGAGTATGGCTGTCAAAGAAGATAATATGTCAAAAAATGAGTTTGTCCAATTACAATAGGGACCGTGCCACTAAAATCTTGCACAACGTCTAATAAAGGTCCTATTCTCTCCTCAGAGCCCTCTCCTTATTTTACATTAAATATTATTTTAGGACCTAAATATTACAAAGCCTCTTCTTTGTTAGATTCAAGAGCCTCAACGTATTTCTTAGATGAAGAATTTACTAAAAGACATAGCATATCTTTAGTAAAGAAAACTAAAACTGTTCATGTAGAAGTCATAGATGGTCGTCCATTATCTTGTGGAGATATTACTTACAAAATCCTTCCTATAGAAGTAATAATCAATGGTCATAATAGCTTTGTAGTATTTAATATCATTAGATCTCTCTCTAATCCAATCATTTTAGGTTTATTATGGTTAAAAAAATACAATCTTCAAAGAGATTGGATTTCTCGGACTCTTACTTTCTCTAAAAGTATAACTAACAGTGTAGTTAATCAAGTAGAGAGTCATAAGTCCAGTTCAATTAAACTCGTATTTATAGGTGCAAAAGCTTTCTTATATACTGCTATGAAAGAATCACCATATATTATTTATGCCACACCCGTTTCTAATGGTGCAAAGTCTTCACATGGCATTCCATGCCAATATCAAGAATTTCAAGATGTATTTGAAAAAAAAAATGTGGATACACTTCCGAAACATCGTCCCTATAATTGCTCAATTGACCTTCAAGAAGTAGCACAACCGTCATTTGAACCAATCTATAGTTTATCACAAAATGAGTTGACTGAATTCAAGGAGTATATTGAAGAAAATCTAGCCAAGAATTTCATATGCCATTCTAAATCTCTGGCATGAGCTCCAATTCTATTTGTGAAGAAAAAAGATGGATCATTGCAGATGTATATTGATTATCAAAGATTCAACAAGATTACCATCAAGAATAGGTATCCACTACTTTTAATATCTGGACTTCTTGATCAGCTGAATCAAGCTAAGATCTATACAAAAATAGATCTTCGGAGAGTATACAATCTAATACGCATTAATGAAGGAGATGAATGGAAGACTACGTTTCAAACTAGGTATGGACATTTTGAATACAACGCCATGCCTTTTGCACTTACAAATATACCAGTAGCTTTTCAACATTTAAGGAATAATATTTTTCAAGAGTTATTGGACGATTTTGTGGTGTGTTATCTAGATGACATCGTGATCTATTCTAAAAATCCAAAAGAACATGAACCTCATCTTTGTCATATATTACAAAAATTAAGAGATGTGGGACTCTATGCCAAGATAGAAAAGTATGTATTTTATACTACTCAAGTCGATTTCTTAGGTTACATCATTTCAAACGATGGACTTATGATAGATTCTAAGAAAGTTCAAACTATTATAGATTGGAAGATCCCAAAAACGGTAAGAGATGTCCAATGCTTTTTGGGATTTGCCAACTACTATCAAATCTTTATCAAAGACTTCTCTCGAGTTGCAGCTCCACTTATACATTTGACTTGTAAAGACAAACTCCAATGGAATCAAGAAGCAGAAGTTGCTTTTGAATCTTTGAAGACAACGTTTGTTTATGCACCAATCTTGTATCGTGTTGATTTTTCCAAAGCATTCTTTATGAAAACAGATACATCAAACTTTGCTCTGGGTGTGATTTTGTCACAAATTGGAACAATTGACAAACTTCATCTTGTAGCCTTTCATTCAAGAAAATTCTTAGCAGCAGAAATCAATTATGAGATCCATGACAAAAAACTTCTTACAATTATGGATTCTTTTTAAGAATGGCATCATTATCTACAAGGCGCTTTCAATCCAGTCACCGTATATACGGATCATAAGAACCTCGAGTATTTCATGTCAACATGCATATTAAATCATCGTCAAGCTCATTGGAGTATGTCTTTATTAAGATTCGAGTTCATCATCACTTATCGACTAAAAAAATAACAAGGTTTGTTCGATGCCTTGTCTAGACATTCTTATCTTGCACCAAAAGAAGGCGATGTAGCTTTTGAGCAACAAAGAACAGTTCTTTTGAAGCGGGAGCAATTTCATCTTCAAGCAATAAAATCAACATTGACTGTTGATTTAACTTTTCTCAAGCAAGTCCAATTAAGTATGTCTTCAGATCCTCTTGTTTATGATATCAAGAATAATTCTTCTAAATCTCATGATCTCTCTAAATTCGAGTTCAAGAACAACCTACTCTATTTTGAAGGATGCCTATATCTTCCAAAAAGAAAAGCATGTTTATGTCTTCTTCAAGCTCGTCACGACTTTCCAAGAGTAGGACATTTTGGATACAATAAAACTTTGGAGCTGATATCCAAGGATTTTTGGTGGCCTCAAATGTGGAAGGCAGTCAAAGATTTTGTACAATCATGTAATATTTGCTCAAGATCAAAAACTCCTCATCATCAACCTTTTGGACTTCTTCAACCATTATCTATTCCAAAACAATCATGGTCTTCTGTTTCTATGGACTTCATCACGAATCTTTCAATTTCAGGTTCTTATGACTCTATATTCATAATAGTAGATCGTTTTACCAAGATGGCACATTTTGTACCATGTACAAAATCTATCACAGGTGAAGAAACAGCTAAGCTCTTTCTTGACAATATCTATTGTTATGATGGATTACCCAAGGATATTATATTAGATAAGAAAACTCAATTTGTATCAAGATTTTGGCAGACTCTTTTCAAGATTCTAAAAGTAGATATAAAACTATCTTCGGCATTCCATCCTCAAATTGATGGACAAACGGAGCATGTTAATTAAGTTTTGGATCAGTATTTAAGATGTACCATTAACTACCAACAAGATGATTGGACAACTCTTTTGCCATTGACAGAGTTTGCTTATAATAACATGGTACATTCTTCTATAAAATAAACACCTTTCTTTGTCAATTATGGTTATCATCCACGACTTGATAATTTTGATTTTTCAAAAGATGATAATCCTGCTGCAAAAGATTTGGCAATTCATTTGTCAAAGCTACATGCAACGATGAAGGCACAGTTAAAAGAAGCTCAAGAACAACAAAAGGTGAATGTGGATGTCTATCAAAAGGAACAACCACCATTCCACATGGGTAATAAGGTATGATTACTTCATCACAATATCAAGACCACTCGTCCTAGTAATAAGTTGGACTATTAAAGGCTTGGACCATTTTTTATTTTTACACAAATCAATCCAATTGCATATTGTTTATACTTATCAAAGTCAATGAAAGTCCATCCAGTATTCCACGTATTTTTTTCTTGAACCATACAAAAGAGTAGACATATCAAAAAGAAGACAAGCTCTACCTCCTCCCATAGAAGTAGATAATAATAAAGAGTTTGAAGTGGAAGAAGTTTTAGATTTAAGGCGGCGCCGAAATAAATTGGAATATTTTGTCCATTGGCATGGATATGATATTAGTGAACGCACATGGGAGCTAGTAAAGAATCTTACAAATGCAGCAAAGGCAATGGAAGCTTTTCATTGACAACATGCATCAAAATCAAGATAAAAACCTTCTTTATAAAAGAAACAACATCTAGGCAAAATAACATTTTACTTTCAATCATTGTTTATAGCTTCTTTGTAGTTGTGATGTTGAGGAGATGGAGAACCAACAACCATCGGATTCGACTCAAGAGGCTTCATTTGCTAACCTACCAAACGAGACATTATGATTGTCACAACCTTCAAGATGACGCAATCAAGATGAAGATTTTCAAGAATGACATATTTTTCATCGAATAGATGGTAAGATACAATGCGTTTGGTATCACAACTTGGGAAGGGACTCCCGATGTTTGGTATTTTTACTAGAGGTAGGAACAACTCCTGATGGTATTCCAAATATTCTATTCGAAAGAAGTTATGAAGGCCTCAATAATGATCAAATAATTTGGTGGTCTTTCTGCCCTAGTATGGGACACTATCAATGGTTGAGAGGCCTTATCAATCATCTTCAAAGAGAACAAAGATCAAAGTATGTGGCAAATATAATTCGTCGCATCATAGAATTCTTCAACATATGATGACCGCTTCTTATGGAACTCGTCTCTAGAAGGGAGGATAATATCATGGACATACTCATGTAAGCCAGTAATTACATATATAAATAGGTAGAAGTAAATAAAAATAGATAAAATTAAGTTAATTCTATAGTATTTGATATGGAAGCTTTTTGGAAGCTTCATAGACGTTGCTTTGACTTTATAGGTATCTTTAATTGACTTTTTTGATTAGAAACGTGGTTAACAAGTTGGCCATGTACCACACATGTTGTTAGCTTGAAGATCAAGCTAACTATGTAGCCCACACATAGAAAAACTTGCCTTGCAATTCAAGGCATGTGTCCTACAAAGTCTACACTTATTAGAGGTCCTATAGAACGTCGCCACGTTGTCAGGGTAGAGAGAATTTGTCTCAAGAAAATGTTGGGCTTCTAGCTGTCACTAATTATTCAATTAAGCTTGAAAATAAGAGAAGCCCTAAGTTTATATATAATTTTTCCCTTTTGAGTAATTACATCTAATACACAATCCTCAAGTAATCCACAACTTCCAAAATATGATAAAATCTTCTAAAACCTTATTTATTCTTGTGTGGAGATTTTCTTGAACTTCAACACCTCATATCTCCTAATCCGACCGTCCAAACAAACTAAAATTTTACATGAGATACTGATGTATTCTTAATAACTTCTACAACAAATTTCAACTGCAAATTCGTTGCAGATCTTGAGATATCTTGAAAATCCTAACAGTCGCTTCAAACCCTTGTCTTTATACATTTGCATACAATTTTCTTCATATCTCACAAAATATAAGCTCAAATGCCACGAAATTTGTATGTATAGCTATTTAACACAAAAATTTACATTCTCCAAAAATTTTGAGCCAAAAATTCATCCAAATACACAAATTATGGCTCCAACTATTACAACAAACAAAACCGCTTACTTACTACCTTTGATTTAGAAGCGCCGCCTTCAACTCCTTCCAACTCCTTCATATAAACCCCAAAAGAAAATAATTCTTTCGTGAAAGATGTAGGCCTTAAAATTGCCGTTCCAGTCACACCTTCCGATCTTCAAAAGCTACTGTAAAACTCCTCGTACTCTCAAAGGAGTAACAGTATGTCTTAAATAAACATCTTAACTTCAAATGGCTATAACTTTTTTATCCTAACTCCAAATCTTCTAATTTTTGCACACAAATTGTACTTCAAATCCTAAACTTTATAATCCTATCTTATAATCTCCAAATGCCCTCGAAAGAAGAACCCTAATCCCTAATAAGGCCTCGGGCAGCCTCCTTGAAGTCCATTGGGCATGGTATTCGACCAATAGGGATGAAGTTCTCCATTCCTTGCCTTCATCCGACCATGCCTTGCTTTCAATCCTTTCAATTAGCCTCCTACTAGTTTAGATTTTCATCCTTAGGTTTCCACCTTCTCCCAAGGCTTCATACTAAACATTTAGGTCCTATATATATATATATATATATATATATATATATTTTTTTTTAATATCAAAATCAAAAGAAGTAAAGAAACAAAGTAAAGTTTCTTATATCAACTCCTTTTAATTTAATATACTAGCCACTCTAATATACATTTAGATTTATCAACATATAATATGTTTTAGCTAATTTTTACATACTGTAAGTATTTACAGAATAACAACGTAGCCCCTAGTTAGATAGTATTTATAGAGAGAAGAGTGAAGCCTTCTTTACTCTTGTCAACTCCTTTCTTTCTTCTAGTCTAGTTTCAAGGGTCTCTAGTTTTCTTGTCTTTTGGCAATAGCCATTCTAGTTTCTCTTTCAATATACATACTTAGTTATTTATATTTTGTTACTTTTTTTGAATGAAGGCTCACTTGTCTGAATTGGTTTTTCATCGAGTTCTTGTCCTTGATATTTGGTATAGCAATAGATGTTAAGAAATTTTTAAAAGCTTTAGAAAGCCTTATATATAAATCTTTTTAAATATAAAATATTTTTATTATTAAAATATATTTCTATATTTCAACATTTATTTATCTTCTATAATAAGATTAAATCACTTATTGGGGCTTAGCCAATAGGTTAAAGCTAAACTCTCTACAAATAAGTACTTAGTATATTCCTAATTAGAAAATCATATGATATGATAGTATCAAGTCAAGGGTTTTAGCGATACATAATATTAGGCCTTGAAAATAAGAAATGAGGCAAAAATATATTTAGTTTTGAAATTTATTAAAATTTCAGGTATTAACGGGTAAGTTTCATGAGGTATGGATAAGATAATTATATTATTGATGCATAAAGATAGGTAATCGGAGCCATTTTTGAAAAGTTTCTAGAAGTTTTTAAAATTGGGGCCAAATTAGTGGTCTATGTGAGGCTCACTATGAAACATCCTAAAAGAACCAACGGTTTTTATCTAGGTGGGGTCTATTTCTAAAATCTTCTAGAAGGACAATTATCTTGGTGGAGTCTATTATTAAGGACATTCTAGAAAGTTCTAAGATAATTGGACAAAGTATAAATAAGACTAACCAAGGACATTTAGAGCATTTGATAATGTATGGCTTTGGTTTCTTTCTCTCAATAAGGTTTGGTTTATATTTTATATTTTATTTCTTTTTATTTCTTTTTATTTTTTTTTGCCTTTCATATTCTATTTTTTTTAGTTCTGTTTAATTTTGTTTCAATTCGTTGTCATGTTGTGGTTCGGCTACTATATAAAAATAATATAATTATGTATTTAATATATAATTTATTAAGTAACATGATGAAAGCCATGTTAGTAAATTTTAATTGGTTGTAGAATATAATTTGATTATTACCTTAAGAATAGGTTGTTTAAAAAGATTACTATATAATTTCTATAATTTTAATTTCTTTTTTTATAGTGGCTTTTAAGTTTGGTTTTGGTTGATAGTAACTTCTAAATATTTAGAGTCACCTTTGTTAGACATTCGTGACATTTAAAAACTTATTTTGGTTCTTTTATTTGGTATTTAGAGTATAAATTATATAAATCTTATAAGAAAAAGGATTGGAGAAGGGTTTTGGTAGCAAAGGAAGTAATTAAGGCACCAATATAGATGAATGGAGATGGATGATGAAAATCTCCATTTCGGAATCATTTGAGCTTTGAAGGCTAAGATCAACAAGTTTAGGTTTTTGGCTATAGTTTTGGTACAAATTTTATATGATTTAGAGTTTATATGAAGGAGATATAGGCACTTAAAGTTAAGGTGGTGATTTGGAAGCTACTGTCACTCTTTTTGACATAACGCACGTGTACAGATGGCAATTGAGGATCGGTGATTGCAACTGGAGAGAACACTTTTGCAGCTATACTTTTTATATACTACATGCTGGATTTCAAGTTGAAATAAAGGAGTTATTAGATTTTGAAGTCAGTGCATGCAATCTAAGGGTAGTAAGTGACCTGATTTACTAGTGGTTGTATCTTGAGCTATATCTTAAGCAATTTGACAAGATTTTGGCTCACAATTTCAGGAAATGTGTAATTCCATGTTAATAAACTTTGTACATAAGTTTGATGACATTTGAATATTGGATTCTTGAGATATTAAGAAAATAGTACTCAGATGCTTGTAAATTAGGATTTAGAGTATCTGCTAGGGTTTCTTAGATGCCAAAAGATTGGAAGTGAATTTGTAGTTGGTTTTTTTTGTGATAAAATTTAAGGATAATTTCTATGGATTCTATAAATTTGAAACAAATTGAATTATTAGATCAAGCGTTATGAATTTCTAAAGTTTGAAAAGAGAAAACCCTTTGCAGGAAAAAATTGTTTTGAAGGGATTTTGTTATATTTTGAGTTTTAGATAAGACAAGATTTATATAAAGGTTTAAGCTAAACTTTCTATAGCTAAATATCCAATTTATTCCCAAATAGCAAATCACGCCATAGGACAGACTTGGTGAACTCGACCTGAAAATTTTTGGAGTATATAGTTTTGAAGAAATATTTTTGGCTTTCTATTATGGAAGGAGGACAAGGAAGTGGTAATAAGAATTGCACTGAGAAATCTCCATTGCAACTTGATCTTGCTACAACTCAAATATTTTAAACATTTGTACTTTTTATGCAACAACAACAAGCAGTGGAACGCAAGGAAGCAATGGCTACTAAAGCCTTGTAATCTATTATTGGTTTATTGGATCAATTTCATGGTAGAAATATTTCTAAGTATCTTAAGTATTATTCTTAGGAGATGAAGCTCAATAAAGTGATGAAAAAAGATATGATCCTAATATTTGAGCTTGTAGTTGTACCAAAGCTTCGTGAACATATAAAGGAAATTATTAAAATTCATGGAAAAAAATAGGTGGATTTTATCCTTCAGCTTAAAAAAGAATATTCTTTCAAAGATACAGAAAGAGTGACAAGAAAATCATTTATAGAATGGATCAATAAATCCAACAAGAGGTTGGTTGCAATAGAATTATTTCGAGAATTTGAAAGATAATTTCTTCAATTGTCTCATGTGGAAAAAATTATACTTGAAAATAATAAGGTGGAGTTATTTCTTCAATCAACTAGCAATGATTTACAAAGTGAGTTGAAATTACTATTGGAAGATAATACAAAGGACAATGGACTTTCTATTGATTAGAAGAAAGTCTCTAAAGCTATGGACATACTTGCTAAAAGAGAGTACCAGAGGAGTAAGGTGGTAGTAAGGCAAGAGACTAGACCTTTACCAACTACAATATCTCGTAAGCAACTACCAAAATCTGCTATATCAATAAGTACTATTCCAATTCCTATGTCTACAATTACACTCCAAAAAGATGCAATTGATGAGTGGATAAAAGGAATGAAAGACTTACAAATCAAATTAACAAAACTAGAGGAGAAAGAAGGATTATTTTAGAGCAAATCTGTATGAAAGGCATGATATATACAAAGATATATTTGGTGCGATAGGATGGAGCATCCTCGAAAGAAGTTTAGAGATTTTGCTGATATTTTGCAACAAAGAGAAATTTTATGGAAAGATGGAAAAATTACGTTGCGAGATACAGGTGAATTTCTCAAAACCAATTTTGAAAAAAGATGGATGAAGAAGGTTTTGGAAGAACATTTATTTCAACAGGATATAGCATCAAAAGAGGCTATTACTTATGGCATTGAGGCTGTAAGGGAGAATGATGATATTTTTGAGAGGAATATAAATACATGAAATCTATAGAATCATACTATTATCAATATGAATAAAAAAAAAAAAAACAAGGTAAAAATTACTTAATACAGTATCAAAGACAAAAATATGATAAAAATAAATAAACAAGTGAGACTTTTCTCAAAGAAAGATGACAAAATAGAAATAACTTGATATGTATATTAAGAAAGAAACTGGAATGGCTGTTACCAAAAGTCAAGAAAACTAGAGACCCTTTAAACTAGACTAAAAGCAAGAAAAGAATTGACAAAAGTAAAGAAGGCTTCACTCTTGCCTCTATATATACTATCTAATTAGAGGCTACATGAGGATGTTTTATAGGACCTCCAATAAGTGTTGACTTTGTAGGACACATGCCTTGACTTATAAGGCAAGTTTTTCTATGTGTAGGCCACATAGTTAGCTTGGTCTTGAAGCTATCAATATGTGTGGCTTATGGCCAACTTGTTGATCACATTTTTAATCCAAAAAGTCAATTAAAGACACCTATAAAGTCAAAGCAGTATCTATAAAGCTTCTAGAAAGCTATCATAGGAAATATTATACAATTAACTTACTTTTACTTAATTTTATTTATTTCTACCTATTTATATATGTAATTATTGGCTTACATGCGTATGTCCGTAACATTATTCTACCTTTTAGAGATGAGTTCCTCGAGGAGCGGTCATCATATGTTGAAGAATTCTATGATGCAATGAATTGTATTTGTCACATACTCTGATCTTTGTTCTCTTTGAAGATGATTGATGAGGCCTCTCAACCATCAGTAGCGTCCCATACCAAGGCATGAAGACCACCCAGTAATTTGATCGTTGTTGAGGCCTTCATAACTTCCTTTGAATAAAATATTTGGAACATTGTAAGGAGTTGTATCTACCTCTAGTATAATCACCGAACATCGAGAGTCCCTTCCAAGGTTGTGATATCAAAAGTATTGTATCTTGCTATCTGTTTGAGAAAGAATATGATGTTCTTGAAGATCTTCATCTCGATTGCATCATCTTGAAGGTTATGACAATCGTAATGTCTCATCCAGTAGGTCAACAAACGAAGGCTTTTGAGTCAAATCCTATGGTTGTTGGTTCTCCATCTCCTCAACATCACAACTACAAAGAAGCTAGAAACAATGATTGAAAGTAGAATTTTATCTTGCTTAGATCTTGTTTCTTTTATAAAAAAGGTTTTCATCTTGATTTTGATGCATGTTGTCGATGAAAAGCTTCCATTGCCTTTGCTGCATTTATAAGATTCTTTACTAGCTCCCATGTGTATTCACTAATATCATATCCATACCAATGGACAAAATATTCCAATTTATTTTGGCACCGCCTTAAATCTAAAACTTCTTCCACTTCAAACTCTTTATTATTATCTACTTCTATGGGAGGAGGTAGAGCTTGTCTTCTTTTTGATATGTCTACTCTTTTGTATGGTTCAAGAAAAAAATACGTGGAATACTAGATGGACTTTCATTGACTTTGATAAGTATAAACAATATGCAATTAGATTGATTTGTGTAAAAATAAAAAATGGTCCAAGCCTTTAATAGTCCAACTTATTACTAGGACGAGTGGTCTTGATATTGTGATGAAGTAATCATACCTTATTACCCATGTGGAATGGTGGTTGTTCCTTTTGATAGACATCCACATTCACCTTTTGTTGTTCTTGAGCTTCTTTTAACTGCGCCTTCATCGTTGCATGTAGCTTTGACAAATGAATTGCCAAATCTTTTGCAGCAGGATTATCATCTTTTGAAAAATCAAAATTATCAAGTCGTGGATGATAACCATAATTGGCAAAGAAAGGTGTTTATTTTATAGAAGAATGTACTGTGTTATTATAAATAAACTCCGTCAATGACAAAAGAGTTGTTCAATCATCTTGTTGGTAGTTAATGGTACATCTTAAATACTATTCCAAAACTTGATTAACACGCTCCATTTGTCCATCAATTTGAGGATGGAATGCCAAAGATAGTTTTATATCACTTTTAAAATCTTGAAAAGAGTTTGCCAAAATCTTGATACAAATTGAGTTCCCCTATCTAATATAATTTTCTTGGATAATCCATTATAGTAATAGATATTGTCAAGAAAGAGCTTAGCTGTTTCTTCACCTGTGATGGATTTTGTACATGGTATAAAATATGCCATCTTGGTAAAATGATCTACTATTATGAATATAGAGTCATAAGAACTTGAGATTGGAAGATTCGTGATGAAGTCCATAGAAATAGAAGGCCATGATTGTTTTGGAATGGATAATGGCTAAAAAAGTCCGTGAAATCGATGACGAGGAGTTTTTGATCTTGAGCAACCATCATAAGATTGTACAAAATCTTTGATTGCTTTCTACATTTGGGGCCACCAAAAGTCTCTGGATATTAGTTCTAAAGTTTTATTATATCCAAAATGTCCTGTTGCTGGAAAGTCATGACAAGTTTGAAGAACATGTAATCGAGCTTCATCTTTTAGAACATATAGGAGTCCCTCAAAATATAGTAGATTCTTCTTGAATTCAAACTTAGAAGTATCATGAGACTTTGAAGGATTTCCCATAATATCATAAATAAGAGGATTTGAAGATATACTTGATTAAACTTGCTTAATGAAAGTTGAATCAACAGTTAGTGTTGATTTCATTGCTCGAAGATGAAGATACTCTGGCTTCAAGAGAATTGTCCATTGTTGATCGAAAACAAAGCTCCTTCCTTTGGTGCAAGGTAAGATCATATAGAGAATGCATCTGACAAACCTTGTTATTTTTTTAGTCTATAAGTAATCTTGAATTCGAATCTTGATAAAGACA
This sequence comes from Physcomitrium patens, assembly GCF_059467195.1. Lineage (NCBI taxonomy): Eukaryota > Viridiplantae > Streptophyta > Bryopsida > Funariales > Funariaceae > Physcomitrium > Physcomitrium patens. The sequence continues at coordinate 19,106,381 of NC_143410.1, read as the reverse complement.
TACTCCAATAGGCTTGGCAACAATTCAAAATACATACTAACATAAAATATTTAAGGTTCTTGTGATCCATATACACTAAGACTCGGCTAGAAGCACTTCTAGATAATGGCATCATTCTCTAAATGAATCCACGATTGCAAGAAGTTCTTTGTTATGGATCTTATAGTTGATCTTGGTTGCTGAAAAGTTTTTGGAATGAAAAGCTATTAGATGAAGTTTATCATCTGTTCCCATTTGTGACAATACGGCCTCCAAAGCAAAGTCTGATGCGTCTATTCCATAAAAAATGGCTTAGAAAAATCGATGCAATACAAGATTGGGGCAGAAACAAAGACTATCTTCAAAGCTTCAAATGCTACTTTCGCTTCTTGATTCCATTGAAGTTTGTCTTTATAAGTCAAACGTGTAAGTGGAGCTACAACTTGAGAGAAGTCTTTGATGAAGATTCAATAGTAGTTGGCAAATCCCAAAAAACATTCAACATCTCTTACCGTTTTTGAGATCTTCCAATTCATAATAGTTTGAACTTTTTTAGAATCCATCATAAGTTCATCATTTGAAATGATGTATTCTAAGAAGTCAACTTCAGTAGTATGAACTACACACTTTTCTATCTTGGCATAGAGTCCCGCATCTCCTAGTTTTTGTAATACATGACAAACATGAAGTTCGTATTCTTTTATATTCTTACAATAGATTAAGATGTCATTTAAATAATAGACAACAAAATTATCTAAAAACTCCCAAAAGACATCATTCATTAGATGTTTGAATGCTATTGGTGCATTTGTAAGTCCAAAAGGCATGACGTTGTATTCGAAATGTCTATACCTTATTTAAAACGAAGTATTCTATTTATCTCTTTCTTTGATGCGTACGAAATTGAATGCTCCTCATGGATCAATTTTTGTATAGATCTTAGCTTGATTCAACTGATCAAGGAGTCCAAATATCAAAGGTAGCGAGTACTTGTTTTTGATAGTGATTTTGTTGAGTCCTTGATAATCAACACACATCCGCAATGATTCGTCTTTTTTTTTCACAAATAAAATTCGAACTCATGCTAGAGATTTGGTGTATGAAGTTCTTGGCTAAATTTTCTTCAATATACTCCTTGAATTCAGCCAACTCATTTTGAAATAAATTATAGATTGGTCCAAATGGCAGTTGTGCTCCTTCTTAAAGGTCAATTGAACAGTCATACGAACGATGTTTCGAAAGAGTATCTACATTCTTCTTCTCAAATATATCTTGAAAATCTTGATATTGGCTTGGAATGCCACTTGAAGTCTTTTCACGAGTAGAAACACGTGTGGCATAAATGACATAAGGTGATCCTTTTTTTGTAGCATGCAAGAAAGCTCTTGCACCTATAAATATAGGTTTAATTATACTAGACTTATGACTTTCTACTTGATTAATTCCACTCTAAGTTATACTTTTAGAAAAGTCAAGAATACGAGAAATCCAATCTATTTTAGGATTATATTTTTTTAGCCATGATAAACCTAAAATGACTGGATTAGAAGAAGATCTAATGATATTAAATATTACAAAGCTACTATGACCATTAGTTGCTACTTCTATAGGAAGAATTTCATGAGTAATATGTTTTGAAGACAACGAACAACCATCTATGACTTCTACATGAACAGATTTAGTTTTCTTCACTAAAAATATGCTATGTCTTTTAGCAAATTCTTCATCTAAGAAACATGCTGAGGCTCTTTAATCTAGCAAAGCAAAGGCTTTGTGATATTTAGATCCTACAATAACATGTATCATAAAACATGGAGAGGATTTTGAAGAGAAGATAGGACCTTTACTAGACGTTGTATAAGATTCCAGCCGCACGGTCTCTATTATAGTTGGACAAATTCATTTTTTGACATGTTATCTTCTTTGATCGCCATATTCCTCATTTTATGGTTGCGTCATTTTTTTGAATAATATTGAACAGTATGCTTAGGTTTTCCATAATATAAGCACAATTCTTCTTGACGATGATGAGTCTTTTCTTATTCAGTAAGAGGTTTGAAACGTACTGCATCAATTTATATATTCTCTACTTCCAAATGTATGTGTTGAAGAGATGTTGGTGTTGCCATTGAATTATAGTAACGTTGAGGTTCACTTGTACACTTCTCAGATCAAAATTCAAAAAGATAATTGTCACACTTTACAGTAAAGTCAATTGCTTGATACAATATTTGAAGATTATGTAAGTTGAGCATTAAATTTTTTACCTCATATTATAATCCATAGAAAAATTAGCTAATAAGTATAGCATCATCCCTCTTGATATCAGTTACAAGTTATCAAAATTATGAAGCATACAACGTTACTAATCGATTACTTTGTTGCAAAATATGGATCTTATTGGTTGCAATACGAATTGTATCATATTCTCCATATATAGATCAAAACTTTGCTAAAAAAGCCTCTAGATTATCCAATATCGGATCTTGTCGTTCAAAAAAAGATAAAAACTATGATAATATTGAATCTGAAAGAAGCGTATTAATGAATCTAACTTGCGATCCTAGAGTTGGATAGCTTTGGAGTTGAAGTTCAATCACAAGTTATATTTGATTAATAAATCCTCTAAACTTTGATCTAGTGCCATCAAACTTCTCAGATAAGACAATTCTTGGTTCTCTAATATTGAAAGGATGTTCCACCATAGGAGAAAGGATATGATTTGGTACAAATGTTGAAGCAGCTCCAATCATTTCTATATCTTCACTTCTTGCCAATCTTGTTGCTCCTTGTGGTGGTAAATTGAATTGATGCATTGCAAATATTAACTCCCTCAATTGCTCTTGCATCTGTGCCATTGCACTCTTCATTTCAGTAAGTTTTGCCATGATAACACTCAGAAAAGAGAAGATATCTTATATCACTCAAGAAAAATAGAAGAGAGGACTTGAGAACAAAGAAAATACTAAGAACAATATCTATTTAGAAGAGGATAATCTGCAACTTCTAATATGCTTATGTCTTATTAAAAAAAAGAGATAATCCACTCTTAATCAAATTTAGACAAAGCTCTGATATTGTAGGTGTACTCTTGTCAATTTGTCAAAGACAAGAACATGATAAAAATAAATAAATAAGTGAGACTTCTCTCAAAGAAAGATGAAAAAATAGAAATAATTTGATATGTATATTAAGAAAAAAATTGGAATGGCTATCGCCAAAATTCAAGAAAACTAGAGACCCTTTAAACTAGACTGGAAGCAAGAAAGAAATTGACAAGAGTGAAGAAGTCTTCACTCTTATTTCTATATATACTATCTAATTAGGGAGTACGTGGCGATGTTCTATAGGACCTCTAATATGTGTTGACTTTATAGGACATATGCCTTGACTTACAAGGTAAATTTTTCTACATGCAGGCCACATAGTTAGCTTAGTCTTCAAGCTATCAACATGTGTGGCACATGGCCAACTTGTTGACCACGTTTCTAATCCAAAAAGTCAATCTAAGACATATATAAAGTCAAAGTAGCATCTATGAAGCTTCCAAGAAGTTTTTACAGCAAATATTATAGAATTAACTTACTTTTACCTACTTTTACTTACTTCTACTTATTTATACATGTAATTACTGGCTTATATGTTTATGTCTGTGGCATACAGCTATAATAATTAGAAATATCATAGAATGGAATGACCCTGTAGATATTATGTGTGTACATGTTTATTTGGTAAAATTCCAACATGAAGCTCTAATGGAGGTAAAAAAGAGAAGAAATGAAATAGAAGAAAAATTTGAAGAGCCAACCAACAAGAAGAGTTCTCAAAGGCATGCAAAAATAATATAAAATAAAGAAATATCTATATCATAGGCTAATAGACCATCTAGGGTTGGACCATTGACATTGCACCTTGAAAAAGCACCACTGCCAAAAGAGAAATGGAAAGAAATGTTAGAAGTTGATAAAGACAAAGGAAAGAGTAAGCATGTTACTTATAAGCTACAAACACATATTAAGGCAGCCACAAATTTGAAAGGAGTGTTGGAAGAGAGAGTATTCAATGTCAAAATTGAATTTACTCTACAAGAAATTTTACGCATTGCAAAGAAAGAGTTTCATGAAGTCATTATCGACACCATTAAACGAAAGAGGTAATTGATAGGAGAATTTATTGTATCTAATGCTTTCAATACAATCTTTACTAAAGAAGAAGAACATAAATTGGCAGAACGTTGTATCAATAAAAAAAAGACAATTTGATTTGTATGAATACAATGATGATGACAAGGACCCTAGACACTATACCAAGGGACATTTGAGAAGAGCCACCACAGAGATTTTAGTAAAAATAGAAGACTTGTTAGAATCAGTAATTGCTTTCATTGACCATGGATTTGAAATTTATATTATGTCAAAAGAAGTCTACAAATGTGAAAGGTGGCCCATTGATATTAACCATAGTTGGGTGATTTGGGCAATAAATAATACGCGAGGAGATCTTTATGGTACTTACCCAAATATGAAGCTAAAGGTTGGAGATGTGACCACAGAACAAAATGTTTTTGTTCAAGGCACTACTTTATATCCAGTGATTTTTCGTCAACCATATATTACAGCTGAGAGGATGGAGACTAAGATTTTGGATGACGGATCAGCATATGCCCATATTAAAAGTCAAGATGGAAATAAGATAGTACAATTTCTAACAATACCTGCAAACCATGAGTGCGATCGGGATTATTTATAAAGTGATTTATTACCAAGGATTAGTGAAGAGTTTACGGATTTTTGCAGGGTACCACTATAGAGCAAGAATGTAGTAGTACATCAAAGAAGGTACTCTCGCATGAAAAAAAAAATACCTTTTCTACAGATGTTGTAAAATTATCTAAGAAAGAATTTGCTATATATACACAACTTAATGATCTACCAAAGTGAGAAAAAAAATTGTGCAAAGAACAAAAAAAGACCTAAAAAGAGTAGATGTGCTTGATAGAGATGATAAGATAGTAGGAGTATATATGAAAACTGGTTTAGAAGATTTTATGGAAGAACTTTTAGAGGTTGAACAAAGAAATGAAGATCAAGTGGTGTAAGTATATTCAAGAGAGTTCTACTTAGCTATACAAGAATTTTAAGATTACGAAGTGAAAGTTGAAACTAGATACAAAAATGTAGAGAAGAAAATAAAACTTGTAGCTATACCATTACCTAGTGATTCCAATCATCAAGTTCAATAAGCTTTGAAGGAGAAGGACTTACGGGATCCTAAAGAAATTGACTACAAGTTTATCAAGAATACACTTAATGAATTGAAAGTAGGATCTATAAATTTTCTATTACCTGTTGAAGAAATAGAATTTAGAAATATATTAAATATGCATGGAAAGGCTTTTGCTTTTGAACCTTTAGAAATTGGATGTGTCGATGCAAGTGTTGTGGCACCAATGATTATATTTATAGTTCCACATATTCCTTGAGATTGAAGACCAATTTCAGTGCCTAAAGTGCATCTACCTAAACTTATGGAGCTCTTAAAAGAAAAGATATAAATGAAGATCCTAGAGCCATCATTTGCACCATATTCCAGTCATTGGTTTACAGTACCAAAGAAAAATGGAACACTACGGTTTATTCAAGATATGCAACCAGTGAATCAAGTGACCATTGAAAATATTGAGATTAGACTAATTATTAGAGAATTTATTAAGGTATTTGTTAGTAGAGCTATTTATTCTATTGGAGATCTCTATTCTGGATATAATCAATTTCAACTAGCTGAAAGAAGTAAAGATATCACTACTATGAGAACACCTTTAGGATTGGTTAAGATGTGTACATTGCCACAAAGAGCAACAAACTCGGTAGCTCATATGATGAATGGGATGAATAAGGTTCTTCATGATTTCATTTCAAAAAAGACTATGCCTTTCTTCGATGATATTCCAATAAAACGATATATGGAAGAAGAAAAAAATGAAACAATGGATCAGAATGGGTGCTGTAAATTTGTATCTAATCATATTTTAAATTGTGACAAAATTTTATCTCGACTTGAAGAGGTTCATTTGACACTATCAAAAGCTAAATCTACCTTAGGAGTTCAAGAAGTTGTTATTGTAGAGCATTTGTATAGATGGTTTGGTCACAAACTTGATTTTAATAAGGTAGATGTCAAACAACGAATGAAGGATATTTATAGCTCACAAATAGAAGTACAGAGGATTTTAGGAGTTTGCATATTTTATTGTGTATGGATTCTTCATTATATACATGTAGCTGATTCTCTTTATAGTTTGCTACAAAAAAAAAAACAGATTTAAATGGAAGAAGAAGCAAATAGAAATAATTCAAAAGCTAAAGCAATTATTATCTTCTCGACATGTATTATGAAGGATAAGTTATGAGGATGGCAAATCGGTGATACTTATAATTGATACTAGTCCAATAGTTGTTGGTTGGACTTTAGGACAAAACGTTGAAGAAGGTAATATGTTTGCTATTAGATTTGGAGCTAAAGTATTAAGTGAACGACAAAGAAACTATCCACAGGTAAAACAGGAGCTATGGAGAATAGTTACAACTATGAAAAATGAAAGAAAATATTTAATTGGGACACTAGTGATAGTAGAAACAGATTGTTTGCCACTATTCAAAATAATTATCAGCTGTAACATCCTTGATATTGCTATGCTAAGATGGATTGCATATATTAAATCTTTGAATCTTCAATCTAGGCATATAGCAGGCAAAGACAATCTTATAGCAGATATGCTATCTCGAGCTAGATATGAACAAAAAGAAGATTTGATTGAAGATATTGAATATATAGGTACTACCTTTTATTCTAGGACACAACAAGTAGAGGATGAATATCCAAGACCATTTACAAAAGAATTATATGAAGAAGAATGGATTGATATTGAACACTATTTAAGTACAATATCAAGACAATCAGGATGGAGTGATACTCATTTCAAATAAATTAGACAGAAAGCTTATAACTACCTCTTACAAGGTGGTTACCTATGGAAGCAATGCAAAGAGGATACTGGAATGCCACAGAGACTAGTTTGCAAGAAAGAGATGCAAGAACAATTAATCCATGAATTCCATGATAGTTTGTAGGCTAAACATAGAAGTATTTATGCCAACTTTAACAAGTTCAAAGAAAAATATTGGTGGCGTAACATGTATAGAGATGTGGTGAAGTTTGTAGAATCATGCCAGACTTGTTAGATATACTCAAAGATTTATCATAGAAATGGATTACATCCTACATATCCACTTGCAATACATTATAAATGGATTATGGACCTAGTTACTATGCCTATGGAAATATGGCAAATGTGGTACTTGACTCTAGTACGAGAAGATTTATCTAACCAAATAAAACAAAGAGTTCTACAAATAAAATCTATTGAAGGATTTTGTAGATTTTTACTAGAAGATGTGATTTGTAGATATGGATGTATTGGAAAAATTATTGCTAATCGTTGAAAATTGGGTGCACATGAGGCTAGACAGTTCTTTGAAAGATGTGGAGTCAAGCTAGCTCTTACTACATCTTATAATCTGGAAGGCAATGCTAAAAGTGAGCAAGGTCATCCTCCTATTATAAGGGCCATTGTTAAAGCTTGAAAAGGAAGAATAAGAGAATGGCCATGGTTATTACCATTTATTTTTTGGGCTAATCGTACTACTCACAGTTCAATGATAGGATATACGCTGGTAGAGTTAATGCAAGGATAGAAGTCCATTATGCCAATTGAAGAGCAAATACCTACTTGGAGTATCTTGCCTTGGCAAGACAATATATCTAAAGAACTTCTTATACTTTGAATTCATCAACTAGAGAGAAGACTTGAAGATATGAAAAAAGAAATTATAAGGCTGAGGAAGTCGCACTTGAAGAATAAAGATAGATTTGATTAGTGACAAAGATTGAGGCCAAAAGATATTCAAGAAGGTGATTGGATTTTGATACATGACAACAGCTTAGATAATCAATATAGTGCTCTTAAAAAGTTCTCTAAGTATTGATTTGGATCTTATGTATTTGTACATATTTTAAATAATGCTACATATGCATTAAGAAAATTAGATGGAACAAGATTCAAATTTCCAATTGCAGGAAAACATATATAACTTTTCAAACAACAAGATCAAGAACTAATCCTTGAAGATATTGAAGAAGAGTTTGATCTATCTAAGTATGTGGAAGAAGAATTGGATTTTGAAGAATACATTATTGAAGAAGTGATATGAAGCCAATCAAAACTTTAGTTCTTCTTGGAGCATACTAGAGGATGCACAGGTTTAGAGGGGGTGGATGTCGTGTTGTGGTTCGGCTACTATATAAAAATAATGTAATTATGTATTTAATATATAATTTATTAAGTAACATGATGAAAGCCATGTTAGTAGATTTTAGTTGGTTATAGAATATAATTTGATATTACCTTAAGAATAGGTTGTTTAAAAAGATTACTATATAATTTGTATAATTTTAATTTCTTTTTTGATAGTGGCTTTTAAGATTGGTTTTGGTTGATAGTAACTTCTAAATATTTAAAGTCACCTTTGTTAGACATTGGTGACATTTGAAAACTTATTTTGGTTCTTTTATTTTATATTTAGAGTATAAATTATATAAATCTTATAAAAAAAAGGATTGAAGAAGGATTTTGATAGCAAAGGGAGTAATTAGGGCACTAATATAGATGAATGGAGATAGATGATGAAAATCTCCATTTCATATTGATCAAAGCTTTGAGGAGGCTACTCGAGGCCATATTAGAGATTAGAGTTAGATTTTCGGAACCATTTGAGCTTTGAAGGCTAAGGTCAACAAGTTTAGGTTTTTGGCTATAGTTTTGGTACAAATTTTATATGATTTAGAGTTTATATGAAGGAGATATAGGCACTCAAAGTTAAGGTGGTGATTTGGAAGCTACTGTCTTTCTTTTTGACATAATGCACGTGTACAGATGGCAATTGAGGATCGGCGATTGCAACTAGAGAGAACACTTTTGCGGCTATACTTTTTATATATTGCTTGCTGGATTTCAAGTTGAAATAAAGGAGTTATTAGATTTTGAAGTCAATGCATGCAATCTAAGGATAGTAAGTGACCTGGTTTACTAGTGGTTGTATCTTGAGCTATATCTTGAGCAATTTGACAAGGTTTTGGCTCATAATTTCAAAAAATGTGTAATTTCATGTTAATAAACTTTGTACATAAGTTTGATGACATTTGAATATTGGATTCTTAAAATATTAAGAAAATAGTACTCAGATGCTTGTAAATTAGGATTTAGAGTATCTGCTAGGGATTCTTAGATGCCAGAAGATTGGAAGTGAATTTGTAGTTGGTTTTTTTGTGATAAAAGTTAAAGATAATTTCTATGGATTCTATAAATTTGAGACAAATTGAATTATTAGATCAAGCGTTATGAATTTCTAAAGTTTGAGAAGAGAAAACCCTTTGCAGGAAAAAATTGTTTTGAAGGGATTTTGTTATATTTTGAGTTTTATGCAAATCAAAAGATTTTTGGAAGCTAAGACAAGATTCATATAAAGTTTTAAGCTAAACTCTTTACAATTAGATAGCCAATGTATTCCCAGATAGCAAATCATGCCATATGACACTATTTTATACTATTTTGTGATAAGATTTATATTACTATAGATTAAAGGGGTTTTAGATCTTTAAGAGAATTTAGTCCTATTTCATTGATATTAGAGCGATTGTTAGTTTGTTCTTTAATAATGTGTTAGTAGTCACTATCTAATTAGAGGCTAATTACTATAGTCATATCAATTATTGTTTTGGAGCTACTATGAGCTAATTTTAAAAAGTCAATTGGAAGAGTAGAAGGCATTACATTAGCAAAGTTTGGCAAAGAAATTGTAAGATGGGAGATATTGCAAAGCCATCCTGAATAGAGGCTTAGGTACAATACCTCGTAGATTAAATAGCTACTCTACAAAGATAAATGAAAGCTTCTAAGGCAAGATAGTTAACATCTGTTAGGTTAAAATTAAGCAAGCTTGAATCATATTCTCGAACTTCAAGGCAAGAAGATATATGTCAATGGCTCTTCAACATGCGACAATACTTCCAACTATTTGGAGCAAGCACCATTCAAAGAATTATGTATGCAGCTAGTTATTTGAGAGGTACAACATCCATTTTATAGCAATATCAAGCTCAAAATTATGGAGCTCAAAGTGGATTTTGTAACTAAGAGGAGTTTGAGACCAAACATATGAATCAATTTTGATCCATCAATGTAGAAAAATTACACACAATCAATTGGCTAACCTTATGTAATCCAGATCAATACAAATTTATGTCTCTTGATTCAAGTCCCTATGTCTTTGAATTCAAGTCCTTCTATCTCTGAAAAATCTACTTTCACTATGATAGCCTCTTACTTTGAAGTTAGAGTCATGTAGAAATTCATCCTGGAATTAAAGAGCATAAAAATCAAGGATTTGAATGTTGATTCTTTAGTGGAAATAAATTATCAAAGCCTCCTTATTTCCTAGTTGAAATGTTCTATACTCATGTCGAGGTACTTTTATAAGTAGTTGTTAAGAATATAAATCTCAAAGAAAAAAATCTCAATATACTCTTGTTTCACTTGAAAAGACTAGGCAATCACTCAAAGATTGTAATATATTAAACTAGAATAGCTATTGTCAAAGACAAGAAGACTAGAAAGTCTTAAAACAAGAGTAAGGACTAGAAAGACGTTGATAAGAGTAAAGAAGGCTTAACTCTTACTTCTAAATATATTTTTTAATTAGAAGCTATGTAGAGATATTCTATAGGACCTCCAACATATATTGACTTTGTTAGACACATGATTTAACTTAGAAAGAAAGTTATCTATATATGCACCTTATAGTTAACTTGTTCTATAAGCTACTAATATGTGTGTCACGTGGCTAATTTGCTGACCAAGTTTCTAGCCTATGAATTAACTACAAACATGTGTAAAGTCAAAGGAATATCTATGAAGCTTTTAGGAAGCTTTTTTAGAAGATATTATGAAATTAACTTATTTTTATCTACTTCTACTTAATCATATAGATGATTATTGGAGTAAATATGTATGTTTGTGACAATAGCTTGATTGTCAACTATTCAAATATTAAAATTGTATCAAGGTTATTCAAGGTTTAAAGAATACCTTCATAACTTTTGAACAATCCATTAAGTACGAACTTAAAGATGCTCTAATCAAAAACAACTTCTGCTATAGATAGAAGTTTATTTCTCATATTAGTTGTTTTTTTGACATAATCTTCTATAGACCTTCTTTTGCTATTTTCAATGTGTGAAGCTAACTTATGAGTATTAGCAATTGTAATTGATTTTCAAATATCAATTTTGAATAGAATCTAGCCTATATACAAGCTAGATTATTGAAAGTTGCAACAAAATCAAGAAGACTATTATTTATTAAGAGTTGTATTTTTGATAAGATAAGATTTTTTGCCTTTGTCATAGATTTTTTGATATACTGAGTGCCTACAATTGTTATAAGAAAACTTCTAGGTTGAAAGTGATTTTTTGTTAAGTCCTAGACATTCTCTTATTTAAATATGGCCTTCATTTTGAGTTGCCATATGTAATAATTATTAAGTCCTATTAGCTTAATGGAGTTTCTATGACTTGCGTATTTTGTCATCTTATCTCTCTAACCTCTAAACTATTAAACTATTAAACTATTAATGTAAGAATACTACTCGCTTTGTTATATATATTAGACAAATAATATAACTCATTTGTGTCTAAATCTTCTCTATTAGTTTAGGAACATTGCTCACTAAGACTATGTGCTTTAATGACCCCATCCTAAGACATCTTATTACTTTAATACCATGTCAATAATACTTCCTCAATAGAAGATCTGTATTAAATCACATAAAATAGAAATAGTTCCAATATAAGTAGAATACTTGAATTACTAATTTCTAAACATGATTCTATCTTCATGAATAATATAATAATGCAAGGTTCTATAAGTGGTGTTAATATTGATATATTTGTAATATTAAAAATATAGTGTCAAACTTATTTAATTTGATTTTGGACCAATTTAGTAAATATACTAAAATTCAATTTTTTTTATATTTTATTTTTTGAATTTAATCAATTTTATTTATTGGTATATATTAAAATTTATAAATTTTTTTTCTTAATTTTTTGAAGTATTTTTTACAAAATCTTCAAATTTAATGTTTGTACATCTATAAGCTATTATTATGAAATAACTATCTAAAACTATACATCTTAGCTATATTTTGTAACAAAAAAATTGTCAAAATAAAAAATATTATGATAAACAAAAGAAATTGGTGAACAAAATGTAATAAGTTAGATTTATTTTGAAAGAAATTTTAACATATATATATATATATATATATATATATATATATATATTGTTAAATTGATCCAAGTATTTATTGAATTGACTCACCTATCCTAACCACTATCAAAAAACTCTCCTTTGCTAGATTTGTATTGGTCAAAAACCAATAATAAAATGGTTGAATCCTCAACCAAAGATGATAGGTGGATCAATTTAGTAAATGCCTATGTCAATTTAACAATTTTATGTTTGTTCTTCATTTATTGGTAGATAATATCATAGTGAACACTTAGTAATTTTAAAAAAATATTTGTTTCAGTAACTTAAAACGGATGAATAAAACAAAGTCAGATTGAATGGTTAATCAACCAAGAACAACTTGTTGTTGGGTTTCATTTACTTGATTTTTCAATTCAAGAATGTCAAAATAAGTTTATTAAAGTGACACCAATTAAATTTAGATTTTTTATCATTTTAAATAGATTCAATAATAATAATAATAATAATAAAAGCAGCTATATTTACAATTTGATTTTGAATCATTCATGAAAATATAATAAATTTAATGCACAAGCTTACAGAAGACATTTCTTAAATTTAAGTAAACTATTTTCATCCTTGTATATACATCACAAGTTTGACAAGTGATAAATGACAGAAAACAATATATTGTTGCATTCATTAGTCAATTCTTTTAGGTTATATTATCAAGTATAAAAATCATCTTCACCAAAGGTCAAATAACAACTACTACCTTTTGAATCTCTGAACAAATGTGGTATAAATCTAAATCGGAGTAATTTTGAATTTTCAAAGCAACACATTACTTGCTACCAAATGAATTAAAATTATAAAATCATAATAATCAAAGTCATCAAATAATTCAGTGAGCAGAGTCTAGTTTAGCTGGGCTGTCTCGTGTCGGACTCCATGGACGAAATCCAACAATCCGACGGAAAACTGAACTTGGACGAACTTCAAAAACTGGACGAAACCCTAAATCCTGCACAGTCCCGAAGAGTCTTTCGCGACAGAGGATCGCAGTGGAAGCTTGCAGGCTGGAACTCGCGAAGTCGGAGCATCGAAAGGGTTGCAGATTCCGATGGGGGAATCGCCGTAACTCCCGCTGCCAGATACTCCACCACACGAATCTGCTTCCGGGAATATTTCTGCAGCATCACGCAACAACCTAGTCGCCCAATCCTCCACGCCAATATTCCCCGGACGGTGGGTGAATCGAACCTTTGTGCCATCATGGTTGATTTGTCAGTCTCGCATCATCTCTTTCACTCCCTGCGCTCTCTCCATCTATCCCGGTGCGGTTGGAATCCGCTGTTGTAATGAGAATCGTGATTTTCAATTTAAGTCGTGTTAGGGTTTTTGAGATTCCAGTGCCAATGAAACCCTCGATTCAATCTTACCTGTAGTTGGGTGCATGTGTGCGAGGCAATCATGCTCACGATCATGCTGTTCAATCACTGAAGCAGCTGAAAACTGTGGTCGCAAAAGCAACCCCTTGCAACGTGTTGAAGCAAGTTCAGGCAGCAGACAATATTGTCTCTGATTTTGCGAAGAGTTGGACTCTAGTAGTGGAAAGTCGATGATGGGCATGATTTCAAAGAGTGTTGTACAGATGGTAAAAAGAATGTGGGCTGTTGGAATTGAAGGGAATTTTTATTTTTTTTAAGTTTAAAAATAAATAAATAAATTCTGTTTTAGACACAGTCACGGTGAAGTTGAATAAAAGAAGTGCAGATTGGAGGCATGATTGTGTCAACAAGGGAGGAGCAGAGCACATTGACTGCCCCGATTCGTTTGACTTGGTCCATGCTGTGCAGTCCCGACGGAGTCACTCTGTTCCCTGATTGGGGTTGTCGTAACTGGGACGATGAATGCCTCAGTACAGCTTATTTTGTTGTGCATGTCTTCAAGCATTATTTGTCGCTTACTGCTCAGTACTGTGCACTGCAAAAAGCAGTTCCCATGAGTCACTCAGTCCACATTTGGAATCAACTGGGTTGCCACACTTCAACCAAATCAATGGGTTCGACCCGCTCAGTAGCAGACGCAGTGATGATCGTTCCAGCAGTGCATCATCACTTCGAATGCAAACCAAACAAGGCTGTACTTGCAAAACCAACCTGAAAGAAAAAAAATTGTGGCTCGTACCGTTAACTATGAGGTGGGAGTTTTGTTCACAACATTGACAGGCCCAATTTTAGGCATTGCCGCATCGATGCTGTACCCAACCAAACGACCTGAATATACATAGTATCTCTATCCGGAACTTGATGAGCATGGTGAGAACCATGAGCCAATCTATCCCTGAAACCCAAGCAATCCTTGCATCAGCTGTGCCCCAGCACATCTTTCGTATTCAATCTCAACTCCTTTACTTTACATACCGGATCGAACTCAATACTGTACAAATCTCTCAATGTCTACATCGTTTTTTAAGGCTAAACGTGGTGTTTCGGATGAGCAAATTACTTTGAAAAAGCTGCTCTTCAGGTTACAATGAACTGGAATTACAGGGCCGCATGCAGATGGCGACTGGCTCTAAGGCATGAAAAAATGGTTGCCGCATTTGCATCTCCAGACCTCGGGATAATACTCTTGCTGCGTGATTGACCCATGCGGACCGCCGAGGGAAACGTGGATTGGGCTGCAGGGAACACACACTCCACACTTCCCT
Organism: Physcomitrium patens; assembly: GCF_059467195.1. NCBI lineage: Eukaryota > Viridiplantae > Streptophyta > Bryopsida > Funariales > Funariaceae > Physcomitrium > Physcomitrium patens. The sequence continues at coordinate 19,091,319 of NC_143410.1, read as the reverse complement.
TGGCAAGACGGGGGAGCTGAACCCAGCAAAATCCGGTGGCCGAAGATTGAACGGTCTCTGCCGACGACCTTGACGTTACCGTGACGAATATTGGCTCTTTGAGAAGACCATGGACTCAAATCCTGCAATAAACGCATGGCAGTGTTGACTTCAGCGGTCCAACTACATGTCTTGACGAGTGGAGTTACCCCGAGAAACAGGAACTTGGACTCAAATTCATCTTGGACACTAACCATGTTATTTTATGCGCGTGAGAATGGGCGTGTGTTCTCAGTGCTTAAAACGCTTACAGAAATGCCCTGAAGAATGTCAAAGGCGTTGACGGAAGAATGTTAGATCAATTTAAACACCGTACATTGGTAAATACCTGAATGGTTTCTTCATAAAGAACTGATATTCACCTGATATTGACGGTCACGATTCCAGATCACTTCTGCAATTTCCATTTCTTCCTCAGATTTTGGATCCCAAGTTAACTCGACTTGGGGTGTAGCTGTGGAGCTTGCAGTCAATGGTGGACCTGAGATCATGAACAATGACCCTCGCGTGTCAAATTGACTAGTGCTGAATGAGGCAAAACAATACCCCGATGGTCACAGCGACTTCTTCTGCGAGCTGTGTCTTAGTTACACCTCTCCAAACTCTAAACCATGCAAGTGAAGCGAATTGCTAGACCCAACTGCAGAGCTCACCAGGTATGAAGCGGCCGGCGACGGCCAGACGAGAAACCATTGTGAGAAGAAGAAACAAAATCTGAAACCTGAGAGTTCGCATTCTTCAAGTTGTTTCACGAAGCTCTCACACCAGCTGGTTCACGTTTGGCGACGGAATAGCTGCAACAACAGCTGCAGATCACTATAATCAATCACTTAAAAGAAAGAACGCATGCGCAGTACCTATCGGAGGTCATCATGGATTCTCTGCATGAAACGGCCTGGCTATCTTGGACAGTGAGGGCGAAGCAGCAGGCACAATCTGTTCCTGGGGCTGCTATTGCAAGGAGTAAATCATGCTGAGCAGATTCCAAAGCTCTTTTCAAATTACGTCACTCAGGAAAAAGTGATCACGTCATCCTGGAAATTATTCGCCTGAGTGTTCCAATCATCCTCAGAAATTGTTCCGACGAACCCTCTCGTCTCAGAAAACCTGCAGCTCCTAATGGTTGTTCAAAACCATGAGACTGGAGTTGCTCCGAATGGACTGGAATGTGGCAAGACAAATAGTGTTGTATCGTCGTGATCAAACCTCGCTCAAATTGCCACACACATCATAACCAAACAGCAGAAACGGATAATGTAATCACAACTCCCGTGGAGACACTTTGAAATCATCCCGCAGGCCATAACCAGCCATAACCAAGCTACCCCGCCGTCCTTCCCCTTCCGCTCACGTCCCCCTCCTCTCAATACGCAATCGATGCATGTGTCTGCCTGCGTCGCGTTGTCCAGCTTCTTATCCCAAGATCTTTCTCTCATCACTTCATCCAGGCTTTCCTCTCCTCAAACAGTGTCAGTCTCTAGTGGACTCTCACTCTCTCTCTTTCTCGCCCTCTCTTTCTCGCCCTCTCTTTCTAGTACAAAACATGCATGGACCTTAGCTGCACGCTACAATCCCACCAACAACATTCAACCGAGGACCCTTCACAATGCCAATCGGCCAGAATTTCCCATTCCAACTGCCCGGCTACTGGGTCCGCTCAGCTACGGTCCGCAATGCAGTCAGCCACCTGCAGTGATCGTCTGCTCGACTAGGCCGGCGCTTGCTCAAGGCCTGAGCTCAAGGGGAGAGCAGTACCGGATTGGAGGCTGTATCACTCATGGAACCAACCAGAACAGACCGCCCCTCTGTCTCTGACATTGCCCCACTCCAATCCTGTACTCTTGTGCTGTGGTACCAGCCAATACTTGTCCGCATTCTTGTCTACCGCTCCCTGAAAGTTACCTCTGCCTTCTCTCGTTTCACTTCTACCGCCCCCGGCGTCTATTTCACACGGTCTCTGCTGCAGCGCATGGGGTGCAGATTGCTTGTCCAGTCCGCTGGACGTTGAGCGCTCAGGATACCTTGGCGCAGCCCCTGATGTGGTGGTGCCCTTTCAAACGAGGAACTGGACAACGAGTTGTGCGAGTACACGAGAGCAACGCTTCGTGCAAGAGGGTGTTTTTTCTTCTTGTCTACTAGACAAAGAAAGATTAGAGGTCGCTTTCCCTACTGGAACTCGAATCCCCCCAACCTTGTCCAACCTTTCATAATGAAATGCATTTTCGTCCTGATTATATACTAACCGACGGCGTCCTTTGGCAATCTGGTAAGTAGATTTTTTTTTCTCTTCATGACAAATGCCCACTTAACTATCCAACAGCGTTCGGTGTACTCAACATTCGGTGATTGAAAATTGACCTAAAGCAGCGGTACTTATTGTTCTAGCTCCCTGATTTTCAATCTCCAATCTTCCATGCGCCCAGCTCCTTCAAACTTTTTCTTTTTAGTAACAATAATAAGAATAACAACAACAACAACAACAATAATAATTTGCTTTTCTGCTTTCTGCTGGGACCATGGGATCTTCGCGATGTGCCCAGTTCCTCGTTCATGTTCCAGGCTCTGATTTCTATCCCCAACGTTTTCAGTCCTCTCAATATATCACAACCATTGTTTAAAGCAGGTACACTAAAGCTCAAGTACTGAGAGCATCAAGCCACGCCTACATTTTAGAATTCCGGTCAAACAATGAAATCATGGGCATCGCATCACCTTCGCTCGCTTCTCCGTCATCAAGAATAAGTCGGTGGTTGGGTGAGGGCGGGGGCAGCACACCATTTGCGTGACCAACCCGACCATCATTTTGTTCCAAATGGTTGCAACTCCTGCAGTCCATCACTCGAGGATATAAGACCCCCCCCCCCTTTTGCATTGTGTGCTGTCTTAAAAAAGCTTCAGCATCCTCCCTCCCTCCATCCATCCATCCACAACACCGCACCGCGTGCGAAGAATCTCCTGGACATGGAACGGGACTCACATCAAGCCGCAGCCCTCACGGGCTACACCAGTCCAATCTCGATTCATACCTCCAAGCGCCTTCTGCAAGCCTTACAATAAAAATCATAGCCAGAACACCGAAACTCCGCTCGGTGTGATCAGTGGGGTGCCTGTGGTACTCTATTTGTTTGTTTGTTTGTTTGTTTGTTTTTTGTTTTGTTTGTTTGTTTTTCTTTTTTCTTTTTTTTTTTTGCAGTGTTTTCTCCCAGAATTGGTGGTGAAGCCCATGAGTGCAGCATGATGAAGCACTGATGGTAGAGGAAAGCTGAAGCTGCACAACAACAACACAGACACGACGACGATGAAGGTGAAGAAAATCATTGCAGCTCAGCGGGACCACCAGCACTCCATGGCCCACGAAGCTCATCATTTCACCTCCATTTCTAGACACAACCACCCACTCAGTTGTTGAAGAATCCGGCAGACTCCGCGAGACTCCACAACCTCTGCCGTTGCATGTGTTTATTTTTCCCCTTTTTTACTGTTCTTTTCTTTTCTTTTCTGTTACAAAACAGGGAGTTGTTGATTCTGTGAGGGTCCATAGAATAGAATGCTTCCCACCCGCCGTCGACAACAACGGGGCAGAATATACAGTTGGATGAGATTTTAAAATTTTAATCCTTTTAAACTTTTTTTTAATTCAGTAAAATTGAGTTCTGGTTTTTGGGTGAAATGGGTACATAAGTAAATGAATGGCCCTTTGAGCACAGCCTGACTGTGTCCCACCAATCATGTGCGTGTTGACCCTGTTAACAAAGTATGCTAATAGTGTGGCTCTTAGTGAACGTATTCCCAGGGATTAATAAAATAAATAAAAACGCCCACTCTATGGTTGGTTTCTTAGCTTTTTCTGTTTTGATGGCTATTTTCATGTTCCCATTGAACTTTCTTTGACCTCTGTTCTTTCTATAGTAATCGAATTTATGGTCCCACCTTCCACGGTGGTGGGCTATGACCACGTCCCACAACAAGTTTGTAAATGGTTAGGAATAAAAGAATTTGAGGAACTTCTGGGACAAATTGTTGTGGTTCATATGAAGGAAAAAAACTTGGTTAGAGTGTAAGTGTGTATGTGACATTCTCCATTTTATAATAAACAAAGATAGCAATGTAAAAAATGATGGTTGCATTTGATGCAAGTAGCATACTATATGTAACATTGATAAATATATAAATGTGTAAAAAGATGACCAAATTGAGAGAGTAAGTTAAATCTAGAACAAGTATTTCAACATTATTTAAATTTTCAAAAAAATTGATGCTGTACACTATAAATAAGGCTCAATTGTGTTATTACTCAATAATATGATATGCAAAAACTTTGTAAAATTCACATATATAATAAGAACAATAGTTAAGAGAATTTTTTTAAATACTATGCCAAAAGGAATTAAACTAATATGAGTAAAGATCTTATGAATTCGTTTCTCATGATTTAGCTGTTTAATAAAATTTTAAAAACTCAAAAATAGTAATAGTAATAATAGAATACAGTATTTTATAATATTGAAAAACGTATAAAAATTATCTCTAGGTTTTTCCCATACGTGAGATTAAAAAAGATACCAAAAAATATAAATAAATAAATAAATAAATAAAAACGCAGTAAAACAGAAATAAAAAGTAGTAATTCATTTGGTTGTAAATAGATGAAGACATTGCAAAGTAACAATATGGTTGGAAAGTGATGTGAATTTTACTACACGTGGCCTAAAATATGTAAGATGTCATAATTTAAAGCTAATTTGAGCACCAAAATCAACTATTCAAAAAAAAGATCACAAAACCATACACGTGTCTGATATGTTCTGAATTACAAAAGGGTTTAGGTTAAGTTTAAGGCTTGAAAGGATTATTTTGAATGTTTTTTATCATCACATTTTATGGGACTAAGTTGTAATAATGTTCTAAACACAGTGTTGAATTTGTGGACAAGAGATTATTTTGTTACTTCCTCTTCAAAGAAAACAACCATCATTAACAGTTACAATGTTTTTTAATATGTGATATTTTCAAAATTTAACTAATATATATATATATATATATATATATATACATATATATATATAACCATATATTTTTTTCTTTAATATATATATGTATGTATGTATTTATGTAGTTAAAAAAAACCTTGTTTTCATGTTTTTAAATTTTTTGTTTGGGAAATTAAGGTTTTTATTTTAACCGATTTATTTCATTTAAAAGTTCACATCTTAAATAATAATTAAATTTCCAAAATTTCCATGAGAAATGAATATAATTTCATAATATTTTCAATTTTAATTTCATAAATAAATTTTTTTAAAAAATGGTTGATTTTAATTCTATGAAAAAAGAGTTAGTACGGGTGCATCTCGTCGGGAGGAGCCGTACTTACTTACGATGGATTAACTGTTACAACGAACAGAACCTCATCCAAATATTAATCCATCCCGCCAAACCATCCATCCATCCACACATCCACACATCCATCCATCAACGAAACCATCCATCCATCCACACATCCACACATCCATCCATCAACGAAACCATCCATCCATCCACACATCCACACATCCATCCATCAACAAAACTATCCATCCATCCACACATCCATCCATCAACAAAACTATCCATCCATCCACACATCCATCCATCAACAAAATCATCCATCCATCCACACATCCATCCATCAACAAAATCATCCATCCATCCACACATCCACACATCAACAAATTCATCCATCCACCAATTAATTCATCTATCTATCCCACACATCCATCCATCCATCGACACGTATCCATCCATCCATCCTCACAGCCATCCATCCAACCACCCATCCATCCATCCACCCTTCCTTTCTTCCAGCCATTTATCCAACTACCCATCCATTCATCCAACTATCCATCCAGTCATCCACCCATCCATCCAGCCAGCCAGCCATCCCTCCATCTAGTCATCCATCCTTCCAGCCATCGATCTACCCATCCATCCAGCCATCCATCCACCGAAAATGTCAAAGAGATAGGCCTGATCCACATCAGCAGGTCAGACTTTACCCTGGTATCTGACATGTCACAGTTCGAGCCAATAGGACATCCGCGTCGCAAGGACACCCTGTCCTGCAAATAAGGTCCGCCCACATCAGTCTCCACGTCGGATTTTTCAGGGGGTGGGCATGTCTACAAGGACCACGTCGGCAGAAAGTATCGGAAAGTTCAAGAGCTTTTTTTTGCATGCTTTCGGGAATTCATCGCCCCGAGCGCGAGGGACGATGACCACAGATCGACGGTGCCTTTCGACCCAATACAGAGATCGACGGTCCTAAGGACGCTCACGGTTATAGGAGCCGGGGATGCGCGTCGCCCTTCGCCGGAAGTGGAGCGGAGAGTAGGGTTTGTTTATAATCGCTCGGCCTGACAGCGATCGCCTCTTCCTACTCTCTCTTCCTCGATTCCTTCACAATCTGCGTCGTAGGAGCTACGTTGTGTGTGAATTAGAACTCTTCGTCGTAGAATTTGTGTCGTATTGTCACAAAAATGGCCGCGTCTTGTTCTATATAGCGTTTTTGGGGTGTATCGGCGTGCGTGGAAGCGGAGCAGAGCTTTGCAGATTGCTGTGTTGAAGTCGGTGTGTCGTGTGTTCTCCCTCTTGCCGAGTGGCCCTGCACATTCCTTTTGTAGATCTGAGGTCTGTGATGAAGTGCTTCTTGTGCTTTTTTTTTGTCTCTTTTTGGGATTGTTGTTGAGCCTGTTGATGCATGAGCGGATGTGATTTTTTATTGCACATGTCTCGTAATTGGCGGGATTTAGATTGGATGACGTCTTGTTGGAATGTAGTGTTTCGGTATTTGGTGTTATTTCCTCTTGGGATACCGTTAGGTTACTGAAATGCGCTTTGTTGCCTAGATCTGAGGCTTGTGGTGATTTTTTGTTGTGGTGTTTTGGCTCGCGCTTGTGGAGAACGTAGGTATTGTGCTGTGCATTGATGCTTACGTTGTGAAATTTGGTTGTCAGATGTCCATTAATGACATTTCGACTTGCCTCAAAGGAGGTAAGAGCTGCGGCGGTGGACGAGAAGAGGATGCGAGCAACTTGCTATGGTGCCAGCATTGTGGTATAGCCTTATGCTTTGACTGTGACACATACTTGCATAACTTAAAGAGCTCCAAACACGGGCATCTTCGAGTTTTGCTGCCTGCTTCACGGACTGCGTCGGTGCGAAAATGTGAACATGGGCTAGATGGCGGCAGCAACGTGCGCATTGATTTGATTCAGAAACCTTCTCTCTCTAAGAAGAAGAACAAGAAGAGAGCTTCGAAAAGTAAGGTGAGAGGTTCCTCTGCAACCTCTAATCCAGAGACAGGACGCAGATCTGCTTCTTCTCAAACCGATATATCAGATGGGGGGTTTGCGATCACGTTATGCGATGTTGGAGATCTTACCGTCCAAGAGTCGGAAACATCTGATTCCTCATCAGATGCGCTCTCTTCGTATTGCGAGAAAACGGCGTCGGTAAGCGTTGGTTTCTTCCTTGTTTTCTGAATAACAACGGAGATCCGCTTTCATATTGTAATGCATCTAGCTCAGTGTTTTCTTCAAACATGTGGTCTAACATAGTAGGATGAGGTTTGTGGGCGGTATCCTTACTTAGAATGGTTACGTTGATGTGCAGAGCTCGTTGAAACTTCGAAGGTCTGCCTTACGAGGTGGGCATGAGGAAGCCGGTCTGGGGCCACGTCCAAAACTGTATGTGACTTGGCATCCAGATGTAACTGATCCTATATGCAGTATAGTTTCACATACTGTTGGACATAGACATGGTCCTGCTTTCTTGTCACGTCGAAGTCAACAAAAGCACATGCGTCAGAAAAACAAATCCTCGTCGAAGTCTCAGGCTCGAGCGAAGAAGCAGGAGAAAAAGCTCAAGAAGAGCGAAGTTGTACATACTGGGTACGTTGTTCGTCGATACCATTTTCGTCTCTTGCTGTAATAAAAATCACCTGATTTGTAGTCTTTGACACGCCACATTATGTTGCAGGTCTGAACTGCCATGCGATTCCATGATGAACCGGGAGACAGAACCTGAATCAAGTAAAGTATCAAGCCCCTGTACCAACGAGAAGTCGACTGATTGTACAAGGAGCTGTTGTGCATATTGTATAGACGGACAGAGCTTATGTGATTGTGTACATATGCCCTGCAAGAGCAATGATCGTAACCTAAAACCCACACTTCCTAAGGATGTCATAAACTCAGAAAATCACACCGACAAAATTGTTCAAGATCCGAGCACGATGGAAGTGGAAGAGCAGAAGTCCATGTTAGCGACTGAAGATGGGAGTCGTAATGAAACTCTCCCAGAGGACTACCGCCGACTGCTTGCAAGCATGCTTCATGCTGCCACATCGCTCGGACAGGTATTGGTTTGGTCAATGTAAACATTCACGGATTCTTCTATATGTTTGTAAACCGGAGTGTCCAAATGTCCACACTAATTGTGTTCGAATGAGAGGAATTTATTGTATTTTGGTAGGTTTTGACCTTGTGCTCCATAGATTCTTCGGAATACTAGTTGACATCTTTGGTTTGGCTCTGCAGAATCAGTCATCCAATGCTAATACGAAATATGAAGCAGTTGCGGGGCTTTTCAGGTTAGTAAAACCTTACCTTTTTACGATCATCAAGTGATCATTGCTAGTTATAACTGCTTTGGTGCAGCTTTATTTGTTTTTCTCACTCCTGGTCCTCGTAAGATTTTTTTGTCGCCTACGTCATGTGATCATCAAGTGATCATTGCTGGTTGAATGCTTTACATATGCAGGGACATGGAGATGCATGCTTCTGGTGCCAACTTGTCCAGACCTGAAGTGGTGTTTAAGCAATTAACACGAGACAAAATCTCAGCGTGGATCTCTGTTGTCTGAGTGGGTGGAGGATTGTGATTACTTTCATGCGACGTAGATTAGGATGCGGGAAGTGCAGGTGCTAGCAGAGGAAAATACCAGTAGTATGCATTTATATTTCGATGTATACAGGTGAATGCAGCTTATACTTTGCTAGCTCGGAGTATCACATATATGGACACATTCTCCTTTTCAAGTATTCCACAAATTCTGAATGATTTTTTTGATGTCTCCCTCCAGTCCCGAACAGTTGCTGAAAAAATGATGTGGCCTTGAATCCATGATCTTGGTTATCCTGGATCCGAATAACCTTGGATCGCTAACTGGATTGATACCTCTGGTTCCATTTCTATCCGAATACGCAATTGCACCAGACCTCGGATGCAACCATCTATCACTTACCGCCCCAGTGTGATTTCGACTTCGGGTGGGCCCCCTACGCAATGTTTTAGTTTAGGTTGCTTGGCTTTTTGTATAACAATATAGGATCGGCTCACATAGTTTTCTCTTAAAGGAGCTGCCCTCTTTTTAACAGAACTCATTTACACAAAGAAACACTAAATCCTCTTTCTCATGCTCTTGAAATCCGTGGATACAAATAGGCCGGGTATACTCTTCCTGGCTGGATCATAAATGTGTGCAGACTCCCAAGGAATCCTACTGACAAAGCGTCAATACTTTTAGCATGAGGTACTGATGCGCATCTTTTGTGGAATCAGAGTCCCATGAAAAATGTGAATTGCTTGTCCCGTTGGGGCCATTTTTAGAGGAAGGTATTTTTGGAGAAAGTAGTGCCTGTTTTCGTGGTAGGATTTGATGCTCTCCTCGGCTACGGTTCAACATTTAAAATTCAAAAAGGTCGTGACTGTAATAAGATATATTGATGCCACTCTGTTTGAAAACCCGTTTTATCCTTATGCCGGGATAATGTGGAATTTTTGCAAATTTTGTTTAATTATTTCTAATCCTTTATTTAGACTCCATGTTGGTTATTAATTGGTCTTTACAATCCAGTCACTAACCTCGTCTAGTTATCCATTGGCACATCATTCACTCCTCTTTTATCCCATATATACCGTTGTTTTTGTTTTGACGAAGATTCTAGTGTTACTTTGTTACTAACTAAATTTTATTTTTTTGTTTGCTGAAATGTTTTGTAGCTAAAGAATAAAGAATAGTTTTAACCTTTTAAAGATGCCCAAGTTACTCTAAAACCAAATGCAGATACTATAAAATATATTTGAGAACTTGAAGTTGTAAAGCATAATGCACAAAGATATAAAGTATGAAACACAAAATGAAAACATCAATCACTAAATGATTTCTCTTACATGCACCTTTTTTTGACACTGATATATATTGTTCAAATCAAAATAAGAAAAAAAATTATTATATGTTTATTCATGTTTTTTTTTTTTTTTTTTTTTTTTTTTAACATCATACGTATTTTTTAATAATTAAAAGAAATCATTGTAACATTGAATTTATACATGACTATTTGCCTTACTTTCATGGTCATGAAATTAGAAAAACTTGTATGGTCAGATACTTTTTATTGTCTTATTCGAAAAAAATTATATTGAAAATTTATATTCAACATTTTATTTATTTACAATATGTAAATTTGTATATATGATTTTTCATCTATATATGTATGTATATATGTATATACACAAATGTAAATATTGTTGTATAGTATTATATATATATATATATAATTTTTCAATCTGAAATTATTAATAGTACATTGAACAAATTAACTTATTAGATATTTTTGTTTGTTTTTAAATGATACTAAAATATTTCTTACTAACAACAAGAATTGCAGTATACCAATTTCATCTGGAAACTTTAACCATGCAAATTATGTGCTGGGAGCAATATGCTAAACTTGTTGATCATACTTTTAAAAATGATGTAGTTTATTGTTTTAAAATCTTATAAATTAATGTAATAACAATCCATTTATATAAAAGTTTACACACTTGTTTAAAACCAAAAATGAAAATTTGGGTATTGCAGGACTTTTCTTATTCACTGTATAAACATGCTTTGATCAATGCACATTCAGTTATTTTTAATAATATTTGTGTATTAGACTAACACTCCAATTGTAAATTTCTTTACTTTTAATTATCTTTGATATTGTTAGTGTTTCTACCTTAGATAATAGTTCATTTAGAGAGTCTTTATACTTTCGAGAAAATTTGAAAAACCATAATTTTAAAATTTTTAGATTGACCAAAATCTAGAGATTTATTTAGTTTCAGCAAATTAAAAGGGCTTAAAAGTTGCACCCTTTCACCTTGTCTCCTTGATATAAAGACCTCTTTACTCTTTAAAAATCATCAAAGTAGAATATTTCTGTTAATTTTATTCTACATACAATCATATGTTTAACCTCTTAAATAGCTCAGTACTGATGCAAAAACTAACTTTAAAATCATTTCACAAAAATTTCCACTATTGTATATCTAAATTGAACAAGATAGTTATTTCACACAATACTAAATTTTAATAAATACCTACAAAAACGATGCAAAATTTAGCGTCTTTTATATATTATCAACCTACCTTATTAACCTATTAATCCTACAATCAATTCAAAAATACATGTCACATTCCACAACTAGTGTATACAATCCTCCCAATTCCCGCACAACACATCTGGACTTTGTAGGTCTTAGAAGCCTCAAATGTACAACGGTTTCATTATAATGCACAACAAGCCTTTTAACGGTTTCATTATAATGCAAACCAAGACGATCTGCATGTTATTTCTCTTTTCTAGTTAAAACCATTATCAAAGGGTTCAGGACAACAATTCCCAAAATCTGGACGAGGCAAATGACCGTGTCATGGACAGTTGGTAGAGGCCCCACCCAACCGACAAATTCTGATACGCCAAAGAACTTTTGTTGACAAGTAAGCAACCTTCCAGAAGCATGCGAGGGTGACGGACATATTCAGGCTAATGAACTGAAGTTTAATGGTTCACTACACCCATGAGCAGACCCATCTCGGTGGTCCTAAGTTGAGGATTTAGAGTTGCTCAACAGCGACTTCCACAGTACAACGATAGAGTCCCCACACACAGTATACTAATTTCGTTCGAGGCTTTGTCGTCTTCAAGAATCCAGATACCACCAATCAGGCTGTTTTACCATGCACGTATATCATTGGCGTCCCAACTGCAGTCAATAAAAGTGTAGTTCTCCTTCACAACTTGGGAAGCACATATCCAAGCAATCCAAATGGATGTAAAGACAGCGTCTGTGGTTTCAAGAGTCCATCCATTCTCAAATTGATAGGAGGTTGGGTTGATCCATTCAAGGATCTTTTCAGTTCAAGCATTCAATCCGTCGAATGCTGAAAGTGGCAGTTTCTCCAATGTCGAGTTCGGATTCCTGTGAAATCTAAGCCTACTGCCCCAGTTGAGTTTCACAAAGAACCTGAGCTAAGTAAACAGAACATTAGCCGTATCCTCCGTGTTCCATAAGCAAAATGAGCTGGTAGTCAAACAATCTCACTCGAGTTTTCACCAATACTCTACTTGCAGGATGGACGTAGTCAAGACGAAGGACAACGAAATACAAGAGAGTCAAGAAATCTGTATTTGCTGATAGAGATGGGTTAGATTATAATTACTCTTTCTCAAAACCCTTGATCACAAATTTTAAGATGTGACAATCATTAAACTCGCTTCAGGATGTATAAACCTGAAAAAAATCATCCAAACAACTTCGAAAATTGGGTCTATAGTACACGTCATTTACGTAAGAGGGCGGCTGCTTGAGCGAGTAGAAGCAAAGGCCTGGGCACCGACTGCCCACAGGTCTCCAATATTTCCACCAAACTATCAGCATGTAATGCAGCCGCTCCACTGCACAATGTCTCAATCCTGCCCTTCACACTACTCCGCGCCATCCCGGTCAAAATTTGTGTGTAATGATGTATGGGCCAACTAAAATCGTAATTAATGGCCACTTCTACTTTTGACAGCACTGATGGCTCAATTTTATCATCAAATTTTGCAACCATTATACTCCGTTTTTGTTTCCTGTCATCACGAAAATCGTGACACCTTGTTATTAATAAATATCATGGTGCTGAAGAGAAAATAAGGAGCCAATCGAACTTAGAAGGCGAGACTTAATTGGACCCTCTCCTGATGACTCCTACAATAGAGATTGAAACCATTCCTCCTGTTAAGCATGATTTTAAGGAAAAAAATGCGAACGAAATCTACATATTGAAACATTCACAGGAAACACTGTATAGAACAAAGATGCATCTTGCTTGTACAAACTTCAAGAGAGAAAATAGAAAGGAATGCTATCACCCAAGAGAGCCACATCGGCTCTGAAAGCATCAAGTGCAAACCACTTCAGACCATGTTTCATCTGAATTTTACCGGTGAAATTAACTAAATTTCTGAGGAAAGGGTCGCAAAAACGATCAGGTGATTAAAAAATTAACAAGAGAGAAGTATTTTTACCTTGGTACACCAGCAGATTCGTTGATAAAATGCGGGGTCAACTTGTGTTTTAAAAGCAACTCCTTCAAAACTGGAAACTGTTCACTGCCCTTTATAAGAATTAACACACTTCCTAGGATGTGGTTATCCTCTAGATTCTTTCGTATCTGCTCAAGAATCTTGTTGAACTGGATCAATAAAATGGCATAGATGAGATTAAATTCATAGAAGCGTAGCACTACTTTCTCATTTAGATCTGAGCGTTTGGGATTACTAGGAGACGATCAACGTTACTAAAACAGACATTTAATGAACGGGGATGTCCAAATCAAGAATAGATAAGTATGCTACAAATCAAGTTCACAACAAAATTCACAGTAAAAGAAAAGAATTGTTGATATCCTTGTTTGAGAGGATACATGATGTGAAAATTTGTCCACATTGTGATGACGGAGATGCTCCTATAGTGATGGCTGGCAAAGTAACCTCTAGTTTCCTAAATCACTTGAGATTGTCCAAGACTAATGACATAGATATTAATACAATAACATTCAGTCCATGACGTGAGTATTACCTTAGTTAACTTCGACTCCTCCGTCGTAGTAACAGAGACTGACTGTAAAATACAAGCGCTGCTAGCTGGCACATTTTTGTCTAATACAGCTCTGGCAACAGGGTGTTGAAGCCAATTTCCAGCGGCACTAACCACATCCGCCGAGAACGTTTTACTGATAACGCCAACTTGTACGCCCTTCTGGAGTTGTTGCTTGATGTTATCCAGTTGTTCTCTATAGCCTTCATTGATAAGGTCATCTAAGCTATCCACGACCTGAGACATGAATATTATTCTGAAATAAGTATCCCGGTGTATTGACATTGACGACAGTGGGGACGACCAGTCAACCCATGTGCACTGGTTTTCAAGAAGTAAGGAAACTCTCAGAAGAGACGGACAATGGCAGAATGTACGTACAACGACTTTACCAGAAAATTCGAAGAGGAAATTACACAATAGGTGAGGGCAAGCGCTCACCATCCTGTGCAATAATATATTTTGAAGCACCTATTCTTACTTAAATTGGTAATAACTCATTTCCGTTCAAGAACACAAACAGAGTTGACAATCAAAAAGAACAAGACATATTCCACGTACCACATATGAAACTGACGAAAGGCTGAAAACGCTGAGGGTGAGCAGCTGACAAAGACGGTCAGGCGTTGCTACTACGATTCCTGGTGTCTGCATAGCGAGCCTGATTCCCAAAACCCAAGGTATGAATCTCATGATTGGTCACATCCTGCACTCTCCAGCCCAAGTAACTAAGAGCTCTGTCACCCTCTCACACACCAATCCTGACAGGTAATTTAAAGGAGAAAAAAAGAAAAAAGAAAAAAAGAAAAAACTGAATAGAAATCTGCAGAATCATAATTCCGTTTCAATCAATACTTCATTAAAAAGAATAGATGATATGATAAGTTGACCTACCCATTAACTTGGAGCTCGATGGATTTCTCAGAGTGCAAACTAACTGTGTGAATGTTTAAAACCTTCTTCAGAAGTTTGCAAATCTGGCGCACCTGCAAACAAAGAGATAAGGAAAAATAAATGACATAGCGTATAAATTGAACACAAATCTGTCTATAATAGAAAGACATTCAATCGATACGGTCACAACTGAACACCTATAACATTCTAAAAACATTGTAGGAAGTCTCCTAAAAAAGTAAACGATTGCATTTAACTCTAATAACCTGAAAGCTTATTAGAAGATACAAACGGGACCCAAAGACGGATCATGATTAAGAGACTCACAGACTGAGCTTGGTCCTTTGACTTCACTAATATTAAAGCAAATGGACCCTGCGCCAACCCAGAAACCTTCTTTTGAACAGCAACATGAGGAGCAGCCCCAACTGTGTACGCTTTGATGCAAGGAGTGCCACAACCAGTTCCAAGTACGTCTACTCCTTGTGCACATGCTTGCCACCATTGTTGCTCGAAGTTGGTAGCTGCAGCTGCACGCGGCTTTGAGGAACTTCCTTCAGAATATCTGTCTTCAAAAAGGGCGGAAACTGCCAACTGAAAGGCATTATTAGCTGTACACAATGCATCACTGATCCCGGCTTTTGGTTCCGATGATTTGCGATCACAGTTTGGATCCCAAACAACTTTCTTCAATGGTGCTGAAGTGAACTTATTAATGTCTTCCTTACGAGAGCCATTGGCTTGAACTTTTTCGGGTTTGACAACATCAGTACTCCGCGACATCACGTTCTCTGTGGATTTCTCGTGTTTACGTTCAGTATCGCTTCTTCGTTCCTCAACTTTCCAATTGGCAGAACCATTTGTCTGAAAGGAGTCATGATTCTTACGGTGTATCTTCCTATCCAAAAATGGGTCGTCTGGCGTGGGGAGTGAGTAGCACATTGACTGCAGATAAACACATGCAAAATCTTAGACGTGACGAGCTTCAACTGAGTTTTTTCTGGTTTAAAAATGTGACTCCACAAAAATTTCTAATTCAATACATGGGATATAAGATAACATGCAGTCTAGGTTTCGAGATAACAACTTGGGCACACGAAGAATTGCGGTAGGGACCAAATAATAGTTTTAACTTTGAGGATTCTTGAAGACCAAACAAATAGTCATGTTGTTCATGGCAACGAAGAACTCGTTTGAGATAACAATTCTTCCAAGTTTTCCCAAAGATCTAGTGCATTTCTAAGCTCAAAAACTTGTGGTTTCGGCCAATTACGGGACCAAGAAAACCGACGTCTACTAGTCAAAAAATAATCGCGCGGCTCAATTCTCTTCTATTACAAAACACCAATACCATGGTTAAAGTGCAATAAATCCATCCACATCAAGCAATAACAATAATAATAATAATAAAATTAATTAACACGAGGAACGTAATTCTATGTTTAAACCGCAATGGGATGAAAAGCGTGTAGGTACCTCACACACTCGACGAGTCCCGGCTTTCCGACGGCGTTTGTGAGACTGGACTCCCTCAATAGCCTCAGTCGTGTTAGCTCCAGCTCTTCGGTTGCGCTTACGAATGGCCTTATTCTTCTTCTTCGCCAAAGCATCGTCTCCTTTCGCCATCTCTACTCCCTCCTACGTTCAGTACTCACCCTCCTTGTGTGTCCTGTGACCTTGGCCACCTACATTTGCCCGAGAGCAAAAAAACATATCTTATTCCTTGAACAAACAACAAAACGCAAAAACGTTTTGAGACCTAAGAGGATACACCCAATCCAAAATCATCACCTCCACTGACTCTGACAGCCCTAATTACAGAAGAAAAAAAAACGGCAACCGCCAACGCATTTCATGAATTAAAAAGCCAAAACCTCGTGTGTAGATAACCTGGTGTCTAAACTTCCCCTAGAAACAACGCAACTCCGTTCTCTTCGTGTAGTTAGCGAAGTCTAGCAGATAAACCAGATGCAATATCTTCATCCTGGAAAACGAATCAGTAAAATTATGAAGAAAGGTATAGCAACGCTGCATTACCTCTTTTGTGATTTCAAGTGAGCTTCGTAAGGTGTCCAGAAATCCAACAGAAGTTAACAGCTTCAGAAATTCACCGAAGATACCGATGTAGGTGGTGCTGAAACAGAGCCTTGTGCCCTCGGAGACAAGGCCACAAACCCTAAGTGCTAAACCCTAAACCCTAAACCTCCATAGACCTGTTCACACCTGAAGTTCATTGCAACTTCTGTTCTTTTTCAAATGTCTAATATTAGGGGGTTATATGTCTATATTATTAGGTGGGTACATAAGGGACCTTCTTCAATAATGAGAATTTTATTTTATTTCATTTTGTTTCATTATTTCATTAAATTAAACCATGCTACACAAAGCCAACAATAAATACATAAAAAAAAAGTACCTTAACGAAAAAGTGTTTTATTTTTTAAAAAAACTCAGATTGAATTTTGTGTGCATAACTATGATTCAAATGCATTTTATTTTAAATATTGAATTGGAAGATTGAAGTAGTAAAAGAAATAGAAATAAATTTAGGAATGAGAAATGGGTAAAAAATAGTCTAATCAGGAATACTTCTAAAATCAAAATAAAAATGAACAAGGATTTGATGTGACAGATTTAATTTACGTCACAGAATCCATGATACTGCATTCGTTGTTTTTAATATTGTAATTCTTATACAACTTGCACTGTTGAAGGAGTATTCAAAACATAGAGTTATAAATAATAAAATATTAGATAAATAAACAAAAAGAAAAACTTCATAGTATTCGTTTAGAGTTGAATGATGGATATATTTTCTCTGGTGCAAATGATGTTTCTCTTGGACATAATATGAGCTATAAATTTTTAATAAATTAGAAATAGATTATGTTGTAATTATATTATAAAGTGCTAGTTATTTATTAAAATGTATAATTTTAAATGTTTTTCTCATGGAAATAAAAATAATGTGCTCAAATTTGAACTTATATATATATATATATATATATAAATATATATTAAGATCGCTCAACTAGACAGGTGCGAGGAGACAAGTGGTGGCTCTCCTTCACCGCATGCTCTCATTTCGTTTTCATCAAAAAAACTTCACTTTATGTGGAGAAAACAAGACCTTAACAGAACTAATAACTTGCTATTTCGGGATAACGTGTTGTGTCAATACGTTCCGTGTGCCGCCTCCTGTACTCAGAGCATTCTTCTGCATTCTTCTTCTCGAGTGAATGGAAGAGCAGGTGGTAGTCGCTACGCGTTGCAGATGAGTAGAGAGCTTTATACAACGGTATTGAGCTACTGCGTTCAGGTGGCTGGTTGGCTGGACGTCGTCGTGTGTGGTTGTGTGGCAAAGCACTGAGGCGAACTGGATGGATCGGAGCAAGGCCGGGGAAAGATCCATGGCTTGATGATCCTGAATGCTGGTGCCGCTGGGAGTGGGGAGCCGCTAGGAGTGGAGAATGCAAGGGATTCATCACAATGATCTCGGTGGTGGGTAGAGAGCTCTACACGACAGTATCGAGCTGCTGCGTTCGGCTGGCTGGTTGGTTGGATGTCGTCGTGTGTGGTCGTGTGGCAAAGCACTAAGGCAAACTGGATAGTTCGAAGAAAGGCCGGGGAAAGATCCATGGCTTGATGATCTTGAATGCTGGTGCTGCTGGGAGTAGGTGCAG
Source organism: Physcomitrium patens (assembly GCF_059467195.1). Taxonomy (NCBI): domain Eukaryota; kingdom Viridiplantae; phylum Streptophyta; class Bryopsida; order Funariales; family Funariaceae; genus Physcomitrium; species Physcomitrium patens. The sequence goes on along the minus strand of NC_143410.1, from coordinate 19,072,753 downwards.
CTCCAGCTCTTGCCAGCTCCAGCTAATCCAGTGCACACCTCAAGAGGTAAGCCGTGTTGCAGGTGGATCGACGGTATAAAAAATTGACAATATGAAAAATCGATCCATATATGCATATATAGGAGGTAAGCTACGCGTTGCAGGTGGATCGACGGTATCGAGCTGCTGCGTCCGACTGGCTGGTTGGCTGGATGTTGTGTGTGGTCGTATGGCAAAGTACTGAGGCGAACTGGATGAATTTTACGAACTGGATTATTACGAGTGAATTTTATTGCTTGAATTTTATCGCTTGCTGGTACCGCTGGGAGTGGGTGCAGAATGCTGGTGACGCTGGGAGTGGGTGCAGAATGCTGGTGACGCTGGGAGTGGATGCAGAATGTTGGTACCGCTGGGAGTGGGTGCAGCTCTAGCTCTTGCCCCAGTGTTGGAAGCTAATCCAGTGCATACTTCAAGAGGTAAGCCACCGTAGGCAGAAGCCACACCTGAGGAGGTAAAACACAAGTCGTGCAGCTCTAAGTCTTGCCGCGATGTCCACTGCACACCTCAGGAGGTAAGCCGCCATAGGCAGAAGCCACACCTGGGTAAAACACAATTACACCTGAGGAAGTAAAACACAAGTCGAGCAAGTTTCTAAGTTTTTTATTTTTATTTTTTACATTAGTTTGTTTTATGGGTACTGATTTTGTTCGTGCCTTCAGTTGTAGGTTTTATCAGATGATGAGAAGAAGCCATTGTATATGATCAGTATCATTTTACAAAGAATTAAGTTTTGGGCCATCTTGTTCTAGAGCAAGCAAATGAATTCATTTGCAATATTTTTATGACAATCAAAGTTAACTTTATGAATTCATTTTACTACGAAAAAAATATGAGATTTTTTATATTCAACTTCATATGTATAAATATATACATATATCTATTTAAATACAAAAGTAAGTAATGATATAAAATGATATAATAATAAATATTTATTATTGTACTTATTCATTTTGATTCATTTTGATTCATTTTGATTTGTGAATCTTCAGATAATTCTTCACATGAATGGTGCCCATTTGGAAACTGTTTAATCCAGGAATGCCATGTAGGTCATTTGGAGGCATCAATATTTATTATTCTACTTAAATTCATTTTATTACAAAAAAAAAAACTCTTTGATTTTATTATGATCAACATTGAGTTTCATTATTGGACCATCTTGCTCTAAAGCAAGAAAATGAATTCATTTGTAATATTTTTATGAAAATCAAAGTTCACTTACTCTAGCTATGTCAAATTTATTTTTAATTCATGCCAAAATTATACTTTACAAATGACAAGCTGCTGGTAATGGAAAGGATAATTGAATTGCAAAGCCGATTGGAAGGAAAATTCAAGCAATTATTATTTTTTAATCCTTTGAAGTATAGGCATGAAGACTAAAAAGTTTGAATCACAACTTTTTGCAAGCCTTCAGTAAAGAAACCATAAATAGAAGAATTTTTTACTTGACTTTTTTGATTCTACACTACACGCATTTCACATCCTTTGGCTATTATCTTTCTTTCTTCTATAACAAAAGCTAGGATATTATTGTTAAACACAGATTTATATAGGAATTTTCAAATAAATAAAGTCATTTTAATATTTTAATAAATTTTATCTTTATAGTTGTATTTGTAATTTTTTATTATATTATATTTCATATTATATCTTCATTATAAATATGGGTTCTTGATCAACAAAGTTTTATTGGAATTTTACAAGTATTTTTAACTACAACAAGAATTGCTATACAAAAATTAAATTATAAGAATTTCATTTCTTCATCTTATATGAGATTTTTTATATTCAACTTCATATGTATATATATATATATATATATCTATTTGTGTATATAAATAAATAATAATATATTTTTTTAGTAAATATAGAGGTATAATTTATAGAGGTACAATTTTATAGAGGTATAATTTAGATGATTCCAAGCTTACTCCAATTCTCTAGTGAAACCCGTGCAGTTGTGAATGATCCGACTTTAACAATGAATCAAAGAGCAATTGCTCATCAACAACGTAGGAAACATGAGAGGGCACAAAGAATAGCTGAAATAGTTACAAGTACTGAAGCCATCCATGCTGTTATGAATAGTCCAGCTTTAATAATAAATCATAGAGCAATTGCTCAACGACAATGTAGAGGATGTGAGAGAGTACAAAGAAAAGCTGAAATAGTTATAAGTACTGAAGCCATACATAATCTAGGGAAGATGAATGTTTTATGTCCTCATTGTAACGCATTGCATTAGTTTGATGAACATTTAGCCCAGTCGCCAAGAAAGTTGCCATTATTTGGACAATGTTGTCATCAAAGAAAAGTTTCTCTACCATCTCTACATTCTTTGCCTTTGCTTTTGAGACACTTATTCGAAGACCAAGATGCAAGAATAATGGAGTTCTAAGAAAATATCCATTAATACAATGTTGCACATGTGTCTACGTCCTTAGGTGCAAATATTGATCAATCTATGCTTCAAGAAAATGCTCCATATAGTTTTAGAATAAATGGAGAGTTGTGCCATTTAGTGAGAGGGTTGTTACCAGAAGAAGGTAACGACCTGATTTATGCACAGTTGTATATCCATAATGCATCATTTGTACAAGATAGAAGAATGAGACATAATTGTGGTTTATTGAGTCAAACTAAATAGGAAATTGCAGAAGTTTTGAAGAAAATTAATCCGTTTATTGGATTATATAAACAGGCACATGAAATACTATCTCACGTGTAGAATGAAGGAGTAGTAGAAGTAGATCTTATTATTCCTTTTCATTTTATGAATGAAAGCAATAGACGCTAATATAATCTTTCCACCACTTTTGAATAAATTGCTATTATATTACTTGGAGACGGATTGGAGCATAATGCACTTCATATTATTATTCACCTATGTAGTAATGGATTATTAGAAAGGATTCATGAGGCTCATCTAGCTTATTTGCTCCTTTCATTATGTTCTGTTTTTTTTGCATGGAACCTTTGGATGGCATCCTAACCTAAGGGCACAAAATGTAGTGATGGATATTGTTGAAGAAAGAAAAGATGCTGGATGAGAGGATTAGAGAGGCAACAACCTTATATAAATGGATTATTTTTCTTATTGACTTTTTTTAAGGCCTACTAGATATTCCACAATTTTGAGTAGAAGAAAGCTATTACAAGAAGTTATGGTTGACAGATAGATAATAATTGAGCAATCACGTTTGCAATATCTATGTTACAATCAAAGAAATCTATGTGCTAATTTATACCAAGGATTAATGGATGCTATTGTAACTTATCAAAATATTGGGCATGAAGAAAGATGACATGAATTAAATAATTTAGGATGTAAGATCTTACTTCCATCATCATATATTAGAAGTGCAAGACATATGATAGAAATACTTTAAGATTCTATGATAATTACAAGGTTTTATCAACATCTTGATATTTTTATGACAGTGATAGCAAATCTAACATGGTCTAAAATTCAAAGTGAATTGCTGTCACAGACATATATTTATTATAATTATTATCTAGGTCATATGAATAGGTAGAAGTAAGTAAAAATAGATTATTTTCATAATATCTTCAAGAAAAGCTTCCTAGAAGCTTCATGATGCTACTTTGACTTTACATATGTTTATACTTGATTGGTAGGTTAGAAACTTGGTCAACAAATTAACCATGTGCCACACATGTTGGTAGCTTGCAAAACAAGCTAACTATATGGCGTCCACATAGGAAACTTACCTTGTAAGTTAACATACATGTTGTACAAAGTCAACACATTTTTGGAGGTCCTATAGAATGTTGCCACATGGTTCTTAGATAAGTATATATTGAGGCAAGAGTGAAGCCTTCTTCACTCTTGTCAACTCCTTTCTTGCTTCTAGTCTAGTTTCAAGGATCTCTAATTTTCTTGGCTAGTGACAATAGCCATTTCAATTTCTTTTTTAATATACATATTTAGTTATTTTTATTTTGTCATCTTTTTCACTTATTTATTTGTTTTAATCAAGTTTTTATCTTTGACAGATTGACAAGAGTGCACTTATGATATCAAAGCTTTATCTAATCTTGATTAAGAGTATATTATCTTTTCTCTTGATAAGACATAAGCATATTAAAAGTTGTGGATTATCCTCTTCCAAACTGATATTGTTCTTAGTATTTTCTTTGTTCTTAAGTCCTCTTTTATATTTATCTTCAACGATATTAGACATCTTCTCTTTTTTAAGTATTATCATCGTAAAACTTGTTGAAATAAAGAGTGCAATGGCACAAATACAAGAATAATTGAGGAAATTAATGCTTGTGATGCATCAACTCAATTTACCATCACAAGGAACAACAAGATTGGCAGAAAGTGAAGATATAGAAATGATTGGAGCTACTTCAATATCTGCACCAAATCATGTCCCTTCTCCTATGGTAGAATACGCTTCTCGTATTAGAGAACCAAAAATTACCCTACTCAAGAAGTTTGATGGTACCAAATCAAAATTTAGAAGATTTATCAATCAAGTACAATTTTTGATTGAACATCAATTCCAAAATTATCCAACTTTAGGATCGTAAGTTAGATTCATTGGTACGCTTCTTTTAGAATCAACATTATCATGATTTTCATCTTTTTTTGAATGATGAGATCTAATATTGGATAATCTGGAGGCTTTTTTAGTGGAGTTTTGATCCATGTATGGAAAACATGATGCAATTTGTGTTGCAACCTAGAAGATCCGTATTTTATAACAACATAATCCATTGGTAATATTGTATGTTTTACGATTTTGACAACTTGCAATTAATATCAAGTGGGATGATGTTGCACTTGTTAGCCAATTTTTCTAAAAATTATAATATGAGGTAAAAAATTAATGTTCAACTTATCTGATTTTCAAACATTGAGTCAAACAATTGAATTTGCTATGAAGTACGACAATCATCTTTTTGAATTTCAATATGAGAACCGTACAAGTAGACCTCAACATTACTATAATTCAATAGTAACACCAACATCTTTTTAATACATACATTCGGAAGTAGAGGATATGTAAATTGATGCTATATGTTTCAAACCTCTTATTGAGTAAATAAAGACTCATCATCGTCAAGAAGGATTGTGCTTATATTATGGAGAATCTAAGCACACTACTCAATATTACTCAAAGAAGCGACATAACCATAAAATGAGGAATACAACTATCAAAGAAGATAGCATGTCAAAATATGAATTTGTTTGGCTACAATAGGGACCGTGCGGCTGGAACCGTGTACAACGTCTAGTAAAGGTCCTATCTTCTCCTCAAAATCCTCTCCATATTTTATAATAAATATTATTCTATGACCTAAATATCACAAAGCCTCTTCCTTGCTAGATTAAAGAGCCTTGACATGTTTCTTAGATGAAGAATTTACTAAAAGACATAGCATATTTTTAGTGAAGAAAACTTAACCTGTTCATGTAGAAGTTATAGATGGTCATCTATTGTCTTCAAGAGATGTTACTCATAAAATCCTTCCTATAGAAGTAGCAACTAATGATCATAGTAGCTTTGTAATATTTAATATCATTAGATCTCCGTCTAATCTAATCATTTTAGGTTTATCATGGCTAAAAAAATATAATCCTAAAATACATTAGACTTCTCGTAGTCTTGAATTTTCTAAAAGTATAACTAAGAGTATAGTTAATCAAGTAGAAAGTCATAAGTCTAGTATAATTAAACCTATATTTGTAGGTGCAAGAGCTTTCTTGCATGGTACAAAAAAATGATCACCTTGTGTCATTTATGCCACACTTATTTCTACTAGTGAAAAGACTTCAAGTGGCATTCCAAGCCAATATCAAGATTTTCAAGATGTATTTGAGAAGAAAAATGCGGATACTCTTCCAGAACATTGTTCCTATGACTGCTCAATTGACCTTCAAGAAGGAACACAACCGCCATTTGGATCAATCTATAATTTATCTGAAAATGAGTGGGTTGAAGTCAAGGAGTATATTGAAGAGAATCTAGCTAAGAATTTCATACGCCATTCCAAATCTCCAGCAAGAGCTCCAATTTTATTTGTGAAGAAAAAAGATGGATCATTGCAGATGTGTGTTGATTATCAAGGACTCAATAAAATTACTATCAAAAGCAGCTACATGCTATCTTTGATATCTAGAGTTCTTGATCAGTTGCATCAAACTAAGATCTATACAAAAATAGATCTACGAGGAACATAGAATTTGGTACGCATCAAAGAAAGAGATAAATGGAAGTCTCCGTTTTGAATAAGGTATGGACATTTGGAATACAACATCATACCTTTTGGACTTACAAATGCACCAACGGCATTCCAACATCTAATGAATGATGTCTTTCGGGAGTTTTTAGATGATTTTGTTGTCTGTTACCTAGATGCCATCTTAATCTATTCTAAGAATACAAAAGAATATGAACTTCAAGTTGGTCGTGTGTAACAAAAACTAAGAGATGCAAGACTCTATACTAAGTTAGGAAAGTCTGTATTTCACACTACTCAAGTCGACTTCTTAGAATACATCATTTCAAATGATGGACTTATGATGGATTCTAAAAAAGTTCAAACTATTATGGATTGGAAGATCTCAAAAACGGTAAGAGATATCCAATGCTTTTTGGAATTTGCCAACTACTATCGGATCTTCATCAAAGACTTCTCTCAAGCTGTAGCTCCTCTTACACGTTTGACTTGTAAAGACAAACTTCAATGGAATCAAGAAGCGGAAGTAAGATTTGAAGCTTTGAAGACAGCCTTCATTTCTGCCTCAATCTTGTATCGTGTCAATTTTTTTAAGCTATTTTTTATGGAAACACATATATTAGACTTTTCTTTGAGTGCCGTATTATCACAAATGAGAACAAATGATAAACTTCACCTAGCAGCTTTTCATTCCAAAATTTTTTTAGTAGTTGAGATTAACTACAAGATCCATGACAGAGAACTTCTTGCAATCATGGATTTATTTCAAGAATGGTACCATTATCTAGAAGGTGCTCCTAATCCAATCACCATGTATATAAATCTCAAGAACTTTAAATATTTTATGTCAGTATGTATTTTGAATCGTCGCCAAGCTTGTTGGAATATGTCTTTGCCAAGATTCGAATTCAAGATCACTTATCAACCAAGGAAACAACAAAGTTTGTCAAATATACTCTTTAGATGATTTCACCTTTCACCAAAAGAAGGAGATGTTGCTTTTGATCAGCAATAGACAATTCTCTTGAATCCAAAGCATCTTCATCTTCAACCAATGAAATCAATACTAACTGTTGATTGAACTTTTATTAAGCAAGTTCAATCAAATATGTCTTCTGATCCTCTTATTCATGATATTTAGTGAAATCCTTCAAAAACTCATATTACTTCTAAGTTTGAATTCAAGAAGAATCTACTATATTTTGAGCGACGCCTATATGTTCTAAAAGGTGAAGCTCGATTACGTGTTCTTCAAACTTATCATGACTTTTCAGCAACAGGACATTTTGGATACAATAAAACTTTCGAACTAATATCCAAGGATTTTTTGTGGCCTCAAATAAGGAAGGCAGTCAAAGATTTTGTACAATCTTGTGATATTTTCTTAAGATCAAAACCTCTTCATCATCGACCTCATGGACTTCTTCAGCCATTATCCATTCCAAAACAACCATGGTCTTCTGTTTCTATGGATTTCATTATGGATCTTCCAATCTCAAGTTCTTATAATTCTATGTTCGTGACAATAGATCGTTTTACTAAGATAGCACATTTTGTACCATGTACAAAATCAATCACAAGTGAAGAAACAACTAAGCTCTTTCTTAATAATGTCTATCGCTATCATGGATTATCCAAGGATATTATATCAGATAGGAGAACTCAGTTTGTATCAAGATTTTGGAAGACTCTTTTCAAGATTCTAAAAGTGGATATAAAACTATCTTTGACATTCTATCCTCAAACTGATGGACAAATAGAGAGTGTTAGTAAAATTTTGGAAAAATATTTAAGATGTACGATTAACTACCAACAAGATGATTGGACAATTCTTTTGTAATTGGCAAAGTTTTTTTATAATAACACAATACATTTTTCTACAAAACAAACATCTTTCTTTGCTAATTATGGTTATCATCCACAACTTGATACTTTTGACTTTTCAAAAGTTGATAATCTTGTTGCAAAAGATTTAGTAAATCATTTGTCAGAGCTACATGCAGCAATGAAGGCACAATTAAAAGAAGCTCAAGAACAACAAAAGGTAAATGTGGATGTCTATCGAAAAGAACAACCACCATTCTACATGGGTGATAAGGTATGGTTACTTCGTCGCAATATCAAGACCACTTGTCCTTGTGATAAGTTGAACTATGAAAGGCTTGGACCATTTTCTATTACTGCACAAATCAATTCAGTTGCGTATTATTTGTACCTACCGAAGTCAATGAAAATCCATCCAGTATTCCACATGTTTCTTTTTGAATCATACAAGATAGTAGACATATCAAAAAGAAGACAAGCTCCACCTCCTCTTATAGAAGTAGATAATAATGAAGTGTTCGAAGTGGAAGATGTCCTAAATTCAAGGCGGCGCCAAAATAAATTAGAATATCTTGTCCATTGGCACAAATATGATATTAGTGAATGTATATGGGAGCCAGTAAAGAATCTTCCAATTATAGAAAAGATAGTGAAATATTTTCATCAATGACATCCATTAAAGTCAAGATGAAAACCTTTCTTATAAAAGAAACAAGATTTAAGTAAGATAACATTCTATTTTCAATCCTTGTATGTAGTTTCTTTGTAGTTGTGATGCTGAGGAGATAGAGAACCAACAACAAGCGGATTTGACTGGAGAGCCTTCGTTTGCTGACATATCGGACGAGACATTTTGATTGTCACAACCTTCAAGACAATGCAATTGAGATGAAGATCCTCAAGAATGACATGTTTTTCCTTGAATAAATGGTGAGATATAACGTGTTTGATATCACAACCTTCGAAGGGACTCTCGATGTTTAGTGATTTTATTAGAGGTAGAAACAACTCTTGATGGTGTTTTAAATATTTTATTTGAAAGAAGTCATTAACGCCTCAACAACGATCTAATAACTTGGTGGTCTTCTCACCCTGGTATAGAATACTATTGATGGTTGAGATGCCCTATCAATCATTTTCAAAGAGAACAAAGAATAGAGTATGTGATAAATATAATTTATTGCATCTTAGACTTCCTCGACATATGATCACCGCTCCTTGTGGAACTCGTCTCTAGAAGGGGGGTTAATGTTACGGACATATATTTATTGTAATTGTTATCTAGGTGATATGAATAAGGAGAAGTAAGTAAAAGTAGATAAATTTCATAATATCTTCTAGAAAAGCTTTGTAGAAGCTTCATAGATGCTACTTTGACTTTATATGTGTTTATATTTAATTAGTAGGTTAGAAAATTGGTCAACAAATTAACCACGTGACACACATATTGATAGCTTGTGGAACAAGCTAACTATCTGGCGCCCACATAGAAAACTTGACTTGCAAGTTAACATACATGTTGTGCAAAGTCAACACATTTTTGGAGGTACTTTAGAATGTTGCTACATAGCTCTTAGGTAGATAGTATATATAGAAGCAAGAGTGAAGCCTTCTTCATTCTTATCAACTCTTTTCTTGCTTCTAGTCTACTTTCAAGGATCTTTAGTTTTCTTATCTTTTTGGCAATAGCCATTCTAATTTCTTTATTAATATACATATTTAGTTTTTTTTTTTTTTTTTTTTTTTCATCTTTCTTTGAGAAAAGTCTCACTTAATTATTTGTTTTTATCAAGTTTTTATCCTTGACAATTGCTTTAAAGACAACAAATAAGTGACCGGCCACATTTGGTAGCCTGTGTATTTGAGCTCAAGAGATGTGCAATTATGGAAGATAAAAAGAAAGGAGTTGTCTTTGGTTATGTTTTTGTACATATTTATACCATTGAGTTTCAAAAGAGAGATCTATCTCATATGCACATATTGATTTTTTTGGATAGAAAAAATGTGATTAGATACATAGGAGATGTGGATTGTATGGTTTTTATAAAATTTCCAAATAAAGACAATCATCGAGAGTTATTTGAAGTTATTCTATAATGCATGGTATATAATCTATGTAGAATGTGAAATCTTCAAGTACTTGCATGGAAGATGGTCGTTGTACAAAGAGGTATCGAAAGGTGTTTGTGGAAGATACAACAATGGATGTTGATGAATATCCTTAATATTGATGAAGAAATGATAGAAGAATATTTGAACTACAATGAATGGTTGTTGATAACATGGATGTTGTTCCATTTTGTCTACAACTATCTCGGAAGTATAATTGTCATATTATTGTTGAAGTTTGTCTATCTATTTGTGCTCTTAAGTATATCCACAAGTATATATATATATATATATATATATATATATGGGCCATGATCGCATTACAATGGAATTTGAAAATCAAGAAGACGAGATCAAATAATATTTGGATGCAAGATACATTGGAGCTCCGAAAGTTGTTTGGAGACTATTTGGCATGTGGATCCATGAAAAAATGCCAAATATTGTATGTTTGGCCGTTCATCAACCAAAAATACATCAAGTGGTATATAATCCAAATGACGAGGTAGCTATAATTTTAGAAAGTACTGAAAGACAAAAGACAATAATAACTTCATTTTTTGAGATATATAGAGCAATTTTAGTGGCTAGATATTATACATACCAATAATTTCCACAACATTTTATTTGACATAAGACTAGAAGGATGTGGACGTTAAGAAAATGTGGATTTGCTATTGGAAGATTATATTTTGTAAATCTTGCAATGGAAGAAAGATATTATTTAAGGCTTCTCTTAATCCACATTAAAGAGCTACAATCATTTGAGCATTTAAAGACTATTCATGGAATTTTCCATACAACATTTAAAAGTGAATGTACAGCTTTAGGATTGCTTGAAGATGATGGAGAGTGGCAACAATGTTTAAAAGAACCATCAAGAATACAAATTGGATCTCAATTGATGGCATTGTTATTTTGCTATTGCATAGAAATCCGCTAAATACATTAAACCTATAAGAAAGATTTAGAAAAAGCATCTTGAATGATTTCAATGCCCGTTTGGAAAGAAAATATGGAATTAACAATCTAACAAAGGAATAAATTAAAGATTTTGGATTTTTTTTGCTAGACAAGATTTTACAAGACTCCAATAGAATGCTTGCAAAATTTCCTCCAATGCCATTATTAAGAAACAATTGGAATGCAACAATTAATAGAAATCAATTTATTGTTGAAGGAAGAGCATGGAACATTCAAGAATTATAAGCAAATTTGGAGTAGTATGTTTCACAATTGAATCTTGAACAAAGAAAGTCATATGATGATATTATTGCCTCTATAATGGAAGAATATGAATGCATGTTTTTTTCTAAATAGACTTGTAGGAACTAGTAAGATATTTGTTTACAACATTGTGGCAACTAAAGTTTGATTGATGCAAACTGCCCATTCTATGTTCAAGTTTCTATTCAATTGTAATGAAGTCTCTTTTTTTTTAATTATTAAGAATTCTGACCATGCTCAGTTTATTTGCCAAACTTCTTTTATTATTTGGGATGAAGTTCCAATTCAACATCGTTATTGTCATGAGAAAATTAATTGTTTCTTTAGAGACATTCGGAATATTGATCATCCATTTAGAGGAGCTACAATAGTTTTTTGGGGAGATTTTTGCCAAATATTACCAGTGATTGTGAAAGAAACTTGAGAAAAAATTGTAGCAGTAGCTTTTTGACATTCAACACTTTGGCCTCAAATAAAAATCCATAGATTAAAAGAGAATATGAGGTTGAATTCAAGAGCACTTCAAACAAATATTGAGTTTACTAATTGGCTTCTTTAGGTATAGAATGAACACATGTGTTATATATATAGATGGTGGTGCATTTGATTTCTTTATGGTTGCATTATTATTGACTAATATTTCTATTTGCCACTTGTCAGATTGGAAATGGTACAAACTTATTGTCCAATAATATAGTTAAGCTTCCCGATCATATGATTATTGATTAACAATTAATATCTTTAGTAAATGTTGTTTATCTAAGACTGGCAGAAGACATTGTAGCAAATGATGCCTTCTTTAGAAATAGAAATATTTTATTTGCTCAGAATGATGATGTAGAGGATATAAATGAGAAGTTTATGGCCATATTTTTTTTAGAAAAGAACAAGAATATCTAAGCACTGATGAAGTTGTTGTTGAAGATGGTATCAACAACAATAATTTTTATTTAATCAAATTCATCAAGTTGCTTATTCCATCTGAAATGCCTAGATCGAGGCTTTGTCTTAGGATTGAAACTCCGATGATGCTACTAAAAAATATTGCTCCTCGCCAAGGACTTTGCAATAAAACTCAATAATAATAATGGAACTCGATAATAATTAATGGATCAAATTTTTGAAGCAAGAATTCTTAGAGGAAATTTTTTTGGCAACTTGGCGTTTATTTCGTAGATTACATTAACTTCTACAACAAAAAAACTTTATTTTATTCTAAAGAAAAAGTAATTTTCCATCCGTCTTGCATTTGCAATAACAATAAATAAATCCTAACGGCAATCCGTTAAGCTTGTTGGTTTGGATCTATGACAACATATTTTTTTTCCATGGTCAACTTTATGTAGTACTATCTCAATGTACTTTCTCCCATTCTATCAAGATTCTTCTTCCTAGAAACGATAATTTAAATTCCACATTGAATATTGTTTTTCTAGAAGTTTTAATTATATAAATATTAGTAATTTATTTTTTATATTTTATATTTTAATTAATTTATTTATTAACTTTCATACATCTTTGAATGTCTTATTATACTTTTATGATTTAATGTTTTATAATTTAATATTTTTTTTATATTTTCACAAGTAGTTCTTAGAAAAAAATTAAATACTTTTTTTGTATATTATCCACGACAATGGCATAGATTTATCTATCCTACTTCATACCTAAAATCTCAATTGTGTATTTTATTTCTTTTTATTTGTATTATATTATATTTATATTTGAAAAACATTCTTTGGCTTACAAACATATCTTTTAAAAATAACTTCATTTGAGTCACACTTTCCATGAAAACAACACAAGTTTATGATATAGTACTTTGTTTTTGTGTTTTTGTTTAACTTTTTGACTTTGTTTGTTTGTTTATTATTTGTTTTTGTTTTTGTTTTTATTTTTATTTTTTTTTGATGTTTGGATTTATTGTTGGATTAATATAATGTGGATTGGACCAAAGTAGTGTACATAAAATTGGATTTTTGAATTTTATTATTTTCAAAAACTATTCATTATTTATAATATTTTATAATTTTAAGATTTTAATATTTATAATTTTTAATATTTATTTTTATCTTTAAGAGAATATTTTATTTTATTATAATTTTGTTATTCTAAAATAATATCCTCTTTTTTATTATTTTATTATTATTATATTTTATATTTTATATTTTATTTCTTTTTTATTTTAAAGAATGTTTTAGTAACAATTAATTTTTTTATATTTTTTATCTTTATAGTTGCATTTATAGTTTTTATTCGTAACAACAACATGGATTTATTTATCCTACTTCATACATGAAAGCTCGATTATGTAATTTTTTTCTTTCTATTTCTATTGTTTTGTATTTGAATTTAAAAAATATTCTTTGGCTCACAAAATAGCTTCATTTGAGTCAAACTCTCCATGATAATGACACAATTTGATATAGTATATATATACATATACACAAACACAAAGATGTAATTGAATACTTTTGGTTAACAATTAAAACGTTCTTACAATATAGTAGTTTACAATCCGAATTTTTAATGTTATCAATTTTCAAAACCATATGATTTTTATTATTTATTATAATCATCTTGATACAATTCAAATATAATTTGATTTATTTAAATATCAAGTAAACATAATTACATATTTGATGAATCTTGATTCTAAGTAGTAGATTGCTATATTAGTGGTTTATTTAGAAATTAAATTAAATATGGTTTTGAATTGATAGTTTCATATAATAATGAATTATTTGAAATATGTTGGATTTTATAAAATATTAAAAATATTACTTGTATGTCCACTTATTTTTGTTATTTTTGTTATATATATATATATATATATATATAGTAGTGGAAACCTATGCTGTTGGCTACAAAAAAGGTGTAAAAGTTTAGTTTTCTATTTTTAAGTAAAAAATTTACTACTTCCAAAGAAATGTTGACCAAAAAAAAAGAAAAAAGAAAAAAAGAAAAAATGTATGCATAATAGTAGAACTATTTATATTTCTTCTCTATAATTGATAAGCATGAATTTTATTTATTACAAAAATAAAATAGCTAAGTTAAAAGAACTACTAGATAAATTATATTTATGGTAATACTTTTGTCTTAATTATTTTTAGGATATAGGATCTTGATCATATTTAAAGACGTTTATTGTGAAAGGGCAACATACAAATATCTTTATACAAATAATGAGGTTCTAAGATCTATCCCTACATTCTTCAACAAGAGTCATTGAGATTTATTAATGGTTATTGCAAATCCCACTTTTATTAGAAGTTGCCTTTGCTGCAACTTGAATGAAATCTTTGTAGATGATGGACATAATGTGATTCTTGAAGAAAAGCCAACTATTCCATGTAGTCTCCAAATAAAGTTTTTGTCTTTATAATTTGATTAGTGAGCTGTATAATAATTAGGTGTGATCCATTAAAAAGTCCTTGACATAGAGCAATATTTTGCAACAACACAATAGAACATCTAGCTTTTAACTTCAAGCTAAATGTTGGCAATCTAAATGAACTTAAGCTATTCAAATACTCTGTTGGATAATTAAATTATTCAATAAAACCATATTCCTCAAGGTTACATAGTACATGTGAAATAAAAATCAGCATATACAACTTAAAAATTATTTACTGGTTTATATACACAAATAGATATATGTATATATTTACACATATGAAGTTGAACATAAAAAAATTTACATGAATGATTGAAATAAAATTCT
The DNA here is from genome assembly GCF_059467195.1 of Physcomitrium patens. Taxonomy (NCBI): domain Eukaryota; kingdom Viridiplantae; phylum Streptophyta; class Bryopsida; order Funariales; family Funariaceae; genus Physcomitrium; species Physcomitrium patens. The sequence continues at coordinate 19,057,611 of NC_143410.1, read as the reverse complement.
TATAATTAGGTTTTTTTTTACCATAATTGTTATTATGGTTGACAATACTTTTAAAATTCCAATAAAACCATATTACTTAAGAATATTGGTGAAATTTTTGTTTGTAATTATTTCATGAATATTTAAAATAAAGATATAATGAATTTTTGTAGCTTAAATTAATATTGATTAAGTTGCATGATGTTTTGTTTCTCTCTTGCTAATGCATTTGAGAAAGATATCATTGCCATTTAAGGTGAAATAATGCACCATGAATGAAAAATAAAATGTACAAAAATAAATTCAAAAATCTAGTTTTTGAAATACAAATGTGCTTTTTGATTACTAAAGTCTCATGTTGAAGTAGCAAAATGAATGCTGCAACATGCTTAAAGAGCAATTAAGGAACTCAAATACACTATGAAAATTTTGCTTGGATTGCATGAATTCTACATCACATAGAATTTCATAAGCTCAACACGGGTTTGTTGTATACAACATGGGCTCAATAATTTCTTTAATAAAAACTTCATTACAAATAAAAATGAGTGCAAGACATAGCTATAAATTTTAAATAATTTAAAAAATATATTATCTAACTTTCTTTTTTAAAGATTCTAACATGTTTTGGTCCACTCAAACCCAATGAAGAGACTAACATGTTTTGGTTTGTCCATTAATAGCTATGATAGTTGGAAATTCATACATCCTTACAGTGAGCTTGGAGATACAATCTACAAAAATAAAGCAACAAAAACCAACATCAAAAGACCACAAAAGATATAATTGATCATTGCATTGCAAACATGTTAGTATAAATAGGAAGTGCAAATCATGATATCAAAATGCAATGGGACAATTTTTATATTGTTGATGTCTATTTTTTTGTAAAAGCCATTAAGTAGATAATGAATCAACTCCAATCCTATCGAATTTTTTGGCATTTGAGTTGTCTAAATATACTGCTGCCATCGATACTTTGCAAAGGCTTAGCTGTTAGAGAAATAGAACCAATTGCTTGATAAAGGTTCATTCCTCTCTAAAGAAGCATGCAAAGACTATTGCCAACTACTACATGAGGAATTGTTAAATTAATCCAAGCATTTACTAAATCAATCCATCTATCCTAACCATCATTAAAAACATTTCTGCTATCAAATCTGCATTTGTCAAAAACCAATGAACAAATAGTTGGATCCACACTCAATAATGATGGATGGATTGATTAAATGCATGGGTCAATTTTTAAATTTTCTTTATGTATCTAGATATGTGTATATATATATATATCTTTAAAATTTATGTTTCTGATTTTTTCTTGAAAATTTCCACTAATTGAACAATGATACCAATTGTTCTTGCCCACATTCACAACCAACTTGTCTGATTGACATAAGATACAATTCTAAACTCAAAAAGTGCTTATTAATTACAAAATGTACATTGCTTTTTAACGAAACTGAAGGGGGTTCTGGTTATTCCTTATTCCAAATTTCCCAGTCAGATATTTGTTTTCGAATTCAAAACCATGAGAAAAGTGCGGTTATTAACAAAAGGTCTAATAAATCAAAACTTGTCGGTACGCCATCACAAATAAGAAGACAAAACTGAAGATATCTCCATAGCGACAACCCTATTCACACACATCCGCACACATACTTTTCAGAAGGGGTTGATTGTTCGACCTACGTGGCAAGCACGTATTCCCGTGTTTCAAGTGTTCAAAATCGCACGGGCGAGTCAGGGTCCGGGTTCTCCGCCCGGCCCGCTCCCGCACCCCGTTTGAGTTTCGCCACTCGATAGGGCTCCCGCTTGCTCTCATGTTGAACAGGCGACTTCGTCTCCGTGCTTTCTATGTTTCTCTCTTTCTGGCTCGTTGGGAGGGATTCGGCATGAATCTGTCAGAGGTCGCTGGGCTGTCGCGATTCTTTTGTCAGAAGCGAGCACATGTGATGCCAAAGGAGCTATCGACGATGGTGATATTCGGGGGGCAAATCCAGAGCACGGTGCATTATTATCATTGTCATGGGAGAGCGTGTCCGGAGGCGTGTAGGCACTGTCTAATCAGATTGTTAGCACGTTGTCGTTATGGCATCCATTGATTGCGGACATTCAAAAGTGCCAAGGGGACTTTCATCACGGTGTCAAGACGTTTGAAATCTGAAGAGAGAGAGGGAGCAAAGTGGAGCGGAAGTTGTCTCTCTTGATGCCCGTGTTCACGCCGTAACAAGTATACGGTACGAGACGGGGATGCACGGCCGACAAGTAGCTTGCTGTGCTTGTATAGAGGTGGTATTTGACATGACTAGGTGATGATTGTGAGTCGTGCTGTCCGTGTCGATGCGCCGCGGGTTAATTGGCGAAGTCTTCGAGCGGATTGCGCGTTGCTGGTGATATGGAATTCTAGTGTGCATTGCGTCGTAGTGACGGGGATTATCTTGGAGCTGCACTTGTTTGGAGGTTAATTTGTTCAGGAATATTGTACGTGAATCGGCCGTTTTTTTCCTCCGGGTCATAGAACACAGTGTCATGTTGCGAAGCTGGTCAGGAGCTGTGACTGTCAATTTTTACTTGTCGTTAGGCTGCGGGCATTCATATAATAATTCTCTCTCTCTCTCTTTTTTTTTTTTTTTTTTTTTTTTTTTTTGTCTCGTCCTTCTGCGTTTCATGTTCACACATCGAGGTGTTGGTCTCTCTCAATGTGCTCAAAATTCCTATGGAAAGTTTAAGCTGATTGTGTAATTGAGAGCCTTGCAACTGTTAACTGTTTTCCTAGCAGGGTATTTGACATCTTAACACTATTAGCTGCGCACTTGGTAGATAACTATCGCTTCAATTACAGTCCCGACTGCCGACTTTGAGCGTTGCCGATGTTTGCCGACCTAACTCGTCAAAGACTCATCACCTTGAGGCCTCAATTCTGCTTAATCACATTCTCCTCGCATTCTCCTGTCATTAAATGTACGCGGTCGGATGTCGATATCTCGCCGGAATCGTCGTTGTCCCATAGAACGATGGAGATCAAACTCGCGATTACAGCAGTTACAGCTAGAGGAACTATGTCAGCTATAATTGCAGGTGGAATTCAGGCGGTGAAAAATAAGGCGGGTGTGTATTATCCCCACGAAGTTAATGCTCACCCAAGAGTACGAGAATGTCGCAGCATGACGCCTCACTCATTGGAACTCCATGTCATCGCGGATATTAAATCATAGATATTTGTACATTTGCTTCCTTGTGTGTGCCTACACATTGGCCGTGTTTGAAACTCTCAGCAGTTACGGATAAATGCGATCGTGAGTGTACCTTTCAGCGTAAATTGCGTTATTCTAAGAGGCATAAGTATTAACCAGATAGGTCGGCGAATGCAAGGTTTCGTGATGCAAGGCATTTCGATGATAAAATACACATCTGCTGTTTCCTAACATGCTTATGAAGCACACGTGTTTAAAACGATCATTTCTGTGCATACTGTTTTCTTTTTCAATGGTGATTTTAAAACACCATTCGGATCGTAAGGCGCGTGAGCCAACCCAGAGTCTGAAGCTCCTCAATTGTTCTTTTCACTTGGGTCCAAGGAAGATTTATGAAATATTGTGTGCAATGTCTTACAGGGGTGACTTTTAACAGCTGAGGTTGAGCAGTTTCTAATGTGATTTTGACACTAACATCATCGACCACAGAACTAGAGGGAACAGGAAAATTCCTTCAAGCGAGCCACAAGATTGTTAGTAAACGATGTCATCAGCATTGATGTGTACTTGTGTATCGATGTTTTCTTGTACCTTTATCGCCTGCGGAAAAGTAGACAATAGGATCCAGAGTTACTGGAAATCAGTTTAAAGGGATTATTTTTGTTCCTTGGTATTGTCCTCGAGGTTAATTCATTCATCATGTGCCATTCAGGAAATGATGGACTATTCGAATGAGGCAGAGGCTTGTGCAAAAGACCCTTCTAAGAACATTGACTGGTCTTACGAATTCTCAGCTCCGAAGTACCATGATTTCACCTGTGAAGAGTCCGAAGCAGTCATATTGGCAGCAGAAAGATGGTTCGACATTGCGATACCTTGTGAAGCATCTCGTACGTGTTCATGCTTTTCCTATCAGTTCGTGTTATTGTGATCTTTTGTGTACTTCTGAACTGTCATTGATAGATTATCACGTTCAACTTTAGAAATGCAACCAAATTTAAATATTGAGACGGAGTGACGGTCAGTGGGAATGAGTGTCATGTTAACATGTTTGAGCGATCCAAGGATTGAATAACTGGCACACCAGTTGCATTCCAACTTGCCAAACCTGTAAGACTGCACTGGAAACTGCCACATTGCAATGAGACATAAATTTAAATTCTTCTGATATTGTCATCAGTTTATGTTACTTGTGATAAGAAAATCGAGGTAACAGATCCCTTCTCACTGTTTATTGTGCGAATTGGCAGCTCATGTTTCCAAAACCAATTCCATAGCGGAGTTACGGTCAACTGCAATGGGTAAAAATCATGGAAGCAAACTTGAGGCGTTGCAGGTCCGCACTCTTTTCTCATTTCACCCTTCCTCCCTCACATGTAGACATGCCTTGGGTCACAATATGCCAACATTTCCCTTTTTTCACTTCAGGTAAACCAGCAGCAAGTTCAACTTGTTTACCCCAGCGAATGCATATCGGCTAAAGGGTTATTGAGATGTCTTCTGAATTAAAAGATGTCAGTGATTACAAGTTATAGTTTGGCGATGACCTGAATGTAAAAAAGATGCCTTAAAGTCTATATTTGACTGTTTTTTCAGGAAAGATAATTTGTTCAGTAACACTTTTAATCTGTGTTCGCCAGACGAATATGTTCCAGTCTGTAGTAACATCGGACTTCGTTTTAGTGATAAATCTATGTTTCTTAGATAATCTACTGTGAAAGTCAGCTGATGTATGAATGCAATGCAACTGATGACAGATTTTAGCTCATGTGTCACCACTGCCAGCCAATAGACATGCATTCAAGGACGCCGAAGAACTTTCGGCTGGTTGCGAAGAGGAATTCAACCAAAAAATTGAGGATTGTGAAGGAAATACTGATATGTCATATGAAGGTTCGCAATTCTTCACGTAATCCCTCATTCACATGAAATCTGCCAAGTCGGGACTCGTTACAAATTTGAAACACCTAGTAAAATCGACTGGTAATTACCATCACGGTGGGTTGCCCCACACTATGACGTTCTGAATCATTAAATACATCTCTGGCGGATCCATCTTGCTTTATCTAGATTTCATGAAGTTTGGAAGCTTAGTTGCTTAGCCGCTTAGCTCTTAAAACCATCAGCCTGCATGTAGATTTATCGCTTGGTTCGAATTTCGTTCAGGTTGCAATTTTCTCGGTTTTGAAGAAATATTATACTTGCAGAAGACTTCGTCCGTCTGTACCATTTATGTGGTGGTTCAAGTAAACCACTGTTGATCAGCTTGCTGAAGCCTTGATGGGTGCAGGATAGTTAGGAATAGTCAGGGCTAACTGTTTTTCCGGCTATGGCTAGTTGTTAAGGTTTCAAGTTTTTGTTCAGAATTCCATTTGCAATGGACTAATTTTGAGTAGTAATAGTTCATCTGCTGCGTGAAACCTTTCCCCTATACACGTTGTTCTGAAATCTGATACGATGCTTCTGAACATTGACACCCGGTTCATCTATTTGAATTTGTTGATTCAGTCCCAAGTACTAAATGCTTGCAAGGAGAACCTTGCACACCTGTGGGTCGCGCAATTACTGGGGCGATCGAGAACACTATCAATCGGACACCTCCTTCTGCCTTGGCCGCCCTTGTCATATCTCCAGGGAGTTTGCCAGCTAAACGGCTGTATTCAGATGCATGGAAGGAGGCATCTCCTCTTGAGCAAGAACCTCGCTCACTATCGAAGAAAAGGAATTCTAGGTTAGTCGTTTTCTTCTTCAACTTCATTAGTCTAGGCTGTGTCGTGTGATACTTGTCGTTGTTGGCTTGTCTTGCTCTGCAGTACACAAAGGTGAGATCCGTGTTTGCCTCTGAGTTACTCTTAAAACATACCCGCAATCAAGAAGTTCAATCCATACTAAGTATTCATTTCTATCGGGGTTCTTCTAAGATGAATTCTGCTTCTATCTTTGTATACATTCCAAAACAACTTCTAGTATTTCTCGGTATTCGATAAGAGTGCGGAATCTCCTTGTTCTTTGATTAACCATGTGTTCATGCCTTCTTCTAGTGTTCTGTCATCATAGCTCTCTTACTCGTAGTTGATAAAAATTTGGACAACTTCTTTGAATACTTGGTTTGTAAGTCTGATGTTGAATCCGTGGCAACTTATTCTCGACCGAATAACCTGAAATTTTTTTTGAATGTTCTTTTGAACGCAACAGTCGCGGTGGTGTTAAAATTTCAACCAAGAAAAAACCCATCTTTGCTAGCTCGAAGCGTGGTAATCGAGCCGAGAAGAAGCAGAAACTAGAGGGAGGGAAACCCCAACAGGTATCCTCTGGTTTTTGCGGATGATCATCTCTTGAATGACTTTATCTGTTCAAACGAAATTCGTTGCTGGTTGCCACTTGTTAATCCTGCTGTATGTTACTACCTGCAGATATCGTACATGAAAGACAGGTTGCCAAGACCAAAGAATCTTCTAACTCTGACAGTGCCTGATAAGTTCCAGCTTCGGACAGAAACAAGGGCGCCTATTCACCACGAAGATTCTAACAAGGTTCACCCCAAAAATTGAAAAGTACTTGTGTCTACATGCTTCATTTTTCAACCGTGTTTGATATTCAGGAAGTGATGAATCATGCACATTCTGTCCATACTTAATATTTATTCGAATTTTTCACTATTTGTTCAGAGTTCACCCTTTATTTCCATGGCGGAAAGAGTTCGAAGATTTCATATGAAGTCTTCAAAACGAATCCATATCCCCAGCATGAATGGGGGTACCCAGGTAAAGATTTGTACAGTTTCTACAGCTGCATTATTAGTTACATCAATGCTGGAGCGCTTTAAAAATCATATTCAAGGAAAGCCATTAAATTCAATTTTTTGGAATTCATTGTTGATGCTGTTTTGTTCGAAAAGTGAAACGAACCTACATTAAGTGAAGGTAATGTTTTAGCAGGAGAAAATGCACGACAATAGCAAAGGAAGACCGAAGTTAACAGTTGCTAAGTCTCCGGCATTTGGAACGTCTCAGAGAGTTCGACCTCCAAAGTTTGTTACCATTCATCAACTATTTTGTTTTTGTCTGAAGAATGTACTGATATCTTCCTATCCACTTTCTGATGTTCTCTCAAAACCATATTAAAAATGGATGCTTGCCATGCTAAAGCAAAAATCTTAAATTTAAATGAATACTTCATAAATGAAAAGTAGAGTAGAAGCTGATGTTGTGGACATTGCTAGCAGCAACTCCTGTATGCATCAAGGAAGCAAGAGCGCGACTGCAAGATTATGCAGAGAAGGATATTCTTTCACTCAACATTTTTCTCACAATTAGGATAATTAGGTGTATTCGTCAGTTTTTTACTGGGATTCGGTGTCGTTGGATATGCTCAACAGGGTCAAAAGCGCTGCAGAGCTTGAAGAGGAAATGCTCGCTAAGATGCCCAAGTTCAAGGCTCGCCCACTACCAAAAAAGGTGACTGGTTATCCTACAGTGATAAGGGTGTTTTATTTCCAGTCGTCTCAGGAACTTACTCTCGTCATAATTGGTGAAATCACAGTTTCAAATAATTAACTGCTGTTGATAATGTCCAAGATTTTACAATTTTACGCAGCGAATAACCTAGCAAATGTCTGTAATTTTGATTGAGCTTCAGAGTTCCTTCTTTGTGAGTATATTTTGATACCTCGTATTAACACGTAAGCAGAAAAACGTCTCGAGGGATTTTTGAAAAAGACACAAGTTTCCTACTCTTAAACCGCTGTTTCTGCATTGATGGTTTTGATGCAGATTTTGCAGGCACCTGTGTTGCTCACCTTTACGAAATCGACTCCGCAAGTTCAAGAGTTTCAGGTACTCTTCCATCTAAATTCAAATATATTAGGTTCCTGAACCGAAGAATTTCTCAGAGGTTTAGGACTTGATCAATGTACCTTCGTCGTGTCCAGTCGTTTTAATTGGTAGTCGCTTTTTCAAGGTCTGATTTTGTATCCTGATTCTTGCGTTCATCCCACATAGGTGAAACTATTATGCTGTTCCGTAATTATTTGATTAATTCTAATTTTCCAGTGATGTCTCATAGTTGACCTCTATCATCTACAGGAATTTCACTTGCATACCATGGAGCGGGCACAGCATCATGCAAGCTCATCATCTATCCTATCTGCGGACTCTCTCTCTACCTCGGTGTGTATCGAAACTCGTGTATTTTAAACACTAAAGAGTAGAAGTTTGAGTTCCATCAAACTACTGCTAGTCTCTTTTTCCAAGAATGTGTCGTTGACTATGACGTGCTGACAAATAGCATGAAAATGTGAAGCAGAATGTGCCGAAGGTAACAAAGGAGATTTCTAAACCGCGACCACCGCAATTCGAAACAGCTAATCGTGCGCGACCTTCTACGTATGATCAGCTACCGTCAGTGGTTGAACTTTGATTGCTATTGATGGACCTTTAGGGGACCGGAATGGCTGGCATTTTTCCTCCTGTTGTGTTAATTTTCGTTGTGCGACCTTCCACTGACCAGTCTCCGATCTGGATTTATATGTAGGGTAAAAAGCCGGGAAGAGCTAGAAGAAGAGGAGCTTGCAAAGATACCCAAGTTCAAAGCACGTGAACTCAACAAGATGGTCAGAACTCTGCAATACACTCTTCCTGACATGTCGTCAAATTGATACAATCAACCTGATCCTTCTTTTCATAGAAATCACAATTGCAAATGAGCTTCCTGATATGTGGAATAGAAGGTATTAAAGAATTTGTAGTTCAATTAATGACTTTCCAGCAATAAAATCATCAAGTTATGCTTCAAATTCTGCTCAATTTAACTCGACACCTGGTTTTGAATATTTTAAGTTCATTTTTGTACTTGCAGATTTTTGAAAGCAAAGACGATCTCGGTCTTTATCGGAATCAGAAACGAGAGGTTACTGTACCCCAAGTAAGTTGTTAATTAATAAATTCACAAGGTTGTGGAGGCAAAACTTGCACTGGCCGGGGTTTTGGGTGTTAATTTCAAAATAGGCTCGGATTTATTTGTTCATTTTAGGAGTTTCACTTCAAGACCGATGAACGCGCACACACCCGTGATCCAGACGTTCTTGTCGACCAAATATTGAAAGTAAGTCCTTATTTCAGATTCAAAGGGTGCGTTTGATACGTTGAAGTCGCAAGTTGTGAGCTTCTCAAGCATATTGATAAAGGTACTAATTGTCTAACTTTGACTGTTTTGCACACGTAGCTTTCCTTAAGCAAGCCGAATGAGAAGGACGCAAAATTACGACCAACGATACCAAAGCCTTTCCGTTTGGCTACCGATGTAAGCCTATTTCAAATTCATTCCCATACACCAGTGCATTTTTAAAAGAAAGAATTAGTCCAATGCTCAGGGACCACCTACTTTTTGTGCTTCTATCTTGTTAACTATGACTATTGATTGCTCTTGTGTGTATTCCGTGTATTATCTTTATACAATGCAAAGGTACCTTTTCTTCATACTCTAATCCTACTCAATATAGAGTTACATTGATTGTGTAACTTCTTTTTAGAGCTTCGACCGTAACTTGAAAACCTTAGATGCAGTTCGAAGAAATGTCCATGTATTACGGCTGATATAGCGATTTCATGGTTTCAATAGGACCGAGGATTGGCAAAGGAAATGAGGGAAATTCAGGTGAGAATTCAACAACAACAGGAAGAAGTAAAGGCCCGCATACCGATAGCCCACCCGCTTCCTTGGACCACCGAATTCCCAGAGGTAAGTGTAGTCAAAAGACATTCACTATTGAATACTCGTGATTCCATGTCTATGTAGATGCGTCAGAGATCTTGAAGTCGCGTGAGACTAGTTTAGCGCTCTTTGACTGCTTCGTATCCTGGATGTGCTTCCGACATTTATGGTACTTGTCAGAACTGTTTTTATACCCCGGCAGTTGGATTAGGAGGTGATATGTTTGATCCTTCCTTCCAGGTACCTCCGAAGCCCCTTCCCAAAGAATGTACGAAGCCGGAGCCGTTCTACTTAGAAAGCTTATTGCTTCATAAGCAGGAACAAGAACGGATGATGCGCCAGCAAATGCAAGCTGAACAACTCGAAACAGCACTGAGAGAATTCCGTGCACAGCCTATCCTCTCCAAGTAAGACCTGTAGCGAATCTCTTGGTCACTTTCAATTCCTCCCTCTGAGCCACATGTATTTTGGCGCTAGTTCGCTTTAAGTCTTCCTAACTTTTCATGGGATAATCAATATTGGGAATGATGAATGAGTATTTGTGTTGATGTTAGATCCTCCAGAAGACCAGTTATTAAATGATTTCTTGAGCCCAGCTCTGTCAGTTTTTTGCTACGGTCAAAGTTTGCAATATTTGATGGGTGTATTGTAGGATGGCATATGAATGACATTCTTAGTAGTTTTCTCTGTGATGAACTCTTTTGGTGACGGTCATCTTTGATCTCTATTACCTGCATGTGTACCTAGAGAGCTAACGTGTCTTTTGGTCGGGGTGCAGCGCACAAAGTGTTTTGCCAGAGAAACGGAGAAAGCCTCTTACTGTTATTGAAGATTTCCATCTCAATGTTGAGCAACGCGCTATGGAAAGGGCAGAGTTTGAAAAAATGGTAAAGCTTAACGTTCTCTTTATGCAATGTATTTTTGTTGTAAGTTTTAAATTTCTTTGATTCATGTGCAGTTCGTATGATCTTCAGAGTTTTCTATACTTTTTCTTAAATACCTGTACAGTGTTGCGATTGGTAGCGCATTTCATAACTTGTGCGGGATATTAGCGTAACACTGCACAGGTCATTGGTCCATTTCAATACCAAGGTCAAAGTACTTTTTGAATAGATTTGGGAATCAGGTGGACTCAACTCGTAAAGTACTGTCATGTTAATGGCATGAATGAACCTAGTTTTATCTCTGGTGAAAGCAGAAGTGAAAGCACTGTGATGTCGACCTTCACAATGAACGCTTATGACATCGCCAAGATTCTTTATGCAGGCTGTGTGCTAGATTCGTGAAGTTCTAACAGTTACTCCCAGTGTAGCTGAGTTTTTCTTACAACTACTAACACGTGAAGTTGATTTTGAAAGAACAACGAATCACAAAATAACTGATTGCTAGCTATTTCACTTTTCCTGCGTCTGACAGGTGGCTGAGAAGCAGAAGCAGTACAAGGCTTATCTTGAAAAATATGAGGCTGGAAGAAAGGTAAGTCTCATTCCGCCTTTCTGGCATATCTTTGGGCAATGGATCCATTGGATTGTCTTGATAAGTGTACAAAATTCAGTATTTATATTTTCAAGTTATAAATGATCAAAACTTCGGGTTATTTTCTAGATCTCCTCTTGGATTGACTTGTGATGTTGACGAGCAATCCTGATTTTCCTCGCATCGACTAGAAATAAAATCAGTCTATTGTACATTCACTAGCGTTTAATATTTATCATTATGAAGAGCTAGCAAGACAGTTGGTGTTTCATGTGATTAACAGCATGGAATTTGAATAACTTTTTTAAACAGGCTGAAGAGGAGAGGTTCTTAAAGGCCATGAGGAAGGAAATGGTACCAACAGCCCGTCCTGTGCCAGCATTTCCTCGACCACGTTTACCATTGCGGTACACTCCAAGTCCTCTTTTAATTTGAAGAGTATGAACACCTAATGGATGCACCTCTCCATGTGATGTTTTTACTATTTAAAACTCATAATATTGATAGACCACTCTGGGATCCTCTTGATGTGATTTGAAGGATGCTTTTTTTTTCTAATTTTTAATTGAGTCTAGATCAATTGGCGTAATCATACCATGTGAGAGGTATATATTAGTTGGGTTTCTACTTGTGCAGGTCAACGAAAGTACCCACAAAACCAGTGTCTCCTCAATTTTCAAGAAAACCACTGCTGCTGGAACGTTGACATTAAATGCTTTTTTTTTTTCAACCCCAGCATGGTCGGTTGCACCTTGAAACGATTTTTTTCAACAAAAAAAAGAAAACCATCATATTATGTTGTACAATATATTTGATAAGCTTCAAATTGTATGCCAAACGTCGCTCCCCTCAATGTAAGTTGGCGCATCCGGAAAATTAACTTTGCCTTTGGCAGTCGCGTTGCGTTCATGAAATGCAATCATTCATCATTTTTGAGGATTGTCATGTACAGGCCTCACACTACATTGGCAGGAACTGAGTGATCCTTTAGACTTGAGGAGAGGATCTCATCCAGCTAGTGGGTTCGTAACATCTGAGCACTTTCTTACGAAGGATTTTGTAGACTAATAATGTATGGAAGTTTTAATCTTCGAAACTGATAATGTAACTATTGCAATGGAAAAGATGCTGAGAATAACTCAGACTTCTTCAATGTTCATTCTTTGCGAATCCGCGTAAGTGTATTGTGAAACTGTTGCGTCAGTGATTGCCTCAAGGTTGTATATTCCAATGCAAGAGTAGGTGGAAACTGACGAATTCGGTGCTCGAAGACAGCGAGTGCAAATTACATGGCCGCCACGTGGCAGCACAGGCGCGCTTCGAGGCTCACCGAGTCCTTTCGTGGATTCGGCAGACTGTGATTAAAAATTGGGTCGATTCTGGTGCAACCAGGTGGCCGATTCCGAGAACAGGTGGCTCGGATTGGAGTCTGAGCAAATCCTTGTTTTGAATCCGTCAAGCTGCTGCAGCAGCAGCGATCGGATCAATCACTATAGCGGAAGAATTAGCAGCAGGCAAGAAGGAAGGAGTGATGGGAGCGGGAACGATGATAGAGTGACGATGGCAATTTCAGCTTGCGACGAGAGACTCGCGGGTAGTTGCCGAACTGAAGCTGAGCATGGCGACGCAATCTCGTGCACATGATCCTGGCGTGGCGCCGAAAGCGGGACACTCGTGGCGCAATAATTTTTGGGACAATTTTACGGAGACGGGATGCTTGGAGAAGAACTGGCGGCATCCGATGGGGAAGGGGAAGTGGAAATGGGATGCGAAGTCGAACAAAGAGATTCACTGGGAGCCCGCGTGCGCGCAGGTGGTGAACGATGCCCGCTTAGGGAAGTCGGTTCTGCGCGTCTGCGTTTTCTCGGATTGGTTCCACAGAATTGATCGGCTGGCCACTAAGGAGAAATTTGGGTATGGATATTACGAGACGCGGTGCCGGTTCCTGGGAGCGGAGGGAATGCACTGTGCGTTTTGGCTGCTGCCGGATGGGATGTGGGACAAACCCGTGCCGCCAGGACAGATTGACGGGGGAATTGAGATCGATGTTGTGGAACACCGGGGGAGGGATGGGAGTGGCGCGGATGTTTCCCGGCAGGGGAACACGGCGGTGCACTGGGGCGGCTATGGCGCGAATCACAAGTCCGTCGCGTACAAGCAGATGAATCTTCCTGATGAGCCGTCTGCGTGGGCGACGTATGGTTTGTTACATGAGCCGGGGGGTTTGAAGTGGTATTGGAACGGCAGGGAGGTGAATTCTGCACGCGTGTGGTCGCCAATGCCGAATGGTATCTATTTCTCGACGGAGGTGAATGAGAGCGGGGGTTGGGCGGGTCAAGATTTGTCGAGCTATGGTCCGCTTCAGAGTCCCGCTGGGTACATTGAAGTTGACTACTGCGGCTTCTGGGAGCTCTGTGATTATGCTACCCAGTTAAGTGCGCCCCTCCCTTGCGAAGACACTGCAGTTTCGACAAATTCTGGAACTAAACAGTCATCTCATGACCTTTTGTCGCATACTTTTACAGTGCGCCACACATTGCGTTTCGACGATCTGGAGCGCCTTCGTGGGGAGGGCGATGGCGAGCAGTTCTGGTTCGTGCCCTTTCCTGCTGGTCGCACTATTCGTAATCCGCAGAAAGCGCAAACGCTCCTCTCGGTTGAGACGAAGCATATCGCGTCTTTGATTACAGAATGGAAGGGAATACAGTTCGCTCACGAGGATCACACCCTTGAGGTGAAGGAAGTGTGCGTGGATGGCTTGCAGTTGAGGTATGCTAAACGAGCGTATTCCAGTCCGCATATCCTCGTTATCAACGTGATGGTGCACGATAGTGGCGCCGCGGAGGAGGAATCCAGACAACTACGCGACAAGGTAGCCGAAGTTGAGCGGCAGGGCCGTGAGACGGCGAACCGGTTGCAAGATCGCATTGGCCATCTCGAGCACCAGCTTGCAACGGAGTTAACTCAATTAAAGGAGCTTGTGCAAAGCTCCGTGTCCACTACGCAATCGTTGCACGAGCATGTGTACCGGGATGATCAAAATTTACCCGATGGCCTTAGCTCCAAAATCAGTGCCGTTAGAGAGAACGTCAGTAAGCTGTATCGAGGTGTGCATAAGTCTTGATCGGAGGTTTATCTTCGTTCCAACGACACTAGGTAGCAGTGGAGATTTGCATCAGGGACCCTGCAGCCGCGTAATAGGTCGATACTGTTTTTTTCACGGCTGCACATTATATAAATTCATACCATAGTTTTAAACTAAACCCTCTCGTAATTGCACATAGTATATTCTGTGAAGCCTCACTTAAATATCGTCCACTTGACAAACATCTATTTTTCTCTCGATCTGTTAGGTTCAAATTTTGAGTCAGCGACTGGTAGACAGTCTTCAAGTATTCCTCGACGATTGGATTTCTATCGGTGTACTGCTGAAATTAATACATTGAAAAATACATTTTCCGAATCTAGACTTAACTTTCGGTGTGGCGGCCTTGTAGCCACCTACTTTCAGAAGCACCTCTCGAACGGCGACAGTCGCCCATTTCTTTCTAATTTCCTCGGGATCAATGCTTTTGTACCTTAGTTTATTCTGGAATTGTGCAGTCTTGATCTTATCTGCTTATCCATCATTCGTGTGGGGTGGACAATTTTGTCACTCCGTTATTCTTTCCACTGTGGAAGTCCTTGAACAACGTTTTACAATTGTATTTTATCATCGAAGGGTTGGGTGATGCCTTTTCCGTCAAACAGGTGTGAACAAGAAACTAGTATTTTAGGCGAGAAATGAGTGATAAATACAGTTCGAAGACTCATCTCATTTTCTCAATATTCTTGGAATTGTTGGCAAAGATCCCCTTTTCTGTAAATAAGGATGGAGCTTTTTCTGCCTTGTTCAACAAGACTGGGTGTGAAGCAACCACACCGACGAAGCTGGGAATCTCCTAGTTTGTTGGTCCTGGATTACACAAATATGAGCTCATTGGTTTAGCATGGGGGAGTTTTCGTTAGTCGGAGGAATTGATGCTGAGCGTCACTCTCACCGAGAAGAACTTGCATTATTGAAAGTAGGATTCATTCCGCACTGTCTGAGATCACAACGCGCATGTTTAATGGTTGTAGCTTCTGACACCTAGGTGTCGTTTCCACAAACTGGTAGCCTCGTTTTTCGTCAGTGTAGACCTTCAACAGATGTAGTACGGTGATACAATTGCAGTCACACGATTCTAGTTTCTGACTTCCGCACTCGAAATTCATTTTGCACCGGATTCCAAAAAGAAGCAGTGTGCAATTGAGGCAAGGATTGTGGCAGTGCGCTAGCAAGGGTGTAAGTCGGGATGCTTTAGGAAATTGTACAAAAGTGGCAATTCTAAGGTGTAAACAACAGATATCTCTCAGGCAAGTGCACTGTTCATTTCTGGCGCTAGTCGGTTCCAGCTGCAGAGTTGCACTGCAATCGAGTTTCTCAATGATTGACACTAGTGTTGCAAATTTTCCAAATGTGTGCAGACCACTACAGCATCTGTACTAGAACTAGTCTTCCTTGGAACAACTTGGGAGCGCCATGAGTGGACATTGGGTCACTCTGCTCATGGTCTGCATCATGTTCCTGGAGTGTTCACTTTTAGTGGCCGCAGATGAAGGGAGTGATCTTTTGGATGCGACAGAAATCGATGTTGCGAGGATAGCTGATCAGGGAATTATAAACTTCACTCAGCAGTGTTGTACGTTTTGGCACATCTCTGAGCCATTCTATTCAAATTTTGCTTCATACTGGAGTGATGTTGAGTGTTCCATTTGTTGGTAAGCGCCCCATGCTCGAAAGTCGAGCTCATAGTTGAGCAGAGGCTGACCAGCAGATCGGTTTTTCTAGAATCTTCGAGCCCATCTGAACAATGATCGTGTGTATTTCGCAGCATTGCTCGCAACTTGTGATGCACCTTCAAATTGTTCGCACGATGCTTGTTTGCTGCAATTCAGCGAAAGAGAAGGGGATTTCCACTGTATGGCTGTCAACAACAATAAGCATTGCCACCTTCAAGGATCGACCAACGACACCTGCCACAGAATGAACCTTGATTACAGTGGGGGCTATGTCAGGTTCTATCAAACTCGACAGTTGTCAATTGAGTTTACCGTCTGTCGCTTGTTAGCCCTAGTTTTTGCAATCTTCAGCGGATGAGAGTTTAGTTGTCTGATGCACACTCTTGGTGGGCTACTCTTCTCGGCAGACTGGGACAAAATACGGATATAAAGAGCATCGACACAATGCTGGCTATTTGCAGTCAAAGAATGCTCGACCCTTTGTTCAAGAATTTGTCCAAACCCAATGTTCTCTCTCGGGCATTCTTTGCTCCACTGGATGGTAGCTGGCGCATATTTCCAGGATCGGTAACATCCTGAACTCTCTGTACCGTGTCTCCTCTATTAGTATTTCTCCACAGCTGAGCCTCTTGAGTAGCCTGGCTGAGGCTTTTAGTGCGTGCAAGAATGCCATTCCTCATTCTCATTGCAGACAAGATCACTTGCATTTTGAGAGCATATGAGTGCAATTTAGACACACTGATCACTGACTTCGCTGGAAGGTATTGAGATACTCAACGATAATTGACTGACGAGAGAGTGTGTGTTCCACGTCGTGAACAGCCGCAGAATGCCAACGACTGCAGATTATTTGATCCTCGTGTCCGGCCATGGTTAAGGACATCAACGTCGGTAACAAAGGTCGTTGTGGTGTTAATCGACGTCGGTCCAACCATGCTCAACATTCTCCCTCCAGACATCGGAAGCGGGACGATATTTCAAGCGGCGAAGAACATGACAAAGCAGTTGTTTACGACTATAAGTGAGACAGACTACATGAACATAATTGTTTTTGATAGTTCAAGAGCCGAACCGTTGTCTCCAGCAGCGGTAAATGTCAAATCGCAGACCCCCACCTCGATCAGATTTATTGGTTGAACCTCGTCGCTCAGAAGCTAGTATTAGTCCCGTTTTTTACATTTCGACATCTTAACATGGACTGAGATATTGGGACAGGTATTGGTCCACCGCAATGGCAGTGGCAGTGATGAGGATCCCGGATTAGAGGGTTTGAAGGCCAAGTTGGATCAACAAACCATCGAGGGCTCATCCAAGCAGTCAAATATTTCTAATGCTATTCTGACGGCCTTACCAATGTTCGAGGCTGCAAATTCGCAGGCTGCCAGGGTATAGTCTCGATTCTTACTACCCTCATCTTTACCAATGTCTTCAAATCTAAAATTCAGTTTCCATTGTCTACTTTCCGAATTGCTGCTTAGGAATGGTCTCGTTAGATTTAAAATGCTGATCCCATTCACCTGATGCGTATTCCGTTCGCTAGGATTTCCGAAACACGTGGTCTTGGAAATCTCTAGTTTGCTTTTTTCCAGCAGAAACATCAAACCTCAAAATTTGTGATGTGCAAGCCCAGAACTGATGATGTAGGCATCGTTGTTCATCGCAGGTGATCATCGTGCTCACGGACGGTGTGTTCGCAACCTTAGGAAACGTCACTCTCCCAACTGCAGAGCTGAGTAGCAAGAAGGTTAAAATCTTCCTCTACAAATTGAAGCCTTCCAACGACAACGATGTCTTTCTGGAAAAAACTACTCTCCCACAGCAGCTCTGTGACGTCGGAGGTCATTTCGAACCCATCCTAAAGAACGTAAATAATGGGCTCCTGGCGTTCGCCAAATACTTCTCGTATTTAGCGAATCTGAGGAGAGTTATAACCGGAGGGAAACCTCAGTACAGTTACGTGTATCGAGACTTCGAGCAGATCGGTGGTAACATCATCACCATCTCTAAATCAGGTACAACGTTAGTCCACCGCAGCTCACAACTCACTTTGTTTTTTGTGCAGTAGATGTGTGGATGCTACAAGCTACACATGATGATGCTCACATTGAATCTTCACGTGCGTGTAGCTTTCTACCAGGGAGAGCTCATCGGTGTTGCCGGGATTACAATATACATCGACCTGCTTGGCCCCCTCACGGATGCAGTGAACGTCGCATTGGGAAACAGGGTAACTGGTTACTCTGTGAATCTAGATGTGAATGGATACGTCAACCTGACTTGCAGCGTCACGGTAAGTGATCATCTCCAACTTTTGAAATCGGTTCGTAGCACTTGTGCAGTTCCAGTTTGTCGATGTTTGACTGTGTACCTGTGCTGATGGACTCACCTTCTTTAACCCCCTCAGAATGAAACATTACAACCATGTGGATCGGATCCCAAAATCATGCCTGCGAACGGAGGACTCTGTCCCAAAACTGATGCTCCAGTGCACACAATCACAGACGTCGTGTGTTGTGATACCTGCAAGGCGCCGCCTCCGCCACCAGTAAAGCGCATTGTTGCCACTACAGTTGGCTCAGTAGCTAGTTTGATTATGTTAATCATCGGTGTTTTCTTTATCAAGAGATGGTGTGACGTAAGGGAGCAAAAAAAAAAAAAGAATTTAGAATTTCTTCACTTCCAAAGGCCTCCCGACGAGTGAAAGAGTGGGAAAAGAGCTAGAAATGATGGCGATCTCTAGAGGGGTGTTAAGAGTGCTTGGATATGGCCTTCTGAAGTGGCTCTTCACGCCTTAGCAAAGCTTCTTTGCTCTTGCAACATAGCAACTTCTTAACAAAAATTCGTCCACATCGTGATTATTTCAAGTCATTTTTTCAGAGGGATCACATTTATAGATCGATGAATGGATGGATGCCGTTGCAAAATTGCCTCAAGAATTTCATTTTATGATGAGAATAGTAATGGTACTATCTGTGTTTTATAAATTTATATAAAATAGATTTAAAGGCTGTTGGAATAAAAGGCAATTGAAGAATTTAGGTGATTTCTTTAACATAATCCCATTCAGATTGTTAAACCCTAAACATGAGTTATGTTAAAGACCTTGCACAGTGGGATTGTTAAACCCTAAACCCTAAACAGATTATGTTAAAGACCTTGCACAGTGCAGTCATACACAATGTGGATGCGGAGAGTTTAACCTGTGTTTGGATATTCTAAAATCTCTTGTGGCTGCAGCCACGGTACTCATTTGCGAGTCTGGTTCTCAACTCAGCTTTGCATCGAGTCAATTGAAGGTAGTCCTCTCCTGTGTGTAATTCTTCCCAATGAAGACAAAATTACAAAATAAAAAAACTTACTCTACCCCCATCACAGGAGTTAATTGAACTTGACTGCGACTTGGCTGCTCTGCGTTATGGAATGAATGTGCTAATGCAGAGTTTAAACTCAGACACATGTCAAGATATTGCAATGAGTGTCTCTCATATTTATTATACCAAGATACAGTCCCGAGATCAGAAACTTCATGGTAAATTTTACCAAAGCCCCAGTTCTCATTCCTTGAGAATGACTTGCCCGAGATCTTCATTAAAGAACATAAAAGCAACACAAATAAGGCAGTACTCTACAGGTTCAGTCCTCAAACTTACCACACGGTAATTGAAAAGCATCTACAAAGTGGGAATCCAAAAACCTAAGAGGGTTTCTTGAAGTGTACAACTTCGAGAACAATCTCAATTTGTTCGTGGTCTATCCAATGGCGTCCCTCCAAATTCAGAGAAGAAATGCGGACTTGAGTCCACATAGGACTAGATTCGGGTGCACAATGCTCGACAAAATAGGTCATAGATTCTGAAGCTGAAACTGACTTACATTAATTACGCTTGGAGCGCTTCACAAAAACTCCACCCTCAAGACTAAGTCTGCGGGGTGAAAGATCAATGTCTCATAGTTCAGTCCTAGCTCCAACCAAGTGATCGGAAACTTCATTGCCGTGGCGATGCCACAGGTAATTCCTAGCCTCACCTCGGATCTGCAGAGGAATTTGTAAGTTTTATAACTTTTAAAAAAATCAACCGTCTTCACATCTTTTGTGGATTTGAATACTGTAGGTTGCAACACAAATAACCAAGGTGTAACACGAGAAGGTTCATTTGCGTCCAAGTCATGTTGGAGGTCTAAGAAACAATAGAATGTTGCGCACCTTGTCAACTAGGACTCGAGACAACACTTCATTCCACGCATTACGCTGAGAAAGGGAAATCCAATACAAACCTAACCGTGGCTCTGCTCGCACCCTGCACGTACAGCACACTAATTATCCTTGAATGAGAACAAAAGAAAGCTCGTGAGAAATATATAAAAAAATGCCTATAAGTTCCATCAATAATTTGTGAGACAGGGAACTTTTCATCAGTTATGGATGCAAGGTACCCATTGCATGATACAAATGAACGTTACCCGATGAGCATAAAGTGAACGTTCTCTGCGTATTTCTTGATCAAAGCCAAAACAGCAGAGTTGCGAAGAGATCCCTTCTCTCCAATCTCTTCCTTGCTCAAAACAGCTTCCATCGGTGCCAAATTGACCATAGTTAGCACAGCTTCCATCTGAGCTTCACTCGTAACATCTGATGCATCGAGCTGCTGTTTAACATACACGGACAGAAGGTGGCGGTCCTCGTATGGAACTACCGTCTCTGCTATTACTACTGTTTTGAGCTCCAATGTAGAATGCTCGTTCATTGTCCTCATCATTTCAGAGTCGGTATCTCTACGCACGAAAAAATGAAAGTTGCAGTCATGAACATTACATATCACATACACTAACCACATACATTCGTAGCACTGAATATTAGATCACAAAGATTTCAGTGCACCGTTATCTAAATTAAGGAAAACCAGTTCTTTAATAAAAAATAAAATGAAATAGTAGAGGCATCATAGTAGCATACTTACAACATCTGTACTCCCAGCGTTTGCCCCTTAAGCAGGTCTTGTAGTGGCGAAACGCTCACAGAGTCGTTATTTGCCACCATCACACGGCCAACTGTGCTTCGACAGGTTGTATGGGGTAAAAATAGCAACGTCGCGCACAATAGGCTCGTCAGCAACATCAACTTCATTAGGTGCCAGATCAGCCGCAAGAAGTCATGCGAGAGGGAACCACCCGAGCTCACCATCTTTTCATCCTGTACGTGGCTCATCTTCGCTGTCTAGTGAGTTGAATGTTTTTGTCAGAAATTGTAGCGTAGACCGAAATTAAGTGACACTGCAATCGTGGTTACAGTGATTAACAATGGTGAGAATACTGACATGAGCCTGAGTTATTCCAACTAAATGTCGAAGACGAGTTTGGTTCAGGACAACCTTCGCTGAGCATTGGTTTTCCTAAAAGAGACTGATTGCTCTTCTCATTTGTATACAATCCAAATTCTGTGGTTCGAATCGACTATGTTTAAACAGAGAAGTATGAATGAGACTGGCATTTGGTCGTCTTTCAGCAATCACAGCAATGACCCAGAATTAGAATTGAAAACTGTTTTGCAGAGCTCGAGTTGTGGTTCAAGTTGTCAACTTAGGCCACATACTGATAGGATCCACAATTTTCAGGAAACCTTTGAAAAAGGACTTCCCGGGCGGCTTCAAAGATAGTCACAATGCCAGCGAGCGCTTTTAATAACAGGGAAAAAACCCTCGACAAAGACAATACTCCCAATTGAATTTAAAGTCTGTGGCAAAGACAGAAAATGCATAGGGGATGAGGGTGATGGTTCCAGAGTTCTTCGCAGCAAACCAACGAGAAAATTGACCCATTTCGACCAACAAAACCCTCGTAATCTGCGATTCCAGCAGGATATTTGCTAAGGTACAAGAAAATTACAGCAGACGGGAGCTTGTCACGACAAGCAAATAAAACATTCAGTCTAGATCTGAACGTAACGCCAAATTCCCATCAGCTGAAGACAGCATGACAGAAACTATATGCCTTGGAAAAGTTACAACATTTAAATATTTGGAAATTTCAATTAAGAACAGTTTAATAGCAAGAGGAAACGAGTCCATCAGTGATTTCACATGAAACTGAGTTGAATCACCAACCTAGTAGTTATGTAACCGCTAAAGGTGTAGTGCACATGAGCAGGGACAGTATAATTCAATTCGAGTACTTTCTGGATAGCCCCAGGCAACGCCGAAGCTTCACGAATACGGCACGGGAGGCAAGCAAGTGGACAGGGAAAGGGAATCGGTATAAAATTAGGACCGAGTAAGGAAGAGTCGGTTAACGATATTTGATTCCATGATCAAATGGTTTCTAACATGAGACGTTCACTATCTCAAAGGATGTTGAAGATCGAAATACTCAGTTGGCTTAAAGATGAAGAGCACAGTCCAGAGATTTCGCAAACCCAAAAGCTGCACATTCGAAAACTGCTTCAAAGATCAATTCAAGTTTTTCACTCCGCTATATCTTGAAACCCTCGCCATTATGCGTGCCACGATTCGTAGGAAAACTCAAGAAAAACCGAGAAGGGATCCTTGTTGAAACAGGAAAGTACCAACACAAGAGGCACGAGCCGCATTGCTGGTGACAACTTTCTCAAGTAAGACATCTGTTCAGACGTGAGAACTACAGGCGATAGTCCAATTGACACATTTAGGAGACTCAATTCGCTGCTTGCATGAGAGACCTTATACTTAGACCCCCGAAAGACCATGAAAAACGACCAGCGATTTCCGAACCACCCTTTCAACACCCTCTAAACAAACGCAAACCTCAGAAAACCATGACCAGAGACGGCCACAACGACAAACGACAGAAAAAAAACACAAAAACATCACAAACAACGTTCACACGATTAGAATCGCAACTACACGCACACATCAGAGATACAAATCGCGGAATTCGCCAACATTTAACAAACAATTGGGAAACTCGAAACACTGTAAATTACATCTGAAAAACTCGGGAAACCTCCAATTCAATCGATTTTCCCCTTCAGAAACAACGCAGGAGTCATGAGATCGGCGCGATCAGCACAGACACAAGCAAAGTTGCTCGCAATCGGACGACTCGCACCACAAAATGTCGACGCAGCAGGCTGGGATGCATCGTGGTCATGAACGAGGACGAGCCCACGGTCATGCGCGGACTTGTCGGTCTTAGGCTCTCTCTCCGGCGGTAGCCCACCACCACACCTGCATTGGGGTTGAAAACCAACACTTGAGACCCTTTTTTTCTCCCTGTTTCATCCATTCTTTCTTTCCGTTCTAGTGCCCTTAAAGTAGAGTTTGCTGAAGTAATCTTTGCCATTGAGTTCAAGCTACTGTACCAAAGTATTCTATATATGAAGATCGCTCAAGGAGACAAGTGGTGGCTCTCCTGCACCGCATGGATGGGCCTTCGTTTTCATCAAAAAGGTTCATGTTTTGTGGAGCTCACAACCCGTTTTACAGGTGATCGGGGAGTTCTACAGGGTGTTTTTCATGGTGTTTCACACTGATTTTCTCCTCCTCAGATTCATGCACTTCATACTGTAATGCAATCATATAGACGCTGGAAAGGCAAATACATCGGGGAAGGCTCAGCATGTGTTTAAGTTATGTGTTTCGAGTAAGAGCAATGTGTTCTGTGTGTTTCAAACATTGGTTTCGAACATTGGTGTTTTGTCGAATTTATGAATTATGAATTACATTGTGCTTTGCAATCAGAATTTCAGAAGAAATTCATCGTGGATTAACAAGACGGGTTCATCGTGGATCCTGCTTTTGGGAGGTTTCTTTGTTATCCCATGAGGGAAGAAGCAACAGCATGGGCTTACGATCTTGCTGCTCGAATCAACTTTTGTACTTATAAATTGCTGTTGTTATGGATGTATTCATTTACTCCAATTGTCTGGTGGAACTTTCTTCGAGGAGGCTGGAGTTGTAATTTTATGATATTTATGATATTGCAGTAAAATATTGCGGTGAGTATTGCTGAAATATTGAAAAATTTGAAAATATGTAAAAATTTGTAGGGATGTAGAAAGTTGTGCCGTTTAGCAAGAGCATTGTTATCAAAAAAAAGAAATTGATCCAAGTTATACACAATTATATATCTACAATGCATCATTCGTGCAAGATAGAAGAATGAATTATAATTGTAGATTATTGAGCCAAACTATGTGGAAAATTGGAGAAGTTTTGAGGAAAAATAATTTGTTTATTGGATCAAATAGACAAACACATAAAATACTATCTCAAACATGAAATAAAAGAGTAGTAGAAGTAGATCTTGTTGTTTCTTTATACTTCATGAATGAAAGCAATAGACATCAATATAATCTTCTCACCACTTTTAAAGAATTTGCTATTATATTGCTTGAAGATGGATCAGAGCATAATCTACTTTGTGATATTATTATTTGCCTATGTAGTAATGGACTATTAGAAAGGAGTTATGAAGCTCATCCTGCTTATTTGCTCCTTCATTATGTTCTTCTTTTTCCACATGAAATCCTTGGATGGCATCTTGATCTAAGGGTATAAAATGTAATGATGGATATTATTGAAGAAAGAGAAGGTGCTAGATAAGGGGATTGGAGAGGCAACAATCTTACATAAATGGATTATATGATAATTTTTCTTCTTCAATAAGATAATTTTCATGCTTTTATATCAATTTAGTATTTTGAATATGAGCGATAATAGTGATTCATTATACATGCTTTCTTCTATTTGCACTTTTTAGAAATTTTTTTATTTTAATGATAGAAGATGTATTTCATGACCTTGGTTTGATTCACAATTATGAAATGTTCTAATGTTTTGTAATCTAATGCTTTTTGCATGGTCACAAGAAACTCACCATTACTATTTCTATTATTCAAGCTACATTTTTGGAGCAAGCTTGTCTTATAATTCATTATATTAAATCACCTCATAACTCATATTATACATATGCATAACATACATAACCTCCTAAAGTCCAGTTCCATGTTTTCTTAAAGAAAATTAATGCTTGTAAGATCACCATCCATCACAAATACTATTACAGTAGAACTCTCGAACAAGTATGAGCATATCACATATAATTTTTTTGGGCCAAGTATCACAACAATCTAGAAATGATGAGATTCTATTGTCATCTACATTTGTTTTGAAATCCAATTCCAACAATTTTTTGCTTCACTTGTAAGAAAGATGCACATAAATTCATAGATACTTAAATTTAACCTAGAATGATTCTTTCTAAATAGCCAATTAAATGTCACAACCAAGTTATTACAACTACAAATTGTGATGAACCCAATCTAGATGAATTCAATATAATGTAAATTATTCACTAATTTAGATTAAATTGTTCATCTATTATAAATTGTTCACCAAAAATTCACAATTGCCTTGAGTTTTGAGTACTACGTGTGAAATTTGTATTCTTTAGTGGCCAAAGGCTCTATCCTATTGTATAATTACAAAAGAAAAACAAAGAAACAAATTAAAATAAAAACAAAGAAGTTAGTTCTAAAATATTTGCAGGAAGTTAGTATGAAGTGAAGGAAAACAATTTAGGACAAGGAACACCAAAATTGCAAATGAGCATGATAAACTTTGAATCAACAATACCAAAATTGATAAGCTTTAAATTTTTTGAATCAATTAGTAATTAAAAAACTAAGACAACTAACCATTAATCAAAGAACAAATGTAATTAAAAATCTCCATTTCAATGCGCTATGTTGATCTATGCCTTTCATTCCTAATATTCATTTCAAGTACTTGATGATAATTTCAACCTTAACATCTTGGATGTACTTAAATGTCTCCAAATGTTTATCGAGAAGTTTCAACATAACTTAGACTCCATCAAGCTAAGCTTGAGCAAGTTGAAGGATAGCATTAATACCTCATACTTACAATCTATACTCAAATCTCGTACATCAAAGTCCATTACACAATCAAAACCACCAGCAACCAAACCACACCTAAGAAAATAAGCCACTATTGTGGCAAAGAAAATTTGCCTTAAGAAAGTGCCGAGCTTCTAGTTGTCACTAATTGCTCAGTAAAGCCTCTAGATAAAAAAATAAATAAAAAAAAAACAAAAAAATACCAAGTCTATATATAATATTATCCCTATAAGAGAAATTACATCAATACATAAGCCTTAAGTACCATAGATCACCAAAAATGTAATAAAATATTATAAAACCTTATATATCCTTAAGGTGAATTCTTTCTAAATTTCAACAACTCATATCTCATGATCGGACTATCCAATCAAATCCAAATTTTTTATGAAATATTGATATATTTTTAACAACTACTATAAAAAAATTTAATTGCAAATTTGTTACAAATCTTGAGATATTGCCAAAACCCTATGTCACGGACATACATATAATTACCTATATGAATACATCAAAGTATGTAAAAATAGATAAAAGTAGGTTAATTATGTAATATCTTCTAGAGAAGCTTCTTAGAAGCTTTATAGACGCTGCTTTGACTTTATAGGAGTCTATAGTTGACTTTTAGGCTAGAAACTTGGTCAATAAGTTAGCCATGTGCCACACATGTTGGAAGCTTAAAGAACAAGCTAACTACGTGGTCCATCCATAGAAAACTTGCCTTGCAAGCAAAGGCATGTGGCCTAGAAATTCAACATATATTGGAGGTCTTATAGAACATCGCCACGTGGCTTCTAGTTAGATAGTATATATAGAGGCAAGAGTGAAGCCCTCTTCACTCTTGTCAACTCCTTTCTTGCTTCTAGTCTAGTTTCAAGGGTCTCTAGTTTTCTTGTATTTTGGCAATAGCCATTCCAGTTTCTTTCTTAATATACATATTTCTATTTTGTCCTATTTCTTTGAGAAAAGTCTCACTTACTCTTTAGCTTTCATCGAGTTCTTGTCCTTGACAGATTGACAAGAGTACACTTACAATATCAGAGCTTTGTCTTTTCTTGATTAAGAGTGGATTACCCCATTTTCTTGATAAGACATAAGCGCATTAGAAGTTGCGGATTACCCTCTTTTAAACTGATATTGTTCTTAGTATTTTCTTTGTTATCAATTCCTCTCTTCTATTTGTTTTGAGCGTTATTAGACATCTTCTCTTTTCTAAGTGCTACTATGGCAGAGCTTGTTGAAATGAAGAGTGCAATGGCACAGATGCAAGAACAATTGAGGGAGTTAATGCTTGCGATGCATCAACTCAATTTACCACCACAAGGAGCAACAAGAATGGTAGGAAGTGAAGATATAGAGATGATTGGGGCTGCTTCAACATCTGCACCAAACCATGTCCCTTCTCCCAGAATGGAACACCCTTCGAGTGTTAGAGAACCGAGAGTGGCCTTGCCCGAGAAGTTTGATGGTACCAGATCCAAGTTTCGAGGATTCATCAATCAGGTCCAATTAGTGATTGAACTTCAACCCCAGAGCTATCCAACTCCAGGGTCACAAGTTAGATTCATTGGTACACTTCTTTCAGGTTCAGCATTGTCATGGTTTTCATCTTTTCTTGAACGACGAGATCCAATATTGGATAATCTGGAGGCTTTTTTGGCAGAGTTTCGATCCATGTTTGGAGAACATGATGCAATTCGTGTTGCAACCAACAAGATCCGTATTTTGCGACAAGGCAATCGATCAGTAACATTATATGCTTCGCAATTTCGACAACTTGCAACTGATATCAAGTGGGATGATGCCGCACTTGTGCGTCAATTTCTCTACGGATTACAATATGAGGTAAAGAAATTGATGCTTAATTTACCTGATCCTCAAACATTGAGTCAAGCAATTGACTTTGCTGTGAAGTGCGACAATCGACTTTTTGAATTTCGATCCGAGAGTCGCACAAGTAGGCCTCAACGTTACTACAATTCAATGGCAACACCGACGTCTCCTCAACACATACCTTCAGAAGTAGAGGATATGCAAATTGATGCGGTACGTTTCAAACCTCTTACTGAACAAGAAAAGTCTCGTCGTCGACAAGAAGGATTGTGCTTATATTGTGGAGAACCTAAGCACACTGCTCAACATTGTCCAAAGAAGCGACGTAACTACAAAATGAGGAGTACGGCTGTCAAAGAAGACAGTATGTCGGAAAACGAGTACGTCCAGCTACAATAGGGACCGTGCGGCTGGAATCTTGTACAACTTCTAATGAAGGTCCTATCCTCTCCTCAGAACCATCTCCTTGTTTTATAATAGATGTGTGTTTAGGACCTAATAATTACAAAGCCTCTGCCTTGATAGATTCAGGAGCCTCAGCTTGTTTTTTAGATGAAGAATTTGCTAGATGTCATAGAATATCATTAATACAAAAAACTAAATCTGTACACGTAGAAGTCATAGATGGTCGCCCGTTGTCTTCTGGAGATGTAACTCACGAAACACTTCCTGTAGATGTAGTAATAAATGGTCATAGTAGTTGCGTAATTTTTAATATAATTAGATCTCCCTCTAATCCAGTAATTTTAGGCTTATCATGGTTAGAAAAGTATAATCCTCGAATAGATTGGATTTCTCGTAAACTTGATTTTCCTCGGAGCATTAGTAACAGTTCTATTAATCAAGTAAAAAACCATGAGTCTAGTATAGTAAAACCCGCACTTATAGGTGGAAAAGCATTTATACACGCAGCAAAAGAAGGATCAACTTTTGCTATTTATGCTGCACCTATTTCTGAAAGCGTAAAGACTTCAAGTGGCATTCCAAGTCAATATCAGGATTATCAAGACGTTTTTGAGAAAAAGAATGCAGATATTCTTCCTGAGCATCGCCCATACGATTGTTCAATCGATCTCAAGGAAGGAACTCAGCCACCATTTGGACCAATTTACAGTTTATCGCAAGATGAGTTGGCTGAACTCAAGACATATATTGACGAGAATTTAGCGAAGAATTTCATACGCCATTCAAAATCTCCAGTAGGAGCTCCAATTTTATTCGTAAAGAAAAAAGATGGATCTTTACGAATGTGTGTTGACTATCGAGGACTCAACAAGATCACAATCAAGAACAGGTATCCATTACCTTTGATATCAGGACTCCTTGACCAGTTAAATCAAGCTAAGATCTATACAAAAATAGATCTAAGAGGAGCATATAATCTAGTACGGATCAAAGAAGGAGATGAATGGAAGACTGCGTTTCGAACCAGGTACGGACACTTTGAATACAATGTCATGCCTTTTGGACTCACGAATGCACCAGCTGCTTTTCAACATCTCATGAATGATGTATTTCGTGAATTCTTAGACAATTTTGTCGTCTGCTACCTAGACGATATCCTGATTTATTCTAAGAATGTTGAAGAACATGAAATACATGTTCGTCAAGTATTACAAAAACTTAGAGATGCAGGATTGTACGCCAAGATAGAAAAGTGTGTATTTCACACTACTCAAGTTGACTTTTTAGGATACATCATTTCAAATGATGGTCTTATGATGGATTCTAAGAAAGTCCAAACAATCATGGATTGGAAGATTCCAAAAACTGTAAGAGATGTCCAATGTTTCTTGGGATTTGCCAATTACTATCGGATCTTCATCAAAGACTTCTCACGAGTTGCAGCTCCACTTACACGCTTGACTAGTAAAGATAAATTTCAATGGAATCAAGAAGCGGAAGCAGCATTTGAAGCCTTGAAGACATCGTTTGTCTCTGCACCAGTCTTATATCGTGTTGACTTTTCCAAGGCATTTTTTATGGAAACAGATGCATCAGATTTTGCCTTGGGTGCAGTTTTATCACAAATGGGAACAGATGACAAACTCCATCCAATAGCTTTTCATTCAAGAAAATTCTCAGCAGCCGAGATCAATTATGAGATCCACGATAAAGAACTTCTTGCGATCGTGGATTCCTTTCAAGAATGGCGTCATTATCTAGAAGGCGCTTCTAGTCCAGTCACTGTGTATACAGATCACAAGAACCTCGAGTATTTCATGTCAGCACGCGTGTTGAATCGTCGTCAAGCTCGTTGGAGTATGTCTTTGTCAAGATTCGAGTTCATTATCACTTATCGGCCAGGAAAACAACAAGGTTTATCCGATGCCCTATCTAGACGTTCTTATTTTGCACCAAAAGAAGGAGATGCAGCTTTTGAGCAACAAAGAACGGTCCTCTTGAAACCGGAGCAATTTCATCTCCGAGCAATGAAATCAACATTGACTGTTGATTCAACTTTTCTCAAGCAAATCCAGTCCAGTATGTCCTCAGACCCTCTTGTTTATGATATCGAGAATAATTCTTCCAAGTCTCATGATCCTTCTAAGTTTGAGTTCAAGAATAATCTATTATATTTTGAAGGACGCCTATATGTTCCAAAAGGAGAAGCACGTTTACGTGTTCTTCAAGCACGTCATGACTTTCCAGCAGCAGGACACTTTGGATATAATAAGACTTTGGAACTCATATCAAGAGATTTTTGGTGGCCACAAATGTGGAAGTCAGTGAAAGACTTTGTACAATCATGTGATATTTGTTCAAGATCAAAAATTCCTCGTCATCGACCTTACGGACTTCTTCAGCCATTACCTATACCAGAACAACCATGGTCTTCTGTTTCTATGGATTTCATCACAGATCTTCCAAGCTCAAGATCTTATGATTCTATATTTGTGATAGTAGATCGTTTCACCAAGATGGCACATTTTGTGCCATGTACAAAATCTATCACAGGTGAAGAAACAGCTAAGCTTTTCATTGATAATATCTATCGCTATCATGGATTACCTAAAGATATCATATCGGATAGGGGAACTCAATTTGTGTCAAGATTTTGGAGGACCCTTTTCAAGATTTTAAAAGTGGACATAAAGCTATCTTCGGCTTTCCATCCTCAAACTGATGGACAAACAGAGCGCATAAACCAAGTCTTGGAGCAATATTTAAGGTGTACTATCAACTACCAACAAGATGATTGGACAACCCTTCTGCCATTGGCAGAGTTTGCTTATAATAATACGGTACATTCTTCCACGCAACAAACACCTTTCTTTGCCAATTATGGCTATCATCCACGACTTGATACTTTTGATTTTTCAAAAGTTGATAATCCTGCAGCAGAAGATATGGCAAATCGGTTGTCAGAGTTACATGCAATAATGAAGACACAATTGAAGGAAGCTCAAGAACGACAAAAGATAAACGCAGATCTATATCGTAAGGAGCAACCACAAATCAACGTGGGTGATAAGATATGGCTACTTCGTCGCAATATCAAGACTACTCGACCTTGTGACAAGTTGGACTATCGTAGGCTTGGCCCCTTTTCTGTTTCTGAACAGATCAACCCAGTTGCATATCGGTTACATCTACCGGAGTCAATGAAGATCCATCCTGTATTCCACGTATCTCTTCTTGAACCATATAAGACAGTGGATATACAAGGAAGAAGACAAATGCCACCGCCTCCTATAGAAGTAGATAATAATGAAGAATTTGAGGTAGAAGAGATATTAGACTCAAGGCGGCGCCGAAATAAGCTGGAATATCTTGTTCATTGGCGCGGATATGATATTAGTGAGCGCACATGGGAGCCATCCAGGAATCTAGCAAATGCATCAGCTAAAGTCAAAGTTTTTCATCAACGACATCCATCGAAACCAAGATGAAAATCTCTCTTATAAAAGAGACAAGATTGAGGCAAGATAACATTCAATTTCCTATCCTTGTTTGTAACTTCTTTGCATTTTGTGACGCTTATTAGATGGAGAGCCAACAACCAGCGGATTCAACTCAAGAACCTTCGTTTGCTGACTTACCGGATGAGACATTGCGATTGTCACAACCTTCAAGACGACGCAACCGAGATGAAGACCCTCAAGAACGACATGTTCTTCCTCGAATAGATGGTGAGATACAACGCGTTTGGTATCACGACCTTGGAAGAGATTCTCGATGTTTGGTGATATTATTGGAGATAGGAACGACTCCTGATGGTGTTTCAAATGTATTATTTGAAGGAAGTTATGAAGGCCTCAACAGTGATCAAATAACAGGGTGGTCTTCTCGCCCTGGAATGGGACACTATCGATGGCTAAGAGGACCCATCAACTATCTTCGAAGAGAACAAAGATTAGAGTATGTAGCAAATAGAATTCGTCGCATATTAGATTTTCTCAATATATAATCACCGCTCCTCGTGGAACTCGTCCCTAGAAGGGGAGGTAATGTCACGGACATACATATAATTACCTATATGAATACATCAAAGTATGTAAAAATAGATAAAAGTAGGTTAATTATGTAATATCTTCTAGAGAAGCTTCTTAGAAGCTTTATAGACGCTGCTTTGACTTTATAGGAGTCTATAGTTGACTTTTAGGCTAGAAACTTGGTCAATAAGTTAGCCATGTGCCACACATGTTGGAAGCTTAAAGAACAAGCTAACTACGTGGTCCATCCATAGAAAACTTGCCTTGCAAGCAAAGGCATGTGGCCTAAAAATTCAACATATATTGGAGGTCTTATAGAACATCGCCACGTGGCTTCTAGTTAGATAGTATATATAGAGGCAAGAGTGAAGCCCTCTTCACTCTTGTCAACTCCTTTCTTGCTTCTAGTCTAGTTTCAAGGGTCTCTAGTTTTCTTGTATTTTGGCAATAGCCATTCCAGTTTCTTTCTTAATATACATATTTCTATTTTGTCCTATTTCTTTGAGAAAAGTCTCACTTACTCTTTAGCTTTCATCGAGTTCTTGTCCTTGACACCCTAATAGTAACTTCAAATTCTTGCTTATATACACCCATTCACAATTTTCTTCATATCTCATAAATTAATTATTTAAATATCTTAAAACTTTAATATATAGCTTCTTAACCTTATAACACATACTTTTAAAAGTTTTGAGCTAGAAATTCATCTGAAAACTTAAGATATGGCTCCAATCATTACTATCAACAAAACAACTTGTTTATTGCCTTCAAACTACATGTACTATCTTCAACGCTCTATAACTTCTTTACACAAATTCTAAGTGCAAAAATACTTTATAAAAAATATAGATCTTAAAATCACCTTTGCAATTACATCTTTCAATCTCCAAAAACTATCATAAAATTCCTTGTATTTTCAAAATAGCAACAATATATCTTAAAAAGACATCTTAATTTCAAACAATTATAACTTCATCACCTTAACTTCAAATCTTCTAAAATTTATATACAAATTGTACTCCAAATCCTAAATCTTACAATCCTTACTTTAGATTCTCAAAATGCTTCTTTTGAAGTTGTCAAAACCCTTATTATAGTTACAGATAGCTTGCTGAATGCCTATTGGACATGGCATTTGACCAATATGGATGAAGATCTTTACTTTTAGCCTTCATCCATCCATATCTTACTTTCATCCCTCCAAATAAGTTTCTTAGAGATTTGGATCTTCATCTTTGAATCCCAATCTTCTCTTTAAATTTTATATTAAATATCTAAATCTTATATATTTTAAAATTATAATCAACATATGTAAACCTCAAAATAAATTTTCTTACATCAAGTGCCTTTAAATTAACTTACTAACCACTTTAAAGTACATCAATATTTATAAATATAATATCTATTTTAGTTAATTTTTACATACTATAAATAATTATAATATAATATTGTTATAAAAAAATATCATTGAATGGAATTTAACCACATCAATGAATGGAGTATCTATGCTAGATGCAATCATAGAATAAGCAGAGAGAGGCACGCCATCTTTGTAGTTTACTATTTACTTAATAAAATAATTAATTCTTGACAAACTATAAAACACTCTAATTAAACTGCACTCTTTTATTTTTTTAATATAATAATTAGTTTGTAATGAATTATAAAATATCTTTATTGAATTATAAAAGAAATTATGCATTCTATAAAACATGAAGTTTTTGATGAAAACAAAGAAAGATTCATGTAATAAATAAAAGCCATCACTTGTTTCTTTGAGCAATCTTAATATATATTTGGATTTAAAGAAGAAAAATATGAATTAAATATTTTAGAATGTAAGATCTTGCTTCTATTATATATTAAAAGTGTAAGACATATGATAGAAATACTTCAAGATTCTATAGTAATTATAAGATTTTATCAACTTCTTGATATTTTTGTGACAATGACAATAAATCCAAGATGGTCTAAAATCCAAAATAAAATACTTCAAAGACAAAAAACAGGTTATTGGCTAAATTTGGTTATTCATGTATTTGAGCTCAAGAGACATACAATTAGGAAATATATAAAAAAAAGAAATTGCCTTTAGTCATGTTGTTGCACATATTTATACTATTAAGTTTCAAAAGAGAAGTCTATCTCATATGCACATCTTAAATTTTTTAGATAAAAAAGTAAGATTAGATACGTTGGAAATGTAAATTATATGGTTTCTATAAAATTCCTAGATAAAGACAATAACCAAAAGCTATTTGAAGTTATTCTACAATGCATAGTACATGATCCATGTGGAATGCAAAATCCTCAAGTATCTTACCTGGAAGATGGCCATTATACAAAGAAATATTTAAAGATATTTATGGATAAAACAACAATAGGTGTTGATGGATATCCTCAATATCTATGAAGAAATGATAGAAGAATATTTGAAGTTTGATGAATGGTTATTGACAATAGAGATGTTGTTTCATTTTGTTCAAAATTATCTTAGAAGTATAATTGTCATATTAATATTGAAGTATGTGCATCTATTTGTATTTTTAAGTATATCTATAAGAACATCTATAAGGGCTATAATCGCATTATAATGCAATTTGAAAACTAATAAGATGATACCAAATAACATTTGGATGTAAGATACATTAGAGTTTTAGAGATTTTTTAGAAACTTTTTGGCATGCAAATCCTTAAAGAAATACAAGGTATTATTTATTTGGCCGTTTATCTTCCAATAATGCATCAAATAATATATAATCAAAATGACAAGGTAATTGCAATTTTAAAACGTGCTGAAAGATAAAAGACAATATTAATTTTATTTTTTGAGACAAGTGCAGTAATAGCAATGGCAAGACAATATATATACTAGTAGTTTTTATAATATTTTATTTGGTGCAAGACAAGAAGGACGTGGATGTTAAAAAGTATAGATTTACTATTGTACGGTAATATTTTATAAATCCAACAATGAAAGAAAGATATAATTTGAAGCTTCTATTAATTTATGTTAAAGGTCTATAATTATTTGATCACTTAAAGATTATTCATGGAATTTTTTATCCAATATTTAAAAATATATGTATCACTTTAGGATTGCTTAAAGATGATAAAGAGTGGCAACAATATTTAGAAGAGGCATCAAGAATATAAACTAGATCTTAATTAAAGATATTGTTTATTATTTTGCTACTATACATTAATTTGTTAAATCCATTAAATCTATAAAAAAGATTTTTGGAAAGCATCTTAAATGATTTCAATGCCCATTTGCACAAAAAACATGGTATTAGCAATCCAACAGAGGAATAGATTAAGGATTTTAGATTTTTTTTATTAGATAAGATTTTACAAGACTCAAACAAAATGCTTGCGAAGTTTTTTCCAATGCTATTACCAAGAAAGAATTGAAATGCAATATTTAATAGAATTCAATTTATTCCTCAAAAAAGAACATAAGACATTCAACAATTAGAAGCAAATTTGGAGCTATTGATTCCATAATTGAATCTTAAACAAAAAATATATATAATATTGTGGCTTTTATAATAGAAGAACATAGATGCATGTTTTTCTTAACAGACCTAAAAAAATTGATAAGACATTTGTTTATAATATTTTGGAAACTAAAGTTTGATTGATGCAAAAAATTGTCATAAATATTGCATCATTAGGAATTGCTACATTGCTACTTAATGGAAGAAGAATTGTCCATCCTACGTTTAAGATTCTACTAGATTATAATAAAGATTCTTTTTATTCAATTACTAAGAATTTTGACCATGTTAAGTTTATTTGTTAAATTTTACTTATTATTTGACATGAACTTCTAATACAATATTATTATTGTCTTAAAGAAGTTGATCATTCTTTTAAAAACATTGAAAATAGTGGTTGCTTATTTGGAGGAGCTACAATAGTTTTTGATGGAGATTTTTTCCACATATTATTAGTGATTGTAAAAGAAACTCAAGAGGAAACTATAGTACCATCTTTTTGATGTTCAATACTTTGGCCTCAAATAAAAATCCATACATTAAAAGAAAATATGAAGTTGAATTCAGAAGCAGTTCAAGGAGATATAAAGTTTGTTAATTAGCTTCTTCAAGTATAGAATGCACACACATATTGTATATGCAAATGGTGGTGCATTTGAATTCTTTATGGTTATATTATTATTTACTAATATTTCTATTTTCTACTTGCTAAATTAAAAATGGTATAAACTTATTATTTGATAATATAGTTATGATTCTCAATCTCATGATTTTTGATCAGCAATTAATATCTTTAGTGGATGTTGTTTATCCAAGGCTAGCAAAAGACGGTGTTATATTATATGTCTTATTATTTGAAAATATATTGGATACATGGCTATGGAAGGTGAAGTCATATGTTGTAATTATCTAAAAATTCGTAATAGGTTTTAACCATTAAAAAATAAGAAATTTGAATTCTAATATAAAAGAATTTAAGGCCAATGCAAAGTAGTCAAAAACAAGCTTTTTAATTACCTCAAGCAAATACAAATCCTAATTGTCTTGTTATTTGTATTTCTTTTTAATTTCTAATTTTTTTTCCAAATCCTAACTCTAGGTAGTAAGCACCAATTAATTATAATTCCTAATCTAATTATCTAATTGACATAAAATTTTACATATTAGTTAAATAATATATCTTCTATATACTTAAAAAATTTCAATCTAATCGAATGTACAAATTATAAAATAAATGCAAAATAATTACAAAGGTATTCCTTTACCGCCTATTTGAAGGTTGATAATGAAGTTTGAGCAACTATTTTTTAATCTTCAATTTTTAAATTTAACTCTAAATTAGTATATACCTTGACATATTAGTCTTCTAAAACCATGCCAAATTTCTCTTTTTTCCAATAATTAGATCTTCAAATATTACAAAAATCCTATCCAATCCTAAACTATTAACTTCTAGTACCTTCTTGTACTAATAACTAAATATCTTCTAATTGCACTATTAGAATAATACTAAATTTTATTCATTATTAGTACACCTATTTAACTACATATTAACAAAATTTGAACTATAGATATCATATGCATCTTACAAACCAATTGATAGTACTAGCTTTAATTTTATTGCATAAATCCAAAGTCACCAATATAAACCTTGAATTTGCACAACAATTGCAAAGTCATCTCAAAACTTATGAAACAAGCTTTACAACTTTGGAACGAGTTTTAAGCCAATTTTCTAATCCAACTCTCTAATTTCAAAAAATCTCTCCTACTTTGTCCTAAGCAATCGCTTTAGTGGCTAGATGTTTGATTTTGATCCTGATCTACAAATTGTCATCTCTCAAGTATCAATCCAACCTTTCCTAAGGATTTTTTAGCACAAACCTATCTTTAACTTTATTCTAGAATTTTCTATACTAAATATTTATCTAATCTATTTCATTTTTATCAATTTATGGCCTTTTTGAGGTACTAGAATATTTTTTTATAATCTAGAAGATATATTTGTTAACCAAACTTTAATCTATTAGATATTAAAATAAAAAAATAACTAAGAGGCTTTCATAAAAGCCTTGCTTAAATTTTTAGAATTATTTTTAAACCAAGACAATAGAATAAAAATCATAATATCATTTTTATTCATATTTTTATTATATAGTTGTATTATAACACGACAATGGTGTAGCAAATGATACCTTCTTAAGAGATAGGATCATTTTATTTGCATAGAATGATGATGTAGAGGATATTAATGAAAAGATTATAACCATATTTTCTAAAGAAGAACAAGAATATTTAAGTGCTGATGAAGTTATTGCCAAAGATAGTATCAACAACAATAATGTTTATACACTCAAATTCATTAAGTCCCTTAATCCATCCGGAATGGCCAAATCAAGGCTTTGTCTTGAGATTAATATTTTAGTGATGCTACTAAGAAATATTGCTCCTTGCCACGGACTTTGCAATAGAACCAAATTAATAATTATATGACAGAGCATCTCCAACGCTGGGCTATTCCGAGGTCTATTCTATATAGACCCGCCACGGAGTTCCCCAATGTAGTTCTAAAAGCTATCTATTCGATAGACCGTTCTATTTTTGAAGGAAATAGACCGCTGGCTATTCAAAGGTCTACGGAGTTGCATGAGTGTCGGGGCTGGGGTTCAATTCTCGTAGGGGTAGAATAGAGTAGTTTATTTTTTTTGCGAACTGTAGTTTCATACTTCGATATTGTTCTTCCTGTCTGCAATGCTGCATCGATAAATGCCATTGGACGCGGGAACAGCTGGAGCTCCGATGAGGACATGTTCCTTGCCCGCTCAGTGGTCCATGTGAGTCATGATCCTATAGTAGGTGTTGACCAGAAGAGCTCCAAATTCTACTACCGTGTGTTGTAGCAGTTCCAGGTATTCGTTCCTGATTCCAAACGAACCTCTGATGCACTGTGCAACCGCTGGAAAGAAATTCAATCGTCTTGCTGGAAATTTACAGGACATTTCGCCATGTCATTGGCGGATCCAAAATCGGGACAGCAAGAAGACTATTATATTGAAGAGGCCCTTGAAATTTATGTCAAGATTGAGAAATCTTCCTTTAAATTCCGCCAGATCTGAAAATACCATTGAAAGCACGTTCCAAAGTTTGAACATGGACTGACTGTCAAGGCTAATCGTTCCAAACACATGCGGCCAGACAAAGATGTTGTGGATTTATCTTCAGATGAGGGTCAACCTACTCCATTGAAGCGTCCTATGGGAACCAAAAAGGCTAAAGAGATCGTTCGAAAGAAC
Organism: Physcomitrium patens; assembly: GCF_059467195.1. NCBI lineage: Eukaryota > Viridiplantae > Streptophyta > Bryopsida > Funariales > Funariaceae > Physcomitrium > Physcomitrium patens. Next base: position 19,018,476 of record NC_143410.1, on the reverse strand, counting down.
GTGGATGAAGATGACGAGTTAGCTGGTATTCAGCGCTCTTACGTGGTTGAAGCACGACGTCTAAACGATTTGATTGAAGCACAGAATAGGTTGGCTCTTTTCTCGGTAGATCTGATAGCATTAGATGATATTGCCCGCTAGTTTCATGACGTGAAACGAAAAATTGAGTTGAAAAAAATTAAAACAGCAAGCCCAAGAAATGGGAATTTATCCAAACTAATACATCAAAAATGAGATTTCCTATTGTTCATTTCCAGCCTTTTGCCAGATGTGATGACGTCTAAATGATTTTTAGCCCTTTGCCATTTGCGTGATCATGAATTGTTTGCATACGAGCCACCTTGATGGCAAGAAACTATGCGGGCAGATCTTCAATGGCAGTACGATAGATCTCAATTGGTTGCACTATCCTTCGATGGCAACGGCATCGGCGAACCGGACGAATCTCGCCTGTCTCAAACTCTTGGTCTGAGGCAAAATCCGGAGAGTACCTTTCATCTTCAACAATCATGTTGTGTAATATAATGCAGGCCCTCATGATTGAGGACAGTTTCTCTTGATACCAACTACGGGCTGAGTTCCTAACAATGGCAAATCGCTTTTGTAAGACACCGAAAGCTTGTTCGACATCTTTACGGCACGCTTCTTGCACCATTGCAAAATGTTTCCTTACGGCTCCTTGAGTATAGGGAATGGATTTCATGAAAATCGGCCAGTTTGGATAGATTCCATCAGCTAACCAATAGGGCATGGAGTATGGACTTCCGTTGACCACGTAATTGACTGATGGCATCTTGCCTGTGATAATAGAATGCAGCAATGGGGACCGCTGAAGAACGTTGATGTCGTTCATGCGACTGGGCATGCCAAAGAAAGCGTGCCAAAACCAAAGGTCATGAAAAACGGCAGCTTCGAGCACAATCGACATTCCTTTGATCCCTCTATATGAGCCATGTCAGGCTTTCGGGTAGTTTTTCGATTTCCAATTATAGCAATCGATGGAGCCAATCATCCTAGGGAATTCGTGTGCACCGTTTTCTGTGAGAATTTGCTTCAAATCTTCCTCTGTCGGCGAGCGTAAATACTCTGGGCCGAAGTGTGCTTCAACTGTCGCACAGAAATGCTACAGACAATCGCTCGCTTAAGACTCACTGATTCGAATATAATCGCCAATTATATCATAGCTACATCCATAGGCAAGCAATCGAATTGCAGCAACCACTTTTTGGAGCGGGTAGAGACCTTTCTTTCCAAGTGCATCGGTTTTTTGTTCGAACCAAGGATCTTGAGCCTTAATGCCATTCATGATTCTAAGATATAGCTCACGGCGCATACAAAAACGTCGCTTGAACAACTTTGAAGAGTAAATTGGATGATCAGCAAAATAATCTTGAAATATTCTTCTATATCCTTCTTCAAAGTCACGGTCAGTGTTGGCCGCTCGACCTGGACAAGAACCTCCGTGATCAGGCTCGTCAGGTGTCTTCTGTTTGAGACTGAACAACATTCTGGACTCCTCCAAGTCATCGTCAAGCAGATTTTTACGTCGGGTGCGATCAAACCAGTCTCGAATGCTCGGGATCATTGCAGTTTAATTTGAACGATAGACGGTAGCGCGCATGTGTATTGTACGGGGTTCTATATAGAACCGTTCTATATAGAACCGTTCTATTTCAACTTCGTGGCGTAGAAAATTACCAATAGACCTTAGATTAGACCCTACGCGTTGGAGATGCTCTTATAGATCAAGTTCTTGAAGTAAGAATTCTTGGAGGAAAATTTGCTAAAAACTTGGTGTTTATTTTGTGGATTATATTAACTTCTATAATAAAAGAACTTCTATTTATTTTTTTAAAAAAGCAGATTCTAATCCATGTTGCATTTGCTATAATAATAAAAAAAAAATCCAAAGACAATTGGTGAAGCACATTGGTTTGAATCTACAACAACCTGTTTTTTTCGGTAGTCAACTTTATGTAGCACTCTTTTGATGCACTTCTTCCCATTCTATCAAATTCTTCTGCTTAAAAATAATAATTTAAATTTTACATTGATTTTTTTTTAAATTAAATAAATAAATATTAATAATTTATTTTTATATTTTGTATTTAAATTTTTTTATTTATTGAATTTAATACATCTTTGAATGTCTTAACATATTTTTATGATTTTTTAATGTAATTTGATGCTTTTTCAAAATTTTCACAAGTAGTTCATTGAACAAAATTAACTTCTTTTTTTTGCATACTATCTATGACAAAGGGACAAATTTACCTATCCTACTTCATAGTTGAAAGCTCCATTGTGTATTTTATTTCTTTCTATTTTTATTATATTATATTTATATTTGAAAAATGTTATTTGGCTTAAAAAATGCTTCATTTGAGTCACACTTTTTGTGACAATGACATAGGCTCATCTAATCTCTTATATAAAACAACTCAAAGGAATAAAACAATAGGCTAAATCAAATGAGACAAAAACCACCTTTAATTGGTTACATATTATATTTCTTTCATCAAAAGTAAAACAAAAGTAAAGCAATAAGTCAACTTTTGATTAATCAAAGATCAAAATTTGCATGTTGTAGCTACAAGTTGCTAAGAGTAGTACTATAAGATTATTGGGCATAGAATTTAGAAGCTTCCAAAAAATAAATAAGCTAACAAATATTTGTTGTTGGCCACTTTTTTTGTAGCCAATGGCATGAGTTTCTACTAGTATATAAATAAATATGTATATTAACTATGGCTCTTTTTCAAAAAAATGGCATTTATATCTTTTCCAAATAAAGAATAATAGTGATATAATATTATTTCAAAATATTTTTTATTAGATTTTTTTATTTATTTCAATCAATTAGTGTTGTATTTATGATGAGATTTTTTTATTGGTTTTAAAGATTGATTACTTGGTACAAAAAATTTAATATATTTTATAATATTAATATTTATGCTTTAAAAAAAAATTAAGTGAATATTTTCATAAAAGTTTTGATACCATGGTTGTACTTAAGATTTAACATTCATAATATTATTTGTTGTAAATAGAGAAATAATAAATAAAAAAAAAAAATCTATTAGTTTGAATTTTTAATGGTGGAATTTTTGAACATTTGTATGTAAAATCTCATTTGAATTATTTTAATATCACTCTTATAAATTATAGAAATAAAATTAGTAAAAAATTAATAACAAAACCTATAAACTATTTAGATAATGAATTAAAATTAAAAATATTACTATAAGTACATTATTTATTTGTAATTATTAAAGTATGTTTTTTTAATTATTAATTTTATTTGAAATTTTAGTTACAATTAATTTGGCTTATAAAAGATACCTTAAAATATAATACTAAAAATTTCAAATAATTCATACAACACATTTTTGTTTTCAATTAAGCTGTACATTGTTAGAAAATTGAAACATAATCTTGAAATATTTTTTTATTAAACTTCTACTAAAAGTATATAAGATAAAAATTACTACTAGGAACTTTAATTTATGATTTGATTTAATTTAACAAACCGTAGTAAGAATTATTATAATAAAAAAGATCATGTTTTTTTAAATTTTATTTACTATATACATATATATGTATAGAAAAGATGAACAAGTTAAGAATTGATTTACAAAGTCAATGTTTATAAGTATTTAACAATCCATCTATTTTTATAAAATTATAAAATATAAAGATAATTGAAAGAAACTAAAATAAAAAGAAATTTTTAAATGGATCTTTTCAGTTCTATAATATCCTTTTAGATCTTGATAAATGATTTTTATTTTTTTTATTAAGTTTTAAATAGATTTAAGATTTCATTGATGGTATACCATGTTTGTATAAGTTAATAATATGCTATCTTATAGAATTATGGGTAATATTTTTTCAGAATTGAAAAAGGTTCATAAAAATATTAAATTTTTTTATTGGTTATTTTTATATTAGCCAAAGTTCATTATCAATTTAAAAGTAGTACTTACTATTTTTTGAGTATAATATAGGATGTACACTCTACTCTCTTTAAAAGCTTAGAATGATATAAAATAAATATAATGATATTGACAAAGACTATTGTGCCTATTATGAATAAAGAGACATATTATAAAAAAAATAACTTTCAATTTATTTAAAAACACAAAATACTACAATATTGTTCTTTCTTTAATGTATGTTATATTATTTCTATTTTTAACTATTAAGGATTTTAGTACACAACAAGTTTATAAGAGATCTAATTTTTTTTAAGAATTCACATTCTATATACTAAAGAACTTTGTTATTTTATTCCCTCATTGAACTTTTATTCTAATTAATTTTTCAACTAGATAATTAAGCTATTAAAAGTAGAAATATAATATATTTTATTTCTTAAAATATTTTGCAATGGCAAAAAATGCAATGGCAAGCCTACAATGAAAATATTTATTTGTTGTTACTTAATATTTGTGATATAATAACAAAATCTTTATTGCAAGTATTCTAAGGTAATATAATATACATAGCATATAGCCCTACTAAGTTGAAAATATCTAAGATTATATAGTGGAGAACTCTTCTATTGACAACTTCAATAAAATCTCTATCACTCTTTAATTATATTATCAATTAAAGAATCATAATTCTCAATCAAAGATTATATAGAAGATTTGAGCAACTATCAAATCAATTATCCATTCTATCTATGAAGTTTGTAACCAACTTTATATCTCTTACTTATTGAAACTCAAATATTATATTGCCATTATAGACTTGTGGAATATACTTTATACTCTGAATTCAAATTATGTTAAAATAAATTAAGCTATATACATTGTAAATTCTTGACTTTCTTATAAGCTTTTGCTAACAAATAACAATACTAAAAAGACTATTTTATACAAAGAAAGAAAGAAAAGGTATGATATGAATCAACTTCAAACTAATTGAGATAGTAGTTAAATTAAAAACAATACTATTCCTTAAGAAGAAAAAAATACCTTAATAATAAATGTAAGATAGTATTTGAAGAAATTCCAAAATGTTCTTTTGAAAGGAGTTTGTAAAGTATAAGTCTTTGATATTTTTCATTATTAAATACTAAAATATGGTTTAATCCTTGATTTAATCATTACACAAACCTTTGATATTAAAAAAATCAAACAATGAAGGCAGTAAATTTCTTTATCATGACAATCTTAGTGGAAGTAATTATTACATATATAAATATAGTAATTAATTTATATATATTTAACTACAAATTGTAGCATCTCTCTTCATCAAGATTGAATAAAAAAAAAAAAAAAAAAAAAAAAAAAAATCTAATCAAATTATCAATTAGATTTGTAACTCCTTACTCATTATAAAGTTTTTAGATAACAAGATTGTATTTTATTTAAAAGACTAAAGCCAAGACTAAGGACATTCTATTTGAAGTTAATAAGATAATCATAAAGATGCATTAGTCTTTAAAGATAAGAAAGGCATATGGATATTAATTTAAAAAAAATGCTAGTTGTATACATTATAAGGTAGGAGCAAATACATATTGTTTAACATAGAAATAACTACCGCAAGTGATTATTAGTTGAATCCAACAATGTCAATACATACATAGTTTAAAATTTATATATGATATCAATGCTAAGAATAAATTTTAAAAAATAAAAAATAAAAAATAAAAAATCTACAAAGAATGATTTCATTTTTTTCATTAGAATATGTACATCTTTATTTGTAGGTAGTTAAATAAAAATATTATTTTAGCATTGGCTAAAATTAAAGATGCAGAAAATTGGCTTAAAAATAAAAAAATTATTCAATAATTATTAAAAAAAAATTTAATAACGTCATAAAATATTGCATTTATTTTTTGATTTTTTTAATATCAAAGGTTTGTATAAAGATTAAATCAAGGATTAAATCATATTTTAGTATTTAATAATAAAAAATATCAAAGACTTATACTTTACAAACTCCTTTCAAAAGAATATTTTGAAAATTCTTCAAATAATATCTTACATTTATTATTAAGGTATTTTTTTCTTCTTAAGGAATAATATTATTTTGAATTTAACTACTTTCTCAATTAGTTTGAGGTTGATTCACATCATACCTTTTCTTTCTTTCTTTGTATAAAATAGTCTTTTAAGTATTGTTATTTGTGTAACAATATATCAAGATGTTACTATGTCAATAGTAGTGAATCTTTAAATTAAAAATTGAAGTCACTAATAAAAAAAAATTACAAGTCTTTTATTTCTCACAAAAAATAAAAGCCTGACTTACTTTTATATATATTTATACCACATTTTTTGCTTATTTATTACATATTTTTATTTCATTGCTTATATATATGTATATATATATATATATACACATAACTATCTTTGCAAGAAAATATTTTTATAAAAATGAAGAGTATTTTCAAAAAAAAAAATCTAAAATTGTCTATTTGCTTGGTTAGATGTTGTTCCTTGATCCCCTCCCCTCTTCTTCCTCTTTATAATCAATTGGCTTCTTAATGATCCTATAAGCTAAAACTTTGGCGCCAAACTTATCCTAAATATTTTTGGATACTATAAAATTGGTAGAAAGTAATTTCCACTTTGCTCTACAACAACAATAAAGTGGAGATGGATTGAATATACAATTGTGCTAACAAAGTTGTTTAGAAAAGATAAATTAACCAAAAACAAAATAATAAAGATAAAATTGATCTTAAATGAGATGATTTAAATGAAGACAAAAATACAAAGATGATATTAATAAAAAATAAATTAAAGATGAAAATTTTACTTTTTAAAAAAAATATTAAATTAGCAAATATAATTAATTTTAACCTTTTGAAGGAACAGACATCTTATGAACAAATTTTGTCATTTGTGTGCAATCAAATGTTTGATTACTTATTTTTTAATGAATATATACATATAAAAGTGATATGAAATAAAAAATCATTACTAAAAAATACTTAGACATATATAATTTGTATATGATATTACAATAAAGAATTATATTATTGTAGTTAACAACATCTTAAAGAAGATGCTAAAAGAAGAATAGTTGCAACTAAATGATTTAAAAAGAAGAATAAGTCTTATTCATAAATTTCTTTTTTTAGTAATTGGTGGTATAATTTATTTAAGATTTATATATATATTTTTTATAGAATTCAATTTAAATTCTTCTCAATTTTTACTTAAACTAAATATACATGTATATATGTCTTTCAAATTATATAAGTTAAATCTAATGTCAATTTTTAATTTTAATTTGTATCAAATCATTACAATTCATAATGTGCATACAATACATCATAAAGTTATAGTAACTTAATGGTATTAAATAATTAAAAAATAAAATATTTTCTAAATATTAGAATTTTCTATTAATTTTTTTTGAATTGATGTCTTTAGAAAAAAATATAGATTCTTAATTAAAAATAGTAATAGGAGCTAATCCACTAAATAAAAATTAGGTTACAAATTTTTTAAATAATATTCTCTTGACAAATTATTTTCTTTTAACATCTTGTGTTGTACTATGAAATAAAAGCATTTGTTGACTAACATGATTTTTTCCACTAATGTAATATAGAATTGAAGATTTGTAGATACAAAGCCCTTTGGTACTTATAACTTGAATTATATTTCTTTCAATAAAATTTAGTGAAAACGTTATTGTTTAGATAATATTTATATTACATTATTTAGATTTTATAATGTTGTAGAAATAAATAGAAATATTGATTCTGCTACAAGTATATTTTTTAAAAAACCAAAATATCATTAAAATATAAAAATTAATCAAATTCTTCAAATAAATGAGACAAGAAAGCATATTTGCAAAGTTTTTTGTGTGAACATTCTTATGTGAACAACTTAGCTACGACAGCTTCTAGAATTAGAAAACATGGTAATGGTCGCAGCCTGTTGGAGGCCAAGGTTGCTCCTTATTCTTTTCAAAGCCATGTGAACGGATTCAAAACCAGTGGACATTTGGTTGAACTCAGAAAGCTTCAATGCAATGTCTTAAGGGACTTGCAATCACGCGGTTGAGCCTTCAGATGTCGATCACCTTCATTCAAACCATCTGGTTTTAAGATGATTGGTTTCTATGTAGGTGTGGTTGCCGCAATACGATCTAAGCTGGATCAAATTGGTAAGCAAAGATTCGGATGAAGACGTTGCAGAGACCAAACAAAACTGCATTTGAAGAAACTACTAGAAAGTGGCATGCCGAAGTAGATGACCTTCAAGACCGCCTGGGGAAGATCATGACCATCCCAGACAAAAGATCATGCAGAGTTGAGGCGTGTTCTCATAGAAGGTTGTGGTCGCGCACAGACGTCTGACCGAGCGGATACTCACAATCCGGACCTTCTCAGAAACTAAAAATGCGTTGGCGATGAGCTGAGCGTGATTGACGAGGACCAGGACAGGAGGCAATCTATCTGGAGAAGAAAAAAAAAAACAAAATAAAAAAAAAAAAAAAAAACATCAGAGCTTGGTGAGAGGACTTTAATGGAATACTGTGGGAGAATGCGCAGTGTGAACATTGTACCCAGAACCCATAACTATACATGTTGAAGAGGATGGAGCGGCAAGATCCGCAATTGAAATGTTTCGACTTTGAAACAAAGCCACCTGAAGTTACAAAACACTATCTAGGTTACGAATACATCTTCCTCTTTATGAGAAGAATTCTGCTGTTTCAAAGTAGCTTTGCTTTCACCAGTAGTATCATATAAACAAGGAAGCAGGGCAATGAATTCCTACCCGTGGATTTCAATGGCGATCTTCTTTGTATTGAATAACACTGTTACTGGGTATGTCCAGCATTTGGAGTCTTGCCTGGGATTTGAGCCCCACGACCAGGAATTGCAGGAGTGATTTTTTGATCAAATGTGGTTGAATCCAAGTAAATAATATAAGAATTTGTAGGCCTATATTCTAACAATATTGTTAGAAAAACTAACAATACAATAAATAAACTAGAATTTTCTACAAGTGTAAAATATGATATATTTTAATTTTAACATTTTTATTTTTAAATGGTAGATATATTCTAATATAAATAGATTTTTTTAGTAAACAATATGACTAACTATTAGATATTCTTGATTTGATTTTTCTCTAATTCATGAGCCACCAAACTTATGCACCACATATATTATCAAATTAATAATTATCTATCATATAAATACGTTTTAATAAAAACATATTTGTATATTATTATTTCTAGTAAAAATTATTTAAAATTCTAAAATTCTAAAAAAATTATTAAATTTTTATTAATTATAAATTAATAATACAAAAATCAAAATCTTTGAATTTAGTGTTTTAGATTTTATTTTTATTTTTATGTACTGATCCTGATGTAATTTTGAATACAAAACTTTAATTTTATGTATTTTTTTAAGAAATTTGACTTCAAAATATCAACTATACAATCATATTTTTTTTCATATAATAATATTAATCTTATTAAAAATTTATTCTTTGGTTTATTTTAGAAAAAAAGTTGGCATTTGGATACACAATCACCAAATATGCTATTCCATGTTTATATCAAATTTTTATTACAATTTCGACTTTTATATCTATCTACAATCTATTATCAAAAGTTTTGTCTTTGTATGCTCCAACATTCAAATTGATTTGTATAAATATGATTTAAAATTGAATATTTCCTTTATTTTCTAATCTTCTCTCATATATATATATAAACATTAATTGTATGTATAAAAATTATAAAGAATAAGAAAAATATATGAAACCTTAGAGATTTTGGACAAATGTTTATAAAAATATTTGTAGTAGTAAAGATTAATTATTTGTGAAACTATTGTATTTGTAATAATAAACCAAAAAAATTAATTACAACATAGGAATCTATTTGAATATCGACAAAAGCAACAATTAAAAGTAATCATTTAGAGAATCCTTCAATTGCAATAGCATCAATTAGGTTCACACTACTTCAATTTTTTACTTTAGTTGAACTTAATAACATAATTTTCAATAAAAAAATATTTAAAAATTCTTAATTGCAACAAGTATTGATGCAAATGGAAGCATTATTGTCTTTGCATTTGCTAATATTCTTTTGTAATCAAGAAAATATAACCATACTTAAAATTTTACATAAAATCTATATTCTTTATTGATGTATGATAAAAAGATATTCAATATTAGTGGTTACAATGAAAAATTAAAGAAAACATGATCACAATTGTTTGTGCATTTAAAGCAAGTCTATAATTATTTCTTGTATCTTATTAAAAATGAATAGTAGAACCGTAGTTTTTTTTTAAAATAAATGCTATTCTAAAGCTAGCATAACATAAGATTTTAGAAATATAATTTACATACAATAGAGTACTTTTGAAGTTTCTTTATAAAACTTTGGATAATACTTGTATTTTTGATTGCTAACATTGGCCATAGTTTTTTTAGATATTATCAAATCTATAGAGAACATTTAAAGTAAGGTTTGTGAATTGCCAAATCTTCTACTTACAATAAAAAATTACACATATTATACAACTAAGGTGTGTAATTTTTGTATAAAAATATATATATATATATATATATATATATATATATATCACCAATTTTTTATCACATCCAATTGAATTTGGTCTTTTCTAAAACCATCTCAATTGTTAGAGATGAATCCAAGTACTTTCAAATAATAATTTGTTATAAATAAGGATGCATCCACTTTTTCTATGAATCTAAATATAACTAATAATCAATGCATTTAAACAACTAATTCATTACATATTGTTTCTAAGACTTAAGGCTATTATTTAAACATGCTTGCAATTTAAACTTTATAAATAGATTACTTAATAATATCTTATTACTACATACAAAAGTTTATATAGAGCTCACACGCTTCCTATGAAAGAAGAAGATATTAAACAAAAAGATAGTTATTTCATACTTTTAGTGATGCATCTACAAAAATATGCAAAGAAATAGCAAGTAAAAAACACCACAAAGTTTAATCAGACAATTAATGTATAAAAAAGTAATTAAAACGTGTAAGGCATGTAGTAGAAAGAAATGGAATTGTTATACATTTAGAAGAGCTCATAGTTAAGCAACAATAACATATATATATATATATATATATATGTTTACATCTTTTAGATAATGATATTCAAATAATTTTGATCTAAAAAATTAATATTGTAATATATTAATAAATCATAAAAAAATTAAATTTACATTGTGAATTTTAAAACTGATTTACCAAAATAAAATAATTTTACTAAAGAAATTAATGTATTTAAATTTTCCAAAATAATCCTAAATTAATAAAAACATTATATCTTATCATAAGTCAAAACATGTTTTAAATATTTATTTTTAGATGAATATCTATCAAAATCCCAATAAAATCTAAAATATCTATATATTTATAAAATCTATCGTATCTTTTATATATTTTAGTTAATAAGAAGATTGTGTGCAAATTACTTAAAACCACAAAGTTTTCAAAACAAGTGTTCAAATTGTGGAAGGGTTCCATTGTAGTTTTTTAAGATTTAAGAAATTTTTAGAGGAAGCATCTTTTACCACATGCATATGCAGTTTACAATTCAACATGCTACAGAACCAAACTACAAGTTGATAATTCATTAGACAGGATAATTTAATGTTCAAAACCAGAGTTGGTATTTAAACATCACAGAGAGACAACCACAAATATAATGAAGATTGAATTTGAACTCACTTCAACTAAAATATATTATGTCTCTCTGTTGCAATTACAAAAGTGACCTATGCTTGATTAGGGATGCCAATCCAACCAAAACTTCACATACACATCCATCTCTTTTGTATTCCCATACATTTTGTGGAATAAAGTAGCCAACCCATTTCCAATGACTTATGCATTTTAGCATATTTTCCATAAGTGTATACAAAATAATAATAATAAAATCTCTATGTAGGGAAATAGAAATCAAGAGGATTCTAGGTGTTTTCACACAATTTTGTGCAAAAACAGAATTTATATTAATGTTTTAGCTGAAGATTCTCTTTGACTAAAATCAGACACATAGGCCAACCTAATTCTGACCAGTGGTTGGTTACAAAATCAAAAATGCTTGATTCCAGCCAAATTTCTTGAGTAGGAATAAAATTCTTAATTTCTTACCAAATGGTGCCATGGGGTTGAGGCGAAATGTGAACTAAGTAATGTGAAATCATAAAATGTCAAAACTGATGAACATTATCATGGTAAGTTGATTGGAAATACATCACCCCATAGATGAGGAAATGGGGAGGTTACCTGATTGGTATTTCAGTTTAATGCTTATTTGAGATTGTATTCAGCTCTCTGGGCAGAAACCAGAGGGTGAACCCAACGAGGTGGGGGTGGGGCTTCAAACCCAGCGTGGGTCGCAACATAAGAGGCCCACGAGCTCGTCGTCCCTCTCCTCTGTGGTCCAGATAAGGCAACGCTAGGATAAGGCCTTGCAACAGGCAGGGTCTCGTTTCTGTTTTTTCTGTTCGTCGTCGGCCATCGCTCGCGATTGCTCGCGGGCACCCTTGATTGAGTGGCGCAGTCGCCGACCTTCATTGGTATTGGGTTTGGGTGTGCGTGGTGGATTTGCGTTGCAGCTCACCCAATTAGTGTGAAAAAGGAAGGAAGGTAGAGAGGGAGAGAGAGACTGGAAGGTATGGCAGCTATGGCGTGCACCTCTGCGGCCGCTGGCGCCTCGGCGTTGGTGGCCAGCACCAGCGCCTGCAGCAGCAGTGCGTCGTCGGTGATGGGCACTCGCGTGGCCATGGCGCCGCTGCGAGTGAGCCGAGTGGCGTGTCGGGGCTTGGTGGCAGTGTCGGCGTCCGCTGCCGCAGTCGAGAAGCAGGCGGAGGAGAAGACCGTGCAGCGGTTGTTGGGAATTTACCAGGAGAAGGTGGTGCCTGCCCTGCAGGAGGAGTTCAAGTATGAGAACAAATTCGAGGTTAGCATCCACCTTAGTCGGATATTGTTTCTCTTTTTTTCTGTTTTTTTTAATGTATCTAATGTAGCGTTTTCTTCATAGGACGAGAGCAGGGTTGTGGGTTGGCGTGTATTCCAGTCTAAGTTTGAAGGTTTGAGCATCGTGGCGTTTGCCATTGGTGGGATTTTGCAGATTCCAGCAGTGAAAAAGATCATCGTCAATTGTGGTGTTGGAGAAGCGTCGCAGAATGCGAAAGCCCTAGAAGGGACAATTCGAGATATTGCCTTGGTAACGGGTCAGAAGGCTGTCGTCACTCGCTCCAGGAAGGCCATTGCTGGTTTTAAGCTCAGAGAAGGCGTTCCTGTCGGAGTCACCCTCACATTGCGCGGTGAAGTATGTACCGAAGTCAATCTATAAGTGATTCCTGGGATTTTGAGTGTCGAAACTGCATCGCAGAATAATGGAGAATACATGACATAATTCTTGGAGGATTCTCGCACCTTACAGCCGAGAGGATTAGAGTGTGTGCAATGTGCCATGAATTGCGCTGGTGTACTGATTCTAGGTCAAGTTTAACTGTTCGTTTACTGTTAATTGTACGCAATTCAGATGCTGCAAACAACCCGGGATTAAAAACTAACAAACTATATTCTGGGATCAATTTCTCGGATCTAATTGTGACACTGAATGTTGGCAGGTTATGTACGCGTTCTTGGACAGGCTTTTGAATCTGGCACTTCCACGTACTAGGGATTTTCAGGGAGTAAATCCCTACAGCTTTGACGGGAAAGGCAACTATACATTGGGCCTTCCTGAGATCAGCGTATTCCCTGAAATCAAGTTTGAGAACATCGACAAGGTTCGTGGTTTAGATGTTTGCATTGTCACGACTGCAAAGAACGACGCGGAAGGCCATAAGCTGCTTTCATTGATGGGTATGCCTTTCAAGGAAATGGGTGGCGGACGCATGTCTGCCTCAGCTGCGAAGAAGGCCACTCGTGTAACTTTCAGGGGAAGGAGAAGGTAGAGGTAATAGTTAGGTTAGGTGCAGCTTTTTATGCGACTGGTGATCCACTACCTGATCCCAAGTTTTAGGTTTTGATTTGCCGATTATTATGATCTTCGTCAATTTTGCGAAAGGAAGTCTACAATGTCGAAGAATTTGTCAATCAGACACTCATGCAAACGTGAATCCATCCTGATCTGAAAATGTGCGATTGATGTTCTCTCAGCACTGGTTTTATGCAGACTGTGACCATGTCGCCGTTTTATGATTGTGATACCAGATCTTTGCCACCCCCACCACGAGAAAAAAAATGTGTTATGGACTTCCACATCTCATCATGATCATCAGTAGAACAAATTGGGAGTTATAATTATCTTAGTGGTATAAACTGTATTCGAACTTTTCACCCGACACATTTGCCATGTTTCAATTCTGAGGACCCAAATTAACACATGATGTGGATGGCAATATTCCAACTCCCCACACCCGATGTTGCACTAATCCTATACGTCAACTCATTGGATCATTCTAGCATCGAGGGATATGGAGGATCTATCCTTAACCCACTATCAACTTAGTTGGTCAGCAGAATCCTCTTCCCCAACCAAAGCGTCTACTCCGCAGCATGATTCGTTTTCGCTCATTCAAGAAGCATCTGCGCTCGAAATCAGCCACTACCGATGAAGGTCTACATTCTTCCGGGAATGTAAACATGCCTCATCTGCATGAGCGGAACACAATCCTTCGATGGCGACTTCGGCCACCTGCAGATTATCCTAAGAGCAGCATGCCTGCACAGTGCACAGCCACACACAGTTTCCATGAGTTTGAACAATCAGTACATAACGAAGGGTAATGAGAAGCTGAGCTGGTCTTATACAACCTTGAGCAAAAAGCCCCCCCCGCAGTAATGACAATATCAGGAAGTTACTGCGACGAGCGTCAATCGTATCCAACGCCGATTTGATGAGTCCAGCAATCGTCATCAGACCTATTCGTGCATCGTAAAGATCGACGGAGCGCGAAGGAACTTTGCACAAGTTGGTGAATGCAACAGGACGCTGAAGAAATGGTGGCAGTAGTGAGGTTGATTCCGAGAAGAAACTTTAGCACTGACCACGTTACTTTCGCACAACAGAAGGATGTGAACCCGACAGGCCATGAATGTTACAACATGCACTCAGTCCACTACTTTTCCTCGCCCTGGCTGCTAATGACGAGATGCTACATCGTCTGCGGTGGATGTACACAAGCGGTTCCATCCCTTCATCCCTCGAGATGCAATTAGATACTGTCTTGCTTAGAAAAGCTTGCCGATCAAATTGATGATCATTGAAACAGTGTTATACAAGGGAAAATCGAAAAATTGAATTGTTGTCACATAATGAAGTAATTTGAGTTTTTTTTTTTTTTTTTTTTTTTTTTTTGTATCAGCAATCTGCTGAGGTCAGTGGTGGTGGAAAGCGCGGTGATGTTGCTTGGGTGCCATCCTAGCGCATTCTCCAAATGGAACTCCTCCAATCTAGAAGCCCTCTTGTGTGTCTAAACTGTGTTACCATGCTTGAGAATCCATCTGCCACGTGGGAACTACGTCTAATTGCAATCATTCGAGCGCAGATACGCTCAAAACTTATACGTTTCTCATTTCGTTTCGAAATTCACAAGAGTGCACAACATCAACACCACCGTGCGTTATGAGAATTGCCAGAATGTATGGTTTCATCCATTCGGGTGAAAATGAATTACATGACTTGAGTGATCCAATAATAAGGTGTATGTTCATGGTGCGGGTGATTTGCTAATTAATAGCATGCATCCAATTCCCCCCGTAGAGAACATTGGTGCAACAGCTGTAGCCAGCAACAATTTATTCATGACCACAGCGTATCCAATTTCAACATGCAGACATATGGTAATGAAGGTTAGTCTGTGAATGTGAGCAATCGTTCCCGAGATTCCAACTAGCAGGCAAGTTGTCTGCATGGGGGCTTGAAGTCCGACAGGCGAAGGACTGCAGTCCTCACAAGCATTACAAGCCGGTCACATGTTGTGGCATTCGACAAGATGAGTGGAGCTCGTCCAACTGGGAATTATATCTCTGCCCAGCTTTGGATGTACTTCAATAAATCCTATCACTGACCGAAAAAAAATAAGAAAATTCAAATTGCCAGTGTCAAATTTGAAGTCCTCCGTTCTCATTTCATTGACTTTCAAAGGTTGCGTGATCTTTATCGCATCGTAAAACGCTCATGGCATGATAGCTGGAAAAAGTGCATGAAGAGAAATGGCAAGTATATCAAGCAACGACGACTCCCAAAAGACTTTCTAATCTTCACTGAAAAAGCTAACATGGAAAGCAGCGGGTACTTCAAGTTCATTTCTTCCAAAGTGCTCATCTCAGCAGTGCCCAAGGATCACTTTCTAATGAAGGCTAACATCTGAAACTATTATCTTAAAGAGCATTCAAACACTACAGATTCTTCCCAAAGTACAACAGGCATATGAAGCTACGTGAAGAAACTGACAAAGCACAAGTCTCAACTTCCTCCAATGACATACAATAAAATGGTATTTCTCTTTCAAAAGAAGTGTCAACTGCATTTACTGTTCAGAAGGAGAACATGTGTGACGCAAAAAATGCAGTCCGCTGTTTTCACATGTTCCGCGTTTAAGAGACTACCAAAGAATTGTAGGACAAAAAGACTTAAACTGATCTCTTGGACCATAAATTGTCATCGACTTCAGCCCTACTCAAGGCTAAACCAACGGCAGATTGAGTCATACGCTACAATCGACCGAGAATAATCAGCTTTCAAGAACATGTCATCGCAATCACTGCTGCTCCTTGTTCATAGTAATCACTGCTAACATTTGCAATATCAAAATCCCTAACAGATGAAGATTCCTCACGCCGAACTGGGAGACGCATCCAAGCCAAAGGGCAGGCGAGAGTTCTACAAGCGTCCGATTATGTTCCTCCTGCTGCCATCCCTGTTGACGGAAGCTCTCCTCTTCGGCACAACTTCCTGGATGCTTTCGGCTCCAATGTGGCTAAACATTGAAGACTTCACTGTCCTGCTTGTAAGGGGCTCGCCGTCATCACCCAAAGACACAGCCCGTTCTTCAATAAGAACTAACTATGACCCATGGTCGGGAGAAATGCTTCGATAGCAATGCTCAAAGCATCATTGAAATTCAGTCACTCCCTGGTCTATTGGATTTTCAAACTTTCCCTGGAACTTTTGAGGTGCCACCAACTAAATATCTCTGTTCTCGGAATAGGAGATGGCTGCAAGGGACCATCGCCATCAAGGCGGAGGAGATTGCAATCGACAGACCTCAGGAGGAATAGCAAGAATGGAATGTTGGTGTTGTTGCGAATCATACAGAAAGGCACACGGCATAGCGCCTGTGATGGTGTGTAAATCAGCAGACGCGGAGCAATTAAAGGGACCGCAACTGACAGTCACTTTGACTGACGCCATGAAGTGAAGAAGAGAGGTAATGGAGATCAGATTTCTAGTGAAGCCACAAGCTTCGTTCAGTACGAAAGGCTTTGTCTCAACCAAGTTGTCGATAAAATGAGGAAAAATAGATAGAAAACGTGACTAATTCCAGATTTTGAACAAGGGAGAGACAGCTCGGAAGACTATGGGGACCCGTCTTGGAATAGAGCACCTCAAACTATCAAGCTGAAGTCGAGGTCGTAGTAGGTGTAATTAGAGGTAAAGGAAGATAGAGAGTATAATTCAGCATAATGAGTCCAGGCGTCTCCAACAGCCAGAAACAAAACCACGACAAGGAAGAAGAGAGATAATATGTACGCCTTGAGCATTAAGAATGAAACTTCCTTCTTCGACTCGAACGCACAAGCAACAAACTCCATCATGTTCCTATCCTTGAACCCAATTCTTCAATTGCAAGCGCACCCAACTCGAAAAGGAAGGCGGGAAAGAACGAGAAGCTCGAACACCCTGCGCTATCTGGGAGAAGAAAGCAACGCATACTCAACCTGTTCTTCCACCATCTATATCTAAACAATTCCAACTGCGAGAACTAACATAGCCAAAGCCATCACCGTTCAAGTTGCCTATCAGCTTGAAACAGAGGCCACTTGACGAGTGCCGGAGACCTGGACTTACGTCGAGCTAGGGCTATGTTGACCAAAGCATCAACTTAACTTGTGGGTTCCCTCCTCCAGCAATAACCCTACGCACCCTCCTTTTACATGCCATTTCCAGTACGGATTTTGTCAGCATCCCGCTCATCTTTCGCCGTTCCTTCAACTTCCACAACGGGTTCACTCTGTAATGTATCCAAAACTTATATGAACCAATCCAAGAATCCGTAAAGTCTTAGAAATCAACAATATTCAATAAACATTGTCAAATTATAGTAGAAAGAAAATCGAGAAAACAGACAGAGAGTCCCAACATGAAAAGAAAAGCAACAATGGTGGGGACAGAACAGACCATAAATAGCTTTTCTCCTGATTAAGAGGAGGCTGCTGAAGAGTGTGGAGGGTTCCGTTCCTCGCCGGTTCTTTATCCAGGCATCTTCGTTTGCAACTTCTCACGCGAAACCCTGGGACCTTAAATCCAGATGAAAGCAGAACGTAGACGTTGGTTAGCCGACGATGCTTCATGCTGGGAGTGTTGTTGGAGAAAAGCTGCACAAAACAGAGGGAAAGAAGACGTTTCTCATCCAACTGCATGGTACACTACCATCGGGCATTCTGCCGAAACAGTCTGGGCTCAGGTGACACACGAGGTTTGGTCTCTGCCATGAACATTGATTATCAAGGACTCTAGATCATGATGTCCACGAGTTCCTAGTCAGAGACACCAACGGAGGTGCAATCAGCAACCTCGACGGGGCCCACCCCATGAGATCACAGTGGCTAGCTGCCTGTCAGAGACTACGCTTTTTCAGCCTCCCCCCACTTGTGTTTTGAGCTTTATTCCGAATTCCACTGCTTGGCTATTCCTGCAACCTTGCATTGGGATCCCTCTTTAGCTGGGAAGTAGCCTGGTTGCCCATACCCGAGTCAGCTGATGTGGTCTTTCTTCGACGGGCTGGAATCTCGCCCATGGTGGCCGTGGGCCCAGACTTCCAAGTGCTTCGGATTACTAGCTTCTAGAGCTGGGGTTCGGTAACGTTCATGTTGCTTTATCGATCCTCCATGACTTGCAAAATGTTTGTAGATAACCTCGATGGATATTCCAATCGAAATCTGCCCTGCCTACTTTGGAAAGCGCACCCTAATTAAATAATGTGTGTGTGTGTAAAATTTACCCATAATCTCATGGGATGGCAAAGTGTGCATTGCGAAGTTGATATGGCTCGTTCCACGTTCGGTCGAAGCTGAAATTTACACCAATTGACCCATAAATTTTTTTTCCTACCCTTGAAATACGTTTCACTGTGCACCCAGTTAGTTTTATTTGTGCCGCTTTCATTCTACTGAAGCGGATCAAACGAAATTCTTACCCACAACACCTAGTGCAATCAGAATAGTAAAAATGAGCATTTTGGCATACCTTCAGCAACCATTTAATATTCGTTTTTGAAAAAAACTTGGTGAGAAAATCTATCTTTCACGTGATATACCTCTACGGAAAGGGTCCTTTATTGGCATAGCCACCAGCCTGGCTTTTGTTTCAGCAACCCCCCCCCCCTCCCCCCACTTTTCTGTTCCTATTCCGAAGCATGCAGATCACCCCAGAGCTTGGTTCAATATGAGAGTGTGTCAGAGTGATACCAAAAAGGTTCTATTTGAGTGCCACTCTGACACCACATTTCTCTTTTCTCAAAAAAAAAAAAAAAAAAAAAAAAAAACAGAACTGCTCAGGATTTTGACTACCCACTACAGCATTCACCATGAAATAAAGTGAATGAACTACCAAAAAAACAAAAAATAATAATAATAAAAATAATAAAAAATGGCTACGTCACCACAAATCGTAGCTTGCGAAGAGGAGCATGTACAAGGATTGGAAGGTTTGTGTGTCTCCATTCCAGCCATCCACCTTGTAACCAGACCCTCTAAACAACAAAAATGAAAAATAGAAATAAAAAGTGCAGAATGGAATACTAAAATCACCATGAACAGTGTACCATGCTGCCTTCGTGCACAAGTACGATACAGTGCCCTATGAGGAATGCAGGTACCGAGCAATTATACAGCAACGGTCTACTTAGTGAGCAAGTCAGATTATTTAAGATTCTTTCAGAGGAGCCTTCCAAGGTTTAGGTGGAAAAGTACTACCATTGTGATCCAGAATCATGTGGACACGAATTAAAACACTTTTGTCTGACGTTTATTGTTCAATGTATCTGGACAAGCCGAGGAAGTTGGAAATCGATGGAGGTATGTGTAGGTTTTGTGTTAAGATTATGCTATAATAACCTCACTCAACACCCTGATATCAGAAACTGGCCCAGTTTGATTTGATAAAGAGGAGGAAGTAGAATCAGTTTGGGTTGGACAAGGGTGTAGGAGATACTTGTTTTGTCCCCTCATTCATACCTTCCTCTCGACGGTTGCTCTTTGAACATGCCAAGAGACTCAATTCGCCATCGCGACTGTTAAATTCATGAGAAGGTTTGGAAAATCCCGGCACGCTAACCACGGACGGACTACATTTCGCCATGTGAATCTGACTCCAACGTGTTCCCCGCACAAGCGTAGAACTAACACTTCGGTCATTCCTGGATCTCCTCCTTCTCCGAACTCTGTGCAAGTCTACATCCTCCATAACCTCCTTTCGGACCGTGTTATACTGTAGTCGATGAATCAGGGCGTTTTTTCAGTTGTTAGACAGCGGTCTCCATCCGAACTGTAGTGAGTTAGTGAAACCCTTGACCTATCATCACATGCATCGTCAATCTGGAAATAAGATACAAACAGAGCCCTGAAACCAAACAATGCTTCCAGACATGGCTGATTGGGACTTCCTCAAAACATTCGACAAACAACTACTTCATGAGGGAGATCTATACTTGACGGAATACAGATGCGATCACAGTGACCCCCTAAATAAAAAAGAAAAAGAACAAATCCGAGAGAAGAACGTGACATCCCTGAGACTTCACAGAGGTATTCGAAAATTGTATCCGGAATGTATTTACGAATCAGTAGCAATATGGTACAATGGCATCCCGGTAGAGCCTCGATGGAAGCTTTGAAGCATGCATTCTGTGTAGAATCTACACTAAATCAGACCAGGATGTTTGGGCAAGGACCGGTGTGATCCAGAATCCAGCATTAACAGCGGTGTCGCAATGTGCTTACTTCGCCTGGTTCTGTTTCTACAGAAAAGAATAAAAACTATGATTATCAAATATTGAAGCTTAATCGTATGGAATCAGAGAAGCCATCTGTGAACATGGTTATGGCTCCGCAGCATTGAGAATACTGGCACCATGCATCGCCTACAGACCAGATCAAGGCCAAGCTGAGCACGAGACACGACACAGTGTAAGCTTTGATCACCGTCGTGGACGACACACCGTCCTGCGAATCCCGTCTCCACGAAATGGACTTCAACGGCTTCATCTCGAGATACATATGTATCCCCCTCTTACAAAACTGCAACTATCTTGAGATCAACCCACCAGGGGGCAAGCAACGAATTAGGTTACTATCCCTCCGTCCCCGCCGATCTCAGCTACTCACAGAGAACTCTTCCCAAGCCCTCCAACTGACATCAAACCAGTCTTCTGTCGCAAAAACACAGACGAGGTACACGACAGCGCCGGAGTAAGCTCGCAGATTCCAAAGGGACCCCCTGCAACACTCCTCACAGGGAAAACGATACGGCGAAAAGTCCGACTTCAACCACCTGGCTCAGACATCCTTCGGCACACCCGATGCATCACGAGCAGAACTAGCACTCCGCTCTATCAACACCCCAGCATGTAACAGAAACCAGCAACCAAGTGAACTCTGTTGCTTTGCTTTGCAGCAGCAGCACTATCTTCAAACCTTGTTTATATAATTTTGTCTCACTTTCTCATAGTTTATTTTAGCAAGACTGTTGCAACGGACGCCGGCGGAAGTGGGGGTTTCATCAGATGGATCCCGTGTTCCGCGATCGCTCGCTCTCCCCCCGTCCCCTCCATGGAGATCAACTCGTCTATGTGTGGACCTCACACTCCTTTAGTGTTAACTTTATCTCCTTTTTTTCTTTTCTTTTTTTTCTTTTTTTTTCTTTTTGTTTCTGCCTGCAAGTGGGCTGCGTGCTTCCAAAGTCAAGGATAGCGTCGCCGCGACAGGCGGCACTCTTCCGCGCGCAGTCTAGCTTTCTGAAAAAAAAACTCCGATTCTCTGTCTCGTGAACATTCCCCTTCATCTTCTCCTACACTAGGATTAGCCAGCCCATTGTTCCCACTCCCTCTTAACCCATCTTCCTCATTTAATCCACACTGCAGTTAGGTTGTGATGTTACCATTTCGGTGCAATTCCGTGACCCAGATGGGCACCGATGGTCTGTTTGTTGTGTTTTTTTTTTGTCGTGTTTTGGTGGTTTGTTGTTGATTTATCCTCTGGGGATGGTTTTTTAGGGATTTGTCACCAAGTCTATGTGATCTTCGTTTTTTTAACAAGAATTTGTTTTGTCAGATGACAGTGATGAATGGTATGTGTCGAGGCTGTTTAGAAACAAATGTGGGCTGTGGGGAGGTTAGACACTTTGTTTATTTAGAAAAGGGTGGCCACATCATGGGTTTCTTTCTCTCGCGTGATACCTCATGACGGTTTTGCTTACAAACTAAATTTCTGTATGTTTTCTATTTGTTTGTTTCAACAGAGAGGAACCCCATGATGTGGCATATAACAATATCACTATTGTCAATGTTCGTCACACGATGTGAGGTTGAAATTTTTTTCACACAGAATATGTAACTGTGGGTCTTACCTATACCCAAACAATGTTTTCTTTTAACGAAAATGTTCCTAAAATGGTGCAAATATTTTACCCAAAAATATTAGAGTGAAGAAACTTTCAATTATGCTCCTTTTCTTTTATGCATTCTGTTTGTTGTTTTTCTTTTCTTATCCCAAATTATAACATATCAAGTTCCTATTATTTAAGAAACCAATGTGAATGTTGAGGTCATCAACACCACAGTGCCTTTGTGGGACGTCTCAATTTGGATTGACTGCTGACCTGGCATCACCGCCCTCCATACTCATTCATTCATTAATTCATAAACAAATTACACATTCTACACATTATTACATTATTTTATAAACAGATTATATATTTTTATGTTTTTCATAATTGTCACAATTAAGATATTAAATGTTACAATTAAAACCATTTTAAAATAGAATGATTTGGTCTGCATTATGGCCTCCCTCTTTTTATACTAAGTTTAAAAATGCAGGCTTTTATAGGTCAACTTTTTTCCAGCAAGCTTTTGAATCAATGCTTTTAAAACAAACTTTTATAGATCCTTCAATAGATCCCCTAAATGTTAGACAATCTTTAAAATTTAGGTAATTGTATAACTATATTTAATTGTCTATCTCAAACTATCTCCGTTGATTATTTTACAATCCCACCTTAACAATTAAAAGCGGATAAGGTTTAAAGACTAGTTTTACACTTGATTAATTTTGTAGTCTTCTTTTTGAACTTCAACTCGATTTATTGTAATATAGAGGCAATAACTTGCAAAATCAAAGAATTTATCAGTGAAGATAATGCATTCTTTACAATTCAATATAAACACATGTATCTAATGTCCAGTTGGTCAAAAAGCAAGAGTCTTGATAATTTTCTATTAAATGTTTCCAAAATTATGTGTAGAACAGGCTTTTTGATTTACAGGACTGAAATGGATGGGTACTAGACTTTTGAACTCCATCCAAAGCAGAAATTTGAGAAGTATTAGTGTTAGACTCATCTTGTATGAAGGTATTTATGTTCAAATAGTTCCATCATTTCACACTATGGCAACTTAGGTCTATTGACTGACAATGTAACAATCTTGAGTTTGAATGAATTGTCATTTTGTAAATTTGGAGTTTGTCACATTTTTATGAAAATACAAGAGACTTCAAAGAGATACACTATCTGAAGTTCATTTATGAAAATTATGGAATAACATTTATAATGAAAATATGCTAGATTCATTTGTAAGCAAATAGGTTTATTTCATAATATCATTAAAAAAAACAACAACAACAATGATCTAATTTGGTTTAGGAAATGAAAAAAAAATCAATTGTTTCATTAGAAGGTTAACAAAAGTAATTTTCTATTTTTTAAAAAATTAAATAGAAAAACTAAAAACATATATATTACCTTGAAAAAATGGTAATATCTGAAATTTCAAAACATGCATGTATTGACAAGAATTTTTTTAAAAATTAGTAAATGCATTATTATGTCAAGATCTGAAACAAAAATTATATATATATATATATATATATATGGAATGCATCCAATTTTACAAGGAATATTTCAAAGTTTCAGCAACCTTTCAACATAGCTTTCTATAAATTATTATTTTCAAAGATTTTTTTTTTTTTTTTTTTTTTTTGACTAGAAGATAATAACTCAATTTTTTCAAAACATAAATTGAAGAAATTTTAAAGTTTATTGGGTATATATAAAATAAAATAAAAGAATGCTAAATTGGCCCCATGAGATGTTATTTTGAATGTCCTTAAATTAGATGTAATTAGATTATCAATGTACAATGTATCACAATAAATATTATTGGCTTTACAATTGAATTAATCATAGGCACTTGTTTTATTAAATTGTTTTTACCAAGGATATTTTTCAAATATATTTTACTAGGTTTAAACTATAGTACCATGCAATAAGATCATGCTCTTGCATCCAAGGAAGTTGCAAAAATCTAGAGGAAACAAAAGAAAAAAAATAAAAGCATGAAAATAAATATGTATAAGAATTGTTTTTACCATATAAAGCTCCAACAAAGTATTCTATTTTTTTGAAAGCCATTACCTTGTATTCACTCAATTAATCAATTTTCTATCCTCAATTTCTATGAATGTGCAATTCTCTAGCTATTAATCAAGTATATATGGATAATGTGACTATTGTGAATGCTTCTAAATTAAATCGAGCTTTCAAACTAATGTTGAGTCAAGCTGTACATAGCATTAGCCCAATACTATAAACCAAAATTACATCCATAGTTTTATATAAATTTAAATAATGCAACAACATTAAAGTAAGCTTTGGTGTCCTTCACATTGCCAAAGTCACTTGATTATGATACCCTTGACTCAACCAATATCTATGATGTCTATAATTCATTTAAATTGAAATTTTCTTGATGTCCACTTATTAGCCAATATCCACAAAGTCCACAATCTTGTCAATTCAAGTAAACTAAAAGACCTAAGATTTAGTTGGATGAAAAGACAAAATAGCAAGGAATTGATGGCACTAATTTTCTTTCCATTTTTCTTGTCTTCATCATCGTAAACCTTGATATTAAATGTAAGAAGGAGCAAGAGATCAACTTCTAACATCATGCTACTTTTTCTTTGTCATGTTGCTCTTGCATTATTCTAAACTCTTGCTATCATCTACCATTTGTCATTGAATGTCTTAAGTATACAATCTTCAATAATTTTAATAGCCAAATAGTAATGGCCTTATGTAATATTGTGATGACACAATTTGATGCTAGTATATGATGAGTTTAAGGATAGAATGCAGTATTGTATCTTAATAGGCAAGTTTGCATTCAAGTGAATAAGCAAAGAAGTTTGTGTCTTAATCCAAGGTGATATTATATAAGATCCTACTAATAAGAAGGTCCAATTTGATCAATCAAATATACAATGCCACAAGCGTATCTATTTGTGTTAATAGAATTGAGTGTTGGCTTGTATTGCATACAATATGATATTATAAGTTAAAGCAACTTTTTATTAGATGAAGTTTTTGTTTTAGTATAGGATTCCTAGAAGGTTTGAATATGTATATTTATAAGATTATGTTAATAAAATATTCCCTTGTTATAGTTACTAAATTTATTGCTTTCAATCATATAGATCATTTTTTGTGAAACACCTCTAATATCTAACTTTGAATTAGACAATTGTTAAGAAGATAGTGCAAGAGAAGACTATATGTACAAAGAAGACCATACATACAAGAGTTATTTAAGGTATAAAACTCCAATAGAAGTTTTTTTTTTTTTTTTTTTTTTTTTTTTTTAAAGAAAAATTAAATAATAAAATTTGATCCATGAATAATTTTTTTAGTTTATTTGAAAACCTACCTAATAAACTTACAACTTTGAAGAAAGTTTTTGGAGTCAATCTTGTATGTATATGTTTTATTTAATAAAACTTGATTTTTTTTAAATGATTGTATTTTTGAAAACTACATATTATGTAGCCAATTACTATGGATTGAATTGACAAGAATTATATTAATTCTTTTGCATATTAAAAAAAAAGTAGCAATAAATTTTACAAATGGCAAATTTTATGCATTTCTAGCACAGAATAGGATTAAAGGCATACATGTGGATATTAAAAAATACTTGCGGATATTAAAAAATGATCATAGATACTAAGAAATAGTTGTAGATATTAAGAAAAGTGGTAACAATATGAGAGAGCTGATGTAGTTTAGTAAAGTATTAATATAATTTATGTATATTCAAACAAAAATCATATTTTTTTACATAAGCACACAAGTTTCTATTAACACACAAATACAAAACAAAGTATATTAGTTTACTAGTGTAAAATTCCATTACAAAGTTTTATTCAAATTATTAGCTAGTAAACCACTCCAAACTTAAAGTGTACTCAGATGAACTTGCAACATCTCTACTATTAACTCAAGTCTATAAAAAAGAAACTTAAGTTGATTGATGATGAATTGAAGTTAATTGAAAATAAATCCAACTTAGTTGGTAATTTAGAGGTGGAAGGTTGTAAAGCATGAACATTGTAAGAAGGACAAATAGAAATTTTATGCCCTATATCTTTGTAATTTTTGCAATGGTGCTTATTTGCACCTATGCCTTTAATAAATTTAAATTTTGATGGAATTTTATTTTTATAGAATATATTTTTCTTATATTTTTTGAGCCATACAAAGAACCTTTTAACAACTTATTGGAAGATTTTTCAAATCCATATTCATTATTGCTAGCTTCAAGAGCTTCTTGTATACCTTATATTTTTAAAAGAATGCGACAAACTTATATATTCAATCAACTTCGTTTAAAATAATATTTAATTTGATGGCAACAACAATCCTCTTCAGACTTGATAAAGCCATCAAAACTGATAAGTTGACCAAGGAATATTGGATATAGAAATCATTGACCTTCAAGTTTTTTTCATGATTCAATATCTTTATGATTTCATGTTGACATTGACAATTGAGTGTGATTGTAAATATCCTAGTATATTATGTGAAGTCTGCTTGAGAATACATTAAACACTTGGCTATAGAAAGAAAATGGAACAATTGAAAGAAAAGCTCTCAAAACTTCTAAGTTATTGGCCGCTTTCCTTCTTTGACTTGAATATTGATCTATCAATACCAATTTTTCATTGCTGGACTGTTCAATCATATCAAAAATTGAATTGTGTATAGATATTTAAGTCTTAAATACTCTGACCAATTTTTTCTTTAATCCAATTGGAAAATATTGTTAGATCTTGGAATTGCTAACTAATCTTAAATCTCAAATTTTCAAGACCATAATCCACAAAAATCTTCATATGCTTCAATCTAACTATTTAATTGACCTCAAATTTTTTACACATATTTATAATAAGAGTAAAAATAGATTTCCTAAATTTTACCTATATACATGCTATAAAATTCAAGAAACCGTCAAATTAATAAACATATGTTTATTTCTCAAAATATAAATCTACCAAGTACATTGTTAATTTTAAAAATTTCTCAAAATCTTAATATTAATTCAAATGACATGAAATTAATATTTATAATTCTTCCTTAAAGTTTGCTCTCAAATTTTACTCTTTAGTTTGCAAAAGAACCTTAAAATTACCATATGTGCTTGATTTTGTGCTTTACGATCTAATTTCAATCCTGATTAGCAACAGATCTTCTTTGAGTATAAATTCTTGTCTTCTTGAGGTAATTTTTGCTAATATCAATTCCTAACTTCTTTCTACATATGTCTATATTTTTAATTTTTTAGTCTATCTTATTTTGCCTTATTTATGGCTCTATAAAATAAATAGAATCCATTTTTATAAAAGATAGTTTTAACTTTAATAGATTTTACTACTTACCTATCATTTATTTATATTTTTTTAATTATATGTTTTTAATTAGGCTCTTTTATTATATATATATATATATATATATATATATATATAACCTAATATCTATTTTAATACATGACATCCACCTCCTCTAAATCTATACATGCTCCAACATGTATCAATAATTCTTCAATATGTTGATGTAGGATGCTCTTTATCTTAGTCAAATTTTTGGTCTTTAATTTAATCTTCTACTTCTATTTCAATTTTATTTAATAGATTTATTTATTTATTTATTTATCAAAATATGTGCATATATCTCTTTGTCTAAATAATTTGACTCATTTCTCTGGAATGAGTATTTTTAATTTTTTTCCATTAAGCTATTGTAATATGTATTTACCATTGTCATGAAAGTATTTCTTTAAAACATCTTTCTTTATCTCTTATCAAAAATTTCTCAAATCCAACTTTTAAACCATCTATTGTTAATTCATCCTTAAATTCATGATCTATTTTCATTAGATTTCTTAAATTGGGTTGCATAAAAGCCTTTTAACTTATGAAACATCTCCAAAAATTTCCATTTCATCTTCTTCATCTACATTACATTTCATTATCTTTGCATCTTCTACATTTGATGTCATATTATATGCTATAGATTGTTTATTTTTTCTTTATTGTATCAACAATAATTTCATGAAATTTATGCTTTTTAATCTCTAAAATTTCATCAATTATAAATTCGACCTTTCCACCTTAAATCAATTCTTCTAATATCTTCTTCAAATTTTTAGTAGCTTCAGTATCCAATTATAATTTATAAACAGGAGTCTTTGTATTTTCTTTCACAATTTTTTTTTCTTTGTAGAAATATTCTATGTTTCTTCTTTGTATGTAAGATTCTTTTATTATTGTAATTTTTCTCCTCTTTAAGTTTTTTTTTCATGGTGCTTAATTAATTTCATGTGTTATTTGTTTTTCTTCTATTAATGCTTTATATTGATTCTTTGCAACATGAACATGAATCAATAATCTATTTACTAAATCATTCTACCTAATAATTTATTAAATACATATTATTGCCAATATATTTTAAATCATTTGTAGTTAATTTTTTCTTTTCAATATAATTCATTGTACTTGACCATAAAGAATTAGATTCTTTTAAAAATTTAAAATTTATGATTAAATATTTTCTAGGATATTCTTCTACTCAATATATTGATATTTTATTGCTTGAGATTTTAAATGTTTTTTTTGTAAGTATTTTCATCATTTCTTTACTAAAATTTATCTTTAATTTTTCTCCACTCTCTTTTAAGTGTACCATACCATCTTTGAAAAAAAAACTCCTTTGTATAATGCCTCTATAAAATCTTTACATTTCTTTCTTAAATAATCTACAATATTACACCACATGTACTTATACACTACATCTTCTATTGGTCCTGATTTTTGTCTTGTTGATATTCTTGATGATTGATTCTTTTCTTCTAGTTTTATAAATTTTACTTATAAAACTCTTATTTCTCATATAATTTCATCAATGTCCATTTCTTCTTTCTTCGATATAACTATTTAAGGTTGAATCATAGATATAAACTGGTTAGTAGGCATTTTTACCTTAGATGTTTGTACTGGTCTTTGAATACCTACTCTATCCTTTTTCTTTTCTTCTTTCTTTCTTTACAAGAAATTCTATTGCTTCTTTCACTTCTTTCCATTTATTTATCAATCATTTTTTTTTTATTTTTTATCTTTAAGTAAATTTTTCAACTTCTTTTGCAATTTTCTATCAACGGCTTAAAGAAACAACTCTACTTTACTAGGATTTAGTAATTATCTTTTCTTCTTTGATAAATGAAAATATTGTCTTTCAAAATCTTTCAATAATTTTTATGCTTGAAGAATCTTCTCAGATCTTTCAATCTACTTAAAAAATCACTTCTTTGTAATCTAATGACTATCTTCTATGAAAAATTCATCCTTCAATGCTTAAAAAGAATTCTTCCATGAACCTCCAAAATGTCCTATAATAAACTTTATTTCATTTCTTATCTATAGTGCAAAAGCTAATTCAAATAATTGAACCATCTCTTTTTCAAAAACATGCTTTAATTCTATTTTTTTTACATAATACCTTAAATACTTTGTAATATTCTTCTTTTCAAATAGATCAATCTTATCCACAACTACTTTTAATAATTTGTTTGCCATATTCTCTTTATAACCTTTAATATATTATTATTGCATGAATAGAAAAAAATCCTCAAATGTGCTTATAGAGTTAGGATCAAAATATATACTTTAACCTCTACTTATAGCTTTACTTCCAACTCCACTTGAAGCATCAATTGAAGTACTATCGAAAGTTCTTCCTTCCATTTTCTTGCTTTTTTTTTTTTATAATTCAAATAAATAAAAAATTTCTAAATACCTTCTACCTTAAGCTTTTCACATTAAGTTCACAATATTATATTGTATCATGTTAAGTTTTCTTGAGAATATATTGGACATTTAAAAATAAAAAAAATAAAACAATTACAAAAAAAGCTTCCAAAACCTCTCCATCATTGATTGCCCTCCTTCTCTAACTTGAATGTTGATCTTTCAACACTAATTTTGCCTTGCTAAATTACTCAATTGCTCCAAAAATTGGATTTTGTATAGATATTTAATTCTTAAATACTTTCACCAAATTTTGGTTTAATTCAATTAGCAAATATTTCTAGATCTTGAAATCACTAAATAATCTTAAATCTCAAATTTTTGAGACCATAATCCATGAAAACTCTCATATGCTTTAATTTAATTATTCAATTGACCTCAAATTTCTTACACATATTCATAATAAGCATAATAACAAACTTTTCAAATTTCACTTATATATGTGTTACAAAATTCAAGAAATCCTCAAATTAATAAATATATTTTTATTGTTTAAAATCTAAATCCACCAAGTAAATTATTAATTTTGAAAATTCTTCAAAATTTTAATTTTAATTCAAATAATATGAAATCAATATTCAAAAATCTCTCTTCAAGTTTGCTCTAAAACTTTGCTCTTAGATATAGGAAAAAGAATCCGAAGTTGCATAGATGCTTAATTTTATGCCTTAGAATTTGATTTCCATCATGATTAGCAACCGGTCTTCTTGGAATATGAATTCTTGTCTTTTTGAGATAATTTTTACCAACATCAATTCCTAAATCTCTTCTATATATGGATATATTCTTTATTTTTCTAATCTATCTTATTTTTTTTTATTTATGGCTCTATAAAATGAATAGAATCTATTTTCATAAAATACAATTTTAACTCTGATAGATTTTACTACTTACTTATTATATATCTATATTTTTTATCACATATTTTTAATTAGGCTCTTCTATAATATATATATATATATATATATATATTTCTTAATGGATCTATTATTACTTGATATAGCTTAGACATGTAGTATTATTACTATCTTAAAGTATTATAGCTAATTCAAATTGCTTAAATACAAGTTTGAATGTATATGTTGACACCTTTATAACAACACTCTTCAAAAAATTGATGTTACAATGGTGGTATATATACATATGCTTAAAGCTCTCTTGAGCTTTGATTGTTTTGATTTCTTTTTTTAAATAAAGAAAAAGAATTTTGTACATCACCAAGATCTTTTGTAAAAACTAAAAACTTTAAGATGGCATAGAAGAGGTTAGAAGGGCCACCTTCTTCACTATAAGGTAAACTTTGTGTAAAGATACAAGGTGGGGTACAAAATAAATTAGTAATCAAAAGTGAATCTTAGATACTATTTAGACAGGCACAAGATTGACTTATCTTAAAAGTCTGAATTTTGATTTAGACTTAGTTCAAGGTATTAGAAGTTGGTTTGAAGAAAGAAAGTTAGCTGTCAAAATGATCTCTTTTGTATTGTAGCTAAGGTGAGTATTAAGACATAATGTAGAGGCACTGACGTGAGATAGTGGCAGATCTAGACTAGAATTGAAGTGCAACATGACCTTCAATTGTAATGCATCTCAAGTTCACTACTTATGTCGTATTACATGTTGTCTTGCTCAAGAATGCATCGGGCACCTAACTGTAGAAGATGAGGTTGTATTTCACAAATATCCAAGAAACCCTGATAGGTTTCATCCATATGAGAAGAATATAATCTGAATTTTAATTCAAAAGTTAAAAAAACACTCTTCTTAGTAGCCTTAATCATACATAAATCCCAATTACCTTATTACTTTCATATTTAAACAGTTTAGATTTTTCTTGTAAGCCCCAATTCTAATCAATGAGCTTTAACAAGCTATAACATCCAATCCAACTATTCACTTGATGTAAAATTTTGCATGCAATTGTCAATGTAAGTCTTCTAAATGCTTAATAATTTTTAGCCCAATCCAACTTATAAATTGTGAAAAAACCTCCAAAAAGTGCACTAATGTCACTGGGCCACCAACTTGAAAAGTGAAGCAGAAATCCTAGTAGTGATTTCTCCCTTTCCAATTGTTAACTTTGACTCAAAATTGGTGTGTAGCTTGATCTTCAAGTTCTTCAATACCATACCAAATTTCACCTTAATCCAATTAATAGATCTCTAGATATCATAGAAATCCTACCCAACCTCAAACTACTAACTTCCAAAATCCTCTTGTCTTAAACCCTTGATATCTCTAAACCACGCCATTAGATTATAACAAAATTTTGTATACACTTAGCACATCTAATAATCCAAACAGTATCAAATTTTCAACTATAGATGTTACACCAATTGCATAAACTAGCCAAAATTCCTAACTCTAATTATATTATATAAAACCAAAATCACCAATACAAACCTTGACTTTGAACAACAATTACTAAGTCTTCAAAAACCCTCCAAAAACAATTCTTATGCCTTTGAAAAGAACTTCAAGCTAGCTCTTAAACTCTATCTTTTGATCTTCAATTGCCTCCCTATTTTGCCTTAGACCATCGTTTTAGTGGCTAGAGGTCTAATTTCAACCCTATTTCACAAACGGCTAACCTCTCGGTATCAATCTAATCTATCCTAAGGAATTTTTAGGCTAACCTTACTCTCAACATAATCCTAGTATCAACTATATTAATTATTTACCTCTTCTAATCTGATTTTATTAATTTATGGTCTTTCTAAGGTAATAGAAGACTTTCTACAACCTAGAAGGTAAAATTACTAACTAACTTTCAACTTATTAACTATTAAGATAAGAAAATAACCTAAGAGGCTTTTATAAAAGCCATATTTAGATACCTCAAATTATAATTGAACTAAGATAATTAAATAGTAATTTGAAATCTAATTTTGATTATAATTTTATTATATAGTTATATTACATCACGACATCCACCTCTTCTTAATTTGAACATCCTCCGGCATGCGCCAAATGAACTGTATGTCATAATTGGCATCACACCATCTCTTCATTTTCTTCATGAAATCCTTCATTTCTATTTTCACCATCCTCTTCAAAACAATTGTCTTTTCCAAAAATATTGATATGTTCAGCATGATCCTCCATATTGATTTCTCTATCTCGCCTTTTAAAAATCTTCGCTTGCTTCTTAGCAATAGGTATTTCCAACTTGGTACTATCTAACTCCCTTAATGAATATGTGGCATTATCATGAACCGTTACTAGTTCATATGGTCCAAACCAACGTTTTGAAAACTTTTGTAAAGTACTATGTGGTTATCTAAGCTTCTATCACAAACAAGTATCCAATCACCTTTTTCAATTGCTCTAGGCTTCAATCGATGTTGCATATCAAATCGAGTCTTATTTCCTAACCATGTTTTTTGTAACCTTTTTAATGCCAATTCCACATCTTTCGATTTTTATTCAAGTTGTTAAATTCTAAAGGCTAACAATTCCTCCCTTGTTAATCCATCTTTCTATAGTGGCATACTCCAAGTTAGCACATTTTTTTCAATTGGCATAATTGGTTTTTGACCTGTCATAAGTTCCATTGGCATATATCTTGTCACCAAACTATGTGTTCTTCGATCAATCCATAATGCATAAGATAGAAGTCAAGGCCATTCTCTCATTCTTCCATTGCAAGCTTTAACTAAGGCTTTTACAATTGGTGGATGCCGACGTTCACTCTTTGCATTCCCCTCTACATTATAAGCAATAGATAATAATAATTTGATCCCACATCTCTTAAAAAAATTATAAGCTTTACGTGTATCTAATTTTCCTCGATCTGCAATGATCTTTCTTACATATCCATAGCGACAGATAACTTCCCCAAGTAAAAACCTACAAATTCCCTTTATGGACTTTGTTCTTAGTGCCCTGCCTTCTACTTGGTTTGATAAATCTTTACGAGCCAAAACTAAATATCTCATTTGCCATAGTCTCATTGACATAACAACCATTTAAAATGAATAGCCAAAGGATATGTTAGATGTAATCCATTTCAATGTCGTATATTTGAATACATCTAACAAGTTACATAAGATTCTACAAACAAAGTTATATCTTGATACATATTCTTCCACCAATATTGTTCCTTCATTTTAGCAAAAGTAGCCCAAATTTCTCTATGTTTCGTCCATAGACTCTCATGAAACTCCTTGAATAGTCTTTATTGATCTTCTTTGGTACCTACTATTCATCTTGGTATTCTAATTCCTTTCTTTGGTCTCTTCTATAAAAACCCTTCTTAAAGTAAAAATCCATAAGCCTTTTTTCTGATTTGATTAAATTTTTTTGTTGACCAATTCTCTTATTTAGTCAAGGTATTCAAATAAAGACCAATTTCTAGTAATTCTCCTTCATAAAGCTCTTCAAAAAATATCTTGTCTTCTTTATTAAGATTTGATACAGAATAGAATTTTATTCCAATATCATCAATATCTTCAACCATCTCATCTTTTCTTTCATATAGTACTCAAGATAACATATCTGCTATCAGATTGACTTTCCTCACAATATGCCTAAATTTTGGATTTAGTGATTTGATATAAGCAATCGATCTCAACATCACAATATCTGGTATTGTACAATTAGTAATCATTCCAAGTAAAGGCAAGCAGTCTGTTTCAATTACTACCATAGTTCCAATCAAATAATCCTTTTCAACTTTCATAGCTGAAACAACTCCTCATAGTTCCCTTTTCACCTATGAATATGCATGTTAGTAAGTACTTAAAACTTTAGCTCCAAATTGCACTGCAAATCTCTATCCATTCAAGTCATCTTGACCTACAGTCCATCCAATAGCAATCAGACTAGTATCCACAGTAAAAATTGTATTTATAATCAACTTTTTTCAACACTAGAGGCGATATCAATAATTTCTTTAATCTTTGTATTGCTTTAACATATTTTTCTTCTCATTTAAATCGATAGCCTTTGCATAATAATTCATACAATGGATTTGCTAAGTGAGCATAATGAAGAATCTAAATATGATAAAATACACATACACCTAAAAACCTGTGAATCTCTATCAAAGAACTACAATCCTCTTTTATTTTCTCAATTGTATCAACCTTAGTTGGATCTAGTTTTCTTCCATAAAATCCATACAAATATCCAACAATCACAATCTCTTGTACTCCAAATGTAGATTTTGTATCCGATAATGTAAGATGAACTTCTTCAAGCCGAGTCAATATTTTTTTACAATCTTGTATATGATCAGCAACATACTTGCAACACTCCTTATCTAAAGCTTCACTCTTGTCTTCTTCTTTGCACCCTTTTATAGAAACATCATCTAGAAAAGACATAGTCTTCTCAGGAATAAAATCTCTCAATACCTTATTCATTCCGTTCATCATATGTGCAACTGAGTTGATTGCATTTTGAGGTGAGTACACATTCTAACTAATCCAAGTGGTGTTCTCATCATTGTCATATCTCTATTTCCTTCTGCAAGTTGAAATTGGTCATAGCTCGAATATAAATCATCCATTGAATAAATTGCCTTTCTTGTAAATGCCTCAATAAATTCATCTATTATAGGCCCAATTCTTGCATTCATGATAGTTATCGCATTCTCTCATTGCATATCTTGAATAAAACGTAATGATCCATTTTTCTTAGGTATTGTAAACCATCGACTAGAATATGGTGTAAAAGAGGGCTCCAAAATCTTCATCCTCATCTTTTCTTTTAATAATTCCACAAAGCTTAGTAAATATGCCCTTAGTACTGGAATTGGCCTTAAATTCCAAAGTACATGTGGTACAATGAAAATAACCATAGGCGTTACAATATTTGGATCCACACACCCAATTTCATAAGATTCAAAGGCAAATAATCTATCCTGTTTTGCCAACATCTCTTTGAAGTAGGTAATTTCTTCTAGCAATAAAGAACCATCAGAATCAATCTTTGATTCTCCAAAAGTCTCTTTAGTAAACTTGTGACCAATATTCCTAGGATTTGTCAAGTTCATTTTTCTTGATGCTTCTATCATTTATTCTTTAGAATCTTCTGGCAAAGATCCAACAATCGGTTTAACTTTCTTATCTATTATCTTATATTATGTCTCAACTATAATCTTCGATGCTTGAAAAGATTAAATCATATCATAAACTTCTTTTGAATGAATTGGTATAACTTTATCATTGTTATCTAATTCAATAGATGCAATCAATTCCAAAAGATCTTTCAATCCATTTTTTTCATAAAGACCAGTATTCTTTTTATTATCTTCTAATATTCCTAATCTATACAATTTTTTTTCAATAGTACTTAATTACTTCATTTTTTTCTTTTTAAATCGTCAATCTTCTTACTTAATTTCTTTTTTTTTTTTCTTTTTAAATCATCAATCTTCTTATACATAATGCTTCCATTTTCAAAATACTAATAAATCTTCCATTAAAGGCACCTACATTGTACGAGAGTACCTCTCCTTCTATACATCTATAATCTCGCTTTATAGTAGTACCTTCAAAAAATCCTTGAATTCTTCAATAACCCTTGGCAATGGATTTTCTCTCAATTTGTCTTGACTCCGCTCATGATTTGGAGGCATAGTCAAAAACTGTACTACCCTCCTCTCATCCTCACTACAAATTCATGCATAAGCTAAACCATCATTAAATACTTTTGTTTCCATCCGAGTTGCAATAATATATGGTTATCCCAAAATAAGAAGATAAGATGTTGCATCTTGAACATAAAAATTCTCTTCTATTGTAACATCACCAATCCAAATTTTTACATCCGGGTAAATACCATATAATTTCTCTCATGTATTATTAGCAGTCCATATTATCCATCCATGTTCCATATCAATTGGCCACCTTTGTTTCATATAAAGATCTTTAGACATAAAATTTATCTCTGAACCATGGTCAATCAAAGCAACAACTGACTCGTCCATATCTCCAATCTTCACTAATGCCTCTGTAGTTACTCTAGCCTAATGCTTCTGAGTATAATGACTTGAAACCTCTCTATCTTTATTACCTTGATCATCAAAACGTACCCTTTGATTATGACTCCTTCCTTCACTTGTTGATTGTTTGTAACAATTATCAAATACATCTTCTTCACCTTCATATATGTGTGCATCAATAGCATGATTCAATCTAGCTTCTCCCATTAATTGCCTCTTTTGTTTAATACTGTCAATAATGATATCATGGAATTCTTTCTTGGCAATTCCTAAAATTTCTTTCAATGTAAACTCAATCTTAGCATTGAGCACAGATTCCTTAAGTACTCCCTTTAAATGTGTTGTTGCTTCAATATCAGAGAATAGTTTTAAGTTGTCAATTTATCTTTATCTTTCATCTCTTTTGTTTTTTCTTCAAATATTGTTGAAGTATCTTTTGTGGGTAATTCTTATGAAGCTACTTCACGAGCCTTATCTCTTCAAGTTTGCTTCTTAAAAGAATTTCCTTCTCTTATATTATCAAAATTTCCTCTCTTCTTTTCTTCCATTAAATCTTCATGTTGACTTTTAGCAATATATGCATGTACTGATATAGATTCTACAGGATCCTCCTAACCCGTAGCACCACGAATTGTTGCAGCAGTTCTCAATAAAGCTTCCTGTGGCATCTTTTTTTTTTACATTGTAGAAATGGCATAAGACCAAAGTCCACTTGGTTGAACATTTCCAACAAAATTCTATCTACCATCAATATTTTCCTTAGTTTCATAACTTATAGCTTCTATTGCCGCAATTCCATGTATTTTCAAATAATCTTTAAGCAATGTTTTCATGCCTCTTTTACCAAAGTTAGTTTGTAGAAAATCACTAGTATCTTTCAATACAACCTTCCCATCTTTTCAATAAAAAATGTCTTATTGTACCCTCTCATCAAATTCACCACAATCTTTTTGAGAATGAGAATCATCATCACATCAAATACATCTTTACACATATCCTTGTTTAAAAATAACTTTTGATTGTCAAAAGATATTATATCAGATAGGGAGAGTTAATTTGTATCAAGATTTTTAAGAATCTTATTCGAAATTTTAAAGGTAGATATAAAGCTTTCTTCAGCTTTTTATCTTCAAACTAATGGACAAACGGAATGGGTGAATTATATTTTGGAAGAATATTTGAGATGTACTATCAACTATCATTAAGATGATTAGACAACTCTTTTACCATTGGTAGAGTTTGCATACAATAATTTGGTATATTCTTCTATTCAAAAAATATTTTTTTTTGTCAATTATGGTTATTATCTACGACTTGATACTTTTGACTTTTCAAAAGTTGATAATCCTATGACAAAAGATTTAGCAAATCATTTGTTGGAGCTACATACAATAATAAAGATACAATTAAAAGAAGCTCAAGAACTGCAAAAGATGAATGCAGATACCTAAGGCAAGGAGTAACCACAATTTAATATAGGTGACAAAGTATAGTTACTTCGTTGCAATATCAAGACTATTTGTCCTTGTGATAAGTTGGACTATTGTAGGTTGAGACCTTTTTTTATTTGTGAACAAATCAATCTTCTTATTTATCAATTACATGTATTGGAGTCTATGAGGATCCACCTTATATTTCACATATCTCTTCTTGAGCCATATAAGATAGTGAATATTTTGAGAAGAAGACAAATTCCACTTCCTCCTATAAAAGTGGATAATAATCAAGAGTTCAAGGTGAAAGAAGTCTTAGAATCAAGGCAATGTCAAAATAGGTTAAAATATCTTGTTCATTGGCACACATATGATTTAGTGAATGCACATGGAAGCCATCAAAGAATCTTGTAAATACAGTAAAGAAAGTTAAAGCTTTTCATCAACAAAATCTATGAAAATCATGATGAAGAAAAAAAATCTTTGTTATAAAAGAAATAAGATAAAAAAAATGACATTATATCTTCTATCTTTCTTTGTAGCTTGTGTGTATTTGTGACACTTAGGAGATGGAGAATCAACAACCAACGGATTCAACTTAAGAGCTTTCATTTGCGGATTTATTAATTGAGACATTATAATTGTCACAACCTTCAAGACGACAAAATCAAGATGAAGATCTTCAAGAATGACATGTCCTTTCTTGAATAAATGGCGACATACAAAGTATTTGGTATTACGACCTTAGAAGAGACTCCTACTTTTTGGTGATTTTATTAGAGGTATGAACAACTCTAGATGGTGTTTCAAATGTTTTATTTGAAGGTTGACAATGATCAAATAACAAGATGTCAAATAACAAGTTGGTCTTCTTGCTGTAGTTTGGGACATTATTGATGGTTGAAAAGGCCTATCAATCATCTTTGAAGAGAGGAAAGATTAGATTAGGTGAAAAATATAATTTGCTGTATCTTAGACTTCCTCAACATATGAAGATCGCTCCTTATGGAACTTGTCCCTAGAAGAGGGGATAATGTCATGGATATATACATTTACTCCAATAGTTACTTATATAATTAAGTAGAAATAGATAAATATAGATTAATTTCATAAAGTCTTTTAGGAAAGCTTCTTAGAAGCTTTATAAACATGATTTTTTACTTTAGATATATTTATAGGATAGAAACTTGGTCTATAAGTTAACCATGTATTAGTAGCTTATAGAATAAGTTAACTCTATATAATAGCTTATGGAACAGGCTAACTATATGGCACATACATAGATAACTTACCTTGCAAGTTAAGACATGTGGCTAGCAAAGTCAATGTATTTTGGAGGTCCTATAGGACATCGCCTTGTAGCTCCTAGTTAAGAGTATATATAGAGGCAAGAGTGAAGCCTTCTTCACTCTTGTCAATATT
The DNA here is from genome assembly GCF_059467195.1 of Physcomitrium patens. Lineage (NCBI taxonomy): Eukaryota > Viridiplantae > Streptophyta > Bryopsida > Funariales > Funariaceae > Physcomitrium > Physcomitrium patens. The sequence goes on along the minus strand of NC_143410.1, from coordinate 18,978,012 downwards.
TTTCTAGTCTTTAGTCTTATTCCAAGACTTTCTAATCTTCTTGTCTTTGACAATAGCCATTCTAGTTTAATAATATATTATCTTTAAGTGACTTTCTAGTTTTTTTTATTGACATAAGAGTACATTGAGTATTTTCTTTCTTCAAGATTCATGTCCTTGATAATAGCAACTAAAAAGACATATTGAGAAAGAAAAGTCATTTCCACCAATATAAATAATATTTTTGCTTTGGCCTCTTAGTTAAAAATGGAAGAATAAGAAGTTTGCCATAGTGAACAAAGGACTATAATCAAGACTCGAGAAAGGAAGTATAACTCCAAAGGTAGAACTAAGTCCTTCCTCAACAATAAGAAATCTCGTTTTTCAAAGAAGAAATTTGAAAAAAATGGTCATTAATTTTTTAAATTCAAAACTAAAGAAAACTAAGGAAATAGTTCTAAGAAGATAAAAGCAAGCTCACTTAATGTGACTTATTTTAAGTGTCAATAAAATAGATACTATGCCAATGATTGCAAGAATGAAGAAGTCTTTAGAAAGGTAAGTGAATTTTCTAACACTTCTTTTTTATTTGAAACTTATGTAATTGAAAGACTTTAAGTCATGAATTTTAGTAAGAGGATCTTAGTAAGAGAAGATAGATTTGAAGGAAAATTTATCTTAACAAGCTTGCATAAGAAATTCATCTATTTAAGTTCTAAGATTAAAAATATTGAAGTTTCAATATCAATTGATACAAGGGCAATCAACTTATTTGTGAGTCAAATTTATATCAAGAAATTAGAGTCGGCTTAAGAACTAACCAAAGAAATAAGAACGTCTTTTTTTTTATGGTTTAAAGACAATTAACTTGGTTGTAAAAGATGTGAAGTTCAAATCTGAGAAAAAAAGTTTTCAAACAAACTTCACAGTGTCTAGCCTTAATAGAATAGATGTAGTATCAAAGAATACTTTCTTAGACTTCTATGGGGTGGAACTTTGATAGAAGCCTAAGTTAATAGTAGTCATGGTTGAAGAGAATGGAAAAGTAGAACACTTACCATTCACAAACCTTTTCATGTTATATGAATTTAGAATCTATATAGTTTCTTGAAGTGAGTTAGAAGGAGAACAATTTTTTTTGTACTTGAAAAGTAATGATTTTATTTTGAATATGAATATATAGATGATTTTCTTAATAATAAAAATAATTTAGTAAAGACCACTTTATATTTTATAAAACTTATGAAAAATCTTATATTAGAATTTGAAGATATTTTGATTAATGAATTATCAAAAAAACTCCTATCTAATAGATTAATGGATCATAAAATAGATCTAGTTCCAAAATCACAACCATTAAGTAAATTACTTTATTTATTGAATTAAGTAGAGATAAAAGAACTCAAAAATAATTCAAGGAATTGCTCAAAAAATGCTACATTAGATAAAGCAAATTTCCATTTGGAGATTTAATTCTTTTTGTACAGATAAAAGATGATAAATTGAGGATGTACATTGACTATAGAGCTTTGAATAAGATCACTATCAAAAATAACTACCCACTTCTAAGAGTTGATGACTTATTGGATAGATTGAGTAGTAGCAAGAGTTTTAGTAGAATTGATCTTAAAAGTGGTTACTATCAAATAAAGATTATTTAATAAGACATAGAAAAGATTTCTTGTAGAACCAAATATAGTTCTTATGAGTTTGTGGTTATGCCTTTTGGATTATATAATACTTTTGTTATTTTCACTACATTGATGAATTTTATTTTTCATAATAATAAAGAGATACTTTAATTTCAAATATGGTGCTATTTTATCCTCAATTTGATAAGAAATTTGAAATCTATATTGATGCAAGTGACTTTGCAATTAGTAAAGTCTTAATGCAAGAAAAAAGACCTGAGGCTTTTGAGAGTAAGAAGTTAAGCAAAAGATAGCTGAGATGGCCTATACATGAAAAGGAGTTTTCTATAGTAGTACATTATTTGAAAGCTTGGAAACATTGCTTGAGAGGTAGGAAAAACAAAGTGTACACTAACAATATTTCTTTTAAGTATTTTATTTTAAAAGCTTAAGCCTCTCCTAAAAGATTGAGATAGTATGATGTGATAGTTTCAATGGACATTAAATTCATTCACAAACTTGAAAAAGATAATTTGATATTAGATGCACTAAATAAAAAAAAAAAAATCATGGAAGAAAAATTCCATGACACAATGTGACTAAAGATAATAGTGTATAGTAATGACTTTCTATTTATCAAAGACATTAAAAAAGACTATAAAAAGTATGAGAATGTACTTAAAATAAAAATATATATTTGCTCAAAATAAAACTATGAGAGAATAAAAGGGATTTATAGAAGTCTTTTCTATTAAAGATGAACTTATTTGGTTTAAGAAAACTAGACTTTATGTACCATAAGAGAGATAGAAAAAAAAATAATGTATGAAGTACATGATTTTTCATGCAATGGATATAGAGATGTTAAAATCACATTGAAAGATGTGACAAAGTCTTACTATTGGCCTTCTATTAAAAAAGATATAGAATAATATATAAGAAGTTGTTTAATGTATCAAAAAAACAAATATTCTACACAAGTAAATGTAGGATTTTTAGAACCACCACCTATTTCATCTCTATTATATAAAGATATTTTAATGGACTTCATAACTAGCTTACCAAAGTATGGTGAAGCTAACTCCATATCAATAATTATAGATAGATTTAGCAAGTTTGTTAGATTCATATCAATGACAATATTTTTAAAAGAATCAAAAGAAGAATTAAAAACTGCCCTAAATATGATAGTAAGTCTCTTATTTGATGGATGGATTTCTTTGTAGGAAGTACCAACTTCAATTGTAAGAAATAGAGATGTGAAATTCTCAATTCAATTTTGGTAACACATTATGAAGAAAATAGGATCCAAAATAGTATTTACCATTGCTTGGCATTCACAAAAGAATGGCTAAATTAAAAAAATAAATGGTATTCTTTCAATGTACCTAAAGTACTATGTGGTAAGTAACCATAAGAATTGAGTTAAGTGGTTTTTTATAGCTAAGTTTAGTTATAATACTATTCAGAGTGAATCTTTAGGAAATACATCTTTTCAAGTGGTTCATGGCTTTGATGTATTTAAGTCAATTAACTTGATAAGAATTAGGTAGAATGATGAAACTACTTTGGATTTTTATTAAATTGAAAGAGCAAGGGGTGGCCAAAAGACAAGCCATAATGAAAGCTACCAAAGCTAGATTAAAGTTAGCTCAAAGTACATATAAGAAAAAATTAATAAACACATGAAAGATGTGCATTATAAAAAGAAAGACAAAATAACCTCACTTGTCTAATACATCTCACTCCTAAATAGATCCAAAACTAAACATGTCTTTATGAAATTGAAAGAGTGTTATACAAGAATGTCTATGTATTAGATATACTAAAAAGATTGAAGTGGCATCTGATTTTCCATGTGCGTATCCTTAAAAAGTTTATAGAAAATGTAAAAGGCTTTTACAAAGAGAAGGCACGAGTTCCATCTCAAGAAGAGGTTTGAAACTAAACCATGGCTCAAATAGAAGCAATACTTGACAAGAAATGGATGGATGTTAGAGGAATTTAATATTTGTGTACTTTTAAAAGTTATCTTCTACATAAGTTTCAATGGATCAATGAAAGGAACTTGAGACATGTGCAAGGATTAGTCACAAATTTCAATAAAAAGAATAGATGATTATAAAAGACTAAGGACTACAAGAAAACAAATTAAGAATCATTAAATTGAATCTATCGCATGGAAGATAAATAAAGGTGATCAAGAAGGTGATGATATCTTCACTCTAAAGTAGAAGAAGGTTACAAAATTCTATATAATACCAAAAAGAACAAGTTGGTGATAAGTCAAATGTGTAGAAAATTCCTTAATTATTACCTAAATAGACTAAATATAAGATGAAAGAAATACAACTTTGAAATAGTTTTAGGATATAAGTGCCAAAAAACTATGGCGTAAGAAGTTTTTAATAGATGAAGGATTTAAAAAGATTTTAATCTAAGGGGGCATTGTAGAGGAAAACCTTAAGAAGCTTGTATGAAGCAAATACAAGTCTTCGAGCAATTAGGCCAAACTGATTAGTCTTTCTTAAATAGGTTTCTCATTGAATAATTGCAAGCTACTTCTGTAGGGTAGGAAAAGGTACTAAGGCGAGGTAAGTCTTAGTTAAGGAATTCAAAAATTGTGACAAAGTCTAAGAAAGGATGCAAGTCTTTATGATTCACATTTAGAAATCTAGACTTTCAAATTTAAAAATTGAAAGAAATTAGAAAAATTGACGATAAGAGAAATAAATTACACAAAGAAATGCAAGAAGGTAGTAGTATTCCATCTCAAAAAAGTAAGATATATATAATAAAATCTCTATTTTTTAGTGAAGGCAAGAAGCAATGTAATGTTAGGTAGTGAAGAGCCTTTAAGCTACTTAAAAGAAGGATGTATAGTACAAAACATCGATTAGGAATAAGTTCTTAAAAAATCTTACTTCTCAAATATCCAATTGTATATTAATGAGGACATTGACTCTCTAAAAAGCAAGAAGATATAAGAGTTGAAAGGAGTCAATTCTTTTAATTATTTAAAAAATAAGTGTAAGCTAAAAATTATGTGATGCCCAAAGGGAACTTGTGGCAAGGTGGCATATGAGAGGTTGGGAGGGCCACCTTCGTCACTCCATAGGAAACCTTGTGCGAGGATATAAGGTGGAATGCAAAATAAGTTATTTACCAAAAGTGAGTCTCAGGTGCTTTTTAGACGAACACAAGACTCATCTCCCTTAGAACTCTAAATTCTAATTTAAACTTAATTCAAGGTATTAGGAGTCAGTTCAAGAAAGAAAATTAGCTCCCAAAATGACCCCCTTTGAGTTGTGGCCGAGAGTAGTGTCAAGGCATAGTGCAGAGGCACCAACGTAGAATAGTAATGTGCTTAGACTAGAATCAACGTGCAATGCAACCTTGAATTGCGACACATCACAAGGGTGTGGCATGACTTTAGGCCGCAACTCAACAATGTCTAAAACTTGGTTCTAGAATAGAATTGTTTTTTGTTATGGATGATTCAAGGATTTGAAGGGACTGTTTCAATTTGCTTTTAAGTGTATTTTCAAAGGAATAACCTTGCCTTGATGGAAATTTCAAGTTTGATTGAAAGGTCAAGTTAAGACAACGTTACAAAAACTTTGATAAAGTTTCAAACTTCTTTTGTAATATCAATTCTAAATTCAAATAACATGAAATTTGAAGTGATTCTGCTTATGAAAAAAATCTTATGTTAATGATTATATGGATCTTCAAAAATAAAATGTATTGAAAATATAATTCCAAATTATCAACTTCATGATAAGTTGATCTTCTGTAATATATATCAACCAATATTCTTTAAACTATATACATGCCTGTTTATAGAAACAACTTAAAGTAAATATTGCAATTTTTATACCACTCAAACTTTCTCTAGAATATTTAGTCATTTTTTCTTCGAAGTTCTTCTCACACACGTACATACAGTTAAGTATTTATATATGAAATTATGAAAGGTTTATTTCAGGGTCTAGATATGTTTGAATCAACAGTCGATCAAGTCTCACCTAAGAAATACTGTGATTTCGAAGAAGCATTTTGTTGCCAATCAGTCCAGCAATGTTCACTACTCAAAAACTAACTATCCAGTGCACAGGAGGTAGAGAGCAATTGATTGGGGGGGTGGTTCCTGGTGTTGCCCCGCGTTGATTGCGAAGTGGTGAGGTATGTCGGCACATTGCTGGAATGGAGGCGGCGCTGCGTTTCCCCGACAGAATGGCGACGCGTATCGTCGCCCGCGGAACGGCCCCAATGCGAGGCGTAATACTCGGAGGGAGCGGCACTGCTGCCATTCTGGACCACCTGCCAGTAACACTGATGCCCGTGGTCGCCTCATCTGGCCTCCATCGCCCGGGCATGGTCTCTGTGTGAGCCCATACCACGGACTCACGCTGCATTCCCATCTTCTAGCTTGACTCAGTTTGGGTTTGTTTCAGCGCCAATCTGACTGGTCATGTTCGGCTACGTAGAACAGTGCAACTGATGTGGTCACAGCGGCACCGCGCCGTTCTGGTACAAGATTCGTGCAGTGCATTCTTTTTGTATTGGAATCGTTCTTTCGTTCGGGACGTCGTCAAAACAACACCGATCGTTGTTCCCCAGAAGCGAAAAGAAAAAAAGACAAATAAAAGTATATTAGGCTGAAGGATGTTGAATGTGTGAGCTTACGGTGGCTATCGTGTGGTCTCCGCTATTAAGCATGTTTGTATTTCAGGTCAGTCAGAGTTGAGCAGGAATATCGCAGTCCGGTTTCTCCAGCATGTCCTTAGACAAGCCGGAGCAAGTTGTATGCAATACTGAAAAGTTTAGGTGAGGGGATAGTACACACACTGGATGCCGATTTTCTGGAAGTGTGGGTGCCATGATTCCTACGTATTCGCCCGAGATTCTTAGGTATATACGAAGTATAGGACTTATCTAACATATATCTTCAATTGACTCCGACAAGCTCTTCAACTTGTGTTGCTGTGGCCTGTCTGGATCGATCAGATCAGTGCCCTTTCACACTGGCTTTGAAATGACAATCCACCACGTTCACTTGATACTTAACCAAATCACCCTACCATTAGTACTGCTATCATTGGATGGAGGAAGATGAGGGAAATCTTCCGATGAGCATCTGTTCCCTTGCTTTCAGTTTGAGGGTTTCCTCACATTAATATGTGGCGTTTCATTGCACACTGAAAATTGATATGTTTTGAAAACTACCACAATAGAGGTTTCAAGCACCTCCTAATAGTGGGTTTCGAACATGGCACTTTTGCAAAATCAAATAACTAGGATTCAATGCCTGATATATATTTCCTAGATCACTTAAAATATCAAATCCAAAATGTCACCATTCAAACTAAATTACCTCCTAGTATGGAGTCAAAGAGAAGAGAGTTGAAGCAATGACGCAGTTTTTGATATTTGACCCACCCTCCTTTGATATTTCAATTTCAATGGGTGATTTTGAAATTGAAATATCAAATTCAAAATCACCCACCTCGTGAGATGGGTGATTTGGTGAAATATCAAGTGATATTTCAAAATATCATGGGATACTTCAAGTTTACATCATGGATAAAATATCACCCAAAAAGTCCATATTTGAAACCCCCTCATGGTTATGGATGGGACTATGTTGATAGAATTGTGGGTGATGTTATATTTGCATCCGTGTACTGGAAACTTAATATTGAAACATGACCAAATGGTTATAGTACACAAAAACATGGAATTTCAACAAAAAGAACACATGAGAAACTTTTCAGTTGAACTATCTAGGCACTGTAATTTTCTGAAGAACTCATTTGTAACTACGTTTTTTCTCTTATTTGCTGCACTCTTGCTAATCCAAAACATATATATATATATATATATATATATATATGTAACAGTGGGCATTTTTTTGGTTTGAAAGACGTCTAAGTTGATTTTACATATTATAGTCCTGTTCATTTACTGCTGCTTTTCACGACACAACGTGGTAGATAGAGAAACTCAAGAGTAAAACAGAATGAAAAGAAAAGTAAATGGAAACACGTATTGGAGATCATGAAATTATGCGACGATTCGACAGTCCTTAATAAAGTTCGCTGTGCTCCAAATCTTGCTGTTTTTTGTTTAGTTTGTTTTGGTTTTTTGGCACAAATAATAAAATTTTATTTCAGGGGGGAACCGGTACAAAGTGTTTGGCCTAGACAGGACTAAGAAATTCCAGCCAAGCAACGACTCAACAAACAAACGTAATAATACAACCCCACCTTATTGGGGATCTACTCTACCTTGGGTCCTTGGCTTGTTGGGCTGCCACCTGATCTTGCTGTTTCTTAAATACCGAGGTTAGTCAGGGCACCAATGAACATCAAGATACGGTTCTATCGTGCACTTATGTCCCTGATCTTCCCTCCGCAATTGTCGCTTGCCATGCTGGTTTCCCTGCTCAGTCCGGCACTGAGGCCAGTCATTCAGCCATCGGATTCTTGTGGCAACGTACCCTGTAACATTAGCTTCCCACTTGCAGAAGTTGGAAGTGCTCGAAATTGTAAGGAAGGCACGTGCCACTGCAGGAACTTCCACAGATCCACTTGCATAGCGATCCGTAGAGGGTCTGATTGACGTGGTGCTGACTTAGATATCGAAAGATTGTTGGGGACAGAAGAAGAATCGCTGGTCACGGAGCAGGCAGTACACGACGGTGTCTGATTCCACACTACTGGTGGTGGTGGTTGTTCATCCGGAGAGAGATCGATCTTCAGTGGAGCCACACTGTCGCCGTCACAGTAGGAATCTAGTTGTCAGTGCGGATGTGAGGTGGTTGATGTGCGTGGACATGTTTTGGCAGCAGTGGGTGGTGTGTTAGGACGGATAGAACAAGGCCTGTTGTTGTTTGGCTGCAGTACCGGGGATATGCAGTGGTTTAGACATTTCTGTGCGAGTTACATTCCTGGGGCTTGTTGTAAGTTTTGTTACAATGGAGCTGGCGGAGTTGGAGTTGGACTCCAGGAGCATGGTTTGGTCTGTGGTGCTCAAGGCTTATGTTGTGTCGCTTCTACTGCTTCTTTCAGTGCTGGTTTGGTCCGTGGGCGATGTCTGGTTGCAATACGTGCAGGATGTCTTCACGTCAGCCTGCGTTAGTATCCATTACAGCTTGTCGCGGTCGAGTTCATCGTCGTAACTGTGCTCCCTTTCTTCTCGAGTTTTTCGTAAGTTAGCCTGCATCAGTGTCAGAAAAATTGTATTCCTGGCTGTTACTGGTTTCTCTCAAGAGGAATCATGGTAGTGCACTGTTCATGCCAAGAGGTATGGCGGTGAAACATCTCCGATTCTTATGACGCTGTCACAGATCCTGTCATATAGGCGCTCTGAGAATGTGGCTTGCATTCTCTGTAGAATACTGTCTCAAGATATAGGGATATTGAGCGGGACATTGATTGAAAGTCTCAACGATCATCAAAATATGGTTGCCATGGTTCTGTCCGCAAAAAGTCTTTTGCATGCTTCTAGTAAGGACCCTGAAGGAGATGAAGGTGACTATAAGATCCTACCCATGTAAGTTTACGCCAATTTGGTATCACTTCGTTAGATTTCAGAATTTCTAATTTAGGTCTGACCATCTGCCGGAGATTGGGTGCCAGATGAGGATGCAAAGGCCTGTTCATGCGCACTCGAGACTGTTTAAACTGTTGTTAAATTTTTCAAAATATTAGCAAACCAACCCCTTTCCAACCTCATCAGATGGCTTCATTGCTGTTAAGATATTGTCTTGAAGATTGATGCTTGTTCTGGTGCAGTTTGTGTGTTCCCCTGTTCTAGTTTAAGGCTTGTAAGCCTTCAACCCTATCTGGCTTATTAATTTTACTTGATTTTATTGTCACTGACGAAGGTGTCTGCACAGAAATTATGTCCCAAAGCTAAAATTGTTTATCTACACTGTGTTCGTTGTTCATGTTTGTGTTCCTTCAGCAAGAGGACCTTGGTTCCCTCGCATAAGACAAAACTATAAACAGAATGCAGTAGCTCTTGGAGGAACGAGGAGGCTGCTACATGTAACATGTAGTGTCTGCAGAGACCTCTTCTGATGCTGTTGCAAGAGAGAAATTATTGTACAAGGACTGGGAACTTTTTGAAGAAATCAAGGTTCCTTCAAATATATTTCTGTCATGTTAACATCGTGTGTCCAAGGGAAAGACCATAGTTAAGCTTGATGGGGTTGCAATTACTGTGTGGGTGTCACCATTTTTCAAAGAGATTACAATTCGTGATTTTTGTGAATGTCACCACCATAGTTTGTACATCAATGTTCACCCTTTCTTGCTCTCTTTACAAAGACAACAATGCTCAACTTGTATAATTATATATTCCTCTATTCCTCATCTTCCTATTATGTGCACATCCAATGTTGCATTAACAATATGGAGGTATTGCTTTAGCAAATTCTTTTAGTATATTATAAATCTTTCAAATTTTATTAGTTTTATTGCATATATATATATATATATATATATTACTAGCATTTGAAATGTTTTATAAAAAAATCTATTTTTCATTATATAAATGGAAATGCTTAAAAAGCTTTTGTTGAAGACTCCTTATTTGAGGTTTAAAACAATCCTAAGGATTTAAAGAACCATTGTAGAGAGAGTTGAAAAAATAGGTTTTTGGTCCATTTCCACACCTTTTAAACTTTGGAGTGTTATGAAAGTAGAGAGAATTTGCCTTAAGAAAGCACAAGGCTTTTGGATGTCATTAATTCTTCAATCAAGTTTCAATATTAAAAAAAAAATACCAAGTTTATATATATAATTGTTCTTATAGGGGCAATTACATCAATACATAAGCTCTAAGTATCAAAGATCACCAAAAATGTGATAAAAATAATATAAAACCATATATATCCTTAAGGTGAATTTTTTCCAAATTTTAACAACTCATATCTCATGATTGGACTGTCCAAAAAAATCCAAATTTTACAAGAAGTACTAATATTCTTTTAAAAACTACCACAAAAAATTTCAACCATAAATTCATTATGAATCTTTAGATATTGCCAAAACCCTAACAATAGCTTCAAATCCTTGCTTATATACACCCATGTGCAAATTTCTTCATATCTCACAAACCAAATATTTAAATACCATAAAACTTTGATATATAACTTCTTAACCTAATAGAACACACTTTTAGAAATTTTGAGCCAAAAATTCATCCAAAAACTCAAGATATGGCTCCGACCATTACTATCAACAAAATGACTCACTTATTGCCTTTGAAATACATGTAATATCTTCAATGCTCTATAACTTCTTTATCCAAACTCCAAATGCAAAAATTCTTTTACAAAAGATGTAGATCTTAAAATCGCCCTTGTAGCTATACCTTTGGTTCTCCAAAATCTATCATAAAACTTCTTTTATCTTCAAATTAGCAACAATATAACTTAAAAAGATACTTTAACTTCAAATGGCTATAACTTCATCACCCTAATTCCAAATCTTCTAAAATTTGTACAAAAATTTTAGCCTAAATCCTAAACCTTACAACCTTTTATTTTGATTCTCAAAATTCCCTTCTAAAGTTGCCAAAATCCTTGTTGTGGTCGTAGAGAGCCTACTAAATACCTATTGGGCATGGCCTTTGATTAATAGGGATGAAGATCTTTACCTTTTGTCTTCATCCATCCATACCTTTCTTTCATCCTTCCAAATAAGTTCCTTAGAGGCTTGGATCTTCATCTTTGAGCTCCAATATTCTCCTTAAATTTTATATTAAATGTCTTAATCCTATATAATTTAAATACTATAATCAATATAAGTAAATTTCAAAATAAATTTTCTTAAATCAACTTTCTTTAAATTAACCTACAAACTACTAAAATTTACATTAAGACTTATAAATATATTATATTTTTTAATTAATTTTTACATATTATAAACAACTACAATACGACAGTGTTTCTAAAACTTATGAAGGATTATTAGTAAGATTACAAGAAAGAAAAACATGCAATATTTAATAATTTATGCACTTATTTTAATCTCTCGGCATTTATTATAATGCTTCTATGTCATATGAACAAGTTACAAGTAGGTTTATTCTTGGTTCTAGTTCTGTACCAAAAATCATTTAATACAAAATTAGAGATTTAAGAAACTTAACCACCTAATATCTTGGATTTAGAATAAAAAGTCATGGTTTTTTAAGGATTTTTCTTATTAAATTTAGTAGTATGGATTCTTAATTTACATTTTTTTTTTTTCATAAAAAAAAAATAGAAAGTGGTTCTAATTATCTAAAGAAATCATAACAAATAAGAGATGTGTCATTGTAGGTTAAAGGTCATTTTTCTCAATTACTCTATATTAGAGAAAAAAATATATTATTGTTTAATAAGTTGTGATGGAATTGAAAGCTTTCTAAAGATTTTTTTTATAAAGAATGAATCTACGTATAGAATACTATAAATATTTTTTGAATTAGCACACTTTGAAGTATAAACAAATCTACATTTTTTTCTTATTGTTTTTTTTGTTCTAAAAGGTTTTAGAATAAAAGCCATTTCTT